>NC_079887.1:1200000-2400000 GCF_029227915.1 Hydractinia symbiolongicarpus | reverse complement strand
ACAATTTTGAAAACTACAAGTCTCAAGCGTTTTAGTGGTGAAAAAATAATTTAAAAAATCGTTCGGGAAATGAGTTTACTCCCTGGGTACTTTCTTTGTATACTTTTGACTATGCGGGCCGATTCCGGGGTTTACGGGAAATGGCGGGTTTTCGTTTGCCGGCGATTAAACTTCTTTTATTCAGCGTCTCATCACAAATGAAAACATTTTTAAAAACTACAAGTCTCATGCGTTTTAGTTGTGAAAAAAAAATTTAAAAAATCGTTCGGGAAATGAGTTTACTCCATGGGTACTTTCTTTGTATACTTTTGACTATACGGGCCGAGTCCGGGATTTACGGAAAATCGCGGATTTTCGTTTGCCGGCGATTAAACTTCTTTTATTCAGCGTCCCATCAAATATGAAAATATTTTTGAAAACTACAAGTCTCATGCGTTTATTGGTAAAAAAATAATATAAAAAATCGTTCGGGAAATGAGTTTACTCCCTGGGTACTTTCTTTGTATACTTTTGACTATACGGGCCAATCCCGGGATTTACGGGAAATTGCGGGTTTTTTCTTTGCTGGCGATTAAACCACTTTCATTAAGCGTCTCATCAAAAATGAAATTTTTTTTGAAAACTACAAGTCTCATGGGCTTTAGTGGCGAAATAATAATTTAAAAAAACGTTCGGGAAATGAGTTTACACTCTGGGTACTTTCTTTGTATACTTTTGACTATACGGGCCGAGTCCGGGATTTACGGGAAATCGCAGGTTTTCGTTTGCCAGCGATTAAACTTCTTTTATTCAGCATCTCATCAAAAATAAAAACAATTTTGAAAACTACAAGTCTCATGCGTTTTAGTGGTGAAAAAATAATTTAAAAAATCGTTCGGGAAATGAGTTTACTCCCTGGGTACTTTCTTTGTATACTTTTGACTATGCGGGCCGAGTCCGGGGTTTACGGGAAATGGCGGGTTTTCGTTTGCCGGCGATTAAACTTCTTTTATTCAGCGTCTCATCACAAATGAAAACATTTTAAAAAACTACAAGTCTCATGCGTTTTAGTGGTGAAAAAAAAATTTAAAAAATCGTTCGGGAAATGAGTTTACTCCATGGGTACTTTCTTTGTATACTTTTGACTATACGGGCCGAGTCCGGGATTTACTGAAAATCGCGGATTTTCGTTTGCCGGCGATTAAACTTCTTTTATTCAGCGTCCCATCAAATATGAAAATATTTTTGAAAACTACAAGTCTCATGCGTTTAGTGGTAAAAAAATAATATAAAAAATCGTTCGGGAAATGAGTTTACTCCCCGGGTACTTTCTTTGTATACTTTTGACTATACGGGCCAATCCCGGGATTTACGGGAAATTGCGGGTTTTCGTTTGCTGGCGATTAAACCACTTTCATTAAGCGTCTCATCAAAAATGAAAATTTTTTTAAAAACTACAAGTCTCATGGGCTTTAGTGGCGAAATAATAATTTAAAAAAACGTTCGGGAAATGAGTTTACACTCTGGGTACTTTCTTTGTATACTTTTGACTATACGCGCCGAGTCCGGGATTTACGGGAAATCGCAGGTTTTCGTTTGCCGGCGATTAAACTTCTTTTATTCAGCGTCTCATCAAAAATGAAAACATTTTTGAAAACTACAAGTCTCATGCGTTTTAGTGGTGAAATAATAATTTAAAAAATCGTTCGGGAAATGTGTTTACACCCTGGGTACTTTCTTTGTATACTTTTGACTATACGGACCGAGTCCGGGATTTACGGGAAATTGCAGGTTTTCGTTTGCCGGCGATTAAACTTCTTTTATTCAGCGTCTCATCAAAAATGAAAACAATTTTGAAAACTACAAGTCTCATGCGTTTAAGTGGTGAAAAAATAATTTAAAAAATCGTTCGGGAAATAAGTTTACTCCCTGGGTACTTTCTTTGTATACTTTTGACTATGCGTGCCGAGTCCGGGGTTTACGGGAAATGGCGGGTTTTCGTTTGCCGGCGATTAAACTTCTTTTATTCAGCGTCTCATCAAAAATGAAAACATTTTTAAAAACTACAAGTCTCATGGGCTTTAGTGGTGAAATAATAATTTAAAAAAACGTTCGGGAAATGAGTTTACACTCTGGGTACTTTCTTTGTATACTTTTGACTATACGGGCCAATCCCGGGATTTACGGGAAATTGCGGGTTTTCGTTTGCTGGCGATTAAACCACTTTCATTAAGCGTCTCATCAAAAATGAAAAATTTTTTAAAAACTACAAGTCTCATGGGCTTTAGTGGCGAAATAATAATTTAAAAAATCGTTTTGGAAATGAGTTTACTCACAGGGTACTTTCTTTGTATACATTCGACTATACGGGTCAAGCCCGGGATTTACGGGAAATCGCGGTTTTTCGTTTGCTGGCGATTAAACTATTTTCATTAAGCGTCTCATCAAAAATGAAAACATTTCTGAAAACTACAAATCTCATGCGTTTCAGTGGTGAAAAAATAATTTAAAAAATCGTCCGGGAAATGAGTTTACTCACAGGGTGCTTTCTTTGTATACATTTGACTATACGGGCCGAGTCCGGGATTTACGGGAAATCGCAGGTTTTCGTTTGCCGGCGATTAAACTTCTTTTATTCAGCGTCTCATCAAAAATGAAAACATTTTTGAAAACTACAAGTCTCATGCGTTTTAGTGGTGAAATAATAATTTAAAAAATCGTTCGGGAAATGTGTTTACACCCTGGGTACTTTCTTTGTATACTTTTGACTATACGGACCGAGTCCGGGATTTACGGAAAATTGCAGGTTTTCGTTTGCCGGCGATTAAACTTCTTTTATTCAGCGTCTCATCAAAAATGAAAACATTTTTAAAAACTACAAGTCTCATGGGCTTTAGTGGTGAAATAATAATTTAAAAAAACGTTCGGGAAATGAGTTTACACTCTGGGTACTTTCTTTGTATACTTTTGACTATACGGGCCAATCCCGGGATTTACGGGAAATTGCGGGTTTTCGTTTGCTGGCGATTAAACCACTTTCATTAAGCGTCTCATCAAAAATGAAAAATTTTTTAAAAACTACAAGTCTCATGGGCTTTAGTGGCGAAATAATAATTTAAAAAATCGTTTTGGAAATGAGTTTACTCACAGGGTACTTTCTTTGTATACATTCGACTATACGGGTCAAGCCCGGGATTTACGGGAAATCGCGGTTTTTCGTTTGCTGGCGATTAAACTATTTTCATTAAGCGTCTCATCAAAAATGAAAACATTTCTGAAAACTACAAATCTCATGCGTTTCAGTGGTGAAAAAATAATTTAAAAAATCGTCCGGGAAATGAGTTTACTCACAGGGTGCTTTCTTTGTATACATTTGACTATACGGGCCGAGTCCGGGATTTACGGGAAATCGCAGGTTTTCGTTTGCCGGCGATTAAACTTCTTTTATTCAGCGTCTCATCAAAAATGAAAACATTTTTGAAAACTACAAGTCTCATGCGTTTTAGTGGTGAAATAATAATTTAAAAAATCGTTCGGGAAATGTGTTTACACCCTGGGTACTTTCTTTGTATACTTTTGACTATACGGACCGAGTCCGGGATTTACGGAAAATTGCAGGTTTTCGTTTGCCGGCGATTAAACTTCTTTTATTCAGCGTCTCATCAAAAATGAAAACAAATTTGAAAACTACAAGTCTCATGCGTTTAAGTGGTGAAAAAATAATTTAAAAAATCGTTCGGGAAATGAGTTTACTCCCTGGGTACTTTCTTTGTATACTTTTGAATATGCGTGCCGAGTCCGGGGTTTACGGGAAATGGCGGGTTTTCGTTTGCCGGCGATTAAACTTCTTTTATTCAGCGTCTCATCAAAAATGAAAACATTTTTAAAAACTACAAGTCTTATGGGCTTTAGTGGTGAAATAATAATTTAAAAAAACGTTCGGGAAATGAGTTTACACTCTGGGTACTTTCTTTGTATACTTTTGACTATACGGGCCAATCCCGGGATTTACAGGAAATTGCGGGTTTTCGTTTGCTGGCGATTAAACCACTTTCATTAAGCGTCTCATCAAAAATGAAAAGTTTTTTAAAAACTACAAGTCTCATGGGCTTTAGTGGCGAAATAATAATTTAAAAAATCGTTTTGGAAATGAGTTTACTCACAGGGTACTTTCTTTGTATACATTCGACTATACGGGTCAAGCCCGGGATTTACGGGAAATCGCGGGTTTTCGTTTGCTGGCGATTAAACTATTTTCATTAAGCGTCTCATCAAAAATAAAAACATTTCTGAAAACTACAAATCTCATGCGTTTCAGTGGTGAAAAAATAATTTAAAAAATCGTTCGGGAAATGAGTTTACTCACAGGGTACTTTCTTTGTATACATTCGACTATACGGGCCGAGTCCGGGATTTACGGGAAATCGCAGGTTTTCGTTTGCCGGCGATTAAACTTCTTTTATTCAGCGTCTCATCAAAAATGAAAACAATTTTAAAAACTACAAGTCTCATGCGTTTTAGTGGTGAAAAAAAAAATTAAAAAATCGTTCGGGAAATGAGTTTACTCCCTGGGTACTTTCTTTGTATACTTTTGACTATGCGGGCCGAGTCCGTTGTTTACGGGAAATGGCGGGTTTTCGTTTGCCGGCGATTAAACTTCTTTTATTCAGCGTCTCATCACAAATGAAAACATTTTTAAAAACTACAAGTCTCATGCGTTTTAGTGGTGAAAAAAAAATTTAAAAAATCGTTCGGGAAATGAGTTTACTCCATGGGTACTTTCTTTGTATACTTTTGACTATATGGGCCGAGTCCGGGATTTACGGGAAATTGCGGATTTTCGTTTGCCGGCGATTAAACTTTTTTTATTCAGCGTCCCATCAAATATGAAAATATTTTTGAAAAATACAAGTCTCATGCGTTTAGTGGTAATAAAATAGTATAAAAAATCGTTCGGGAAATGAGTTTACTCCCTGGGTACTTTCTTTGTATACATTTGACTATACGGGCCAAGCCCCGGATTTACGGGAGAACGCGGGATTTCGTTTGCCGGCGATTAAACCTCTTTCATTAAGCGTCTCATCAAAAATAAAAACATTTTTGAAAACTACAAGTCTCATGCGTTTTAGTGGTGAAAAAAAAATTTAAAAAATCGTTCGGGAAATGAGTTTACTCCATGGGTACTTTCTTTGTATACTTTTGACTATACGGGCCGAGTCCGGGATTTACGGGAAATCGCGGATTTTCGTTTGCCGGCGATTAAACTTCTTTTATTCAGCGTCCCATCAAATATGAAAATATTTTTGAAAACTACAAGTCTCATGCGTTTGAATATGCGTGCCGAGTCCGGGGTTTACGGGAAATGGCGGGTTTTCGTTTGCCGGCGATTAAACTTCTTTTATTCAGCGTCTCATCAAAAATGAAAACATTTTTAAAAACTACAAGTCTTATGGGCTTTAGTGGTGAAATAATAATTTAAAAAAACGTTCGGGAAATGAGTTTACACTCTGGGTACTTTCTTTGTATACTTTTGACTATACGGGCCAATCCCGGGATTTACGGGAAATTGCGGGTTTTCGTTTGCTGGCGATTAAACCACTTTCATTAAGCGTCTCATCAAAAATGAAAAGTTTTTTAAAAACTACAAGTCTCATGGGCTTTAGTGGCGAAATAATAATTTAAAAAATCGTTTTGGAAATGAGTTTACTCACAGGGTACTTTCTTTGTATACATTCGACTATACGGGTCAAGCCCGGGATTTACGGGAAATCGCGGGTTTTCGTTTGCTGGCGATTAAACTATTTTCATTAAGCGTCTCATCAAAAATAAAAACATTTCTGAAAACTACAAATCTCATGCGTTTCAGTGGTGAAAAAATAATTTAAAAAATCGTTCGGGAAATGAGTTTACTCACAGGGTACTTTCTTTGTATACATTCGACTATACGGGCCGAGTCCGGGATTTACGGGAAATCGCAGGTTTTCGTTTGCCGGCGATTAAACTTCTTTTATTCAGCGTCTCATCAAAAATGAAAACAATTTTAAAAACTACAAGTCTCATGCGTTTTAGTGGTGAAAAAAAAAATTAAAAAATCGTTCGGGAAATGAGTTTACTCCCTTGGTACTTTCTTTGTATACTTTTGACTATGCGGGCCGAGTCCGTTGTTTACGGGAAATGGCGGGTTTTCGTTTGCCGGCGATTAAACTTCTTTTATTCAGCGTCTCATCACAAATGAAAACATTTTTAAAAACTACAAGTCTCATGCGTTTTAGTGGTGAAAAAAAAATTTAAAAAATCGTTCGGGAAATGAGTTTACTCCATGGGTACTTTCTTTGTATACTTTTGACTATATGGGCCGAGTCCGGGATTTACGGGAAATTGCGGATTTTCGTTTGCCGGCGATTAAACTTTTTTTATTCAGCGTCCCATCAAATATGAAAATATTTTTGAAAAATACAAGTCTCATGCGTTTAGTGGTAAAAAAATAGTATAAAAAATCGTTCGGGAAATGAGTTTACTCCCTGGGTACTTTCTTTGTATACATTTGACTATACGGGCCAAGCCCCGGATTTACGGGAGAACGCGGGATTTCGTTTGCCGGCGATTAAACCTCTTTCATTAAGCGTCTCATCAAAAATAAAAACATTTTTGAAAACTACAAGTCTCATGCGTTTTAGTGGTGAAAAAAAAATTTAAAAAATCGTTCGGGAAATGAGTTTACTCCATGGGTACTTTCTTTGTATACTTTTGACTATACGGGCCGAGTCCGGGATTTACGGGAAATCGCGGATTTTCGTTTGCCGGCGATTAAACTTCTTTTATTCAGCGTCCCATCAAATATGAAAATATTTTTGAAAACTACAAGTCTCATGCGTTTAGTGGTAAAAAAATAATATAAAAAATCGTTCGGGAAATGAGTTTACTCCCTGGGTACTTTCTTTGTATACTTTTGACTATACGGGTCGAGTCCGGGGTTTACGGGAAATCGCGGGTTTTCGTTTGCTGGCGATGAAACTTCTTTTATTCAGCGTCTCATCAAAAATGAAAACATTTCTGAAAACTACAAATCTCATGCGTTTCAGTGGTGAAAAAATAATTTAAAAAATCGTTCGGGAAATGAGTTTACTCACAGGGTACTTTCTTTGTATACATTCGACTATACGGGCCGAGTCCGGGATTTACGGGAAATCGCAGGTTTTCGTTTGCCGGCGATTAAACTTCTTTTATTCAGCGTCTCATCAAAAATGAAAACATTTTTGAAAACTACAAGTCTCATGCGTTTTAGTGGTGAAATAATAATTTAAAAAATCGTTCGGGAAATGTGTTTACACCCTGGGTACTTTCTTTGTATACTTTTGACTATACGGACCGAGTCCGGGATTTACGGGAAATTGCAGGTTTTTGTTTGCCGGCGATTAAACTTCTTTTATTCAGCGTCTCATCAAAAATGAAAACAATTTTGAAAACTACAAGTCTCATGCGTTTAAGTGGTGAAAAATTAATTTAAAAATCGTTCGGGAAATGAGTTTACTCCCTGGGTACTTTCTTTGTATACTTTTGACTATGCGTGCCGAGTCCGGGGTTTACGGGAAATGGCGGGTTTTCGTTTGCCGGCGATTAAACTTCTTTTATTCAGCGTCTCATCAAAAATGAAAACAATTTTGAAAACTACAAGTCTCATGCGTTTAAGTGGTGAAAAAATAATTTAAAAAATCGTTCGGGAAATGAGTTTACTCCCTGGGTACTTTCTTTGTATACTTTTGACTATGCGTGCCGAGTCCGGGGTTTACGGGAAATGGCGGGTTTTCGTTTGCCGGCGATTAAACTTCTTTTATTCAGCGTCTCATCAAAAATGAAAACAATTTTGAAAACTACAAGTCTCATGGGTTTTAGTGGTGAAATAATAATTTAAAAAATCGTTCAGGAAATGAGTTTACATCCCGGGTACTTTCATTACTATACGGGCCGAGTCCGGGATTTACGGGAAATCGCAGGTTTTCGTTTGCCGGCGATTAAACTTCTTTTATTCAGCGTCTCATCAAAAATGAAAACATTTTTGAAAACTACAAGTCTCATGCGTTTTAGTGGTGAAAAAATATTTTAAAAAATCGTTCGGGAAATGAGTTTACTCCCTGGGTACTTTCTTTGTATACATTCGACTATACGGGCCAAGCCCCGGATTTACGGGAAAACGCGGGATTTCGTTTGCCGGCGATTAAACCTCTTTCATTAAGCGTCTCATCAAAAATGAAAACATTTTTGAAATCTGCAAGTCTCATGCGTTTTAGTGGTGAAAAAAAAATTTAAAAAATCGTTCGGGAAATGAGTTTACTCCATGGGTACTTTCTTTGTATACTTTTGACTATACGGGCCGAGTCCGGGATTTACGGGAAATCGCGGATTTTCGTTTGCCGGCGATTAAACTTCTTTTATTCAGCGTCCCATCAAATATGAAAATATTTTTGAAAACTACAAGTCTCATGCGTTTAGTGGTAAAAAAAAATATAAAAAATCGTTCGGGAAATGAGTTTACTCCCTGGGTACTTTCTTTGTATACTTTTGACTATACGGGTCGAGTCCGGGGTTTACGGGAAATGGCGGGTTTTCGTTTGCCGGCGATTAAACTTCTTTTATTCAGCGTCTCATTAAAAATGAAAACATTTTTGAAAACTACAAGTCTCATGCGTTTTAGTGGTGAAAAGATAATTTAAAAATCGTTTTGGAAATGAGTTTACTCACAGGGTACTTTCTTTGTATACATTCGACTATACGGGCCAAGCCCGGGATTTACGGGAAATCGCGGGTTTTCGTTTGCTGGCGATTAAACTATTTTCATTAAGCGTCTCATCAAAAATGAAAACATTTCTGAAAACTACAAATCTCATGCGTTTCAGTGGTGAAAAAATAATTTAAAAAATCGTTCGGGAAATGAGTTTACTCACAGGGTACTTTCTTTGTATACATTCGACTATACGGGCCGAGTCCGGGATTTACGGGAAATCGCAGGTTTTCGTTTGCCGGCGATTAAAGTTCTTTTATTCAGCGTCTCATCAAAAATGAAAACATTTTTGAAAACTACAAGTCTCATGCGTTTTAGTGGTGAAATAATAATTTAAAAAATCGTTCGGGAAATGTGTTGACTCCCTGGGTACTTTCTTTGTATACTTTTGACTATACGGGCCAGGTCCGGGATTTACGGGAAATCGCAGGTTTTCGTTTGCCGGCGATTAAACTTCTTTTATTCAGCGTCTCATCAAAAATGAAAACAATTTTGAAAACTACAAGTCTCATGGGTTTTAGTGGTGAAATAATAATTTAAAAAATCGTTCAGGAAATGAGTTTACATCCCGGGTACTTTCATTACTATACGGGCCGAGTCCGGGATTTACGGGAAATCGCAGGTTTTCGTTTGCCGGCGATTAAACTTCTTTTATTCAGCGTCTCATCAAAAATGAAAACATTTTTGAAAACTACAAGTCTCATGCGTTTTAGTGGTGAAAAAATATTTTAAAAAATCGTTCGGGAAATGAGTTTACTCCCTGGGTACTTTCTTTGTATACATTCGACTATACGGGCCAAGCCCCGGATTTACGGGAAAACGCGGGATTTCGTTTGCCGGCGATTAAACCTCTTTCATTAAGCGTCTCATCAAAAATGAAAACATTTTTGAAATCTGCAAGTCTCATGCGTTTTAGTGGTGAAAAAAAAATTTAAAAAATCGTTCGGGAAATGAGTTTACTCCATGGGTACTTTCTTTGTATACTTTTGACTATACGGGCCGAGTCCGGGATTTACGGAAAATCGCGGATTTTCGTTTGCCGGCGATTAAACTTCTTTTATTCAGCGTCCCATCAAATATGAAAATATTTTTGAAAACTACAAGTCTCATGCGTTTAGTGGTAAAAAAAAAATATAAAAAATCGTTCGGGAAATGAGTTTACTCCCTGGGTACTTTCTTTGTATACTTTTGACTATACGGGTCGAGTCCGGGGTTTACGGGAAATGGCGGGTTTTCGTTTGCCGGCGATTAAACTTCTTTTATTCAGCGTCTCATTAAAAATGAAAACATTTTTGAAAACTACAAGTCTCATGCGTTTTAGTGGTGAAAAGATAATTTAAAAATCGTTTTGGAAATGAGTTTACTCACAGGGTACTTTCTTTGTATACATTCGACTATACGGGCCAAGCCCGGGATTTACGGGAAATCGCGGGTTTTCGTTTGCTGGCGATTAAACTATTTTCATTAAGCGTCTCATCAAAAATGAAAACATTTCTGAAAACTACAAATCTCATGCGTTTCAGTGGTGAAAAAATAATTTAAAAAATCGTTCGGGAAATGAGTTTACTCACAGGGTACTTTCTTTGTATACATTCGACTATACGGGCCGAGTCCGGGATTTACGGGAAATCGCAGGTTTTCGTTTGCCGGCGATTAAACTTCTTTTATTCAGCGTCTCATCAAAAATGAAAACATTTTTGAAAACTACAAGTCTCATGCGTTTTAGTGGTGAAATAATAATTTAAAAAATCGTTCGGGAAATGTGTTGACTCCCTGGGTACTTTCTTTGTATACTTTTGACTATACGGGTCGAGTCCGGGGTTTACGGGAAATGGCGGGTTTTCGTTTGCCGGCGATTAAACTTCTTTTATTCAGCGTCCCATCAAATATGAAAATATTTTTGAAAACTACAAGTCTCATGCGTTTAGTGGTAAAAAAAAAATATAAAAAATCGTTCGGGAAATGAGTTTACTCCCTGGGTACTTTCTTTGTATACTTTTGACTATACGGGTCGAGTCCGGGGTTTACGGGAAATGGCGGGTTTTCGTTTGCCGGCGATTAAACTTCTTTTATTCAGCGTCTCATTAAAAATGAAAACATTTTTGAAAACTACAAGTCTCATGCGTTTTAGTGGTGAAAAGATAATTTAAAAATCGTTTTGGAAATGAGTTTACTCACAGGGTACTTTCTTTGTATACATTCGACTATACGGGCCAAGCCCGGGATTTACGGGAAATCGCGGGTTTTCGTTTGCTGGCGATTAAACTATTTTCATTAAGCGTCTCATCAAAAATGAAAACATTTCTGAAAACTACAAATCTCATGCGTTTCAGTGGTGAAAAAATAATTTAAAAAATCGTTCGGGAAATGAGTTTACTCACAGGGTACTTTCTTTGTATACATTCGACTATACGGGCCGAGTCCGGGATTTACGGGAAATCGCAGGTTTTCGTTTGCCGGCGATTAAACTTCTTTTATTCAGCGTCTCATCAAAAATGAAAACATTTTTGAAAACTACAAGTCTCATGCGTTTTAGTGGTGAAATAATAATTTAAAAAATCGTTCGGGAAATGTGTTGACTCCCTGGGTACTTTCTTTGTATACTTTTCACTATACGGGCCAGGTCCGGGATTTACGGGAAATCGCAGGTTTTCGTTTGCCGGCGATTAAACTTCTTTTATTCAGCGTCTCATCAAAAATGAAAACAATTTTGAAAACTACAAGTCTCATGGGTTTTAGTGGTGAAATAATAATTTAAAAAATCGTTCAGGAAATGAGTTTACATCCCGGGTACTTTCATTACTATACGGGCCGAGTCCGGGATTTACGGGAAATCGCAGGTTTTCGTTTGCCGGCGATTAAACTTCTTTTATTCAGCGTCTCATCAAAAATGAAAACATTTTTGAAAACTACAAGTCTCATGCGTTTTAGTGGTGAAAAAATATTTTAAAAAATCGTTCGGGAAATGAGTTTACCCCCTGGGTACTTTCTTTGTATACATTCGACTATACGGGCCAAGCCCCGGATTTACGGGAAAACGCGGGATTTCGTTTGCCGGCGATTAAACCTCTTTCATTAAGCGTCTCATCAAAAATGAAAACATTTTTGAAATCTGCAAGTCTCATGCGTTTTAGTGGTGAAAAAAAAATTTAAAAAATCGTTCGGGAAATGAGTTTACTCCATGGGTACTTTCTTTGTATACTTTTGACTATACGGGCCGAGTCCGGGATTTACGGGAAATCGCGGATTTTCGTTTGCCGGCGATTAAACTTCTTTTATTCAGCGTCCCATCAAATATGAAAATATTTTTGAAAACTACAAGTCTCATGCGTTTAGTGGTAAAAAAATAATATAAAAAATCGTTCGGGAAATGAGTTTACTCCCTGGGTACTTTCTTTGTATACTTTTGACTATACGGGTCGAGTCCGGGGTTTACGGGAAATGGCGGGTTTTCGTTTGCCGGCGATTAAACTTCTTTTATTCAGCGTCTCATTAAAAATGAAAACATTTTTGAAAACTACAAGTCTCATGCGTTTTAGTGGTGAAAAGATAATTTAAAAATCGTTTTGGAAATGAGTTTACTCACAGGGTACTTTCTTTGTATACATTCGACTATACGGGCCAAGCCCGGGATTTACGGGAAATCGCGGGTTTTCGTTTGCTGGCGATTAAACTATTTTCATTAAGCGTCTCATCAAAAATGAAAACATTTCTGAAAACTACAAATCTCATGCGTTTCAGTGGTGAAAAAATAATTTAAAAAATCGTTCGGGAAATGAGTTTACTCACAGGGTACTTTCTTTGTATACATTCGACTATACGGGCAGAGTCCGGGATTTACGGGAAATCGCAGGTTTTCGTTTGCCGGCGATTAAACTTCTTTTATTCAGCGTCTCATCAAAAATGAAAACATTTTTGAAAACTACAAGTCTCATGCGTTTTAGTGGTGAAATAATAATTTAAAAAATCGTTCGGGAAATGTGTTGACTCCCTGGGTACTTTCTTTGTATACTTTTGACTATACGGGCCAGGTCCGGGATTTACGGGAAATCGCAGGTTTTCGTTTGCCGGCGATTAAACTTCTTTTATTCAGCGTCTCATCAAAAATGAAAACAATTTTGAAAACTACAAGTCTCATGGGCTTTAGTGGTGAAATAATAATTTAAAAAATCGTTCGGGAAATGAGTTTACTCCCTGGGTACTTTCTTTGTATACTTTTGAATATGCGGGCCGAGTCCGGGGTTTACAGGAAAAGGCGGGTTTTCGTTTGCCGGCGATTAAACTTCCTTTATTCAGCGTCTCATCAAAAATGAAAACATTTTTGAAAACTACAAGTCTCATGGGCTTTAGTGGTGAAATAATAATTTAAAAAATCGTTCGGGAAATGAGTTTACACCCTGGGTACTTTCTTTGTATACTTTTGACTATACGGGCAGAGTCCGGGATTTACGGGAAATCGCAGGTTTTCGTTTGCCGGCGATTAAACTTCTTTCATTCAGCGTCTCATGAAAAATGAAAACATTTTTGAAAACTACAAGTCTCATGCGTTTTAGTGGTGAAATAATAATTTAAAAAATCGTTTGGGGAAATGAGTTTACATCCCGGGTACTTTCATTACTATACGGGCCGAGTCCGGGATTTACGGGAAATCGCAGGTTTTCGTTTGCCGGCGATTAAACTTCTTTTATTCAGCGTCTCATCAAAAATGAAAACATTTTTGAAAACTACAAGTCTCATGCGTTTTAGTGGTGAAAAAATATTTTAAAAAATCGTTCGGGAAATGAGTTTACTCCCTGGGTACTTCCTTTGTATACTTTTAACTATACGGGCCGAGTCCGGGATTTACGGGAAGTCGCGGGTTTTCTTTTGCCGGCGTTTAAACTTCTTTTATTCAGCGTCTCATCAAAAATGAAAACAATTTTAAAAACTACAAGTCTCATGGGCTTTAGTGGTGAAATAATAATTTAAAAAAACGTTCGGGAAATGAGTTTACACTCTGGGTACTTTCTTTGTATACTTTTGACTATACGGGCCGAGTCCGGGATTTACGGGAAATCGCAGGTTTTCGTTTGCCGGCGATTAAACTTCTTTTATTCAGCGTCTCATCAAAAATGAAAACAATTTTGAAAACTACAAGTCTCATGCGTTTTAGTGGTGAAAAAATAATTTAAAAAATCGTTCGGGAAATGAGTTTACTCCCTGGTTACTTTCTTTGTATACTTTTGACTATGCGGGCCGAGTCCGGGGTTTACGGCAAATGGCGGGTTTTCGTTTGCCGGCGATTAAACTTCTTTTATTCAGCGTCTCATCAAAAATGAAAACATTTTTAAAAACTACAAGTCTCATGGGCTTTAGTGGTGAAATAATAATTTAAAAAATCGTGCGGGAAATGAGTTTACACCCTGGGTACTTTCTTTGTATACTTTTGACTATACGGGCCGAGTCCGGGATTTACGGGAAATCGCAGGTTTTCGTTTGCCAGCGATTAAACTTCTTTTATTCAGCGTCTCATCAAAAATGAAAACATTTTTGAAAACTACAAGTCTCATGGGTTTTAGTGGTGAAATAATAACTTAAAAAATCGTTCGGGAAATGAGTTTACATCCCGGGTACTTTCATTACTATACGGGCCGAGTCCGGGATTTACGGGAAATCGCAGGTTTTCGTTTGCCGGCGATTAAACTTCTTTTATTCAGCGTCTCATCAAAAATGAAAACATTTTTGAAAACTACAAGTCTCATGCGTTTTAGTGGTGAAAAAATATTTTAAGAAATCGTTCGGGAAATGAGTTTACACCCTGGGTACTTTCTTTGTATACTTTTGACTATACGGGCCGAGTCCGGGATTTACGGGAAATCGCAGGTTTTCGTTTGCCGGCGATTAAACTTCTTTTATTCAGCGTCTCATCAAAAATGAAAACATTTTTGAAAACTACAAGTCTCATGCGTTTTAGTGGTAAAAAAATAATTTAAAAAATCGTTCGGGAAATGAGTTTACTCCCTGGGTACTTTCTTTGTATACTTTTGAATATGCGGGCCGAGTCCGGGGTTTACGGGAAATGGCGGGTTTTCGTTTGCCGGCGATTAAACTTCTTTTATTCAGCGTCTCATCAAAAATGAAAACATTTTTGAAAACTACAAGTCTCATGGGCTTTAGTGGTGAAATAATAATTTAAAAAATCGTTCGGGAAATGAGTTTACACCCTGGGTACTTTCTTTGTATACCTTTGACTATACGGGCAGAGTCCGGGATTTACGGGAAATCGCAGGTTTTCGTTTGCCGGCGATTAAACTTCTTTCATTCAGCGTCTCATCAAAAATGAAAACATTTTTGAAAACTACAAGTCTCATGCGTTTTAGTGGTGAAAATATAATTTAAAAAATCGTTCGGGAAATGAGTTTACTCCCTGGGTACTTTCTTTGTATACTTTTGACTATACGGGCCGAATCCGGGATTTACGGGAAGTCGCGGGTTTTCGTTTGCCGGCGATTAAACTTCTTTTATTCAGCGTCTCATCAAAAATGAAAACATTTTTAAAAACTACAAGTCTCATGGGTTTTAGTGGTGAAATAATAATTTAAAAAATCGTTCGGGAAATGAGTTTACTCCCTGGGTACTTTCTTTGTATACTTTTGACTATACGGGCCGAATCCGGGATTTACGGGAAGTCGCGGGTTTTCGTTTGCCGGCGATTAAACTTCTTTCATTCAGCGTCTCATCAAAAATGAAAACATTTTTGAAAACTACAAGTCTCATGCGTTTTAGTGGTGAAAATATAATTTAAAAAATCGTTCGGGAAATGAGTTTACTCCCTGGGTACTTTCTTTGTATACTTTTGACTATACGGGCCGAATCCGGGATTTACGGGAAGTCGCGGGTTTTCGTTTGCCGGCGATTAAACTTCTTTTATTCAGCGTCTCATCAAAAATGAAAACATTTTTAAAAACTACAAGTCTCATGCGTTTTAGTGGTGAAAAAAAAATTTAAAAAATCGTTCGGGAAATGAGTTTACTCCATGGGTACTTTCTTTGTATACTTTTGACTATACGGGCCGAGTCCGGGATTTACGGGAAATCGCGGATTTTCGTTTGCCGGCGATTAAACTTCTTTTATTCAGCGTCCCATCAAATATGAAAATATTTTTGAAAACTACAAGTCTCATGCGTTTAGTGGTAAAAAAATAATATAAAAAATCGTTCGGGAAATGAGTTTACTCCCTGGGTACTTTCTTTGTATACTTTTGACTATACGGGTCGAGTCCGGGGTTTACGGGAAATGGCGGGTTTTCGTTTGCCGGCGATTAAACTTCTTTTATTCAGCGTCTCATTAAAAATGAAAACATTTTTGAAAACTACAAGTCTCATGCGTTTTAGTGGTGAAAAGATAATTTAAAAATCGTTTTGGAAATGAGTTTACTCACAGGGTACTTTCTTTGTATACATTCGACTATACGGGCCAAGCCCGGGATTTACGGGAAATCGCGGGTTTTCGTTTGCTGGCGATTAAACTATTTTCATTAAGCGTCTCATCAAAAATGAAAACATTTCTGAAAACTACAAATCTCATGCGTTTCAGTGGTGAAAAAATAATTTAAAAAATCGTTCGGGAAATGAGTTTACTCACAGGGTACTTTCTTTGTATACATTCGACTATACGGGCCGAGTCCGGGATTTACGGGAAATCGCAGGTTTTCGTTTGCCGGCGATTAAACTTCTTTTATTCAGCGTCTCATCAAAAATGAAAACATTTTTGAAAACTACAAGTCTCATGCGTTTTAGTGGTGAAATAATAATTTAAAAAATCGTTCGGGAAATGTGTTGACTCCCTGGGTACTTTCTTTGTATACTTTTGACTATACGGGCCAGGTCCGGGATTTACGGGAAATCGCAGGTTTTCGTTTGCCGGCGATTAAACTTCTTTTATTCAGCGTCTCATCAAAAATGAAAACAATTTTGAAAACTACAAGTCTCATGGGCTTTAGTGGTGAAATAATAATTTAAAAAATCGTTCGGGAAATGAGTTTACTCCCTGGGTACTTTCTTTGTATACTTTTGAATATGCGGGCCGAGTCCGGGGTTTACAGGAAAAGGCGGGTTTTCGTTTGCCGGCGATTAAACTTCCTTTATTCAGCGTCTCATCAAAAATGAAAACATTTTTGAAAACTACAAGTCTCATGGGCTTTAGTGGTGAAATAATAATTTAAAAAATCGTTCGGGAAATGAGTTTACACCCTGGGTACTTTCTTTGTATACTTTTGACTATACGGGCAGAGTCCGGGATTTACGGGAAATCGCAGGTTTTCGTTTGCCGGCGATTAAACTTCTTTCATTCAGCGTCTCATGAAAAATGAAAACATTTTTGAAAACTACAAGTCTCATGCGTTTTAGTGGTGAAATAATAATTTAAAAAATCGTTTGGGGAAATGAGTTTACATCCCGGGTACTTTCATTACTATACGGGCCGAGTCCGGGATTTACGGGAAATCGCAGGTTTTCGTTTGCCGGCGATTAAACTTCTTTTATTCAGCGTCTCATCAAAAATGAAAACATTTTTGAAAACTACAAGTCTCATGCGTTTTAGTGGTGAAAAAATATTTTAAAAAATCGTTCGGGAAATGAGTTTACTCCCTGGGTACTTCCTTTGTATACTTTTAACTATACGGGCCGAGTCCGGGATTTACGGGAAGTCGCGGGTTTTCTTTTGCCGGCGTTTAAACTTCTTTTATTCAGCGTCTCATCAAAAATGAAAACAATTTTAAAAACTACAAGTCTCATGGGCTTTAGTGGTGAAATAATAATTTAAAAAAACGTTCGGGAAATGAGTTTACACTCTGGGTACTTTCTTTGTATACTTTTGACTATACGGGCCGAGTCCGGGATTTACGGGAAATCGCAGGTTTTCGTTTGCCGGCGATTAAACTTCTTTTATTCAGCGTCTCATCAAAAATGAAAACAATTTTGAAAACTACAAGTCTCATGCGTTTTAGTGGTGAAAAAATAATTTAAAAAATCGTTCGGGAAATGAGTTTACTCCCTGGTTACTTTCTTTGTATACTTTTGACTATGCGGGCCGAGTCCGGGGTTTACGGCAAATGGCGGGTTTTCGTTTGCCGGCGATTAAACTTCTTTTATTCAGCGTCTCATCAAAAATGAAAACATTTTTAAAAACTACAAGTCTCATGGGCTTTAGTGGTGAAATAATAATTTAAAAAATCGTGCGGGAAATGAGTTTACACCCTGGGTACTTTCTTTGTATACTTTTGACTATACGGGCCGAGTCCGGGATTTACGGGAAATCGCAGGTTTTCGTTTGCCAGCGATTAAACTTCTTTTATTCAGCGTCTCATCAAAAATGAAAACATTTTTGAAAACTACAAGTCTCATGGGTTTTAGTGGTGAAATAATAACTTAAAAAATCGTTCGGGAAATGAGTTTACATCCCGGGTACTTTCATTACTATACGGGCCGAGTCCGGGATTTACGGGAAATCGCAGGTTTTCGTTTGCCGGCGATTAAACTTCTTTTATTCAGCGTCTCATCAAAAATGAAAACATTTTTGAAAACTACAAGTCTCATGCGTTTTAGTGGTGAAAAAATATTTTAAGAAATCGTTCGGGAAATGAGTTTACACCCTGGGTACTTTCTTTGTATACTTTTGACTATACGGGCCGAGTCCGGGATTTACGGGAAATCGCAGGTTTTCGTTTGCCGGCGATTAAACTTCTTTTATTCAGCGTCTCATCAAAAATGAAAACATTTTTGAAAACTACAAGTCTCATGCGTTTTAGTGGTAAAAAAATAATTTAAAAAATCGTTCGGGAAATGAGTTTACTCCCTGGGTACTTTCTTTGTATACTTTTGAATATGCGGGCCGAGTCCGGGGTTTACGGGAAATGGCGGGTTTTCGTTTGCCGGCGATTAAACTTCTTTTATTCAGCGTCTCATCAAAAATGAAAACATTTTTGAAAACTACAAGTCTCATGGGCTTTAGTGGTGAAATAATAATTTAAAAAATCGTTCGGGAAATGAGTTTACACCCTGGGTACTTTCTTTGTATACCTTTGACTATACGGGCAGAGTCCGGGATTTACGGGAAATCGCAGGTTTTCGTTTGCCGGCGATTAAACTTCTTTCATTCAGCGTCTCATCAAAAATGAAAACATTTTTGAAAACTACAAGTCTCATGCGTTTTAGTGGTGAAAATATAATTTAAAAAATCGTTCGGGAAATGAGTTTACTCCCTGGGTACTTTCTTTGTATACTTTTGACTATACGGGCCGAATCCGGGATTTACGGGAAGTCGCGGGTTTTCGTTTGCCGGCGATTAAACTTCTTTTATTCAGCGTCTCATCAAAAATGAAAACATTTTTAAAAACTACAAGTCTCATGGGTTTTAGTGGTGAAATAATAATTTAAAAAATCGTTCGGGAAATGAGTTTACTCCCTGGGTACTTTCTTTGTATACTTTTGACTATACGGGCCGAATCCGGGATTTACGGGAAGTCGCGGGTTTTCGTTTGCCGGCGATTAAACTTCTTTCATTCAGCGTCTCATCAAAAATGAAAACATTTTTGAAAACTACAAGTCTCATGCGTTTTAGTGGTGAAAATATAATTTAAAAAATCGTTCGGGAAATGAGTTTACTCCCTGGGTACTTTCTTTGTATACTTTTGACTATACGGGCCGAATCCGGGATTTACGGGAAGTCGCGGGTTTTCGTTTGCCGGCGATTAAACTTCTTTTATTCAGCGTCTCATCAAAAATGAAAACATTTTTAAAAACTACAAGTCTCATGGGTTTTAGTGGTGAAATAATAATTTAAAAAATCGTTTGGGGAAATGAGTTTACATCCCGGGTACTTTCATTACTATACGGGCCGAGTCCGGGATTTACGGGAAATCGCAGGTTTTCGTTTGCCGGAGAGTTAAACTTCTTTCATTAAGCGTCTCATCAAAAATGAAAACATTTTTGAAAACTACAAGTCTCATGCGTTTTAGTGGTGAAAAAATATTTTAAAAAATCGTTCGGGAAATGAGTTTACTCCCTGGGTACTTTCTTTGTATACTTTTAACTATACGGGCCGAGTCCGGGATTTACGGGAAGTCGCGGGTTTTCTTTTGCCGGCGTTTAAACTTCTTTTATTTAGCGTCTCATCAAAAATGAAAACATTTTTAAAAACTACAAGTCTCATGGGCTTTAGTGGTGAAATAATAATTTAAAAAAACGTTCGGGAAATGAGTTTACACTCTGGGTACTTTCTTTGTATACTTTTGACTATACGGGCCGAGTCCGGGATTTACGGGAAATCGCAGGTTTTCGTTTGCCGGCGATTAAACTTCTTTTATTCAGCGTCTCATCAAAAATGAAAACAATTTTGAAAACTACAAGTCTCATGCGTTTTAGTCGTGAAAAAATAATTTAAAAAATCGTTCGGGAAATGAGTTTACTCCCTGGGTACTTTCTTTGTATACTTTTGACTATACGGGCAGAGTCCGGGATTTACGGGAAATCGCAGGTTTTCGTTTGCCGGCGATTAAACTTCTTTCATTCAGCGTCTCATCAAAAATGAAAACATTTTTGAAAACTACAAGTCTCATGCGTTTTAGTGGTGAAAATATAATTTAAAAAATCGTTCGGGAAATGAGTTTACTCCCTGGGTACTTTCTTTGTATACTTTTGACTATACGGGCCTAATCCGGGATTTACGGGAAGTCGCGGGTTTTCGTTTGCCGGCGATTAAACTTCTTTTATTCAGCGTCTCATCAAAAATGAAAACATTTTTAAAAACTACAAGTCTCATGGGTTTTAGTGGTGAAATAATAATTTAAAAAATCGTTTGGGGAAATGAGTTTACATCCCGGGTACTTTCATTACTATACGGGCCGAGTCCGGGATTTACGGGAAATCGCAGGTTTTCGTTTGCCGGCGATTAAACTTCTTTTATTCAGCGTCTCATCAAAAATGAAAACATTTTTAAAAACTACAAGTCTCATGGGCTTTAGTGGGGAAATAATAATTTAAAAAATCGTTCGGGAAATGAGTTTACACCCTGGGTACTTTCTTTGTATACTTTTGACTATACGGGCCGAGTCCGGGATTTACGGGAAATCGCAGGTTTTCGTTTGCCGGCGATTAAACTTCTTTTATTCAGCGTCTCATCAAAAATGAAAACTATTTTGAAAACTACAAGTCTCATGGGTTTTAGTGGTGAAATAATAACTTAAGAAATCGTTCGGGAAATGAGTTTACATCCCGGGTACTTTCATTACTATACGGGCCGAGTCCGGGATTTACGGGAAATCGCAGGTTTTCGTTTGCCGGCGATTAAACTTCTTTTATTCAGCGTCTCATCAAAAATGAAAACATTTTTGAAAACTACAAGTCTCATGGGCTTTAGTGGTGAAATAATAATTTAAAAAATCGTTCGGGAAATGAGTTTACACCCTGGGTACTTTCTTTGTATACTTTTGACTATACGGGCAGAGTCCGGGATTTACGGGAAATCGCAGGTTTTCGTTTGCCGGCGATTAAACTTCTTTCATTCAGCGTCTCATCAAAAATGAAAACATTTTTGAAAACTACAAGTCTCATTCGTTTTAGTGGTGAAAATATAATTTAAAAAATCGTTCGGGAAATGAGTTTACTCCCTGGATACTTTCTTTGTATACTTTTGACTATACGGGCCGAATCCGGGATTTACTGGAAATCGCAGGTTTTCGTTTGCCCGCGATTAAACTTCTTTTATTCAGCGTCTCATCAAAAATGAAAACATTTTTGAAAACTACAAGTCTCATGCGTTTTAGTGGTGAAAATATAATTTAAAAAATCGTTCGGGAAATGAGTTTACTCCCTGGGTACTTTCTTTGTATACTTTTGACTATACGGGCCGAATCCGGGATTTACGGGAATTCGCGGGTTTTCGTTTGCCGGCGATTAAACTTCTTTTATTCAGCGTCTCATCAAAAATGAAAACATTTTTAAAAACTACAAGTCTCATGGGTTTTAGTGGTGAAATAATAATTTAAAAAATCGTTCGGGAAATGAGTTTACTCCCTGGGTACTTTCTTTGTATACTTTTGACTATACGGGCCGAATCCGGGATTTACGGGAAGTCGCGGGTTTTCGTTTGCCGGCGATTAAACTTCTTTCATTCAGCGTCTCATCAAAAATGAAAACATTTTTGAAAACTACAAGTCTCATGCGTTTTAGTGGTGAAAATATAATTTAAAAAATCGTTCGGGAAATGAGTTTACTCCCTGGGTACTTTCTTTGTATACTTTTGACTATACGGGCCGAATCCGGGATTTACGGGAAGTCGCGGGTTTTCGTTTGCCGGCGATTAAACTTCTTTTATTCAGCGTCTCATCAAAAATGAAAACATTTTTAAAAACTACAAGTCTCATGGGTTTTAGTGGTGAAATAATAATTTAAAAAATCGTTTGGGGAAATGAGTTTACATCCCGGGTACTTTCATTACTATACGGGCCGAGTCCGGGATTTACGGGAAATCGCAGGTTTTCGTTTGCCGGAGAGTTAAACTTCTTTCATTCAGCGTCTCATCAAAAATGAAAACATTTTTGAAAACTACAAGTCTCATGCGTTTTAGTGGTGAAAAAATATTTTAAAAAATCGTTCGGGAAATGAGTTTACTCCCTGGGTACTTTCTTTGTATACTTTTAACTATACGGGCCGAGTCCGGGATTTACGGGAAGTCGCGGGTTTTCTTTTGCCGGCGTTTAAACTTCTTTTATTTAGCGTCTCATCAAAAATGAAAACATTTTTAAAAACTACAAGTCTCATGGGCTTTAGTGGTGAAATAATAATTTAAAAAAACGTTCGGGAAATGAGTTTACACTCTGGGTACTTTCTTTGTATACTTTTGACTATACGGGCCGAGTCCGGGATTTACGGGAAATCGCAGGTTTTCGTTTGCCGGCGATTAAACTTCTTTTATTCAGCGTCTCATCAAAAATGAAAACAATTTTGAAAACTACAAGTCTCATGCGTTTTAGTCGTGAAAAAATAATTTAAAAAATCGTTCGGGAAATGAGTTTACTCCCTGGGTACTTTCTTTGTATACTTTTGACTATACGGGCAGAGTCCGGGATTTACGGGAAATCGCAGGTTTTCGTTTGCCGGCGATTAAACTTCTTTCATTCAGCGTCTCATCAAAAATGAAAACATTTTTGAAAACTACAAGTCTCATGCGTTTTAGTGGTGAAAATATAATTTAAAAAATCGTTCGGGAAATGAGTTTACTCCCTGGGTACTTTCTTTGTATACTTTTGACTATACGGGCCTAATCCGGGATTTACGGGAAGTCGCGGGTTTTCGTTTGCCGGCGATTAAACTTCTTTTATTCAGCGTCTCATCAAAAATGAAAACATTTTTAAAAACTACAAGTCTCATGGGTTTTAGTGGTGAAATAATAATTTAAAAAATCGTTTGGGGAAATGAGTTTACATCCCGGGTACTTTCATTACTATACGGGCCGAGTCCGGGATTTACGGGAAATCGCAGGTTTTCGTTTGCCGGCGATTAAACTTCTTTTATTCAGCGTCTCATCAAAAATGAAAACATTTTTAAAAACTACAAGTCTCATGGGCTTTAGTGGGGAAATAATAATTTAAAAAATCGTTCGGGAAATGAGTTTACACCCTGGGTACTTTCTTTGTATACTTTTGACTATACGGGCCGAGTCCGGGATTTACGGGAAATCGCAGGTTTTCGTTTGCCGCCAATTAAACTTCTTTTATTCAGCGTCTCATCAAAAATGAAAACTATTTTGAAAACTACAAGTCTCATGGGTTTTAGTGGTGAAATAATAACTTAAGAAATCGTTCGGGAAATGAGTTTACATCCCGGGTACTTTCATTACTATACGGGCCGAGTCCGGGATTTACGGGAAATCGCAGGTTTTCGTTTGCCGGCGATTAAACTTCTTTTATTCAGCGTCTCATCAAAAATGAAAACATTTTTGAAAACTACAAGTCTCATGGGCTTTAGTGGTGAAATAATAATTTAAAAAATCGTTCGGGAAATGAGTTTACACCCTGGGTACTTTCTTTGTATACTTTTGACTATACGGGCAGAGTCCGGGATTTACGGGAAATCGCAGGTTTTCGTTTGCCGGCGATTAAACTTCTTTCATTCAGCGTCTCATCAAAAATGAAAACATTTTTGAAAACTACAAGTCTCATTCGTTTTAGTGGTGAAAATATAATTTAAAAAATCGTTCGGGAAATGAGTTTACTCCCTGGATACTTTCTTTGTATACTTTTGACTATACGGGCCGAATCCGGGATTTACGGGAAGTCGCGGGTTTTCGTTTGCCGGCGATTAAACTTCTTTTATTCAGCGTCTCATCAAAAATGAAAACATTTTTAAAAACTACAAGTCTCATGGGTTTTAGTGGTGAAAGAATAATTTAAAAAATCGTTTGGGGAAATGAGTTTACATCCCGGGTACTTTCATTACTATACGGGCCGAGTCCGGGATTTACGGGAAATCGCAGGTTTTCGTTTGCCGGCGATTAAACTTCTTTCATTCAGCGTCTCATCAAAAATGAAAACATTTTTGAAAACTACAAGTCTCATGCGTTTTAGTGGTGAAAAAATATTTTAAAAAATCGTTCGGGAAATGAGTTTACTCCCTGGGTACTTTCTTTGTATACTTTTAACTATACGGGCCGAGTCCGGGATTTACGGGAAGTCTTGGGTTTTCTTTTGCCGGCGTTTAAACTTCTTTTATTCAGCGTCTCATCAAAAATGAAAACATTTTTAAAAACTACAAGTCTCATGGGCTTTAGTGGTGAAATAATAATTTAAAAAAACGTTCGGGAAATGAGTTTACACTCTGGGTACTTTCTTTGTATACTTTTGACTATACGGGCCGAGTCCGGGATTTACGGGAAATCGCAGGTTTTCGTTTGCCGGCGATTAAACTTCTTTTATTCAGCGTCTCATCAAAAATGAAAACAATTTTGAAAACTACAAGTCTCATGCGTTTTAGTCGTGAAAAAATAATTTAAAAAATCGTTCGGGAAATGAGTTTACTGCCTGGGTACTTTCTTTGTATACTTTTGACTATACGGGCAGAGTCCGGGATTTACGGGAAATCGCAGGTTTTCGTTTGCCGGCGATTAAACTTCTTTCATTCAGCGTCTCATCAAAAATGAAAACATTTTTGAAAACTACAAGTCTCATGCATTTTAGTGGTGAAAATATAATTTAAAAAATCGTTCGGGAAATGAGTTTACTCCCTGGGTACTTTCTTTGTATACTTTTGACTATACGGGCCGAATCCGTGATTTACGGGAAGTCGCGGGTTTTCGTTTGCCGGCGATTAAACTTCTTTTATTCAGCGTCTCATCAAAAATGAAAACATTTTTAAAAACTACAAGTCTCATGGGTTTTAGTGGTGAAATAATAATTTAAAAAATCGTTTGGGGAAATGAGTTTACATCCCGGGTACTTTCATTACTATACGGGCCGAGTCCGGGATTTACGGGAAATCGCAGGTTTTCGTTTGCCGGCGATTAAACTTCTTTCATTCAGCGTCTCATCAAAAATGAAAACATTTTTGAAAACTACAAGTCTCATGCGTTTTAGTGGTGAAAAAATATTTTAAAAAATCGTTCGGGAAATGAGTTTACTCCCTGGGTACTTTCTTTGTATACTTTTAACTATACGGGCCGAGTCCGGGATTTACGGGAAGTCGCGGGTTTTCTTTTGCCGGCGTTTAAACTTCTTTTATTCAGCGTCTCATCAAAAATGAAAACATTTTTAAAAACTACAAGTCTCATGGGCTTTAGTGGTGAAATAATAATTTAAAAAAACGTTCGGGAAATGAGTTTACACTCTGGGTACTTTCTTTGTATACTTTTGACTATACGGGCCGAGTCCGGGATTTACGGGAAATCGCAGGTTTTCGTTTGCCGGCGATTAAACTTCTTTTATTCAGCGTCTCATCAAAAATGAAAACAATTTTGAAAACTACAAGTCTCATGCGCTTTAGTCGTGAATAAATAATTTAAAAAATCGTTCGGGAAATGAGTTTACTCCCTGGGTACTTTCTTTGTATACTTTTGACTATGCGGGCCGAGTCCGGGGTTTACCGGAAATGGCGGGTTTTCGTTTGCCGGCGATTAAACTTCTTTTATTCAGCGTCTCATCAAAAATGAAAGCATTTTTAAAAACTACAAGTCTCATGGGCTTTAGTGGTGAAATAATAATTTAAAAAATCGTTCGGGAAATGAGTTTACACCCTGGGTACTTTCTTTGTATACTTTTGACTATACGGGCCGAGTCCGGGATTTACGGGAAATCGCAGGTCTTCGTTTGCCGGCGATTAAACTTCTTTTATTCAGCGTCTCATCAAAAATGAAAACATTTTTGAAAACTACAAGTCTCATGGGTTTTAGTGGTAAAATAATAACTTAAAAAATCGTTCGGGAAATTAGTTTACATCCCGGGAACTTTCATTACTATACGGGCCGAGTCCGGGATTTACGGGAAATCGCAGGTTTTCGTTTGCCGGCGATTAAACTTCTTTCAATCAGCGTCTCATCAAAAATGAAAACATTTTTGAAAACTACAAGTCTCATGCGTTTTAGTGGTGAAAAAATATTTTAAAAAATCGTTCGGGAAATGAGTTTACTCCCTGGGTACTTTCTTTGTATACTTTTAACTATACGGGCCGAGTCCGGGATTTACGGGAAGTCGCGGGTTTTCTTTTGCCGGTGTTTAAACTTCTTTTATTCAGCGTCTCATCAAAAATAAAAACATTTTTAAAAACTACAAGTCTCATGGGCTTTAGTGGTGAAATAATAGTTTAAAAAAACGTTCGGGAAATGAGTTTACACTCTGGGTACTTTCTTTGTATACTTTTGACTATACGGGCCGAGTCCGGGATTTACGGGAAATCGCAGGTTTTCGTTTGCCGGCGATTAAACTTCTTTTATTCAGCGTCTCATCAAAAATGAAAACAATTTTGAAAACTACAAGTCTCATGCGCTTTAGTCGTGAAAAAATAATTTAAAAGATCGTTCGGGAAATGAGTTTACTCCCTGGGTACTTTCTTTGTATACTTTTGACTATGCGGGCCGAGTCCGGGGTTTACCGGAAATGGCGGGTTTTCGTTTGCCGGCGATTAAACTTCTTTTATTCAGCGTCTCATCAAAAATGAAAACATTTTTAAAAACTACAAGTCTCATGGGCTTTAGTGGTGAAATAATAATTTAAAAAATCGTTCGGGAAATGAGTTTACACCCTGGGTACTTTCTTTGTATACTTTTGACTATACGGGCCGAGTCCGGGATTTACGGGAAATCGCAGGTTTTCGTTTGCCGGCGATTAAACTTCTTTTATTCAGCGTCTCATCAAAAATGAAAACATTTTTGAAAACTACAAGTCTCATGGGTTTTAGTGGTAAAATAATAACTTAAAAAATCGTTCGGGAAATGAGTTTACATCCCGGGTACTTTCATTACTATACGGGCCGAGTCCGGGATTTACGGGAAATCGCAGGTTTTCGTTTGCCGGCGATTAAACTTCTTTTATTCAGCGTCTCATCAAAAATGAAAACATTTTTGAAAACTACAAGTCTCATGCGTTTTAGTGGTGAAAAAATATTTTAAAAAATCGTTCGGAAAATGAGTTTACTCCCTGGGTGCTTTCTTCGTATACTTTTGACTATACGGGTTGAGTCCGGGATTTACGGGAAGTCGTGGGTTTTCGTTTGCCGGCGTTTAAACTTCTTTTATTCAGCGTTTCATCAAAAATGAAAATATTTTTAAAAACTACAAGTCTCATGGGCTTTAGTGGTGAAATAATAATTTAAAAAATCGTTCGGGAAATGAGTTTACACCCTGGGTACTTTCTTTGTATACTTTTGACTATACGGGCCAAGTCCGGGATTTACGGGAAATTGCAGGTTTTCGTTTGCCGGCGATTAAACTTCTTTTATTCAGCGTCTCATCAAAAATGAAAACATTTTTGAAAACTACAAGTCTCATGCGTTTTAGTGGTGAAAAAAAAGTTTAAAAAATCGTTCGGGAAATGAGTTTACTCCCTGGGTACTTTCTTTGTATACATTCGACTATACGGGCCAAGCCCCGGATTTACGGGAAAACGCGGGATTTCGTTTGCCGGCGATTAAACCTCTTTCATTAAGCGTCTCATCAAAAATGAAAACATTTTTGAAAACTACAAGTCTCATGGGTTTTAGTGGTGAAATAATAACTTAAAAAATCGTTCGGGAAATGAGTTTACATCCCGGGTACTTTCATTACTATACGGGCCGAGTCCGGGATTTACGGGAAGTCGCGGGTTTTCTTTTGCCGGCGTTTAAACTTCTTTTATTCAGCGTCTCATCAAAAATGAAAACATTTTTAAAAACTACAAGTCTCATGCGTTTTAGTGGTGAAAAAATAATTTAAAAAATCGTTCGGGAAATGAGTTTACTCCCTGGGTACTTTCTTTGTATACTTTTGACTATACGGGCCGAATCCGGGATTTACGGGAAGTCGCGGGTTTTCGTTTGCCGGCGATTAAACTTCTTTTATTCAGCGTCTCATCAAAAATGAAAACATTTTTAAAAACTACAAGTCTCATGGGTTTTAGTGGTGAAATAATAATTTAAAAAATCGTTTGGGGAAATGAGTTTACATCCCGGGTACTTTCATTACTATACGGGCCGAGTCCGGGATTTACGGGAAATCGCAGGTTTTCGTTTGCCGGCGATTAAACTTCTTTCATTCAGCGTCTCATCAAAAATGAAAACATTTTTGAAAACTACAAGTCTCATGCGTTTTAGTGGTGAAAAAATATTTTAAAAAATCGTTCGGGAAATGAGTTTACTCCCTGGGTACTTTCTTTGTATACCTTTAACTACACGGGCCGAGTCCGGGATTTACGGGAAGTTGCGGGTTTTCTTTTGCCGGCGTTTAAACTTCTTTTATTCAGCGTCTCATCAAAAATGAAAACATTTTTAAAAACTACAAGTCTCATGGGCTTTAGTGTTGAAATAATAATTTAAAAAAACGTTCGGGAAATGAGTTTACACTCTGGGTACTTTCTTTGTATACTTTTGACTATACGGGCCGAGTCCGGGATTTACGGGAAATCGCAGGTTTTCGTTTGCCGGCGATTAAACTTCTTTCATTCAGCGTCTCATCAAAAATGAAAACATTTTTGAAAACTACAAGTCTCATGCGTTTTAGTGGTGAAAAAATATTTTAAAAAATCGTTCGGGAAATGAGTTTACTCCCTGGGTACTTTCTTTGTATACTTTTAACTATACGGGCCGAGTCCGGGATTTACGGGAAGTCGCGGGTTTTCTTTTGCCGGCGTTTAAACTTCTTTTATTCAGCGTCTCATCAAAAATGAAAACATTTTTAAAAACTACAAGTCTCATGGGCTTTAGTGGTGAAATAATAATATAAAAAAACGTTCGGGAAATGAGTTTACACTCTGGGTACTTTCTTTGTATACTTTTGACTATACGGGCCGAGTCCGGGATTTACGGGAAATCGCAGGTTTTCGTTTGCCGGCGATTAAACTTCTTTTATTCAGCGTCTCATCAAAAATGAAAACAATTTTGAAAACTACAAGTCTCATGCGCTTTAGTCGTGAAAAAATAATTTAAAAAATCGTTCGGGAAATGAGTTTACTCCCTGGGTACTTTCTTTGTATACTTTTGACTATGCGGGCCGAGTCCGGGGTTTACCGGAAATGGCGGGTTTTCGTTTGCCGGCTATTAAACTTCTTTTATTCAGCGTCTCATCAAAAATGAAAACATTTTTAAAAACTACAAGTCTCATGGGCTTTAGTGGTGAAATAATAATTTAAAAAATCGTTCGGGAAATGAGTTTACACCCTGGGTACTTTCTTTGTATACTTTTGACTATACGGGCCGAGTCCGGGATTTACGGGAAATCGCAGGTTTTCGTTTGCCGGCGATTAAACTTCTTTTATTCAGCGTCTCATCAAAAATGAAAACATTTTTGAAAACTACAAGTCTCATGGGTTTTAGTGGTAAAATAATAACTTAAAAAATCGTTCGGGAAATGAGTTTACATCCCGGGTACTTTCATTACTATACGGGCCGAGTCCGGGATTTACGGGAAATCGCAGGTTTTCGTTTGCCGGCGATTAAACTTCTTTTATTCAGCGTCTCATCAAAAATGAAAACATTTTTGAAAACTACAAGTCTCATGCGTTTTAGTGGTGAAAAAATATTTTAAAAAATCGTTCGGAAAATGAGTTTACTCCCTGGGTGCTTTCTTCGTATACTTTTGACTATACGGGTTGAGTCCGGGATTTACGGGAAGTCGTGGGTTTTCGTTTGCCGGCGTTTAAACTTCTTTTATTCAGCGTTTCATCAAAAATGAAAATATTTTTAAAAACTACAAGTCTCATGGGCTTTAGTGGTGAAATAATAATTTAAAAAATCGTTCGGGAAATGAGTTTACACCCTGGGTACTTTCTTTGTATACTTTTGACTATACGGGCCAAGTCCGGGATTTACGGGAAATTGCAGGTTTTCGTTTGCCGGCGATTAAACTTCTTTTATTCAGCGTCTCATCAAAAATGAAAACATTTTTAAAAACTACAAGTCTCATGGGCTTTAGTGGTGAAATAATAATATAAAAAAACGTTCGGGAAATGAGTTTACACTCTGGGTACTTTCTTTGTATACTTTTGACTATACGGGCCGAGTCCGGGATTTACGGGAAATCGCAGGTTTTCGTTTGCCGGCGATTAAACTTCTTTTATTCAGCGTCTCATCAAAAATGAAAACAATTTTGAAAACTACAAGTCTCATGCGCTTTAGTCGTGAAAAAATAATTTAAAAAATCGTTCGGGAAATGAGTTTACTCCCTGGGTACTTTCTTTGTATACTTTTGACTATGCGGGCCGAGTCCGGGGTTTACCGGAAATGGCGGGTTTTCGTTTGCCGGCTATTAAACTTCTTTTATTCAGCGTCTCATCAAAAATGAAAACATTTTTAAAAACTACAAGTCTCATGGGCTTTAGTGGTGAAATAATAATTTAAAAAATCGTTCGGGAAATGAGTTTACACCCTGGGTACTTTCTTTGTATACTTTTGACTATACGGGCCGAGTCCGGGATTTACGGGAAATCGCAGGTTTTCGTTTGCCGGCGATTAAACTTCTTTTATTCAGCGTCTCATCAAAAATGAAAACATTTTTGAAAACTACAAGTCTCATGGGTTTTAGTGGTAAAATAATAACTTAAAAAATCGTTCGGGAAATGAGTTTACATCCCGGGTACTTTCATTACTATACGGGCCGAGTCCGGGATTTACGGGAAATCGCAGGTTTTCGTTTGCCGGCGATTAAACTTCTTTTATTCAGCGTCTCATCAAAAATGAAAACATTTTTGAAAACTACAAGTCTCATGCGTTTTAGTGGTGAAAAAATATTTTAAAAAATCGTTCGGAAAATGAGTTTACTCCCTGGGTGCTTTCTTCGTATACTTTTGACTATACGGGTTGAGTCCGGGATTTACGGGAAGTCGTGGGTTTTCGTTTGCCGGCGTTTAAACTTCTTTTATTCAGCGTTTCATCAAAAATGAAAATATTTTTAAAAACTACAAGTCTCATGGGCTTTAGTGGTGAAATAATAATTTAAAAAATCGTTCGGGAAATGAGTTTACACCCTGGGTACTTTCTTTGTATACTTTTGACTATACGGGCCAAGTCCGGGATTTACGGGAAATTGCAGGTTTTCGTTTGCCGGCGATTAAACTTCTTTTATTCAGCGTCTCATCAAAAATGAAAACATTTTTGAAAACTACAAGTCTCATGCGTTTTAGTGGTGAAAAAAAAGTTTAAAAAATCGTTCGGGAAATGAGTTTACTCCCTGGGTACTTTCTTTGTATACATTCGACTATACGGGCCAAGCCCCGGATTTACGGGAAAACGCGGGATTTCGTTTGCCGGCGATTAAACCTCTTTCATTAAGCGTCTCATCAAAAATGAAAACATTTTTGAAAACTACAAGTCTCATGGGTTTTAGTGGTGAAATAATAACTTAAAAAATCGTTCGGGAAATGAGTTTACATCCCGGGTACTTTCATTACTATACGTGCCGAGTCCGGGATTTACGGGAAATCGCAGGTTTTCGTTTGCCGGCGATTAAACTTCTTTTATTCAGCGTCTCATCAAAAATGAAAACATTTTTGAAAACTACAAGTCTCATGCGTTTTAGTGGTGAAAAAATATTTAAAAAAATCGTTCGGGAAATGAGTTTACACCCTGGGTACTTTCTTTGTATACTTTTGACTATACGGGCCGAGTCCGGGATTTACGGGAAATCGCAGGTTTTCGTTTGCCGGCGATTAAACTTCTCTTATTCAGCGTCTCATCAAAAATGAAAACATTTTTGAAAACTGCAAGTCTCATGCGTTTTAGTGGTAAAAAAATAATTTAAAAAATCGTTCGGGAAATGAGTTTACTCCCTGGGTACTTTCTTTGTATACTTTTGAATATGCGGGCCGAGTCCGGGGTTTACGGGAAATGGCGGGTTTTCGTTTGCCGGCGATTAAACTTCTTTTATTCAGCGTCTCATCAAAAATGAAAACATTTTTGAAAACTACAAGTCTCATGGGCTTTAGTGGTGAAATAATAATTTAAAAAATTGTTTGGGGAAATGAGTTTACATCCCGGGTACTTTCATTACTATACAGGCCGAGTCCGGGATTTACGGGAAATCGCAGGTTTTCGTTTGCCGGCGATTAAACTTCTTTCATTCAGCGTCTCATCAAAAATGAAAACACTTTTGAAAGCTACAAGTCTCATGCGTTTTAGTGGTGAAAAAATATTTTAAAAAATCGTTCGGGAAATGAGTTTACTCCCTGGGTACTTTCTTTGTATACTTTTAACTATACGGGCCGAGTCCGGGATTTACGGGAAGTCGCGGGTTTTCTTTTGCCGGCGTTTAAACTTCTTTTATTCAGCGTCTCATCAAAAATGAAAACATTTTTAAAAACTACAAGTCTCATGGGCTTTAGTGGTGAAAAAATAATTTAAAAAATCGTTCGGGAAATGAGTTTACTCCCTGGGTACTTTCTTTGTATACTTTTAACTATACGGGCCGAGTCCGGGATTTACGGGAAGTCGCGGGTTTTCTTTTGCCGGCGTTTAAACTTCTTTTATTCAGCGTCTCATCAAAAATGAAAACATTTTTAAAAACTACAAGTCTCATGGGCTTTAGTGGTGAAAAAATAATTTAAAAAATCGTTCGGGAAATGAGTTTACTCCCTGGGTACTTTCTTTGTATACTTTTGACAATACGGTCCGAATCCGGGATTTACGGGAAGTCGCGGGTTTTCGTTTGCCGGCGATTAAACTTCTTTTATTCAGCGTCTCATCAAAAATGAAAACATTTTTAAAAACTACAAGTCTCATGGGTCTTAGTGGTGAAATAATAATTTAAAAAAACGTTCGGGAAATGAGTTTACACTCTGGGTACTTTCTTTGTATACTTTTGACTATACGGGCCGAGTCCGGGATTTACGGGAAATCGCAGGTTTTCGTTTGCCGGCGATTAAACTTCTTTTATTCAGCGTCTCATCAAAAATGAAAACAATTTTGAAAACTACAAGTCTCATGCGTTTTAGTGGTGAAAAAATAATTTAAAAAATCGTTCGGGAAATGAGTTTACTCCCTGGGTACTTTCTTTGTATACTTTTGACTATACGGGCAGAGTCCGGGATTTACGGGAAATCGCAGGTTTTCGTTTGCCGGCGATTAAACTTCTTTCATTCAGCGTCTCATCAAAAATGAAAACATTTTTGAAAACTACAAGTCTCATGCGTTTTAGTGGTGAAAATATAATTTAAAAAATCGTTCGGGAAATGAGTTTACTCCCTGGGTACTTTCTTTGTATACTTTTGACTATACGGGCCGAATCCGGGATTTACGGGAAGTCGCGGGTTTTCGTTTGCCGGCGATTAAACTTCTTTTATTCAGCGTCTCATCAAAAATGAAAACATTTTTAAAAACTACAAGTCTCATGGGTTTTAGTGGTGAAATAATAATTTAAAAAATCATTTGGGGAAATGAGTTTACATCCCGGGTACTTTCATTACTATACGGGCCGAGTCCGGGATTTACGGGAAATCGCAGGTTTTCGTTTGCCGGCGATTAAACTTCTTTTATTCAGCGTCTCATCAAAAATGAAAACAATTTTGAAAACTACAAGTCTCATGCGCTTTAGTCGTGAAAAAATAATTTAAAAAATCGTTCGGGAAATGAGTTTACTCCCTGGGTACTTTCTTTGTATACTTTTGACTATGCGGGCCGAGTCCGGGGTTTACCGGAAATGGCGGGTTTTCGTTTGCCGGCGATTAAACTTCTTTTATTCAGCGTCTCATCAAAAATGAAAACATTTTTAAAAACTACAAGTCTCATGGGCTTTAGTGGTGAAATAATAATTTAAAAAATCGTTTGGGAAATGAGTTTACACCCTGGGTACTTTCTTTGTATACTTTTGACTATACGGGCCGAGTCCGGGATTTACGGGAAATCGCAGGTTTTCGTTTGCCGGCGATTAAACTTCTTTTATTCAGCGTCTCATCAAAAATGAAAACATTTTTGAAAACTACAAGTCTCATGGGTTTTAGTGGTAAAATAATAACTTAAAAAATCGTTCGGGAAATGAGTTTACATCCCGGGTACTTTCATTACTATACGGGCCGAGTCCGGGATTTACGGGAAATCGCAGGTTTTCGTTTGCCGGCGATTAAACTTCTTTTATTCAGCGTCTCATCAAAAATGAAAACAATTTTAAAAACTACAAGTCTCATGCGTTTTAGTGGTGAAAAAATAATTTAAAAAATCGTTCGGGAAATGAGTTTACTCCCTGGGTACTTTCTTTGTATACTTTTGACTATGCGGGCCAAGTCCGGAGTTTACGGGAAATGGCGGGTTTTCGTTTGCCGGCGATTAAACTTCTTTTATTCAGCGTCTCATCAAAAATGAAAACATTTTTAAAAACTGCAAGTCTCATGGGCTTTAGTGGTGAAATAATAATTTAAAAAATCGTTCGGGAAATGAGTTTACACCCTGGGTACTTTCTTTGTATACTTTTGACTATACGGGCCGAGTCTGGGATTTACGGGAAATCGCAGGTTTTCGTTTGCCGGCGATTAAACTTCTTTTATTCAGCGTCTCATCAAAAATGAAAACATTTTTGAAAACTACAAGTCTCATGGGTTTTAGTGGTAAAATAATAACTTTAAAAATCGTTCGGGAAAAGAGTTTACATCCCGGGTACTTTCATTACTATACGGGCCGAGTCCGGGATTTACGGGAAATCGCAGGTTTTCGTTTGCCGGCGATTAAACTTCTTTTAATCAGCGTCTCATCAAAAATGAAAACATTTTTGAAAACTACAAGTCTCATGCGTTTTAGTGGTGAAAAAATATTTTAAAAAATCGTTCGGAAAATGAGTTTACTCCCTGGGTGCTTTCTTCGTATACTTTTGACTATACGGGTTGAGTCCGGGATTTACGGGAAGTCGTGGGTTTTTGTTTGCCGGCGTTTAAACTTCTTTTATTCAGCGTTTCATCAAAAATGAAAATATTTTTAAAAACTACAAGTCTCATGGGCTTTAGTGGTGAAATAATAATTTAAAAAATCGTTCGGGAAATGAGTTTACACCCTGGGTACTTTTTTTGTATACTTTTGACTATACGGGCCGAGTCCGGGATTTACGGGAAATTGCAGGTTTTCGTTTGCCGGCGATTAAACTTCTTTTATTCAGCGTCTCATCAAAAATGAAAACATTTTTGAAAACTACAAGTCTCATGCGCTTTAGTCGTGAAAAAATAATTTAAAAAATCGTTCGGGAAATGAGTTTACTCCCTGGGTACTTTCTTTGTATACTTTTGACTATGCGGGCCGAGTCCGGGGTTTACCGGAAATGGCGGGTTTTCGTTTGCCGGCGATTAAACTTCTTTTATTCAGCGTCTCATCAAAAATGAAAACATTTTTAAAAACTACAAGTCTCATGGGCTTTAGTGGTGAAATAATAATTTAAAAAATCGTTTGGGAAATGAGTTTACACCCTGGGTACTTTCTTTGTATACTTTTGACTATACGGACCGAGTCCGGGATTTACGGGAAATCGCAGGTTTTCGTTTGCCGGCAATTAAACTTCTTTTATTCAGCGTCTCATCAAAAATGAAAACATTTTTGAAAACTACAAGTCTCATGGGTTTTAGTGGTTAAATAATAACTTAAAAAATCGTTCGGGAAATGAGTTTACATCCCGGGTACTTTTATTACTATACGGGCCGAGTCCGGGATTTACGGGAAATCGCAGGTTTTCGTTTGCCGGCGATTAAACTTCTTTTATTCAGCGTCTCATCAAAAATGAAAACATTTTTGAAAACTACAAGTCTCATGCGCTTTAGTCGTGAAAAAATAATTTAAAAAATCGTTCGGGAAATGAGTTTACTCCCTGGGTACTTTCTTTGTATACTTTTGACTATGCGGGCCGAGTCCGGGGTTTACCGAAAATGGCGGGTTTTCGTTTGCCGGCGATTAAACTTCTTTTATTCAGCGTCTCATCAAAAATGAAAACATTTTTAAAAACTGCAAGTCTCATGGGCTTTAGTGGTGAAATAATAATTTAAAAAATCGTTCGGGAAATGAGTTTACACCCTGGGTACTTTCTTTGTATACTTTTGACTATACGGGTTGAGTCCGGGATTTACGGGAAGTCGTGGGTTTTTGTTTGCCGGCGTTTAAACTTCTTTTATTCAGCGTTTCATCAAAAATGAAAATATTTTTAAAAACTACAAGTCTCATGGGCTTTAGTGGTGAAATAATAATTTAAAAAATCGTTCGGGAAATGAGTTTACACCCTGGGTACTTTCTTTGTATACTTTTGACTATACGGGCCGAGTCCGGGATTTACAGGAAATTGCAGGTTTTCGTTTGCCGGCGATTAAACTTCTTTTATTCAGCGTCTCATCAAAAATGAAAACATTTTTGAAAACTACAAGTCTCATGCGTTTTAGTGGTGAAAAAAAAGTTTAAAAAATCGTTCGGGAAATGAGTTTACTCCCTGGGTACTTTCTTTGTATACATTCGACTATACGGGCCAAGCCCCGGATTTACGGGAAAACGCGGGATTTCGTTTGCCGGCGATTAAACCTCTTTCATTAAGCGTCTCATCAAAAATGAAAACATTTTTGCAAACTACAAGTCTCATGGGTTTTAGTGGTGAAATAATAACTTAAAAAATCGTTCGGGAAATGAGTTTACATCCCGGGTACTTTCATTACTATACAGGCCGAGTCCGGGATTTACGGGAAATCGCAGGTTTTCGTTTGCCGGCGATTAAACTTCTTTTATTCAGCGTCTCATCAAAAATGAAAACATTTTTGAAAACTACAAGTCTCATGCGTTTTAGTGGTGAAAAAATATTTTAAAAAATCGTTCGGGAAATGAGTTTACACCCTGGGTACTTTCTTTGTATACTTTTGACTATACGGGCCGAGTCCGGGATTTACGGGAAATCGCAGGTTTTCGTTTGCCGGCGATTAAACTTCTTTTATTCAGCGTCTCATCAAAAATGAAAACATTTTTGAAAACTGCAAGTCTCATGCGTTTTAGTGGTAAAAAAATAATTTAAAAAATCGTTCGGGAAATGAGTTTACTCCCTGGGTACTTTCTTTGTATACTTTTGAATATGCGGGCCGAGTCCGGGGTTTACGGGAAATGGCGGGTTTTCATTTGCCGGCGATTAAACTTCTTTTATTCAGCGTCTCATCAAAAATGAAAACATTTTTGAAAACTACAAGTCTCATGGGCTTTAGTGGTGAAATAATAATTTAAAAAATCGTTCGGGAAATGAGTTTACTCCCTGGGTACTTTCTTTGTATACTTTTGAATATGCGGGCCGAGTCCGGGGTTTACGGGAAATGGCGGGTTTTCGTTTGCCGGCGATTAAACTTCTTTTATTCAGCGTCTCATCAAAAATGAAAACATTTTTGAAAACTGCAAGTCTCATGCGTTTTAGTGGTAAAAAAATAATTTAAAAAATCGTTCGGGAAATGAGTTTACTCCCTGGGTACTTTCTTTGTATACTTTTGAATATGCGGGCCGAGTCCGGGGTTTACGGGAAATGGCGAGTTTTCGTTTGCCGGCGATTAAACTTCTTTTATTCAGCGTCTCATCAAAAATGAAAACATTTTTGAAAACTACAAGTCTCATGCGTTTTAGTGGTAAAAAAATAATTTAAAAAATCGTTCGGGAAATGAGTTTACTCCCTGGGTACTTTCTTTGTATACTTTTGAATATGCGGGCCGAGTCCGGGGTTTACGGGAAATGGCGGGTTTTCGTTTGCCAGCGATTAAACTTCTTTTATTCAGCGTCTCATCAAAAATGAAAACATTTTTGAAAACTACAAGTCTCATGGGCTTTAGTGGTGAAATAATAATTTAAAAAAACGTTTGGGAAATGAGTTTACACTCTGGGTACTTTCTTTGTATACTTTTGACTATACGGGCCGAGTCCGGGATTTACGGGAAATCGCAGGTTTTCGTTTGCCGGCGATTAAACTTCTGTTATTCAGCGTCTCATCAAAAATGAAAACAATTTTGAAAACTACAAGTCTCATGCGTTTTAGTGGTGAAAAAATAATTTAAAAAATCGTTCGGGAAATGAGTTTACTCCCTGGGTACTTTCTTTGTATACTTTTGACTATGCGGGCCGAGTCCGGGGTTTACGGGAAATGGCGGGTTTTCGTTTGCCGGCGATTAAACTTCTTTTATTCAGCGTCTCATCAAAAATGAAAACATTTTTAAAAACTACAAGTCTCATGGGCTTTAGTGGTGAAATAATAATTTAAAAAATCGTTCGGGAAATGAGTTTACACCCTGGGTACTTTCTTTGTATACTTTTGACTATACGGGCCGAGTCCGGGATTTACGGGAAATCGCAGGTTTTCGTTTGCCGGCGATTAAACTTCTTTTATTCAGCGTCTCATCAAAAATGAAAACATTTTTGAAAACTACAAGTCTCATGAGTTTTTGTGGTGAAAAAATAACTTAAAAAATCGTTCGGGAAATGAGTTTACATCCCGGGTACTTTCATTACTATACGGGCCGAGTCCGGGATTTACGGGAAATCGCAGGTTTTCGTTTGCCGGCGATTAAACTTCTTTTATTCAGCGTCTCATCAAAAATGAAAACATTTTTGAAAACTACAAGTCTCATGCGTTTTAGTGGTGAAAAAATATTTTAAAAAATCGTTCGGAAAATGAGTTTACTCCCTGGGTGCTTTCTTCGTATACTTTTGACTATACGGGTTGAGTCCGGGATTTACGGGAAGTCGCGGGTTTTCGTTTGCCGGCGTTTAAACTTCTTTTATTCAGCGTTTCATCAAAAATGAAAATATTTTTAAAAACTACAAGTCTCATGGGCTTTAGTGGTGAAATAATAATTTAAAAAAACGTTTGGGAAATGAGTTTACACTCTGGGTACTTTCTTTGTATACTTTTGACTATACGGGCCGAGTCCGGGATTTACGGGAAATCGCAGGTTTTCGTTTGCCGGCGATTAAACTTCTGTTATTCAGCGTCTCATCAAAAATGAAAACAATTTTGAAAACTACAAGTCTCATGCGTTTTAGTGGTGAAAAAATAATTTAAAAAATCGTTCGGGAAATGAGTTTACTCCCTGGGTACTTTCTTTGTATACTTTTGACTATGCGGGCCGAGTCCGGGGTTTACGGGAAATGGCGGGTTTTCGTTTGCCGGCGATTAAACTTCTTTTATTCAGCGTCTCATCAAAAATGAAAACATTTTTAAAAACTACAAGTCTCATGGGCTTTAGTGGTGAAATAATAATTTAAAAAATCGTTCGGGAAATGAGTTTACACCCTGGGTACTTTCTTTGTATACTTTTGACTATACGGGCCGAGTCCGGGATTTACGGGAAATCGCAGGTTTTCGTTTGCCGGCGATTAAACTTCTTTTATTCAGCGTCTCATCAAAAATGAAAACATTTTTGAAAACTACAAGTCTCATGAGTTTTTGTGGTGAAAAAATAACTTAAAAAATCGTTCGGGAAATGAGTTTACATCCCGGGTACTTTCATTACTATACGGGCCGAGTCCGGGATTTACTGGAAATCGCAGGTTTTCGTTTGCCGGCGATTAAACTTCTTTTATTCAGCGTCTCATCAAAAATGAAAACATTTTTGAAAACTACAAGTCTCATGCGTTTTAGTGGTGAAAAAAAAGTTTAAAAAATCGTTCGGGAAATGAGTTTACTCCCTGGGTACTTTCTTTGTATACATTCGACTATACGGGCCAAGCCCCGGATTTACGGGAAAACGCGGGATTTCGTTTGCCGGCGATTAAACCTCTTTCATTAAGCGTCTCATCAAAAATGAAAACATTTTTGAAAACTACAAGTCTCATGCGTTTTAGTGGTGAAAAAAAAATTTAAAAATTGTTTGGGAAATGAGTTTACTCCATGGGTACTTTCTTTGTATACTTTTGACTATATGGGCCGAGTCCGGGATTTACGGGAAATCGCGGATTTTCGTTTGCCGGCGATTAAACTTCTTTTATTCAGCGTCCCATCAAATATGAAAATATTTTTGAAAACTACAAGTCTCATGCGTTTAGTGGTAAAAAAATAATATAAAAAATTGTTCGGGAAATGAGTTTACTCCCTGGGTACTTTCTTTGTATACTTTTGACTATACGGGTCGAGTCCGGGGTTTACGGGAAATGGCGGGTTTTCGTTTGCCGGCGATTAAACTTCTTTTATTCAGCGTCTCATCAAAAATGAAAACATTTTTGAAAACTACAAGTCTCATGCGTTTTAGTGGTGAAAAGATAATTTAAAAAATCGTTTTGGAAATGAGTTTACTCACAGGGTACTTTCTTTGTATACATTCGACTATACGGGCCAAGCACGGGATTTACGGGAAATCGCGGGTTTTCGTTTGCCGGCGATTAAACTTCTTTTATTCAGCGTCTCATGAAAAATGAAAACATTTTTAAAAACTACAAGTCTCATGCGTTTTAGTGGTGAAATAATAATTTAAAAAATCGTTCGGGAAATGAGTTTACTCCCTGGGTACTTTCTTTGTATACTTTTGACTATACGGGCCGAGTCCGGGATTTACGGGAAATCGCAGGTTTTCGTTTGCCGGCGATTAAACTTCTTTTATTCAGCGTCTCATCAAAAATGAAAACATTTTTGAAAACTACAAGTCTCATGGGTTTTAGTGGTGAAATAATAACTTAAAAAATCGTTCGGGAAATGAGTTTACATCCCGGGTACTTTCATTACTAAACTGGCCGAGTCGGGGGTTTACGGGAAATGGCGGGTTTTCATTTGCCGGCGATTAAACTTCTTTTATTCAGCGTCTCATCAAAAATGAAAACATTTTTGAAAACTACAAGTCTCATGCGTTTTAGTGGTGAAAAGATAATTTAAAAAATCGTTTTGGAAAGGAGTTTACTCACAGGGTACTTCCTTTGTATACATTCGACTATACGGGCCAAGCCCGGGATTTACGGGAAATCGCGGGTTTTCGTTTGCTGGCGATTAAACCATTTTCATTAAGCGTCTCATCAAAAATGAAAACATTTTTGAAAACTACAAGTCTCATGCGTTTTAGTGGTGAAATAATAATTTAAAAAATCGTTCGGGAAATGAGTTTACACCCTGGGTACTTTCTTTGTATACTTTTGACTATACGGGCCGAGTCCGGGATTTACGGGAAATCGCAGGTTTTCGTTTGCCGGCGATTAAACTTCTTTTATTCAGCGTCTCATCAAAAATGAAAACAATTTTGAAAACTACAAGTCTCATGCGTTTTAGTGGTGAAAAAATAATTTAAAAAATCGTTCGGGAAATGAGTTTACTCCCTGGGTACTTTCTTTGTAGACTTTTGACTATGCGGGCCGAGTCCGGGGTTTACGGGAATTGGCGGGTTTTCGTTTGCCGGCGATTAAACTTTTTTTATTCAGCGTCTCATCAAAAATGAAAACATTTTTAAAAACTACAAGTCTCATGGGTTTTAGTGGTGAAATAATAATTTAAAAAATCGTTCGGGAAATGAGTTTACATCCCGGGTACTTTCATTACTATACGGGCTGAGTCCGGGATTTACGGGAAATCGCAGGTTTTCGTTTGCCGGCGATTAAACTTCTTTTATTCAGCGTCTCATCAAAAATGAAAACATTTTTAAAAACTACAAGTCTCATGGGCTTTAGTGGTGAAATAATAATTTAAAAAATCGTTCGGGAAATGAGTTTACACCCTGGGTACTTTCTTTGTATACTTTTGACTATACGGGCCGAGTCCGGGATTTACGGGAAATCGCAGGTTTTCGTTTGCCGGCGATTAAACTTCTTTTATTCAGCGTCTCATCAAAAATGAAAACAATTTTGAAAACTACAAGTCTCATGCGTTTTAGTGGTGAAAAAATTATTTAAAAAATCGTTCGGGAAATGAGTTTACTCCCTGGGTACTTTCTTTGTAGACTTTTGACTATGCGGGCCGAGTCCGGGGTTTACGGGAATTGGCGGGTTTTCGTTTGCCGGCGATTAAACTTCTTTTATTCAGCGTCTCATCAAAAATGAAAACATTTTTAAAAACTACAAGTCTCATGGGTTTTAGTGGTGAAATAATAATTTAAAAAATCGTTCGGGAAATGAGTTTACATCCCGGGTACTTTCATTACTATACGGGCTGAGTCCGGGATTTACGGGAAATCGCAGGTTTTCGTTTGCCGGCGATTAAACTTCTTTTATTCAGCGTCTCATCAAAAATGAAAACATTTTTAAAAACTGCAAGTCTCATGGGCTTTAGTGGTGAAATAATAATTTAAAAAAACGTTCGGGAAATGAGTTTACACTCTGGGTACTTTCTTTGTATACTTTTGACTATACGGGCCGAGTCCGGGATTTACGGGAAATCGCAGGTTTTCGTTTGCCGGCGATTAAACTTCTTTTATTCAGCGTCTCATCAAAAATGAAAACAATTTTGAAAACTACAAGTCTCATGCGTTTTAGTGGTGAAAATATAATTTAAAAAATCGTTCGGGAAATGAGTTTACTCCCTGGGTACTTTCTTTGTATACTTTTGACTATGCAGGCCGAGTCCGGGGTTTACGGGAAATGGCGGGTTTTCGTTTGCCGGCGATTAAACTTCTTTTATTCAGCGTCTCATCAAAAATGGAAACATTTTTAAAAACTACAAGTCTCATGGGCTTTAGTGGTGAAATAATAATTTAAAAATCGTTCGGGAAATGAGTTTACACCCTGGGTACTTTCTTTGTATACTTTTGACTATACGGGCCGAGTCCGGGATTTACGGGAAATCGCAGGTTTTCGTTTGCCGGCGATTAAACTTCTTTTATTCAGCGTCTCATCAAAAATGAAAACATTTTTGAAAACTACAAGTCTCATGCGTTTCAGTGGTGAAAAAATAATTTAAAAAATCGTTCGGGAAATGAGTTTACTCCCTGGGTACTTTCTTTGTATACTTTTGACTATGCGGGCCGAGTCCGGGGTTTACGGGAAATGGCGGGTTTTCGTTTGCCGGCGATTAAACTTCTTTTATTCAGCGTCTCATGAAAAATGAAAACATTTTTAAAAACTACAAGTCTCATGCGTTTTAGTGGTGAAATAATAATTTAAAAAATCGTTCGGGAAATGAGTTTACTCCCTGGGTACTTTCTTTGTATACTTTTGACTATACGGGCCGAGTCCGGGATTTACGGGAAATCGCAGGTTTTCGTTTGCCGGCGATTAAACTTCTTTTATTCAGCGTCTCATCAAAAATGAAAACATTTTTGAAAACTACAAGTCTCATGGGTTTTAGTGGTGAAATAATAACTTAAAAAATCGTTCGGGAAATGAGTTTACATCCCGGGTACTTTCATTACTAAACGGGCCGAGTCCGGGGTTTACGGGAAATGGCGGGTTTTCATTTGCCGGCGATTAAACTTCTTTTATTCAGCGTCTCATCAAAAATGAAAACATTTTTGAAAACTACAAGTCTCATGCGTTTTAGTGGTGAAAAGATAATTTAAAAAATCGTTTTGGAAAGGAGTTTACTCACAGGGTACTTCCTTTGTATACATTCGACTATACGGGCCAAGCCCGGGATTTACGGGAAATCGCGGGTTTTCGTTTGCTGGCGATTAAACCATTTTCATTAAGCGTCTCATCAAAAATGAAAACATTTTTGAAAACTACAAGTCTCATGGCTTTTAGTGGTGAAATAATAACTTAAAAAATCGTTCGGGAAATGAGTTTACATCCCGGGTACTTTCATTACTAAACGGGCCGAGTCCGGGGTTTACGGGAAATGGCGGGTTTTCATTTGCCGGCGATTAAACTTCTTTTATTCAGCGTCTCATCAAAAATGAAAACATTTTTGAAAACTACAAGTCTCATGCGTTTTAGTGGTGAAAAGATAATTTAAAAAATCGTTTTGGAAAGGAGTTTACTCACAGGGTACTTCCTTTGTATACATTAGACTATACCGGCCAAGCCCGGGATTTACGGGAAATCGCGGGTTTTCGTTTGCTGGCGATTAAACCATTTTCATTAAGCGTCTCATCAAAAATGAAAACATTTTTGAAAACTACAAGTCTCATGCGTTTTAGTGGTGAAATAATAATTTAAAAAATCGTTCGGGAAATGAGTTTACACCCTTGGTACTTTCTTTGTATACTTTTGACTATACGGGCCGAGTCCGGGATTTACGGGAAATCGCAGGTTTTCGTTTGCCGGCGATTAAACTTCTTTTATTCAGCGTCTCATCAAAAATGAAAACAATTTTGAAAACTACAAGTCTCATGCGTTTTAGTGGTGAAAAAATAATTTAAAAAATCGTTCGGGAAATGAGTTTACTCCCTGGGTACTTTCTTTGTATACTTTTGACTATGCGGGCCGAGTCCGGGGTTTACGGGAATTGGCGGGTTTTCGTTTGCCGGCGATTAAACTTCTTTTATTCAGCGTCTCATCAAAAATGAAAACATCTTTAAAAACTACAAGTCTCATGGGTTTTAGTGGTGAAATAATAATTTAAAAAATCGTTCGGGAAATGAGTTTACATCCCGGGTACTTTCATTACTATACGGGCTGAGTCCGGGATTTACGGGAAATCGCAAGTTTTCGTTTGCCGGCGATTAAACTTCTTTTATTCAGCGTCTCATCAAAAATGAAAACATTTTTAAAAACTACAAGTCTCATGGGCTTTAGTGGTGAAATAATAATTTAAAAAAACGTTCGGGAAATGAGTTTACACTCTGGGTACTTTCTTTGTATACTTTTGACTATACGGGCCGAGTCCGGGATTTACGGGAAATCGCAGGTTTTCGTTTGCCGGCGATTAAACTTCTTTTATTCAGCGTCTCATCAAAAATGAAAACAATTTTGAAAACTACAAGTCTCATGCGTTTTAGTGGTGAAAATATAATTTAAAAAATCGTTCGGGAAATGAGTTTACTTCCTGGGTACTTTCTTTCTATACTTTTGACTATGCAGGCCGAGTCCGGGGTTTACGGGAAATGGCGGGTTTTCGTTTGCCGGCGATTAAACTTCTTTTATTCAGCGTCTCATCAAAAATGGAAACATTTTTAAAAACTACAAGTCTCATGGGCTTTAGTGGTGAAATAATAATTTAAAAAATCGTTCGGGAAATGAGTTTACACCCTGGGTACTTTCTTTGTATACTTTTGACTATACGGGCCGAGTCCGGGATTTACGGGAAATCGCAGGTTTTCGTTTGCCGGCGATTAAACTTCTTTTATTCAGCGTCTCATCAAAAATGAAAACATTTTTGAAAACTACAAGTCTCATGGGTTTTAGTGGTGAAATAATAACTTAAAAAATCGTTTGGGAAATGAGTTTACATCCCGGGTACTTTCATTACTATACGGGCCGAGTCCGGGATTTACGGGAAATCGCAGGTTTTCGTTTGCCGGCGATTAAACTTCTTTTATTCAGCGTCTCATCAAAAATGAAAACATTTTTGAAAACTACAAGTCTCATGCGTTTTAGTGGTGAAAAAATAATTTAAAAAATCGTTTTGGAAAGGAGTTTACTCACAGGGTACTTCCTTTGTATACATTCGACTATACGGGCCAAGCCCGGGATTTACGGGAAATCGCGGGTTTTCGTTTGCTGGCGATTAAACCATTTTCATTAAGCGTCTCATCAAAAATGAAAACATTTTTGAAAACTACAAGTCTCATGCGTTTTAGTGGTGAAATAATAATTTAAAAAATCGTTCGGGAAATGAGTTTACACCCTGGGTACTTTCTTTGTATACTTTTGACTATACGGGCCGAGTCCGGGATTTACGGGAAATCGCAGGTTTTCGTTTGCCGGCGATTAAACTTCTTTTATTCAGCGTCTCATCAAAAATGAAAACAATTTTGAAAACTACAAGTCTCATGCGTTTTAGTGGTGAAAAAATAATTTAAAAAATCGTTCGCGAAATGAGTTTACTCCCTGGGTACTTTCTTTGTATACTTTTGACTATGCGGGCCGAGTCCGGGGTTTACGGGAATTGGCGGGTTTTCGTTTGCCGGCGATTAAACTTCTTTTATTCAGCGTCTCATCAAAAATGAAAACATTTTTAAAATCTACAAGTCTCATGGGTTTTAGTGGTGAAATAATAATTTAAAAAATCGTTCGGGAAATGAGTTTAATCCCTGGGTACTTTCTTTGTATACTTTTAACTATACGGGCCGAGTCCGGGATTTACGGGAAGTCGCGGGTTTTCTTTTGCCGGCGTTTAAACTTCTTTTATTCAGCGTCTCATCAAAAATGAAAACATTTTTAAAAACTACAAGTCTCATGGGCTTTAGTGGTGAAATAATAATTTAAAAAAACGTTCGGGAAATGAGTTTACACTCTGGGTACTTTCTTTGTATACTTTTGACTATACGGGCCGAGTCCGGGATTTACGGGAAATCGCAGGTTTTCGTTTGCCGGCGATTAAACTTCTTTTATTCAGCGTCTCATCAAAAATGAAAACATTTTTGAAAACTACAAGTCTCATGCGTTTTAGTGGTGAAAAAATAATTTAAAAAATCGTTTTGGAAAGGAGTTTACTCACAGGGTACTTCCTTTGTATACATTCGACTATACGGGCCAAGCCCGGGATTTACGGGAAATCGCGGGTTTTCGTTTGCTGGCGATTAAACCATTTTCATTAAGCGTCTCATCAAAAATGAAAACATTTTTGAAAACTACAAGTCTCATGCGTTTTAGTGGTGAAATAATAATTTAAAAAATCGTTCGGGAAATGAGTTTACACCCTGGGTACTTTCTTTGTATACTTTTGACTATACGGGCCGAGTCCGGGATTTACGGGAAATCGCAGGTTTTCGTTTGCCGGCGATTAAACTTCTTTTATTCAGCGTCTCATCAAAAATGAAAACAATTTTGAAAACTACAAGTCTCATGCGTTTTAGTGGTGAAAAAATAATTTAAAAAATCGTTCGCGAAATGAGTTTACTCCCTGGGTACTTTCTTTGTATACTTTTGACTATGCGGGCCGAGTCCGGGGTTTACGGGAATTGGCGGGTTTTCGTTTGCCGGCGATTAAACTTCTTTTATTCAGCGTCTCATCAAAAATGAAAACATTTTTAAAATCTACAAGTCTCATGGGTTTTAGTGGTGAAATAATAATTTAAAAAATCGTTCGGGAAATGAGTTTACATCCCGGGTACTTTCATTACTATACGGGCTGAGTCCGGGATTTACGGGAAATCGCAAGTTTTCGTTTGCCGGCGATTAAACTTCTTTTATTCAGCGTCTCATCAAAAATGAAAACATTTTTGAAAACTACAAGTCTCATGCGTTTTAGTGGTGAAAAAATATTTTAAAAAATCGTTCGGGAAATGAGTTTAATCCCTGGGTACTTTCTTTGTATACTTTTAACTATACGGGCCGAGTCCGGGATTTACGGGAAGTCGCGGGTTTTCTTTTGCCGGCGTTTAAACTTCTTTTATTCAGCGTCTCATCAAAAATGAAAACATTTTTAAAAACTACAAGTCTCATGGGCTTTAGTGGTGAAATAATAATTTAAAAAAACGTTCGGGAAATGAGTTTACACTCTGGGTACTTTCTTTGTATACTTTTGACTATACGGGCCGAGTCCGGGGTTTACGGGAAATCGCAGGTTTTCGTTTGCCGGCGATTAAACTTCTTTTATTCAGCGTCTCATCAAAAATGAAAACAATTTTGAAAACTACAAGTCTCATGCGTTTTAGTGGTGAAAATATAATTTAAAAAATCGTTCGGGAAATGAGTTTACTCCCTGGGTACTTTCTTTGTATACTTTTGACTATACGGGCCGAGTCCGGGATTTACGGGAAATCGCAGGTTTTCGTTTGCCGGCGATTAAACTTCTTTTATTCAGCGTCTCATCAAAAATGAAAATATTTTTGAAAACTACAAGTCTCATGGGTTTTAGTGGTGAAATAATAACTTAAAAAATCGTTCGGGAAATGAGCTTACATCCCGGGTACTTTCATTACTAAACTGGCCGAGTCCGGGGTTTACGGGAAATGGCGGGTTTTCATTTGCCGGCGATTAAACTTCTTTTATTCAGCGTCTCATCAAAAATGAAAACATTTTTGAAAACTACAAGTCTCATGCGTTTTAGTGGTGAAAAGATAATTTAAAAAATCGTTTTGGAAAGGAGTTTACTCACAGGGTACTTCCTTTGTATACATTCGACTATACGGGCCAAGCCCGGGATTTACGGGAAATCGCGGGTTTTCGTTTGCTGGCGATTAAACCATTTTCATTAAGCGTCTCATCAAAAATGAAAACATTTTTGAAAACTACAAGTCTCATGCGTTTTAGTGGTGAAAAAATAATTTAAGAAATCGTTCGGGAAATGAGTTTACTCCCTGGGTACTTTCTTTGTATACTTTTGACTATGCGGGCCGAGTCCGGGGTTTACGGGAATTGGCGGGTTTTCGTTTGCCGGCGATTAAACTTCTTTTATTCAGCGTCTCATCAAAAATGAAAACATTTTTAAAAACTACAAGTCTCATGGGTTTTAGTGGTGAAATAATAATTTAAAAAATCGTTCGGGAAATGAGTTTACATCCCGGGTACTTTCATTACTATACGGGCTGAGTCCGGGATTTACGGGAAATCGCAAGTTTTCGTTTGCCGGCGATTAAACTTCTTTTATTCAGCGTCTCATCAAAAATGAAAACATTTTTAAAAACTACAAGTCTCATGGGCTTTAGTGGTGAAATAATAATTTAAAAAAACGTTCGGGAAATGAGTTTACACTCTGGGTACTTTCTTTGTATACTTTTGACTATACGGGCCGAGTCCGGGATTTACGGGAAATCGCAGGTTTTCGTTTGCCGGCGATTAAACTTCTTTTATTCAGCGTCTCATCAAAAATGAAAACAATTTTGAAAACTACAAGTCTCATGCGTTTTAGTGGTGAAAATATAATTTAAAAAATCGTTCGGGAAATGAGTTTACTCCCTGGGTACTTTCTTTGTATACTTTTGACTATGCAGGCCGAGTCCGGGGTTTACGGGAAATGGCGGGTTTTCGTTTGCCGGCGATTAAACTTCTTTTATTCAGCGTCTCATCAAAAATGGAAACATTTTTAAAAACTACAAGTCTCATGGGCTTTAGTGGTGAAATAATAATTTAAAAAATCGTTCGGGAAATGAGTTTACACCCTGGGTACTTTCTTTGTATACTTTTGACTATACGGGCCGAGTCCGGGATTTACGGGAAATCGCAGGTTTTCGTTTGCCGGCGATTAAACTTCTTTTATTCAGCGTCTCATCAAAAATGAAAACATTTTTGAAAACTACAAGTCTCATGCGTTTCAGTGGTGAAAAAATAATTTAAAAAATCGTTCGGGAAATGAGTTTACTCCCTGGGTACTTTCTTTGTATACTTTTGACTATGCGGGCCGAGTCCGGGGTTTACGGGAAATGGCGGGTTTTCGTTTGCCGGCGATTAAACTTCTTTTATTCAGCGTCTCATGAAAAATGAAAACATTTTTAAAAACTACAAGTCTCATGCGTTTTAGTGGTGAAATAATAATTTAAAAAATCGTTCGGGAAATGAGTTTACTCCCTGGGTACTTTCTTTGTATACTTTTGACTATACGGGCCGAGTCCGGGATTTACGGGAAATCGCAGGTTTTCGTTTGCCGGCGATTAAACTACTTTTATTCAGCGTCTCATCAAAAATGAAAACATTTTTGAAAACTACAAGTCTCATGGGTTTTAGTGGTGAAATAATAACTTAAAAAATCGTTCGGGAAATGAGTTTACATCCCGGGTACTTTCATTACTAAACGGGCCGAGTCCGGGGTTTACGGGAAATGGCGGGTTTTCATTTGCCGGCGATTAAACTTCTTTTATTCAGCGTCTCATCAAAAATGAAAACATTTTTGAAAACTACAAGTCTCATGCGTTTTAGTGGTGAAAAGATAATTTAAAAAATCGTTCTGGAAAGGAGTTTACTCACAGGGTACTTCCTTTGTATACATTCGACTATACGGGCCAAGCCCAGGATTTACGGGAAATCGCGGGTTTTCGTTTGCTGGCGATTAAACCATTTTCATTAAGCGTCTCATCAAAAATGAAAACATTTTTGAAAACTACAAGTCTCAGGCGTTTTAGTGGTGAAATAATAATTTAAAAAATCGTTCGGGAAATGAGTTTACACCCTGGGTACTTTCTTTGTATACTTTTGACTATACGGGCCGAGTCCGGGATTTACGGGAAATCGCAGGTTTTCGTTTGCCGGCGATTAAACTTCTTTTATTCAGCGTCTCATCAAAAATGAAAACAATTTTGAAAACTACAAGTCTCATGCGTTTTAGTGGTGAAAAAATAATGTAAAAAATCGTTCGGGAAATGAGTTTACTCCCTGGGTACTTTCTTTGTATACTTTTGACTATGCGGGCCGAGTCCGGGGTTTACGGGAATTGGCGGGTTTTCGTTTGCCGGCGATTAAACTTCTTTTATTGAGCGTCTCATCAAAAATGAAAACATTTTTAAAAACTACAAGTCTCATGGGCTTTAGTGGTGAAATAATAATTTAAAAAATCGTTCGGGAAATGAGTTTACACCCTGGGTACTTTCTTTGTATACTTTTGACTATACGGGCCGAGTCCGGGATTTACGGGAAATCGCAGGTTTTCGTTTGGCGGCGATTAAACTTCTTTTATTCAGCGTCTCATCAAAAATGAAAACATTTTTGAAAACTACAAGTCTCATGGGTTTTAGTGGTGAAATAATAACTTAAAAAATCGTTTGGGAAATGAGTTTACATCCCGGGTACTTTCATTACTATACGGGCCGAGTCCAGGATTTACGGGAAATCGCAGGTTTTCGTTTGCCGGCGATTAAACTTCTTTTATTCAGCGTCTTATCAAAAATGAAAACATTTTTGAAAACTACAAGTCTCATGCGTTTTAGTGGTGAAAAAATAATTTAAAAAATCGTTTTGGAAAGGAGTTTACTCACAGGGTACTTCCTTTGTATACATTCGACTATACGGGCCAAGCCCGGGATTTACGGGAAATCGCGGGTCTTCGTTTGCTGGCGATTAAACCATTTTCATTAAGCGTCTCATCAAAAATGAAAACATTTTTGAAAACTACAAGTCTCATGCGTTTTAGTGGTGAAATAATAATTTAAAAAATCGTTCGGGAAATGAGTTTACACCCTGGGTACTTTCTTTGTATACTTTTGACTATACGGGCCGAGTCCGGGATTTACGGGAAATCGCAGGTTTTCGTTTGCCGGCGATTAAACTTCTTTTATTCAGCGTCTCATCAAAAATGAAAACAATTTTGAAAACTACAAGTCTCATGCGTTTTAGTGGTGAAAAAATAATTTAAAAAATCGTTCGGGAAATGAGTTTACTCCCTGGGTACTTTCTTTGTATACTTTTGACTATGCGGGCCGAGTCCGGGGTTTACGGGAATTGGCGGGTTTTCGTTTGCCGGCGATTAAACTTCTTTTATTCAGCGTCTCATCAAAAATGAAAACATTTTTAAAATCTACAAGTCTCATGGGTTTTAGTGGTGAAATAATAATTTAAAAAATCGTTCGGGAAATGAGTTTACATCCCGGGTACTTTCATTACTATACGGGCTGAGTCCGGGATTTACGGGAAATCGCAAGTTTTCGTTTGCCGGCGATTAAACTTCTTTTATTCAGCGTCTCATCAAAAATGAAAACATTTTTGAAAACTACAAGTCTCATGCGTTTTAGTGGTGAAAAAATATTTTAAAAAATCGTTCGGGAAATGAGTTTAATCCCTGGGTACTTTCTTTGTATACTTTTAACTATACGGGCCGAGTCCGGGATTTACGGGAAGTCGCGGGTTTTCTTTTGCCGGCGTTTAAACTTCTTTTATTCAGCGTCTCATCAAAAATGAAAACATTTTTAAAAACTACAAGTCTCATGGGCTTTAGTGGTGAAATAATAATTTAAAAAAACGTTCGGGAAATGAGTTTACACTCTGGGTACTTTCTTTGTATACTTTTGACTATACGAGCCGAGTCCGGGATTTACGGGAAATCGCAGGTTTTCGTTTGCCGGCGATTAAACTTCTTTTATTCAGCGTCTCATCAAAAATGAAAACAATTTTGAAAACTACAAGTCTCATGCGTTTTAGTGGTGAAAATATAATTTAAAAAATCGTTCGGGAAATGAGTTTACTCCCTGGGTACTTTCTTTGTATACTTTTGACTATGCAGGCCGAGTCCGGGGTTTACGGGAAATGGCGGGTTTTCGTTTGCCGGCGATTAAACTTCTTTTATTCAGCGTCTCATCAAAAATGAAAACATTTTTGAAAACTACAAGTCTCATGGGTTTTAGTGGTGAAATAATAACTTAAAAAATCGTTTGGGAAATGAGTTTACATCCCGGGTACTTTCATTACTATACGGGCCGAGTCCGGGATTTACGGGAAATCGCAGGTTTTCGTTTGCCGGCGATTAAACTTCTTTTATTCAGCGTCTCATCAAAAATGAAAACATTTTTGAAAACTACAAGTCTCATGCGTTTTAGTGGTGAAAAAATATTTTAAAAAATCGTTCGGGAAATGAGTTTACTCACAGGGTACTTTCTTTGTATACATTCGACTATATGGGCCGAGTCCGGGATTTACGGGAAATCGCAGGTTTTCGTTTGCCGGCGATTAAACTTCTTTTATTCAGCGTCTCATCAAAAATGAAAACATTTTTAAAAACTACAAGTCTCATGGGTTTTAGTGGTGAAATAATAACTTAAAAAATCGTTCGGGAAATGAGTTAACATCCCGGGTACTTTCATTACTATACGGGCCGAGTCCGGGATTTACGGGAAATCGCAGGTTTTCGTTTGCCGGCGATTAAACTTCTTTTATTCAGCGTCTCATCAAAAATGAAAACATTTTTGAAAACTACAAGTCTCATGGGTTTTAGTGGTGAAATAATAACTTAAAAAATCGTTTGGGAAATGAGTTTACATCCCGGGTACTTTCATTACTATACGGGCCGAGTCCAGGATTTACGGGAAATCGCAGGTTTTCGTTTGCCGGCGATTAAACTTCTTTTATTCAGCGTCTTATCAAAAATGAAAACATTTTTGAAAACTACAAGTCTCATGCGTTTTAGTGGTGAAAAAATAATTTAAAAAATCGTTTTGGAAAGGAGTTTACTCACAGGGTACTTCCTTTGTATACATTCGACTATACGGGCCAAGCCCGGGATTTACGGGAAATCGCGGGTCTTCGTTTGCTGGCGATTAAACCATTTTCATTAAGCGTCTCATCAAAAATGAAAACATTTTTGAAAACTACAAGTCTCATGCGTTTTAGTGGTGAAATAATAATTTAAAAAATCGTTCGGGAAATGAGTTTACACCCTGGGTACTTTCTTTGTATACTTTTGACTATACGGGCCGAGTCCGGGATTTACGGGAAATCGCAGGTTTTCGTTTGCCGGCGATTAAACTTCTTTTATTCAGCGTCTCATCAAAAATGAAAACAATTTTGAAAACTACAAGTCTCATGCGTTTTAGTGGTGAAAAAATAATTTAAAAAATCGTTCGGGAAATGAGTTTACTCCCTGGGTACTTTCTTTGTATACTTTTGACTATGCGGGCCGAGTCCGGGGTTTACGGGAATTGGCGGGTTTTCGTTTGCCGGCGATTAAACTTCTTTTATTCAGCGTCTCATCAAAAATGAAAACATTTTTAAAATCTACAAGTCTCATGGGTTTTAGTGGTGAAATAATAATTTAAAAAATCGTTCGGGAAATGAGTTTACATCCCGGGTACTTTCATTACTATACGGGCTGAGTCCGGGATTTACGGGAAATCGCAAGTTTTCGTTTGCCGGCGATTAAACTTCTTTTATTCAGCGTCTCATCAAAAATGAAAACATTTTTGAAAACTACAAGTCTCATGCGTTTTAGTGGTGAAAAAATATTTTAAAAAATCGTTCGGGAAATGAGTTTAATCCCTGGGTACTTTCTTTGTATACTTTTAACTATACGGGCCGAGTCCGGGATTTACGGGAAGTCGCGGGTTTTCTTTTGCCGGCGTTTAAACTTCTTTTATTCAGCGTCTCATCAAAAATGAAAACATTTTTAAAAACTACAAGTCTCATGGGCTTTAGTGGTGAAATAATAATTTAAAAAAACGTTCGGGAAATGAGTTTACACTCTGGGTACTTTCTTGGTATACTTTTGACTATACGAGCCGAGTCCGGGATTTACGGGAAATCGCAGGTTTTCGTTTGCCGGCGATTAAACTTCTTTTATTCAGCGTCTCATCAAAAATGAAAACAATTTTGAAAACTACAAGTCTCATGCGTTTTAGTGGTGAAAATATAATTTAAAAAATCGTTCGGGAAATGAGTTTACTCCCTGGGTACTTTCTTTGTATACTTTTGACTATGCAGGCCGAGTCCGGGGTTTACGGGAAATGGCGGGTTTTCGTTTGCCGGCGATTAAACTTCTTTTATTCAGCGTCTCATCAAAAATGAAAACATTTTTGAAAACTACAAGTCTCATGGGTTTTAGTGGTGAAATAATAACTTAAAAAATCGTTTGGGAAATGAGTTTACATCCCGGGTACTTTCATTACTATACGGGCCGAGTCCGGGATTTACGGGAAATCGCAGGTTTTCGTTTGCCGGCGATTAAACTTCTTTTATTCAGCGTCTCATCAAAAATGAAAACATTTTTGAAAACTACAAGTCTCATGCGTTTTAGTGGTGAAAAAATATTTTAAAAAATCGTTCGGGAAATGAGTTTACTCACAGGGTACTTTCTTTGTATACATTCGACTATATGGGCCGAGTCCGGGATTTACGGGAAATCGCAGGTTTTCGTTTGCCGGCGATTAAACTTCTTTTATTCAGCGTCTCATCAAAAATGAAAACATTTTTAAAAACTACAAGTCTCATGGGTTTTAGTGGTGAAATAATAACTTAAAAAATCGTTCGGGAAATGAGTTAACATCCCGGGTACTTTCATTACTATACGGGCCGAGTCCGGGATTTACGGGAAATCGCAGGTTTTCGTTTGCCGGCGATTAAACTTCTTTTATTCAGCGTCTCATCAAAAATGAAAACATTTTTGAAAACTACAAGTCTCATGCGTTTTAGTGGTGAAAAAATATTATAAAAAATCGTTCGGGAAATGAGTTTACTCACAGGGTACTTTCTTTGTATACATTTGACTATACGGGCCGAGTCCGGGATTTACGGGAAATCGCAGGTTTTCGTTTGCCGGCGATTAAACTTCTTTTATTCAGCGTCTCATCAAAAATGAAAACATTTTTAAAAACTACAAGTCTCATGGGTTTTAGTGGTGAGATAATAATTTAAAAAATCGTTCGGGAAATGAGTTTACATCCCGGGTTCTTTCATTACTATACGGGCCGAGTCCGGGATTTACGGGAAATGCCGGCGATTAAACTTCTTTTATTCAGCGTCTCATCAAAAATGAAAACATTTTTGAAAACTACAAGTCTCATGCGTTTTAGTGGTGAAAAAATATTATAAAAAATCGTTCGGGAAATGAGTTTACTCACAGGGTACTTTCTTTGTATACATTCGACTATACGGGCCGAGTCCGGGATTTACGGGAAATTGCAGGTTTTCGTTTGCCGGCGATTAAACTTCTTTTATTCAGCGTCTCATCAAAAATGAAAACATTTTTAAAAACTACAAGTCTCATGGGTTTTAGTGGTGAGATAATAATTTAAAAAATCGTTCGGGAAATGAGTTTACATCCCGGGTTCTTTCATTACTATACGGGCCGAGTCCGGGATTTACGGGAAATGCCGGCGATTAAACTTCTTTTATTCAGCGTCTCATCAAAAATGAAAACATTTTTGAAAACTACAAGTCTCATGCGTTTTAGTGGTGAAAAAATATTTTAAAAAATCGTTCGGGAAATGAGTTTACTCCCTGGGTACTTTCTTTGTATACTTTTAACTATACGGGCCGAGTCCGGGATTTACGGGAAGTCGCGGGTTTTCTTTTGCCGGCGTTTAAACTTCTTTTATTCAGCGTCTCATCAAAAATGAAAACATTTTTAAAAACTACAAGTCTCATGGGCTTTAGTGGTGAAATAATAATTTAAAAAAACGTTCGGGAAATGAGTTTACACTCTGGGTACTTTCTTTGTATACTTTTGACTATACGGGCCGAGTCCGCGTTTTACGGGAAATCGCAGGTTTTCGTTTGCCGGCGATTAAACTTCTTTTATTCAGCGTCTCATCAAAAATGAAAACAATTTTGAAAACTACAAGTCTCATGCGTTTTAGTGGTGAAAAAATAATTTAAAAAATCGTTCGGGAAATGAGTTTACTCCCTGGGTACTTTCTTTGTATACTTTTGACTATGCGGGCCGAGTCCGGGGTTTACGGGAAATGGCGGGTTTTCGTTTGCCAGCGATTAAACTTCTTTTATTCAGCGTCTCATCAAAAATGAAAACATTTTTAAAAACTACAAGTCTCATGGGTTTTAGTGGTGAGATAATAATTTAAAAAATCGTTCGGGAAATGAGTTTACATCCCGGGTGCTTTCATTACTATACGGGCCGAGTCCGGGATTTACGGGAAATGCCGGCGATTAAACTTCTTTAATTCAGCGTCTCATCAAAAATGAAAACATTTTTGAAAACTACAAGTCTCATGCGTTTTAGTGGTGAAAAAATATTTTAAAAAATCGTTCGGGAAATGAGTTTACACTCTGGGTACTTTCTTTGTATACTTTTGACTATACGGGCCGAGTCCGCGTTTTACGGGAAATCGCAGGTTTTCGTTTGCCGGCGATTAAACTTCTTTTATTCAGCGTCTCATCAAAAATGAAAACAATTTTGAAAACTACAAGTCTCATGCGTTTTAGTGGTGAAAAAATAATTTAAAAAATCGTTCGGGAAATGAGTTTACTCCCTGGGTACTTTCTTTGTATACTTTTGACTATGCGGGCCGAGTCCGGGGTTTACGGGAAATGGCGGGTTTTCGTTTGCCAGCGATTAAACTTCTTTTATTCAGCGTCTCATCAAAAATGAAAACATTTTTAAAAACTACAAGTCTCATGGGTTTTAGTGGTGAGATAATAATTTAAAAAATCGTTCGGGAAATGAGTTTACATCCCGGGTTCTTTCATTACTATACGGGCCGAGTCCGGGATTTACGGGAAATGCCGGCGATTAAACTTCTTTAATTCAGCGTCTCATCAAAAATGAAAACATTTTTGAAAACTACAAGTCTCATGCGTTTTAGTGGTGAAAAAATATTTTAAAAAATCGTTCGGGAAATGAGTTTACACTCTGGGTACTTTCTTTGTATACTTTTGACTATACGGGCCGAGTCCGCGTTTTACGGGAAATCGCAGGTTTTCGTTTGCCGGCGATTAAACTTCTTTTATTCAGCGTCTCATCAAAAATGAAAACAATTTTGAAAACTACAAGTCTCATGCGTTTTAGTGGTGAAAAAATAATTTAAAAAATCGTTCGGGAAATGAGTTTACTCCCTGGGTACTTTCTTTGTATACTTTTGACTATGCGGGCCGAGTCCGGGGTTTACGGGAAATGGCGGGTTTTCGTTTGCCAGCGATTAAACTTCTTTTATTCAGCGTCTCATCAAAAATGAAAACATTTTTAAAAACTACAAGTCTCATGGGTTTTAGTGGTGAGATAATAATTTAAAAAATCGTTCGGGAAATGAGTTTACATCCCGGGTTCTTTCATTACTATACGGGCCGAGTCCGGGATTTACGGGAAATGCCGGCGATTAAACTTCTTTAATTCAGCGTCTCATCAAAAATGAAAACATTTTTGAAAACTACTGGGTACTTTCTTTGTATACTTTTAACTATACGGGCCGAGTCCGGGATTTACGGGAAGTCGCGGGTTTTCTTTTGCCGGCGTTTAAACTTCTTTTATTGAGCGTCTCATCAAAAATGAAAACATTTTTAAAAACTACAAGTCTCATGGGTTTTAGTGGTGAGATAATAATTTAAAAAATCGTTCGGGAAATGAGTTTACATCCCGGGTTCTTTCATTACTATACGGGCCGAGTCCGGGATTTACGGGAAATGCCGGCGATTAAACTTCTTTAATTCAGCGTCTCATCAAAAATGAAAACATTTTTGAAAACTACAAGTCTCATGCGTTTTAGTGGTGAAAAAATATTTTAAAAAATCGTTCGGGAAATGAGTTTACACTCTGGGTACTTTCTTTGTATACTTTTGACTATACGGGCCGAGTCCGCGTTTTACGGGAAATCGCAGGTTTTCGTTTGCCGGCGATTAAACTTCTTTTATTCAGCGTCTCATCAAAAATGAAAACAATTTTGAAAACTACAAGTCTCATGCGTTTTAGTGGTGAAAAAATAATTTAAAAAATCGTTCGGGAAATGAGTTTACTCCCTGGGTACTTTCTTTGTATACTTTTGACTATGCGGGCCGAGTCCGGGGTTTACGGGAAATGGCGGGTTTTCGTTTGCCAGCGATTAAACTTCTTTTATTCAGCGTCTCATCAAAAATGAAAACATTTTTAAAAACTACAAGTCTCATGGGTTTTAGTGGTGAGATAATAATTTAAAAAATCGTTCGGGAAATGAGTTTACATCCCGGGTTCTTTCATTACTATACGGGCCGAGTCCGGGATTTACGGGAAATGCCGGCGATTAAACTTCTTTAATTCAGCGTCTCATCAAAAATGAAAACATTTTTGAAAACTACAAGTCTCATGCGTTTTAGTGGTGAAAAAATATTTTAAAAAATCGTTCGGGAAATGAGTTTACTCCCTGGGTACTTTCTTTGTATACTTTTAACTATACGGGCCGAGTCCGGGATTTACGGGAAGTCGCGGGTTTTCTTTTGCCGGCGTTTAAACTTCTTTTATTGAGCGTCTCATCAAAAATGAAAACATTTTTAAAAACTACAAGTCTCATGGGCTTTAGTGGTGAAATAAAAATTTAAAAAAACGTTCGGGAAATGAGTTTACACTCTGGGTACTTTCTTTGTATACTTTTGACTATACGGGCCGAGTCCGCGATTTACGGGAAATCGCAGGTTTTCGTTTGCCGGCGATTAAACTTCTTTTATTCAGCGTCTCATCAAAAATGAAAACAATTTTGAAAACTACAAGTCTCATGCGTTTTAGTGGTGAAAAAATAATTTAAAAAATCGTTCGGGAAATGAGTTTACTCCCTGGGTACTTTCTTTGTATACTTTTGACTATGCGGGCCGAGGCGGGGTTTACGGGAAATGGCGGGTTTTCGTTTGCCGGCGATTAAACTTCTTTTATTCAGCGTCTCATCAAAAATGAAAACATTTTTAAAAACCACAAGTCTCATGGGCTTTAGTGGTGAAATAATAATTTAAAAAATCGTTCGGGAAATGAGTTTACACCCTTGGTACTTTCTTTGTATACTTTTGACTGTACGGGCCGAGTCCGGGATTTACGGGAAATCGCAGGTTTTCGTTTGCCGGCGATTAAACTTCTTTTATTCAGCGTCTCATCAAAAATGAAAACATTTTTGAAAACTACAAGTCTCATGGGTTTTAGTGGTGAAATAATAACTTAAAAAATCGTTCGGGAAATGAGTTTACATCCCGGGTAATTTCATTACTATACGGGCTGAGTTATGGGAAATGGCGGGTTTTCGTTTGCCGGCGATTAAACTTCTTTTATTCAGCGTCTCATCAAAAATGAAAACATTTTTGAAAACTACAAGTCTCATGGGCTTTAGTGGTGAAATAATAATTTAAAAAATCGTTCGGGAAATGAGTTTACACCCTGGGTACTTTCTTTGTATACTTTTGACTATACGGGCAGAGTCCGGGATTTACGGGAAATCGCAGGTTTTCGTTTGCCGGCGATTAAACTTCTTTCATTCAGCGTCTCATCAAAAATGAAAACATTTTTGAAAACTACAAGTCTCACGCGTTTTAGTGGTGAAAATATAATTTAAAAAATCGTTCGGGAAATGAGTTTACTCCCTGGGTACTTTCTTTGTATACTTTTGACTATACGGGCCGAATCCGGGATTTACGGGAAGTCGCGGGTTTTCGTTTGCCGGCGATTAAACTTCTTTTATTCAGCGTCTCATCAAAAATGAAAACATTTTTAAAAACTACAAGTCTCATGGGTTTTAGTGGTGAAATAATAATTTAAAAAATCGTTTGGGGAAATGAGTTTACATCCCGGGTACTTTCATTACTATACGGGCCGAGTCCGGGATTTACGGGAAATCGCAGGTTTTCGTTTGCCGGCGATTAAACTTTTTTTATTCAGCGTCTCATCAAAAATGAAAACATTTTTAAAAACTACAAGTCTCATGGGCTTTAGTGGTGAAATAATAATTTAAAAAATCGTTCGGGAAATGAGTTTACACCCTGGGTACTTTCTTTGTATACTTTTAACTATACGGGCCGAGTCCGGGATTTACGGGAAATCGCAGGTTTTCGTTTGCCGGCGATTAAACTTCTTTTATTCAGCGTCTCATCGAAAATGAAAACATTTTTGAAAACTACAAGTCTCATGCGTTTTAGTGGTCAAAAAATATTTTAAAAAATCGTTCGGAAAATGAGTTTACTCCCTGGGTGCTTTCTTCGTATACTTTTAACTATACGGTCCAAGTCCGGGATTTACGGGAAATCGCGGATTTTCGTTTGCCGGCGATTAAACTTCTTTTATTCAGCGTCCCATCAAATATGAAAATATTTTTGAAAACTACAAGTCTCATGCGTTTAGTGGTAAAAAAATAATATAAAAAATCGTTCGGGAAATGAGTTTACTCCCTGGGTACTTTCTTTGTATACTTTTGACTATACGGGTCGAGTCCTGGGTTTACGGGAAATGGCGGGTTTTCGTTTGCCGGCGATTAAACTTCTTTTATTCAGCGTCTCATCAAAAATGAAAACATTTTTAAAAACTACAAGTCTCATGGGTTTTAGTGGTGAAATAATAACTTAAAAAATCGTTCGGGAAATGAGTTTACATCCCGGGTACTTTCATTACTATACGGGCCGAGTCCGGGATTTACGGGAAATCGCAGGTTTTCGTTTGCCGGCGATTAAACTTCTTTTATTCAGCGTCTCATCAAAAATGAAAACATTTTTGAAAACTACAAGTCTCATGGGCTTTAGTGGTGAAATAATAATTTAAAAAATCGTTCGGGAAATGAGTTTACACCCTTGGTACTTTCTTTGTATACTTTTGACTGTACGGGCCGAGTCCGGGATTTACGGGAAATCGCAGGTTTTCGTTTGCCGGCGATTAAACTTCTTTTATTCAGCGTCTCATCAAAAATGAAAACATTTTTGAAAACTACAAGTCTCATGGGTTTTAGTGGTGAAATAATAACTTAAAAAATCGTTCGGGAAATGAGTTTACATCCCGGGTAATTTCATTACTATACGGGCCGAGTCCGGGGTTTATGGGAAATGGCGGGTTTTCGTTTGCCGGCGATTAAACTTCTTTTATTCAGCGTCTCATCAAAAATGAAAACATTTTTGAAAACTACAAGTCTCATGGGCTTTAGTGGTGAAATAATAATTTAAAAAATCGTTCGGGAAATGAGTTTACACCCTGGGTACTTTCTTTGTATACTTTTGACTATACGGGCAGAGTCCGGGATTTACGGGAAATCGCAGGTTTTCGTTTGCCGGCGATTAAACTTCTTTCATTCAGCGTCTCATCAAAAATGAAAACATTTTTGAAAACTACAAGTCTCACGCGTTTTAGTGATGAAAATATAATTTAAAAAATCGTTCGGGAAATGTGTTTACTCCCTGGGTACTTTCTTTGTATACTTTTGACTATACGGGCCGAATCCGGGATTTACGGGAAGTCGCGGGTTTTCGTTTGCCGGCGATTAAACTTCTTTTATTCAGCGTCTCATCAAAAATGAAAACATTTTTAAAAACTACAAGTCTCATGGGTTTTAGTGGTGAAATAATAATTTAAAAAATCGTTCGGGAAATGAGTTTACATCCCGGGTTCTTTCATTACTATACGGGCCGAGTCCGGGATTTACGGGAAATGCCGGCGATTAAACTTCTTTAATTCAGCGTCTCATCAAAAATGAAAACATTTTTGAAAACTACAAGTCTCATGCGTTTTAGTGGTGAAAAAATATTTTAAAAAATCGTTCGGGAAATGAGTTTACTCCCTGGGTACTTTCTTTGTATACTTTTAACTATACGGGCCGAGTCCGGGATTTACGGGAAGTCGCGGGTTTTCTTTTGCCGGCGTTTAAACTTCTTTTATTGAGCGTCTCATCAAAAATGAAAACATTTTTAAAAACTACAAGTCTCATGGGCTTTAGTGGTGAAATAAAAATTTAAAAAAACGTTCGGGAAATGAGTTTACACTCTGGGTACTTTCTTTGTATACTTTTGACTATACGGGCCGAGTCCGCGATTTACGGGAAATCGCAGGTTTTCGTTTGCCGGCGATTAAACTTCTTTTATTCAGCGTCTCATCAAAAATGAAAACAATTTTGAAAACTACAAGTCTCATGCGTTTTAGTGGTGAAAAAATAATTTAAAAAATCGTTCGGGAAATGAGTTTACTCCCTGGGTACTTTCTTTGTATACTTTTGACTATGCGGGCCGAGGCGGGGTTTACGGGAAATGGCGGGTTTTCGTTTGCCGGCGATTAAACTTCTTTTATTCAGCGTCTCATCAAAAATGAAAACATTTTTAAAAACCACAAGTCTCATGGGCTTTAGTGGTGAAATAATAATTTAAAAAATCGTTCGGGAAATGAGTTTACACCCTTGGTACTTTCTTTGTATACTTTTGACTGTACGGGCCGAGTCCGGGATTTACGGGAAATCGCAGGTTTTCGTTTGCCGGCGATTAAACTTCTTTTATTCAGCGTCTCATCAAAAATGAAAACATTTTTGAAAACTACAAGTCTCATGGGTTTTAGTGGTGAAATAATAACTTAAAAAATCGTTCGGGAAATGAGTTTACATCCCGGGTAATTTCATTACTATACGGGCTGAGTCCGGGGTTTATGGGAAATGGCGGGTTTTCGTTTGCCGGCGATTAAACTTCTTTTATTCAGCGTCTCATCAAAAATGAAAACATTTTTGAAAACTACAAGTCTCATGGGCTTTAGTGGTGAAATAATAATTTAAAAAATCGTTCGGGAAATGAGTTTACACCCTGGGTACTTTCTTTGTATACTTTTGACTATACGGGCAGAGTCCGGGATTTACGGGAAATCGCAGGTTTTCGTTTGCCGGCGATTAAACTTCTTTCATTCAGCGTCTCATCAAAAATGAAAACATTTTTGAAAACTACAAGTCTCACGCGTTTTAGTGGTGAAAATATAATTTAAAAAATCGTTCGGGAAATGAGTTTACTCCCTGGGTACTTTCTTTGTATACTTTTGACTATACGGGCCGAATCCGGGATTTACGGGAAGTCGCGGGTTTTCGTTTGCCGGCGATTAAACTTCTTTTATTCAGCGTCTCATCAAAAATGAAAACATTTTTAAAAACTACAAGTCTCATGGGTTTTAGTGGTGAAATAATAATTTAAAAAATCGTTTGGGGAAATGAGTTTACATCCCGGGTACTTTCATTACTATACGGGCCGAGTCCGGGATTTACGGGAAATCGCAGGTTTTCGTTTGCCGGCGATTAAACTTTTTTTATTCAGCGTCTCATCAAAAATGAAAACATTTTTAAAAACTACAAGTCTCATGGGCTTTAGTGGTGAAATAATAATTTAAAAAATCGTTCGGGAAATGAGTTTACACCCTGGGTACTTTCTTTGTATACTTTTAACTATACGGGCCGAGTCCGGGATTTACGGGAAATCGCAGGTTTTCGTTTGCCGGCGATTAAACTTCTTTTATTCAGCGTCTCATCGAAAATGAAAACATTTTTGAAAACTACAAGTCTCATGCGTTTTAGTGGTCAAAAAATATTTTAAAAAATCGTTCGGAAAATGAGTTTACTCCCTGGGTGCTTTCTTCGTATACTTTTAACTATACGGTCCAAGTCCGGGATTTACGGGAAATCGCGGATTTTCGTTTGCCGGCGATTAAACTTCTTTTATTCAGCGTCCCATCAAATATGAAAATATTTTTGAAAACTACAAGTCTCATGCGTTTAGTGGTAAAAAAATAATATAAAAAATCGTTCGGGAAATGAGTTTACTCCCTGGGTACTTTCTTTGTATACTTTTGACTATACGGGTCGAGTCCTGGGTTTACGGGAAATGGCGGGTTTTCGTTTGCCGGCGATTAAACTTCTTTTATTCAGCGTCTCATCAAAAATGAAAACATTTTTAAAAACTACAAGTCTCATGGGTTTTAGTGGTGAAATAATAACTTAAAAAATCGTTCGGGAAATGAGTTTACATCCCGGGTACTTTCATTACTATACGGGCCGAGTCCGGGATTTACGGGAAATCGCAGGTTTTCGTTTGCCGGCGATTAAACTTCTTTTATTCAGCGTCTCATCAAAAATGAAAACATTTTTGAAAACTACAAGTCTCATGGGCTTTAGTGGTGAAATAATAATTTAAAAAATCGTTCGGGAAATGAGTTTACACCCTTGGTACTTTCTTTGTATACTTTTGACTGTACGGGCCGAGTCCGGGATTTACGGGAAATCGCAGGTTTTCGTTTGCCGGCGATTAAACTTCTTTTATTCAGCGTCTCATCAAAAATGAAAACATTTTTGAAAACTACAAGTCTCATGGGTTTTAGTGGTGAAATAATAACTTAAAAAATCGTTCGGGAAATGAGTTTACATCCCGGGTAATTTCATTACTATACGGGCCGAGTCCGGGGTTTATGGGAAATGGCGGGTTTTCGTTTGCCGGCGATTAAACTTCTTTTATTCAGCGTCTCATCAAAAATGAAAACATTTTTGAAAACTACAAGTCTCATGGGCTTTAGTGGTGAAATAATAATTTAAAAAATCGTTCGGGAAATGAGTTTACACCCTGGGTACTTTCTTTGTATACTTTTGACTATACGGGCAGAGTCCGGGATTTACGGGAAATCGCAGGTTTTCGTTTGCCGGCGATTAAACTTCTTTCATTCAGCGTCTCATCAAAAATGAAAACATTTTTGAAAACTACAAGTCTCACGCGTTTTAGTGATGAAAATATAATTTAAAAAATCGTTCGGGAAATGTGTTTACTCCCTGGGTACTTTCTTTGTATACTTTTGACTATACGGGCCGAATCCGGGATTTACGGGAAGTCGCGGGTTTTCGTTTGCCGGCGATTAAACTTCTTTTATTCAGCGTCTCATCAAAAATGAAAACATTTTTAAAAACTACAAGTCTCATGGGTTTTAGTGGTGAAATAATAATTTAAAAAATCGTTTGGGGAAATGAGTTTACATCCCGGGTACTTTTATTACTATACGGGCCGAGTCCGGGATTTACGGGAAATCGCAGGTTTTCGTTTGCCGGCGATTAAACTTTTTTTATTCAGCGTCTCATCAAAAATGAAAACATTTTTAAAAACTACAAGTCTCATGGGCTTTAGTGGTGAAATAATAATTTAAAAAATCGTTCGGGAAATGAGTTTACACCCTGGGTACTTTCTTTGTATACTTTTGACTATACGGGCCGAGTCCGGGATTTACGGGAAATCGCAGGTTTTCGTTTGCCGGCGATTAAACTTCTTTTATTCAGCGTCTCATCAAAAATGAAAACATTTTTGAAAACTACAAGTCTCATGCGTTTTAGTGGTGAAAAAATATTTTAAAAAATCGTTCGGAAAATGAGTTTACTCCCTGGGTGCTTTCTTCGTATACTTTTAACTATACGGTCCAAGTCCGGGATTTACGGGAAATTGCAGGTTTTCGTTTGCCGGCGATTAAACTTCTTTTATTCAGCGTCTCATCAAAAATGAAAACATTTTTGAAAACTACAAGTCTCATGCGTTTTAGTGGTGAAAAAAAAGTTTAAAAAATCGTTCGGGAAATGAGTTTACTCCCTGGGTACTTTCTTTGTATACATTCGACTATACGGGCCAAGCCCCGGATTTACGGGAAAACGCGGGATTTCGTTTGCCGGCAATTAAACCTCTTTCATTAAGCGTCTCATCAAAAATGAAAACATTTTTGAAAACTACAAGTCTCATGCGTTTTAGTGGTGAAAAAAAAATTTAAAAAATCGTTCGGGAAAGGAGTTTACTTCATGGGTACTTTCTTTGTATACTTTTGACTATACGGGCCGAGTCCGGGATTTACGGGAAATCGCGGATTTTCGTTTGCCGGCGATTAAACTTCTTTTATTAAGCGTCCCATCAAATATGAAAATATTTTTGAAAACTACAAGTCTCATGCGTTTAGTGGTAAAAAAATAATATAAAAAATCGTTCGGGAAATGAGTTTACTCCCTGGGTACTTTCTTTGTATACTTTTGACTATACGGGTCGAGTCCTGGGTTTACGGGAAATGGCGGGTTTTCGTTTGCCGGCGATTAAACTTCTTTTATTCAGCGTCTCATCAAAAATGAAAACATTTTTAAAAACTACAAGTCTCATGGGTTTTAGTGGTGAAATAATAACTTAAAAAATCGTTCGGGAAATGAGTTTACATCCCGGGTACTTTCATTACTATACGGGCCGAGTCCGGGATTTACGGGAAATCGCAGGTTTTCGTTTGCCGGCGATTAAACTTCTTTTATTCAGCGTCTCATCAAAAATGAAAACATTTTTGAAAACTACAAGTCTCATGCGTTTTAGTGGTGAAAAAATATTTTAAAAAATCGTTCGGAAAATGAGTTTACTCCCTGGGTGCTTTCTTCGTATACTTTTGACTATACGGGCCGAGTCCGGGATTTACGGGAAGTCGCGGGTTTTCGTTTGCCGGCGTTTAAACTTCTTTTATTCAGCGTTTCATCAAAAATGAAAACAATTTTAAAAACTACAAGTCTCATGGGCTTTAGTGGTGAAATAATAATTTAAAAAATCGTTCGGGAAATGAGTTTACACCCTGGATACTTTCTTTGTATACTTTTGACTATACGGGCCGAGTCCGGGATTTACGGGAAATCGCAGGTTTTCGTTTGCCGGCGATTAAACTTCTTTTATTCAGCGTCTCATCAAAAATGAAAACATTTTTGAAAACTACAAGTCTCATGCGTTTTTGTGGTAAAAAAATAATTTAAAAAATCGTTCGGGAAATGAGTTTACTCCCTGGGTACTTTCTTTGTATACATTCGACTATACGGGCCAAGCCCCGGATTTACGGGAAAACGCGGGATTTCGTTTGCCGGCAATTAAACCTCTTTCATTAAGCGTCTCATCAAAAATGAAAACATTTTTGAAAACTACAAGTCTCATGCGTTTTAGTGGTGAAAAAAAAATTTAAAAAATCGTTCGGGAAAGGAGTTTACTTCATGGGTACTTTCTTTGTATACTTTTGACTATACGGGCCGAGTCCGGGATTTACGGGAAATCGCGGATTTTCGTTTGCCGGCGATTAAACTTCTTTTATTAAGCGTCCCATCAAATATGAAAATATTTTTGAAAACTACAAGTCTCATGCGTTTAGTGGTAAAAAAATAATATAAAAAATCGTTCGGGAAATGAGTTTACTCCCTGGGTACTTTCTTTGTATACTTTTGACTATACGGGTCGAGTCCTGGGTTTACGGGAAATGGCGGGTTTTCGTTTGCCGGCGATTAAACTTCTTTTATTCAGCGTCTCATCAAAAATGAAAACATTTTTAAAAACTACAAGTCTCATGGGTTTTAGTGGTGAAATAATAACTTAAAAAATCGTTCGGGAAATGAGTTTACATCCCGGGTACTTTCATTACTATACGGGCCGAGTCCGGGATTTACGGGAAATCGCAGGTTTTCGTTTGCCGGCGATTAAACTTCTTTTATTCAGCGTCTCATCAAAAATGAAAACATTTTTGAAAACTACAAGTCTCATGCGTTTTAGTGGTGAAAAAATATTTTAAAAAATCGTTCGGAAAATGAGTTTACTCCCTGGGTGCTTTCTTCGTATACTTTTGACTATACGGGCCGAGTCCGGGATTTACGGGAAGTCGCGGGTTTTCGTTTGCCGGCGTTTAAACTTCTTTTATTCAGCGTTTCATCAAAAATGAAAACAATTTTAAAAACTACAAGTCTCATGGGCTTTAGTGGTGAAATAATAATTTAAAAAATCGTTCGGGAAATGAGTTTACACCCTGGATACTTTCTTTGTATACTTTTGACTATACGGGCCGAGTCCGGGATTTACGGGAAATCGCAGGTTTTCGTTTGCCGGCGATTAAACTTCTTTTATTCAGCGTCTCATCAAAAATGAAAACATTTTTGAAAACTACAAGTCTCATGCGTTTTTGTGGTAAAAAAATAATTTAAAAAATCGTTCGGGAAATGAGTTTACTCCCTGGGTACTTTCTTTGTATACTTTTGAATATGCGGGCCGAGTCCGGGGTTTACGGGAAATGGCGGGTTTTCGTTTGCCGGCGATTAAACTTCTTTTATTCAGCGTCTCATCAAGAATGAAAACATTTTTGAAAACTACAAGTCTCATGGGCTTTAGTGGTGAAATACTAATTTAAAAAATCGTTCGGGAAATGAGTTTACACCCTGGGTACTTTCTTTGAATACTTTTGACTATACGGGCAGAGTCCGGGATTTACGGGAAATTTCAGGTTTTCGTTTGCCGGCGATTAAACTTCTTTCATTCAGCGTCTCATCAAAAATAAAAACATTTTTGAAAACTACAAGTCTCGTGCGTTTTAGTGGTGAAAATATAATTTAAAAAATCGTTCGGGAAATGAGTTTACTTCCTGGGTACATTCTTTGTATACTTTTGACTATACGGGCTGAATCCGGGATTTACGGGAAGTCGCGGGTTTTTGTTTGCCGGCGATTAAACTTCTTGTATTCAGCGTCTCATCAAAAATGAAAACATTTTTAAAAACTGCAAGTCTCATGAGTTTTAGTGGTGAAATAATAATTTAAAAAATCGTTCGGGAAATGAGTTTACATCCCGGGTACTTTCATTACTATACGGGCCGAGTCCGGGATATACGGGAAATCGCAGGTTTTCGTTTGCCGGCGATTAAACTTCTTTTATTCAGCGTCTCATCAAAAATGAAAACATTTTTAAAAACTACAAGTCTCATGCTTTTTAGTGCTGAAAAAATATTTTAAAAAATCGTTCGGCAAATGAGTTTACTCCCTGGGTACTTTCTTTGTATACTTTTAACTATACGGGCCGAGTCCGGGATTTACGGGAAGTCGCGGGTTTTCTTTTGCCGGCGTTTAAACTTCTTTTATTCAGCGTCTCATCAAAAATGAAAACATTTTTAAAAACTACAAGTCTCATAGGCTTTAGTGGTGAAATAATAATTTAAAAAAACGTTCGGGAAATGAGTTTACAGTCTGGGTACTTTCTTTGTATACTTTTGACTATACGGGCCGAGTCCGGGATTTACGGGAAATCGCAGGTTTTCGTTTGCCGGCGATTAAACTTCTTTTATTCAGCGTCTCATCAAAAATGAAAACAATTTTGAAAACTACAAGTCTCATGCGTTTTAGTGGTGAAAAAATAATTTAAAAAATCGTTCGGGAAATGAGTTTACTCCCTGGGTACTTTCTTTGTATACTTTTGACTATGCGGGCCGAGTCCGGGGTGTACGGGAAATGGCGGGTTTTCATTTGCCGGCGATTAAACTTCTTTTATTCAGCGTCTCATCAAAAATGAAAACATTTTTAAAAACTACAAGTCTCATGGGCTTTAGTGGTGAAATAATAATTTAAAAAATCGTTCGGGAAATGAGTTTACACCCTGGGTACTTTCTTTGTATACTTTTGACTATACGGGCCGGGTCCGGTATTTACGGGAAATCGCAGGTTTTCGTTTGCCGGCGATTAAACTTCTTTTATTCAGCGTCTCATCAAAAATGAAAACATTTTTGAAAACTACAAGTCTCATGGGTTTTAGTGGTGAAATAATAACTTAAAAAATCGTTCGGGAAATGAGTTTACATCCCGGGTACTTTCATTACTATACGGGCCGAATCCGGGATTTACGGGAAATCGCAGGTTTTCGTTTGCCGGCGATTAAACTTCTTTTATTCAGCGTCTCATCAAAAATGAAAACATTTTTGAAAACTACAAGTCTCATGGGTTTTAGTGGTGAAATAATAACTTAAAAAATCGTTCGGGAAATGAGTTTACATCCCGGGTGCTTTCATTACTATACGGGCCGAGTCCGGTATTTACGGGAAATCGCAGGTTTTCCTTTGCCGGCGATTAAACTTCTTTTGTTCAGCGTCTCATCAAAAATGAAAACATTTTTGAAAACTACCAGTCTCATGGGTTTTAGTGGTGAAATAATAACTTAAAAAATCGTTTGGGAAATGAGTTTACATCCCGGGTACTTTCATTACTATACGGGCCGAGTCCGGGATTTACGGGAAATCGCAGGTTTTCGTTTGCCGGGAATTAAACTTCTTTTATTCAGCGTCTCATCTAAAATGAAAACATTTTTGAAAACTACAAGTCTCATGCGTTTTAGTGGTGAAAAAATATTTTAAAAAATCGTTCGGAAAATGAGTTTACTCCCTGGGTGCTTTCTTCGTATACTTTTGACTATACGGGCCGAGTCCGGGATTTACGGGAAGTCGCGGGTTTTCGTTTGCCGGCGTTTAAACTTCTTTTATTCAGCGTTTCATCAAAAATGAAAACATTTTTAAAAACTACAAGTCTCATGGGCTTTAGTGGTGAAATAATAATATAAAAAATCGTTCGGGAAATGAGTTTACACCCTGGGTACTTTCTTTGTATACTTTTGGCTATACGGGCCGAGTCCGGGATTTACGGGAAATCGCAGGTTTTCGTTTGCCGGCGATTAAACTTCTTTTAATCAGCGTCTCATCAAAAATGAAAACATTTTTGAAAACTGCAAGTCTCATGCGTTTTAGTGGTAAAAAAATAATTTAAAAAATCGTTCGGGAAATGAGTTTACTCCCTGGGTACTTTCTTTGTATACTTTTGAATATGCGGGCCGAGTCCGGGGTTTACGGGAAATGGCGGGTTTTCGTTTGCCGGCGATTAAACTTCTTTTATTCAGCGTCTCATCAAAAATGAAAACATTTTTGAAAACTACAAGTATCATGGGTTTTAGTGGTGAAATAATAATTTAAAAAATCGTTCGGGAAATGAGTTTACACCCTGGGTACTTTCTTTGTATACTTTTGACTATACGGGCAGAGTCCGGGATTTACGGGAAATGGCAGGTTTTCGTTTGCCGCCGATTAAACTTCTTTCATTCAGCGTCTCATCAAAAATGAAAACATTTTTGAAAACTACAAGTTTCATGCGTTTTAGTGGTGAAAATATAATTTAAAAAATCGTTCGGAAAATGAGTTTACTCCCTGGGTACTTTCTTTGTATACTTTTGACTATACGGGCCGAATCCGGGATTTACGAGAAGTCGCGGGTTTTCGTTTGCCGGCGATTAAACTTCTTTTATTCAGCGTCTCATCAAAAATGAAAACATTTTTAAAAACTACAAGTCTCATGGGTTTTAGTGGTGAAATAATAATTTAAAAAATCGTTCGGGAAATGAGTTTACATCCCGGGTACTTTCATTACTATACGGGCCAAGTCCGGGATTTACGGGAAATCGCAGGTTTTCGTTTGCCGGCGATTAAACTTCTTTTATTCAGCGTCTCATCAAAAATGGAAAAATTTTTGAAAACTACAAGTCTCATGCGTTTTAGTGGTGAAAAAATATTTTAAAAAATCGTTCGGGAAATGAGTTTACTCCTCGTCGATATTAAGGCCGGGTCTGGAAATTACACGTTTTTCAGCTTATGAAAAATTGGGAACTTTATGTTTAATTAACTCGACCATTTTACGACGAAATAATATAACTCGTTCATATTTTGGTCAGCAAAGCCTCCTCTTTTCAAAAATGATAACCTCGGTTTCAGATTCCTTCTCGTATGACCACAGGGAGCTCCAGAAGTAGGGGTACCAAAAATAGCATGTTTTCGAAAAAGTTTTGTCGAGTCACTGGGAAAAAAAACACATAAATTGGTAAGTTAACATGACAATCTTACAAAATCGTACGTGACATAAGTCCCAACTTCAATATAAAGCAGTAAAAATTGCCAATCTTTCCCATATTTTGTGCCAATTTTGGCAACTTGTCATTCATTTTGTACAATTTATTGCTATTCGTTAATTTTTGCACTTATGCCTTGAACAAAACCCATTCTGCATTATCTAAGCTACACTTTCTACTACATCTTTACAACTGGTGTGCAATATTCAGCCAGCGGCAGAAGCATTTCAATGCACTACCTTTAAAAATCCCTGAACTTCGCCGCCATTGTTTGGTCCGTCATTTTTAAGACCTAGCTAATGACAATCTCGTCCCCGGGGCCGGTTTACTTTTTCGACAATCTTGGAAGGAGCCCTGGGGAAGAGGTTGATCACGTAAACAAGCAAACTGCAACTTTGCAGAAGCCATCATAAAATGAAGTCTCTTCTCCTAGCTAGCTTTCTCTTTCTCTTTCAATATGGTTAGCAATAATATTATAAGTTTAATTTCTAATGCTTAGCTAGCCAGATATGTTTTGCAATTTGTATGCTTCCTTTTGTGTTTGTTTGCTTCCTAATGTGTTTTGGTAGCTATAGCTAGCTACACATAAAAAATGTTTGTGTCCTGTGTGTGATATATATTGTACAAATTTATAGAACTTTTTGAATGTTTACATTTTTCACGATAGGCCCTGCTGGCTCTAACAACTGCGTGGCAGGCTGAAAGATGTGGGAGCTTGCTAGCTGAGCGGAAAGGTCTTTTTCAGTCCATTTCTTTCTACTACAGAAACATTGTGTTGAGGCTTTAAGCCAGTGTAGATGGATACCTTCTGATTGACATATATTCATATAAAGTCGTACCGATACCTTCATGCGAAGAAACAGACTACCTTATGTGTGTAGGTAGATAGATAGATGTGCATATTTTACATGGCTAGCCTCACAAATATCGAGGGATATACCCTGTCTATTATTTCCAGCAGGGGCTATGGCTTAGATGGAGAGTCCTAGAGTATTTAATGCTCATTTTGCGCTACGCCCCAATTAGGGCCCGCGCTCTACTAGACAACTCCCGGCAACATCCAACGGCCCACACAGTGTGCCATCTTCCCAATTTCCCTCACATGTTGAATCGCCGTCAAGAGGAATCGAACCCTGGTCTCCCGCACAGAGTACGAGAGCTATAACCACTCACCTACGGTGCCATAATTAATGTTAATTAATGCGGGATAAGTTCTTGCGGGATTAATTTTTGTTTGCTTAATTTTTGTGAATTTGGCTCCTTTTTCGCTTTAAGGTAAATAGGACCTCGCCTACCTAGTGCCTGGATCTTTTTGCCTGCCACGCAATAGGGCGGCATCGATATTTTCGAAAATCGAGCAATGTGATTGGTTAGAACTTACGTCATAATATTCCACGGTATTGCCCGCTACCATAGCAACAGTGTTTATAGTTTAAATACGGTAGCATTAAATGTAAATAAACACGGAAAAAAGTAAACAAAACGTGAAACAGAAGTGAAACTTACTTTTATCTTTTAGTTTGTAGCTACGATAAAATCCTGTAATGTTTACACGATATTCGATTTAAAAAAATATATTTTTAGTTCGAATGTACGTTCCATGGGAATAGTGTCTATAAAGACATAGTTTCTACATCCTGCTTATAATGTTATATTTTTTGTTGTAAAATGCAGTAACCGGATAATAATCCATATAATAACTGTTTATTTCGGGCAATACCTTAGAATATTGACCCCTGTCACGTATTGCCCTCGCAAGCTCTGGCAATACTTTGACGTTGGTCAATATTCTCCAGTATTGCCCTCATAAACAGTTATTATAGGGTTAATATTTCCAATACATTAAACAGCACCATTTTAATTTTTAAGTGGATAGAAATATAACCTAATATATATATACTTAACTTTTGTGGATTTTTTTTGCAATTTGCTCTAAAATGTGTAGTTTAAAGAAAGGCATTTTTTAAAAAAGGACAAACTTTCGCAATCTTTTATTTTGCATTTTACGTTAATTCCAGCTCTTTTTTAATTTTCCCTGTAAATTTAATACAAATTCACTTTAGACAAAGGATATAAGCAAAAATAGGTTATATACTATAATTCCTGCACAATATCTAAACTGAACTAATTCACAAAAGGAAATTTGTGCAAGTTTTGTAAAGTTTCACAATTGGGTGAAAATTTGTTACGTAAACAGGCCATTTATATATATACATGTTTCACTTTGATCGAGTTGTTGATTCTATTTTGTATTTGAACAAATTATTTGTGGAGGAAATTTTTGTGGAACTTATTTTTGCATATAAGTGGTCTCAAAATTCTTTATTTTAGCGGATGACTACATTTTCCCATGAAATTTGAAGAATTAATTTTGCCTAAGCTTTTAGAAATAGGTATTTTCAAATAAGCAACAAATAACTCAATGGGAAGTTTTAATTTCTATTCTCATATCCACTTCTTTTCTACACCTAGCCCTCCTTACCCATCATTAAACAAATATAACTATCATTATCATGTTAGGTTTTATTGTTTATTTACTAAACGAAGTGTGATTTTATTGTTCATTTACTGAAAGAAGTGTGTTTGGATAGCTGCTGATTTATCATGCAGAACAGGTGCAAGCCCTGTCACTTCTGTGGGCAATAAATTCCATACATTTACTATTTTTCTTACAGTTATAATCTCATCTATTTTTTCAAACCGTTTAGATATTAATCTCCGAAGGTGAGAGTAAAATCTTAAAATATGGGTCCTATTATCCCGTGGACTATATCTAAGTACATATATACTTGTTGGAAGCCCTTAACCTGATCTTGGCTATTTGCTTGAAATAAAAAAAACACAAATGTTATTGTGTTGCTATGGTTACGGCGTCAATAATGAAAAAAAGGACGATACAAAGTAGCATCCAACCAATTAGGTTTGGAAATGACAATTGCGCAGTCCCCTAATTTTCTTACGGGCCAATTGCGCCCATTCTCCAATTTTACCGCCAAAATCGAATCGAAAGCGCGCGACAAAATTTTTGAAGAGAAATTGGTACAATATGGCATCATCTATTCTCGATCCATTAACTTGTGGTTTTATAAAAATTGGAGTATATCAAATTTTGACGGAGAGGCATGGTCTCAAGAAGTGCGATGGTGAAACAAAAAAGGTTTTTACGGGACGGGTGTTGAAACATCAATTTAACAAGTTACTTGAAGTTCATTCTGATTTAAGAAGTATAAATTATGATACATTTAGAAGGTAAAAATCATATATTTAAAAAAATTTATATCCATCTTTTCATAAATCAAAAGTGGGGATGACTATTTTCCCAGGCTGTTGAATATCGTTTTTTTTCTTTCTAAGGTGCTTCCCTAAAATTATTGACAACATCCGTGCATTAGCAAAGACAGACCACCAATCAAAAAATAAACTCGTTGAATGTTTCGGGAATGAAAAATGGAAGAGATTGTCGACAGACAAGAAGATAATACACCAGTTTGAAAATTGTCCTGGATGCCAAAACAATGCGATATGGAAAGAGAACTTGGGTTTGTTTCCCGTACGCAAACTTAGCTTGAAAAAAAAAGCTGACATAGCAGGATTGTACAAAGAAAGAAATTTGAAGGTACGTTAATTAAAAATACCAGATGACCTCCTTTATTCCACTGATCTTTAATAACAAACTCGTTCCCAGCTTTATGTCTATTTTCATTCGGCATAATCAAAATGAGAAAAAGAGAAGTTGCGTTCATAATAATCAATAAAGCCGGAAATCAGAGTTACAAGTTACGACCAGAAGTCCGAAAGTAAAAATATACGTTTGGTGTTCATTTTGGATACGCATGTAAAAAATCACGGGACATCTTTCATTCTTATAAAATTGTTCTATGAAATGGCTAAGTTGTATCAATTAATCTTAAAAATATTTTTAGGCGCAGACCAAGGCAACTCTTCAAAAATTAGACGATGAATTCAAAGCAAATCATAATCTTTCCTTCACGTCACACTTTAAGACAATGGTGATAAAGAATGAGAAGAAAGAGAAGAACGAGCTGGTCAATGCTGTAAAACTTGACATTGAAAATCAGTGGAGCGAAACAGTAGTAGAAAGGTATGTATGGGGCAGAGGTACTAAAATGAACAAACAAAATTTTCATATACAAAAATTGTCACTATCTTTGTCACCACGGTTGCAAGATTATTTATTTTACATTCGCGATGATTATTCGAGATTAAGCGTGTTTTCGTCTTGTAATCTCTCCTAAAAAAGATAGAATCGTATTAAATCATCATATTATTCATTTTTTAGAACATTTGGTGTACCCGTTTCTTTACGTAACCGAAACAAATTGCGACTGCGAGCTGGTTTTGAGAGTAAGCAAAATGCAATACGAAGAACTTCAGACGAGTTAGAAAAAATAAGAGCTGTAAGTGCAACAGCTGCAATTCAATCACCAAATGATAACTTACACTTCTACTAAAATCCATGTTATTTAATGATCACAGCTTGTCATCTGTTTTGAACATATTTCTAGGGTATAAAAAGACCACATTCACATACTGGTGATCTCCAGCAGTACACATGGGAGCAACAAGATTGTATAACTGAAATTAACAAATATCCAGATGAATTTAAAATAAATTTCACTGATTTGGCAAGACGGTACAATTTGAAAAGCAAAAATGGTATGTTAAGAACATTTTAGTGTTCTTTTAAAAAAACGTGTACTTAGGCTTAAATGATTATATATTTTTCAGGTATTACACCTGCCAATGCTGGGCAGATAATGAAAGAACTGCTGACATTATGTGGTTGCAACATTAACAGATTCCGCTGCTGTGTTACTGCTAATGATATTAATGATAGTTTCACAAGAATTAGAAGGAAAAAACGAAGGTATATCTACATACTAATTGTTTTCTTTTTAACCAAACCTCGTCCCAACTTTGCTAATATTTATGTACAACATTCTCTTCAGGTTGAACGTTCCAAACTTCAAAGATCTGTCGATACCCGTAGAAGTTACGAATCAACAAGTAACTGAAAAATTAAAAGAAAAAATTGCCAGTGGAGATTACAACTTAGGTCACCTCATTGTGCCTCAAAAGTTTGAAAAAGTTGTACTTCGAAACAATAAAGTTGTTGAAGAAACTGTAGAAATCTTGGGTAGAAAAATGGAACTGTCAGATATCAGACGTGACATGCTAAGAAAGCATAGGCAATATATGAGGCTTCACACTGATGAACAATTGTACGGAATGGAAATAGAAGAACTAATTAATTTTCTAAAAAGTGTAAATGAGTTTGACAAGCTGGTCAGTCATGAAGACATTATTAAAAAGGTTCAAGAGATAGAAAGAACAAGGCACTTGATGTGTTGGCATGATGGTTCATCTCTTGCCAGTCATAGTCACCTTCTAATGTTAGTTTCATGCATGTATGACCCAGCAGTGTTTTATACAGATGAGGAATACATGAAAAAGACTAACAAAAAAGTCAACATTCAAGCTACAGTAGAGAAGCCAGAGTTTTACCTGTTAGCTAGATGTCCTTCTAATGACCAGCAGCTGCTATACAGTAGTGATCGACTGGAAGATATTTTGAAGATAACATCACCAGTTGAAAAAGAATTCAACATCACTGATGTTATGAGAATTTTCAAGGGTGATAGTCCAGCTGCAGCTTTTGAAGCAGGGCAACAAAAGGGCGGAAATTTTTACTGTCACTCTTGTGGAATTCATGCTGATTGTGCAAGCAGTATGGTCCATTCATACAACTTGGATCATTTATCACTGCATGATAGAATGGCTCAGGTGAAGATGACAATACGTGCCACCGATGCACTCCATGATGGCAAGGTGAAAGTTTTCCAGAACTTAAAAAAAGATCAACTAATTCATGAGCTTCACCAAAGAAAAATACAGTTCTCGTGCTCCACAACACTTAAAGAGCTACAATCCCTTTTACTTGAAAGTGTCCATGGTATACAACGATTACCAGCATTAATGTTTGAGAACATTAACAATACACTGGAGGAAGTGAACCTTGGAAAATACGAAGTATTAAACAATGAACCATTACACGACATATCCAATTACATAAAAAACATATACAATGAACTTCCACACCACATTGACAAAAAGCAAGAGCTAATTAAAATTATTGATAGTTCTTTTAACAACAAAGAGGCTAAAAATTCTAGTGACTATAGAAGAAGCTTATTGATAGCCACAAATTGGGCTATAAAAAATTTGGAAGATACTTTTGCTGTGAAAATGTTGACAACTCTATGTGAAATACAGGAAATTTTATACCTTCCTGATAAAGAACGAAGCACTCCAGTCATATTGAGATTGATTAATGCAACACATATTCACTCAATGCTGACTAAAATCTATATAAAGGGTAGCTTGAAGTCATTGACATCACGGAAATTCTTCGGTGTTTACTACCACTCCTTAATGCGTCATTCCTGTACTCAATTACGATTGATCTCTGGGCGTACAGCTAATACTGAGAAGGAGGAAGCCATGTTCAATCCATTGAAAACCTTCACTAAGTTAACATCTAACAATCATGGTGATAACATTATAGCCAATGCGATAATTCGATTGCAAGCAGCAGAAAAGTTAAATGAGGGTATTGAGCTGGAAGAAAGAGAAGAAAAAGAATTCAAGGAATTGTACAAACCAATTAGTAATGCAATGACAGGTATTAATTTTCATTCAGTCCCTTGGAAAACATTTTGCAAAAATGTAACCTATATAATTCATATCTTATAATAATACGGAGCTTCTGTCTGTCTGTCCGTGACTTTTACAAAGACGATTATATTCCTTACAATTTTCTTTAACAAATTCTATAAAACATCGCTTATAATTTTGTTCTGTAATTTACCAAACTTTGACGTTAAAACAATTTTAACGCTTCTTTTTCATTTTTATCCTGCCTCCTCAGTGGATTTTTCCACGGGCCTTATTGACTAGTATCTATAATCTATAATTAAACAAATTTTGGACAAATTTGATGTAAAAATTAGGAAATTTAGTTATTCTTAAGGACAAATTAAGATTTTCTTGCTAATATTGAATTAAAATTTATGTACCTATTGTCATTATTTAGGCACACTGATCCCATTTGACTGGATAAAAGAATACCCAAGAAATCACGAAACATATCTTAAACGTATCGCTGACTTCATTTTGGACAGTCACAAGTGGTGGGAAGAAACACCAACAGGTATTTTCATAAAAAATGAAGAAAAATTACCATTAGACAGCACATTGAAGTTGCATCATTTCCGATCGTGGACATTGAATCAGGAAGAGGATTACCTGAAAAAGTAATGTATATATCTTAAAATACACCTTTATTACCACATATATCTAAGGGTAAATTATATCTTTGTCTACCTAGTTACAAAAAGTTTTACAGTTCACAAATTTGAATTTAAAAATACACCTTTAATACTTAAATTTTCAAATTTACAATATTTTGTAATTTTAATTTTTGTCCAGGTTATGGGTTGATTGCTTAAAAAATACTGAAATTATCCCAGCCTACAAAGTAACTAAAGAAAACACCACGGTATTCTTGGATAATTTAAAACATTTCGAATACAGTGTGAATGAAAAGAAGGAATTCATGTCAACCAGTATCTCAGTATCACCTGTTACCAATTTCGAGGCACCTACTACACCATTGTTTCCACCCGTTGTACCTTCGACACCATGTTCGAAAAAATTTGCACCTGTAACATCGACACCTATTTCAAATAAAGCTATTTTTCCTACTATACTCCCACATTTCGCTCCCAATAATACAGTAGATAAGGGTGATTCTTTGTTTAAAATTAAAAGAAAACCAATGAATGTTCCTCAAACTGAGAAAGAGATTGGTAACACAGCAAGAATGCTAAAATCAATACTTGCTGATATAGCTCTTGTTTACAAGTATGATCGATTGCGCAAACGTATGAAGTCTGGAAAAACAAAAGAATTGACAGAAAACTATAAATTGTGTGTGGCAGAAGTTGAAGTCAAAGTGAAAATTGCAGAAAGAACAAAAATGGAAGAATTAAAAGATCTAGAATTTACCGCTTTGCAAGATACCAAACACAGTGTAAAATTAGTCCCGGAAAAAGACGAAGAGACAAAAAAATACAAAGAAACAATAAAGGTCTTACGTTATTGTAAAGCTTTAAAAAAAGAACTTTTTTGATTTTACAATAAGGTTAAAGTCAAATTTGAACTGAAAGTGTTGTAAACAGAAGTTTTTATATTATAAAGTATACTTTAATAATAGTTTAATGTTAATGTTAATAGTTTTTAGTAAAACATTAACATTTGAAAATATAGGGAAAACGTTTTCGATAAACTGTAGTGATTTGGAAAAGTTGAGAAGTATTACAGATTTTGTAATTTAATTGATTTCACGTTGGCAAACTTGTTTAACGACTGAAATTTATATTTTGTTTTGCGATCACATGCTCCCATACATAAACAACAGTTAAATTAAGGAAGAAAATGAGAAGAAACTTTTGTTAAAAAGGCTGTATTATAAACTTTTAAGCTAGTTAAATGTGAATGTAGCTCAGATTAGTTTAAGTTTCTACAGTTATTAGTTATTTTATACAGTTATGGTTATCATATACGATTATCGTTATATAAATATTTAAAATATTTTCTAAATTTAATTTAGTTCCTAAATGTATTTATGGATATTTTGACTAAATAAGTATCTCAATTTGATATATATATATATATACATAAAAACACATTGCTATGTGGCTTACAGAGTTAGTCAATATATAATTTTTTAGTGTACGAAAGGCAAAAATTTTATAATTTTTTTAACATTAGCTACCTTTGGTAAGCAGTTTTAGTTAGTATAGCTAGAGATTTTGGTTTTGGTAGAGTATGATTTAGAAAAAACAAGAAAAAACAAGAATATTTTTGTGAAAAGAGATCGAATAACAACATAAAAATTCTTAGATAAACTCTTCTATTTTTAACCATTCTTGGTGGGGCAGGAGTGGAGTATAGCTAGCTAAAGCGGCTAGAAATCTCCAAAAGTTTATTATATTATGAATATAATTTTGTTCCTGACAATATAGCACCGTATTGGAGTAAAAAAAACTTACACTTGTTAGCCTTCTTTCTTCTAACAATTCTTTCTTCAACCAAACTTGACACAAAACAAATCAGGACAAGTAAAGAACCCAAATGAAATCAATGTAATAATGGTGGCGTGCCACGCTACTTTGTAATTAATTAAATCTGCGGACCAGATAGCGCGTTAGAATATTACTCGCCAAAGCCGTAAATAAAATTAAGCGAGTTAAAATAACGAGGAGCCGCAAGAACGCGCCTTAACGTCGACGAGTCCCTGGGTACTTTCTTTGTATACTTTTGACTATACGGGCCGAATCCGGGATTTACGGGAAGTCGCGGGTTTTCGTTTGCCGGCGATTAAACTTCTTTTATTCAGCGTCTCATCAAAAATGAAAACATTTTTAAAAACTACAAGTCTCATGGGTTTTAGTGGTGAAATAATAATTTAAAAAATCGTTCGGGAAATGAGTTTACATCCCGGGTACTTTCATTACTATACGGGCCGAGTCCGGGATTTCCGGGAAATCGCAGGTTTTCGTTTGCCGGCGATTAAACTTCTTTTATTCATCGTCTCATCAAAAATGAAAACATTTTTGAAAACTACAAGTCTCATGCTTTTTAGTGGTGAAAAAATATTTTAAAAAATCGTTCGGGAAATGAGTTTACTCCCTGGGTACTTTCTTTGTATACTTTTAACTATACGGGCCGAGTCCGGGATTTACGGGAAGTCGCGGGTTTTCTTTTGCCGGCGTTTAAACTTCTTTTATTGAGCGTCTCATCAAAAATGAAAACATTTTTAAAAACTACAAGTCTCATGGGCTTTAGTGGTGAAATAAAAATTTAAAAAAACGTTCGGGAAATGAGTTTACACTCTGGGTACTTTCTTTGTATACTTTTGACTATACGGGCCGAGTCCGCGATTTACGGGAAATCGCAGGTTTTCGTTTGCCGGCGATTAAACTTCTTTTATTCAGCGTCTCATCAAAAATGAAAACAATTTTGAAAACTACAAGTCTCATGCGTTTTAGTGGTGAAAAAATAATTTAAAAAATCGTTCGGGAAATGAGTTTACTCCCTGGGTACTTTCTTTGTATACTTTTGACTATGCGGGCCGAGGCGGGGTTTACGGGAAATGGCGGGTTTTCGTTTGCCGGCGATTAAACTTCTTTTATTCAGCGTCTCATCAAAAATGAAAACATTTTTAAAAACCACAAGTCTCATGGGCTTTAGTGGTGAAATAATAATTTAAAAAATCGTTCGGGAAATGAGTTTACACCCTTGGTACTTTCTTTGTATACTTTTGACTGTACGGGCCGAGTCCGGGATTTACGGGAAATCGCAGGTTTTCGTTTGCCGGCGATTAAACTTCTTTTATTCAGCGTCTCATCAAAAATGAAAACATTTTTGAAAACTACAAGTCTCATGGGTTTTAGTGGTGAAATAATAACTTAAAAAATCGTTCGGGAAATGAGTTTACATCCCGGGTAATTTCATTACTATACGGGCTGAGTCCGGGGTTTATGGGAAATGGCGGGTTTTCGTTTGCCGGCGATTAAACTTCTTTTATTCAGCGTCTCATCAAAAATGAAAACATTTTTGAAAACTACAAGTCTCATGGGCTTTAGTGGTGAAATAATAATTTAAAAAATCGTTCGGGAAATGAGTTTACACCCTGGGTACTTTCTTTGTATACTTTTGACTATACGGGCAGAGTCCGGGATTTACGGGAAATCGCAGGTTTTCGTTTGCCGGCGATTAAACTTCTTTCATTCAGCGTCTCATCAAAAATGAAAACATTTTTGAAAACTACAAGTCTCACGCGTTTTAGTGGTGAAAATATAATTTAAAAAATCGTTCGGGAAATGAGTTTACTCCCTGGGTACTTTCTTTGTATACTTTTGACTATACGGGCCGAATCCGGGATTTACGGGAAGTCGCGGGTTTTCGTTTGCCGGCGATTAAACTTCTTTTATTCAGCGTCTCATCAAAAATGAAAACATTTTTAAAAACTACAAGTCTCATGGGTTTTAGTGGTGAAATAATAATTTAAAAAATCGTTTGGGGAAATGAGTTTACATCCCGGGTACTTTCATTACTATACGGGCCGAGTCCGGGATTTACGGGAAATCGCAGGTTTTCGTTTGCCGGCGATTAAACTTTTTTTATTCAGCGTCTCATCAAAAATGAAAACATTTTTAAAAACTACAAGTCTCATGGGCTTTAGTGGTGAAATAATAATTTAAAAAATCGTTCGGGAAATGAGTTTACACCCTGGGTACTTTCTTTGTATACTTTTGACTATACGGGCCGAGTCCGGGATTTACGGGAAATCGCAGGTTTTCGTTTGCCGGCGATTAAACTTCTTTTATTCAGCGTCTCATCGAAAATGAAAACATTTTTGAAAACTACAAGTCTCATGCGTTTTAGTGGTCAAAAAATATTTTAAAAAATCGTTCGGAAAATGAGTTTACTCCCTGGGTGCTTTCTTCGTATACTTTTAACTATACGGTCCAAGTCCGGGATTTACGGGAAATTGCAGGTTTTCGTTTGCCGGCGATTAAACTTCTTTTATTCAGCGTCTCATCAAAAATGAAAACATTTTTGAAAACTACAAGTCTCATGCGTTTTAGTGGTGAAAAAAAAGTTTAAAAAATCGTTCGGGAAATGAGTTTACTCCCTGGGTACTTTCTTTGTATACATTCGACTATACGGGCCAAGCCCCGGATTTACGGGAAAACGCGGGATTTCGTTTGCCGGCAATTAAACCTCTTTCATTAAGCGTCTCATCAAAAATGAAAACATTTTTGAAAACTACAAGTCTCATGCGTTTTAGTGGTGAAAAAAAATTTAAAAAATCGTTCGGGAAAGGAGTTTACTTCATGGGTACTTTCTTTGTATACTTTTGACTATACGGGCCGAGTCCGGGATTTACGGGAAATCGCGGATTTTCGTTTGCCGGCGATTAAACTTCTTTTATTCAGCGTCCCATCAAATATGAAAATATTTTTGAAAACTACAAGTCTCATGCGTTTAGTGGTAAAAAAATAATATAAAAAATCGTTCGGGAAATGAGTTTACTCCCTGGGTACTTTCTTTGTATACTTTTGACTATACGGGTCGAGTCCTGGGTTTACGGGAAATGGCGGGTTTTCGTTTGCCGGCGATTAAACTTCTTTTATTCAGCGTCTCATCAAAAATGAAAACATTTTTAAAAACTACAAGTCTCATGGGTTTTAGTGGTGAAATAATAACTTAAAAAATCGTTCGGGAAATGAGTTTACATCCCGGGTACTTTCATTACTATACGGGCCGAGTCCGGGATTTACGGGAAATCGCAGGTTTTCGTTTGCCGGCGATTAAACTTCTTTTATTCAGCGTCTCATCAAAAATGAAAACATTTTTGAAAACTACAAGTCTCATGGGCTTTAGTGGTGAAATAATAATTTAAAAAATCGTTCGGGAAATGAGTTTACACCCTTGGTACTTTCTTTGTATACTTTTGACTGTACGGGCCGAGTCCGGGATTTACGGGAAATCGCAGGTTTTCGTTTGCCGGCGATTAAACTTCTTTTATTCAGCGTCTCATCAAAAATGAAAACATTTTTGAAAACTACAAGTCTCATGGGTTTTAGTGGTGAAATAATAACTTAAAAAATCGTTCGGGAAATGAGTTTACATCCCGGGTAATTTCATTACTATACGGGCCGAGTCCGGGGTTTATGGGAAATGGCGGGTTTTCGTTTGCCGGCGATTAAACTTCTTTTATTCAGCGTCTCATCAAAAATGAAAACATTTTTGAAAACTACAAGTCTCATGGGCTTTAGTGGTGAAATAATAATTTAAAAAATCGTTCGGGAAATGAGTTTACACCCTGGGTACTTTCTTTGTATACTTTTGACTATACGGGCAGAGTCCGGGATTTACGGGAAATCGCAGGTTTTCGTTTGCCGGCGATTAAACTTCTTTCATTCAGCGTCTCATCAAAAATGAAAACATTTTTGAAAACTACAAGTCTCACGCGTTTTAGTGATGAAAATATAATTTAAAAAATCGTTCGGGAAATGTGTTTACTCCCTGGGTACTTTCTTTGTATACTTTTGACTATACGGGCCGAATCCGGGATTTACGGGAAGTCGCGGGTTTTCGTTTGCCGGCGATTAAACTTCTTTTATTCAGCGTCTCATCAAAAATGAAAACATTTTTAAAAACTACAAGTCTCATGGGTTTTAGTGGTGAAATAATAATTTAAAAAATCGTTTGGGGAAATGAGTTTACATCCCGGGTACTTTCATTACTATACGGGCCGAGTCCGGGATTTACGGGAAATCGCAGGTTTTCGTTTGCCGGCGATTAAACTTTTTTTATTCAGCGTCTCATCAAAAATGAAAACATTTTTAAAAACTACAAGTCTCATGGGCTTTAGTGGTGAAATAATAATTTAAAAAATCGTTCGGGAAATGAGTTTACACCCTGGGTACTTTCTTTGTATACTTTTGACTATACGGGCCGAGTCCGGGATTTACGGGAAATCGCAGGTTTTCGTTTGCCGGCGATTAAACTTCTTTTATTCAGCGTCTCATCAAAAATGAAAACATTTTTGAAAACTACAAGTCTCATGCGTTTTAGTGGTGAAAAAATATTTTAAAAAATCGTTCGGAAAATGAGTTTACTCCCTGGGTGCTTTCTTCGTATACTTTTAACTATACGGTCCAAGTCCGGGATTTACGGGAAATTGCAGGTTTTCGTTTGCCGGCGATTAAACTTCTTTTATTCAGCGTCTCATCAAAAATGAAAACATTTTTGAAAACTACAAGTCTCATGCGTTTTAGTGGTGAAAAAAAAGTTTAAAAAATCGTTCGGGAAATGAGTTTACTCCCTGGGTACTTTCTTTGTATACATTCGACTATACGGGCCAAGCCCCGGATTTACGGGAAAACGCGGGATTTCGTTTGCCGGCAATTAAACCTCTTTCATTAAGCGTCTCATCAAAAATGAAAACATTTTTGAAAACTACAAGTCTCATGCGTTTTAGTGGTGAAAAAAAAATTTAAAAAATCGTTCGGGAAAGGAGTTTACTTCATGGGTACTTTCTTTGTATACTTTTGACTATACGGGCCGAGTCCGGGATTTACGGGAAATCGCGGATTTTCGTTTGCCGGCGATTAAACTTCTTTTATTAAGCGTCCCATCAAATATGAAAATATTTTTGAAAACTACAAGTCTCATGCGTTTAGTGGTAAAAAAATAATATAAAAAATCGTTCGGGAAATGAGTTTACTCCCTGGGTACTTTCTTTGTATACTTTTGACTATACGGGTCGAGTCCTGGGTTTACGGGAAATGGCGGGTTTTCGTTTGCCGGCGATTAAACTTCTTTTATTCAGCGTCTCATCAAAAATGAAAACATTTTTAAAAACTACAAGTCTCATGGGTTTTAGTGGTGAAATAATAACTTAAAAAATCGTTCGGGAAATGAGTTTACATCCCGGGTACTTTCATTACTATACGGGCCGAGTCCGGGATTTACGGGAAATCGCAGGTTTTCGTTTGCCGGCGATTAAACTTCTTTTATTCAGCGTCTCATCAAAAATGAAAACATTTTTGAAAACTACAAGTCTCATGCGTTTTAGTGGTGAAAAAATATTTTAAAAAATCGTTCGGAAAATGAGTTTACTCCCTGGGTGCTTTCTTCATATACTTTTGACTATACGGGCCGAGTCCGGGATTTACGGGAAGTCGCGGGTTTTCGTTTGCCGGCGTTTAAACTTCTTTTATTCAGCGTTTCATCAAAAATGAAAACAATTTTAAAAACTACAAGTCTCATGGGCTTTAGTGGTGAAATAATAATTTAAAAAATCGTTCGGGAAATGAGTTTACACCCTGGATACTTTCTTTGTATACTTTTGACTATACGGGCCGAGTCCGGGATTTACGGGAAATCGCAGGTTTTCGTTTGCCGGCGATTAAACTTCTTTTATTCAGCGTCTCATCAAAAATGAAAACATTTTTGAAAACTACAAGTCTCATGGGCTTTAGTGGTGAAATACTAATTTAAAAAATCGTTCGGGAAATGAGTTTACACCCTGGGTACTTTCTTTGAATACTTTTGACTATACGGGCAGAGTCCGGGATTTACGGGAAATTGCAGGTTTTCGTTTGCCGGCGATTAAACTTCTTTTATTCAGCGTCTCATCAAAAATGAAAACATTTTTAAAAACTACAAGTCTCATGGGCTTTAGTGGTGAAATAATAATTTAAAAAATCGTTCGGGAAATGAGTTTACACCCTGGGTACTTTCTTTGTATACTTTTGACTATACGGGCCGGGTCCGGTATTTACGGGAAATCGCAGGTTTTCGTTTGCCGGCGATTAAACTTCTTTTATTCAGCGTCTCATCAAAAATGAAAACATTTTTGAAAACTACAAGTCTCATGGGTTTTAGTGGTGAAATAATATTTTAAAAAATCGTTCGGGAAATGAGTTTACATCCCGGGTACTTTCATTACTATACGGGCCGAATCCGGGATTTACGGGAAATCGCAGGTTTTCGTTTGCCGGCGATTAAACTTCTTTTATTCAGCGTCTCATCAAAAATGAAAACATTTTTGAAAACTACAAGTCTCATGGGTTTTAGTGGTGAAATAATAACTTAAAAAATCGTTCGGGAAATGAGTTTACATCCCGGGTGCTTTCATTACTATACGGGCCGAGTCCGGTATTTACGGGAAATCGCAGGTTTTCCTTTGCCGGCGATTAAACTTCTTTTGTTCAGCGTCTCATCAAAAATGAAAACATTTTTGAAAACTACCAGTCTCATGGGTTTTAGTGGTGAAATAATAACTTAAAAAATCGTTTGGGAAATGAGTTTACATCCCGGGTACTTTCATTACTATACGGGCCGAGTCCGGGATTTACGGGAAATCGCAGGTTTTCGTTTGCCGGGAATTAAACTTCTTTTATTCAGCGTCTCATCTAAAATGAAAACATTTTTGAAAACTACAAGTCTCATGCGTTTTAGTGGTGAAAAAATATTTTAAAAAATCGTTCGGAAAATGAGTTTACTCCCTGGGTGCTTTCTTCGTATACTTTTGACTATACGGGCCGAGTCCGGGATTTACGGGAAGTCGCGGGTTTTCGTTTGCCGGCGTTTAAACTTCTTTTATTCAGCGTTTCATCAAAAATGAAAACATTTTTAAAAACTACAAGTCTCATGGGCTTTAGTGGTGAAATAATAATATAAAAAATCGTTCGGGAAATGAGTTTACACCCTGGGTACTTTCTTTGTATACTTTTGGCTATACGGGCCGAGTCCGGGATTTACGGGAAATCGCAGGTTTTCGTTTGCCGGCGATTAAACTTCTTTTAATCAGCGTCTCATCAAAAATGAAAACATTTTTGAAAACTGCAAGTCTCATGCGTTTTAGTGGTAAAAAAATAATTTAAAAAATCGTTCGGGAAATGAGTTTACTCCCTGGGTACTTTCTTTGTATACTTTTGAATATGCGGGCCGAGTCCGGGGTTTACGGGAAATGGCGGGTTTTCGTTTGCCGGCGATTAAACTTCTTTTATTCAGCGTCTCATCAAAAATGAAAACATTTTTGAAAACTACAAGTATCATGGGCTTTAGTGGTGAAATAATAATTTAAAAAATCGTTCGGGAAATGAGTTTACACCCTGGGTACTTTCTTTGTATACTTTTGACTATACGGGCAGAGTCCGGGATTTACGGGAAATGGCAGGTTTTCGTTTGCCGCCGATTAAACTTCTTTCATTCAGCGTCTCATCAAAAATGAAAACATTTTTGAAAACTACAAGTTTCATGCGTTTTAGTGGTGAAAATATAATTTAAAAAATCGTTCGGAAAATGAGTTTACTCCCTGGGTACTTTCTTTGTATACTTTTGACTATACGGGCCGAATCCGGGATTTACGAGAAGTCGCGGGTTTTCGTTTGCCGGCGATTAAACTTCTTTTATTCAGCGTCTCATCAAAAATGAAAACATTTTTAAAAACTACAAGTCTCATGGGTTTTAGTGGTGAAATAATAATTTAAAAAATCGTTCGGGAAATGAGTTTACATCCCGGGTACTTTCATTACTATACGGGCCAAGTCCGGGATTTACGGGAAATCGCAGGTTTTCGTTTGCCGGCGATTAAACTTCTTTTATTCAGCGTCTCATCAAAAATGAAAACATTTTTGAAAACTACAAGTCTCATGCGTTTTAGTGGTGAAAAAATATTTTAAAAAATCGTTCGGGAAATGAGTTTACTCCTCGTCGATATTAAGGCCGGGTCTGGAAATTACACGTTTTTCAGCTTATGAAAAATTGGGAACTTTATGTTTAATTAACTCGACCATTTTACGACGAAATAATATAACTCGTTCATATTTTGGTCAGCAAAGCCTCCTCTTTTCAAAAATGATAACCTCGGTTTCAGATTCCTTCTCGTATGACCACAGGGAGCTCCAGAAGTAGGGGTACCAAAAATAGCATGTTTTCGAAAAACGCTGAAGTTTTGTCGAGTCACTGGGAAAAAAAACACATAAATTGGTAAGTTAACATGACAATCTTACAAAATCGTACGTGACATAAGTCCCAACTTCAATATAAAGCAGTAAAAATTGCCAATCTTTCCCATATTTTGTGCCAATTTTGGCAACTTGTCATTCATTTTGTACAATTTATTGCTATTCGTTAATTTTTGCACTTATGCCTTGAACAAAACCCATTCTGCATTATCTAAGCTACACTTTCTACTACATCTTTACAACTGGTGTGCAATATTCAGCCAGCGGCAGAAGCATTTCAATGCACTACCTTTAAAAATCCCTGAACTTCGCCGCCATTGTTTGGTCCGTCATTTTTAAGACCTAGCTAATGACAATCTCGTCCCCGGGGCCGGTTTACTTTTTCGACAATCTTGGAAGGAGCCCTGGGGAAGAGGTTGATCACGTAAACAAGCAAACTGCAACTTTGCAGAAGCCATCATAAAATGAAGTCTCTTCTCCTAGCTAGCTTTCTCTTTCTCTTTCAATATGGTTAGCAATAATATTATAAGTTTAATTTCTAATGCTTAGCTAGCCAGATATGTTTTGCAATTTGTATGCTTCCTTTTGTGTTTGTTTGCTTCCTAATGTGTTTTGGTAGCTATAGCTAGCTACACATAAAAAATGTTTGTGTCCTGTGTGTGATATATATTGTACAAATTTATAGAACTTTTTGAATGTTTACATTTTTCACGATAGGCCCTGCTGGCTCTAACAACTGCGTGGCAGGCTGAAAGATGTGGGAGCTTGCTAGCTGAGCGGAAAGGTCTTTTTCAGTCCATTTCTTTCTACTACAGAAACATTGTGTTGAGGCTTTAAGCCAGTGTAGATGGATACCTTCTGATTGACATATATTCATATAAAGTCGTACCGATACCTTCATGCGAAGAAACAGACTACCTTATGTGTGTAGATAGATAGATAGATGTGCATATTTTACATGGCTAGCCTCACAAATATCGAGGGATATACCCTGTCTATTATTTCCAGCAGGGGCTATGGCTTAGATGGAGAGTCCTAGAGTATTTAATGCTCATTTTGCGCTACGCAGACCCAATTAGGGCCCGCGCTCTACTAGACAACTCCCGGCAACATCCAACGGCCCACACAGTGTGCCATCTTCCCAATTTCCCTCACATGTTGAATCGCCGTCAAGAGGAATCGAACCCTGGTCTCCCGCACAGAGTACGAGAGCTATAACCACTCACCTACGGTGCCATAATTAATGTTAATTAATGCGGGATAAGTTCTTGCGGGATTAATTTTTGTTTGCTTAATTTTTGTGAATTTGGCTCCTTTTTCGCTTTAAGGTAAATAGGACCTCGCCTACCTAGTGCCTGGATCTTTTTGCCTGCCACGCAATAGGGCGGCATCGATATTTTCGAAAATCGAGCAATGTGATTGGTTAGAACTTACGTCATAATATTCCACGGTATTGCCCGCTACCATAGCAACAGTGTTTATAGTTTAAATACGGTAGCATTAAATGTAAATAAACACGGAAAAAAGTAAACAAAACGTGAAACAGAAGTGAAACTTACTTTTATCTTTTAGTTTGTAGCTACGATAAAATCCTGTAATGTTTACACGATATTCGATTTAAAAAAATATATTTTTAGTTCGAATGTACGTTCCATGGGAATAGTGTCTATAAAGACATAGTTTCTACATCCTGCTTATAATGTTATATTTTTTGTTGTAAAATGCAGTAACCGGATAATAATCCATATAATAACTGTTTATTTCGGGCAATACCTTAGAATATTGACCCCTGTCACGTATTGCCCTCGCAAGCTCTGGCAATACTTTGACGTTGGTCAATATTCTCCAGTATTGCCCTCATAAACAGTTATTATAGGGTTAATATTTCCAATACATTAAACAGCACCATTTTAATTTTTAAGTGGATAGAAATATAACCTAATATATATATACTTAACTTTTGTGGATTTTTTTTGCAGTTTGCTCTAAAATGTGTAGTTTAAAGAAAGGCATTTTTTAAAAAAGGACAAACTTTCGCAATCTTTTATTTTGCATTTTACGTTAATTCCAGCTCTTTTTTAATTTTCCCTGTAAATTTAATACAAATTCACTTTAGACAAAGGATATAAGCAAAAATAGGTTATATACTATAATTCCTGCACAATATCTAAACTGAACTAATTCACAAAAGGAAATTTGTGCAAGTTTTGTAAAGTTTCACAATTGGGTGAAAATTTGTTACGTAAACAGGCCATTTATATATATACATGTTTCACTTTGATCGAGTTGTTGATTCTATTTTGTATTTGAACAAATTATTTGTGGAGGAAATTTTTGTGGAACTTATTTTTGCATATAAGTGGTCTCAAAATTCTTTATTTTAGCGGATGACTACATTTTCCCATGAAATTTGAAGAATTAATTTTGCCTAAGCTTTTAGAAATAGGTATTTTCAAATAAGCAACAAATAACTCAATGGGAAGTTTTAATTTCTATTCTCATATCCACTTCTTTTCTACACCTAGCCCTCCTTACCCATCATTAAACAAATATAACTATCATTATCATGTTAGGTTTTATTGTTTATTTACTAAACGAAGTGTGATTTTATTGTTCATTTACTGAAAGAAGTGTGTTTGGATAGCTGCTGATTTATCATGCAGAACAGGTGCAAGCCCTGTCACTTCTGTGGGCAATAAATTCCATACATTTACTATTTTTCTTACAGTTATAATCTCATCTATTTTTTCAAACCGTTTAGATATTAATCTCCGAAGGTGAGAGTAAAATCTTAAAATATGGGTCCTATTATCCCGTGGACTATATCTAAGTACATATATACTTGTTGGAAGCCCTTAACCTGATCTTGGCTATTTGCTTGAAATAAAAAAAACACAAATGTTATTGTGTTGCTATGGTTACGGCGTCAATAATGAAAAAAAGGACGATACAAAGTAGCATCCAACCAATTAGGTTTGGAAATGACAATTGCGCAGTCCCCTAATTTTCTTACGGGCCAATTGCGCCCATTCTCCAATTTTACCGCCAAAATCGAATCGAAAGCGCGCGACAAAATTTTTGAAGAGAAATTGGTACAATATGGCATCATCTATTCTCGATCCATTAACTTGTGGTTTTATAAAAATTGGAGTATATCAAATTTTGACGGAGAGGCATGGTCTCAAGAAGTGCGATGGTGAAACAAAAAAGGTTTTTACGGGACGGGTGTTGAAACATCAATTTAACAAGTTACTTGAAGTTCATTCTGATTTAAGAAGTATAAATTATGATACATTTAGAAGGTAAAAATCATATATTTAAAAAAATTTATATCCATCTTTTCATAAATCAAAAGTGGGGATGACTATTTTCCCAGGCTGTTGAATATCGTTTTTTTTCTTTCTAAGGTGCTTCCCTAAAATTATTGACAACATCCGTGCATTAGCAAAGACAGACCACCAATCAAAAAATAAACTCGTTAAATGTTTCGGGAATGAAAAATGGAAGAGATTGTCGACAGACAAGAAGATAATACACCAGTTTGAAAATTGTCCTGGATGCCAAAACAATTCGATATGGAAAGAGAACTTGGGTTTGTTTCCCGTACGCAAACTTAGCTTGAAAAAAAAAGCTGACATAGCAGGATTGTACAAAGAAAGAAATTTGAAGGTACGTTAATTAAAAATACCAGATGACCTCCTTTATTCCACTGATCTTTAATAACAAACTCGTTCCCAGCTTTATGTCTATTTTCATTCGGCATAATCAAAATGAGAAAAAGAGAAGTTGCGTTCATAATAATCAATAAAGCCGGAAATCAGAGTTACAAGTTACGACCAGAAGTCCGAAAGTAAAAATATACGTTTGGTGTTCATTTTGGATACGCATGTAAAAAATCACGGGACATCTTTCATTCTTATAAAATTGTTCTATGAAATGGCTAAGTTGTATCAATTAATCTTAAAAATATTTTTAGGCGCAGACCAAGGCAACTCTTCAAAAATTAGACGATGAATTCAAAGCAAATCATAATCTTTCCTTCACGTCACACTTTAAGACAATGGTGATAAAGAATGAGAAGAAAGAGAAGAACGAGCTGGTCAATGCTGTAAAACTTGACATTGAAAATCAGTGGAGCGAAACAGTAGTAGAAAGGTATGTATGGGGCAGAGGTACTAAAATGAACAAACAAAATTTTCATATACAAAAATTGTCACTATCTTTGTCACCACGGTTGCAAGATTATTTATTTTACATTCGCGATGATTATTCGAGATTAAGCGTGTTTTCGTCTTGTAATCTCTCCTAAAAAAGATAGAATCGTATTAAATCATCATATTATTCATTTTTTAGAACATTTGGTGTACCCGTTTCTTTACGTAACCGAAACAAATTGCGACTGCGAGCTGGTTTTGAGAGTAAGCAAAATGCAATACGAAGAACTTCAGACGAGTTAGAAAAAATAAGAGCTGTAAGTGCAACAGCTGCAATTCAATCACCAAATGATAACTTACACTTCTACTAAAATCCATGTTATTTAATGATCACAGCTTGTCATCTGTTTTGAACATATTTCTAGGGTATAAAAAGACCACATTCACATACTGGTGATCTCCAGCAGTACACATGGGAGCAACAAGATTGTATAACTGAAATTAACAAATATCCAGATGAATTTAAAATAAATTTCACTGATTTGGCAAGACGGTACAATTTGAAAAGCAAAAATGGTATGTTAAGAACATTTTAGTGTTCTTTTAAAAAAACGTGTACTTAGGCTTAAATGATTATATATTTTTCAGGTATTACACCTGCCAATGCTGGGCAGATAATGAAAGAACTGCTGACATTATGTGGTTGCAACATTAACAGATTCCGCTGCTGTGTTACTGCTAATGATATTAATGATAGTTTCACAAGAATTAGAAAAAAAAAACGAAGGTATATCTACATACTAATTGTTTTCTTTTTAACCAAACCTCGTCCCAACTTTGCTAATATTTATGTACAACATTCTCTTCAGGTTGAACGTTCCAAACTTCAAAGATCTGTCGATACCCGTAGAAGTTACGAATCAACAAGTAACTGAAAAATTAAAAGAAAAAATTGCCAGTGGAGATTACAACTTAGGTCACCTCATTGTGCCTCAAAAGTTTGAAAAAGTTGTACTTCGAAACAATAAAGTTGTTGAAGAAACTGTAGAAATCTTGGGTAGAAAAATGGAACTGTCAGATATCAGACGTGACATGCTAAGAAAGCATAGGCAATATATGAGGCTTCACACTGATGAACAATTGTACGGAATGGAAATAGAAGAACTACTTAATTTTCTAAAAAGTGTAAATGAGTTTGACAAGCTGGTCAGTCATGAAGACATTATTAAAAAGGTTCAAGAGATAGAAAGAACAAGGCACTTGATGTGTTGGCATGATGGTTCATCTCTTGCCAGTCATAGTCACCTTCTAATGTTAGTTTCATGCATGTATGACCCAGCAGTGTTTTATACAGATGAGGAATACATGAAAAAGACTAACAAAAAAGTCAACATTCAAGCTACAGTAGAGAAGCCAGAGTTTTACCTGTTAGCTAGATGTCCTTCTAATGACCAGCAGCTGCTATACAGTAGTGATCGACTGGAAGATATTTTGAAGATAACATCACCAGTTGAAAAAGAATTCAACATCACTGATGTTATGAGAATTTTCAAGGGTGATAGTCCAGCTGCAGCTTTTGAAGCAGGGCAACAAAAGGGCGGAAATTTTTACTGTCACTCTTGTGGAATTCATGCTGATTGTGCAAGCAGTATGGTCCATTCATACAACTTGGATCATTTATCACTGCATGATAGAATGGCTCAGGTGAAGATGACAATACGTGCCACCGATGCACTCCATGATGGCAAGGTGAAAGTTTTCCAGAACTTAAAAAAAGATCAACTAATTCATGAGCTTCACCAAAGAAAAATACAGTTCTCGTGCTCCACAACACTTAAAGAGCTACAATCCCTTTTACTTGAAAGTGTCCATGGTATACAACGATTACCAGCATTAATGTTTGAGAACATTAACAATACACTGGAGGAAGTGAACCTTGGAAAATACGAAGTATTAAACAATGAACCATTACACGACATATCCAATTACATAAAAAACATATACAATGAACTTCCACACCACATTGACAAAAAGCAAGAGCTAATTAAAATTATTGATAGTTCTTTTAACAACAAAGAGGCTAAAAATTCTAGTGACTATAGAAGAAGCTTATTGATAGCCACAAATTGGGCTATAAAAAATTTGGAAGATACTTTTGCTGTGAAAATGTTGACAACTCTATGTGAAATACAGGAAATTTTATACCTTCCTGATAAAGAACGAAGCACTCCAGTCATATTGAGATTGATTAATGCAACACATATTCACTCAATGCTGACTAAAATCTATATAAAGGGTAGCTTGAAGTCATTGACATCACGGAAATTCTTCGGTGTTTACTACCACTCCTTAATGCGTCATTCCTGTACTCAATTACGATTGATCTCTGGGCGTACAGCTAATACTGAGAAGGAGGAAGCCATGTTCAATCCATTGAAAACCTTCACTAAGTTAACATCTAACAATCATGGTGATAACATTATAGCCAATGCGATAATTCGATTGCAAGCAGCAGAAAAGTTAAATGAGGGTATTGAGCTGGAAGAAAGAGAAGAAAAAGAATTCAAGGAATTGTACAAACCAATTAGTAATGCAATGACAGGTATTAATTTTCATTCAGTCCCTTGGAAAACATTTTGCAAAAATGTAACCTATATAATTCATATCTTATAATAATACGGAGCTTCTGTCTGTCTGTCCGTGACTTTTACAAAGACGATTATATTCCTTACAATTTTCTTTAACAAATTCTATAAAACATCGCTTATAATTTTGTTCTGTAATTTACCAAACTTTGACGTTAAAACAATTTTAACGCTTCTTTTTCATTTTTATCCTGCCTCCTCAGTGGATTTTTCCACGGGCCTTATTGACTAGTATCTATAATCTATAATTAAACAAATTTTGGACAAATTTGATGTAAAAATTAGGAAATTTAGTTATTCTTAAGGACAAATTAAGATTTTCTTGCTAATATTGAATTAAAATTTATGTACCTATTGTCATTATTTAGGCACACTGATCCCATTTGACTGGATAAAAGAATACCCAAGAAATCACGAAACATATCTTAAACGTATCGCTGACTTCATTTTGGACAGTCACAAGTGGTGGGAAGAAACACCAACAGGTATTTTCATAAAAAATGAAGAAAAATTACCATTAGACAGCACATTGAAGTTGCATCATTTCCGATCGTGGACATTGAATCAGGAAGAGGATTACCTGAAAAAGTAATGTATATATCTTAAAATACACCTTTATTACCACATATATCTAAGGGTAAATTATATCTTTGTCTACCTAGTTACAAAAAGTTTTACAGTTCACAAATTTGAATTTAAAAATACACCTTTAATACTTAAATTTTCAAATTTACAATATTTTGTAATTTTAATTTTTGTCCAGGTTATGGGTTGATTGCTTAAAAAATACTGAAATTATCCCAGCCTACAAAGTAACTAAAGAAAACACCACGGTATTCTTGGATAATTTAAAACATTTCGAATACAGTGTGAATGAAAAGAAGGAATTCATGTCAACCAGTATCTCAGTATCACCTGTTACCAATTTCGAGGCACCTACTACACCATTGTTTCCACCCGTTGTACCTTCGACACCATGTTCGAAAAAATTTGCACCTGTAACATCGACACCTATTTCAAATAAAGCTATTTTTCCTACTATACTCCCACATTTCGCTCCCAATAATACAGTAGATAAGGGTGATTCTTTGTTTAAAATTAAAAGAAAACCAATGAATGTTCCTCAAACTGAGAAAGAGATTGGTAACACAGCAAGAATGATAAAATCAATACTTGGTGATATAGCTCTTGTTTACAAGTATGATCGATTGCGCAAACGTATGAAGTCTGGAAAAACAAAAGAATTGACAGAAAACTATAAATTGTGTGTGGCAGAAGTTGAAGTCAAAGTGAAAATTGCAGAAAGAACAAAAATGGAAGAATTAAAAGATCTAGAATTTACCGCTTTGCAAGATACCAAACACAGTGTAAAATTAGTCCCGGAAAAAGACGAAGAGACAAAAAAATACAAAGAAACAATAAAGGTCTTACGTTATTGTAAAGCTTTAAAAAAAGAACTTTTTTGATTTTACAATAAGGTTAAAGTCAAATTTGAACTGAAAGTGTTGTAAACAGAAGTTTTTATATTATAAAGTATACTTTAATAATAGTTTAATGTTAATGTTAATAGTTTTTAGTAAAACATTAACATTTGAAAATATAGGGAAAACGTTTTCGATAAACTGTAGTGATTTGGAAAAGTTGAGAAGTATTACAGATTTTGTAATTTAATTGATTTCACGTTGGCAAACTTGTTTAACGACTGAAATTTATATTTTGTTTTGCGATCACATGCTCCCATACATAAACAACAGTTAAATTAAGGAAGAAAATGAGAAAAAACTTTTGTTAAAAAGGCTGTATTATAAACTTTTAAGCTAGTTAAATGTGAATGTAGCTCAGATTAGTTTAAGTTTCTACAGTTATTAGTTATTTTATACAGTTATGGTTATCATATACGATTATCGTTATATAAATATTTAAAATATTTTCTAAATTTAATTTAGTTCCTAAATGTATTTATGGATATTTTGACTAAATAAGTATCTCAATTTGATATATATATATATATACATAAAAACACATTGCTATGTGGCTTACAGAGTTAGTCAATATATAATTTTTTAGTGTACGAAAGGCAAAAATTTTATAATTTTTTTAACATTAGCTACCTTTGGTAAGCAGTTTTAGTTAGTATAGCTAGAGATTTTGGTTTTGGTAGAGTATGATTTAGAAAAAACAAGAAAAAACAAGAATATTTTTGTGAAAAGAGATCGAATAACAACATAAAAATTCTTAGATAAACTCTTCTATTTTTAACCATTCTTGGTGGGGCAGGAGTGGAGTATAGCTAGCTAAAGCGGCTAGAAATCTCCAAAAGTTTATTATATTATGAATATAATTTTGTTCCTGACAATATAGCACCGTATTGGAGTAAAAAAAACTTACACTTGTTAGCCTTCTTTCTTCTAACAATTCTTTCTTCAACCAAACTTGACACAAAACAAATCAGGACAAGTAAAGAACCCAAATGAAATCAATGTAATAATGGTGGCGTGCCACGCTACTTTGTAATTAATTAAATCTGCGGACCAGATAGCGCGTTAGAATATTACTCGCCAAAGCCGTAAATAAAATTAAGCGAGTTAAAATAACGAGGAGCCGCAAGAACGCGCCTTAACGTCGACGAGTCCCTGGGTACTTTCTTTGTATACTTTTGACTATACGGGCCGAATCCGGGATTTACGGGAAGTCGCGGGTTTTCGTTTGCCGGCGATTAAACTTCTTTTATTCAGCGTCTCATCAAAAATGAAAACATTTTTAAAAACTACAAGTCTCATGGGCTTTAGTGGTGAAAAAATAGTTTAAAAAATCGTTCGGGAAATGAGTTTACTCCCTGGGTACTTTCTTTGTATACTTTTGACTATGCGGGCCGAGTCCGGGGTTTACGGGAAATGGCGGGTTTTCATTTGCCGGCGATTAAACTCCTTTTATTCAGCGTCTCATCAAAAATGAAAACATTTTTAAAAACTACAAGTCTCATGGGCTTTAGTGGTGAAATAATAATTTAAAAAATCGTTCGGGAAATGAGTTTACTCCCTGGGTACTTTCTTTGTATACTTTTGACTATACGGGCCGAGTCCGGGATTTACGGGAAATCGCAGGTTTTCGTTTGCCGGGGATGAAACTTCTCTTATTCAGCGTCTCATCAAAAATGAAAACAGTTTTGAAAACTACAAGTCTCATGCGTTTTAGTGGTGAAAAAATAGTTTAAAAAATCGTTTGGGAAATGAGTTTACTCCCTGGGTACTTTCTTTGTATACTTTTGACTATGCGGGCCGAGTCCGGGGTTTACGGGAAATGGCGGGTTTTCGTTTGCCGGCGATTAAACTTCTTTTATTCAGCGTCTCATCAAAAATGAAAACATTTTTAAAAACTACAAGTCTCATGGGCTTTAGTGGTGAAATAATAATATAAAAAATCGTTCGGGAAATGAGTTTACACCCTGGGTACTTTCTTTGTATACTTTTGACTATACGGACCGAGTCTGGGATTTACGGGAAATCGCAGGTTTTCGTTTGCCGGCGATTAAACTTCTTTTATTCAGCGTCTCATCAAAAATGAAAACATTTTTGAAAACTACAAGTCTCATGCTTTTTAGTGGTGAAAAAATATTTTAAAAAATCGTTCGGCAAATGAGTTTACTCCCTGGGTACTTTCTTTGTATACTTTCAACTATACGGGCCGAGTCTGGGATTTACGGGAAGTCGCGGGTTTTCTTTTGCCGGCGTTTAAACTTCTTTTCTTCAGCGTCTCATCAAAAATGAAAACATTTTTAAAAACTACAAGTCTCATGGGCTTTAGTGGTGAAATAATAATTTAAAAAAACGTTCGGGAAATGAGTTTACACTCTGGGTACTTTCTTTGTATACTTTTGACTATACGGGTCGAGTCCGGGATTTACGTGAAATCGCAGGTTTTCGTTTGCCGGCGATTAAACTTCTTTTATTCAGCGTCTCATCAAAAATGAAAACACTTTTAAAAAGTACAAGTCTCATGGGCTTTAGTGGTGAAATAATAATTTAAAAAAACGTTCGGGAAATGAGTTTACACTCTGGGTACTTTCTTTGTATACTTTTGACTATACGGGTCGAGTCCGGGATTTACGTGAAATCGCAGGTTTTCGTTTGCCGGCGATTAAACTTCTTTTATTCAGCGTCTCATCAAAAATGAAAACATTTTTAAAAACTACAAGTCTCATGGGCTTTAGTGGTGAAATAATAGTTTAAAAAAACGTTCGGGAAATGAGTTTACACTCTGGGTACTTTCTTTGTATACTTTTGACTATACGGGTCGAGTCCGGGATTTACGTGAAATCGCAGGTTTTCGTTTGCCGGCGATTAAACTTCTTTTATTCAGCGTCTCATCAAAAATGAAAACATTTTTAAAAACTACAAGTCTCATGGGCTTTAGTGGTGAAATAATAATTTAAAAAATCGTTCGGGAAATGAGTTTACACCCTGGGTACTTTCTTTGTATACTTTTGACTATACGGGCCGAATCCGGGATTTACGAGAAGTCGCGGGTTTTCGTTTGCCGGCGATTAAACTTCTTTTATTCAGCGTCTCATCAAAAATGAAAACATTTTTAAAAACTACAAGTCTCATGGGTTTTAGTGGTGAAATAATAATTTAAAAAATCTTTCGGGAAATGAGTTTACATCCCGGGTACTTTCATTACTATACGGGCCGACTCCGGGATTTGCGGGAAATCGCAGGTTTTCGTTTGCCGGCGATTAAACTTTTTTTATTCAGCGTCTCATCAAAAATGAAAACATTTTTGAAAACTACAAGTCTCATGGGCTTTAGTGGTGAAATAATAATTTAAAAAATCGTTCGGGAAATGAGTTTACACCCTGGGTACTTTCTTTGTATACTTTTGGCTATACGGGCCGAGTCCGGGATTTACGGGAAATCGCCGGTTTTCGTTTGCCGGCGATTAAACTTCTTTTATTCAGCGTCTCATCAAAAATGAAAACATTTTTGAAAACTACAAGTCTCATGCGTTTTAGTGGTAAAAAAATAATTTAAAAAATCGTTCGGGAAATGAGTTTACTCCCTGGGTACTTTCTTTGTATACTTTTGAATATGCGGGCCGAGTCTGGGGTTTACGGGAAATGGCGGGTTTTCGTTTGCCGGCGATTAAACTTCTTTTATTCAGCGTCTCATCAAAAATGAAAACATTTTTGAAAACTACAAGTCTCATGCGTTTTAGTGGTGAAAAAATATTTTAAAAAATCGTTCGGGAAATGAGTTTACTCCCTGGGTACTTTCTTTGTATACTTTTGACTATACGGGCCGAATCCGGGATTTACGGGAAGTCGCGGGTTTTCGTTTGCCGGCGATTAAACTTCTTTTATTCAGCGTCTCATCAAAAATGAAAACATTTTTAAAAACTACAAGTCTCATGGGTTTTAGTGGTGAAATAATAATTTAAAAAATCGTTCGGGAAATGAGTTTACATCCCGGGTACTTTCATTACTATACGGGCCGAGTCCGGGATTTGCGGGAAATCGCAGGTTGTCGTTTGCCGGCGATTAAACTTCTTTTATTCAGCGTCTCATCAAAAATGAAAACATTTTTGAAAACTACAAGTCTCATGGGCTTTAGTGGTGAAATAATAATTTAAAAAATCGTTCGGCAAATGAGTTTACTCCCTAGGTACTTTCTTTGTATACTTTTAACTATACGGGCCGAGTCCGGGATTTACGGGAAGTCGCGGGTTTTCTTTTGCCGGCGTTTAAACTTCTTTTATTCAGCGTCTCATCAAAAATGAAAACATTTTTAAAAACTACAAGTCTCATGGGCTTTAGTGGTGAAATAATAATTTAAAAAAACGTTCGGGAAATGAGTTTACACTCTGGGTACTTTCTTTGTATACTTTTGACTATGCGGGCCGAGTCCGGGGTGTACGGGAAATGGCGGGTTTTCGTTTGCCGGCGATTAAACTTCTTTTATTCAGCGTCTCATCAAAAATGAAAACATTTTTAAAAACTACAAGTCTCATGGGCTTTAGTGGTGAAATAATAATTTAAAAAATCGTTCGGGAAATGAGTTTACACCCTGGGTACTTTCTTTGTATACTTTTGACTATACGGGCCGAGTCCGGTATTTACGGGAAATCGCAGGTTTTCGTTTGCCGGCGATTAAACTTCTTTTATTCAGCGTCTCATCAAAAAAGAAAACATTTTTGAAAACTACAAGTCTCATGGGTTTTAGTGGTGAAATAATAACTTAAAAAATCGTTCGGGAAATGAGTTTACATCCCGGGTACTTTCATTACTATACGGGCCGAGTCCGGGATTTACGGGAAATCGCAGGTTTTCGTTTGCCGGCGATTAAACTTCTTTTATTCAGCGTCTCATCAAAAATGAAAACATTTTTGAAAACTACAAGTCTCATGGGTTTTAGTGGTGAAATAATAACTTAAAAAATCGTTCGGGAAATGAGTTTACATCCCGGGTACTTTCATTACTTTTCCAGCCGAGTCCGGTATTTACGGGAAATCGCAGGTTTTCGTTTGCCGGCGATTAAACTTCTTTTGTTCAGCGTCTCATCAAAATTGAAAACATTTTTGAAAACTACCAGTCTCATGGGTTTTAGTGGTGAAATAATAACTTAAAAAATCGTTCGGGAAATGAGTTTACATCCCGGGTACTTTCATTACTATACGGGCCGAGTCCGGGATTTACGGGAAATCGCAGGATTTCGTTTGCCGGCAATTAAACTTCTTTTATTCAGCGTCTCATCTAAAATGAAAACATTTTTGAAAACTACAAGTCTCATGCGTTTTAGTGGTGAAAAAATATTTTAAAAAATCGTTCGGAAAATGAGTTTACTCCCTGGGTGCTTTCTTCGTATACTTTTGACTATACGGGCCGAGTCCGGGATTTACGGGAAGTCGCGGGTTTTCGTTTGCCGCCGTTTAAACTTCTTTTATTCAGCGTTTCATCAAAAATGAAAACATTTTTAAAAACTACAAGTCTCATGGGCTTTAGTGGTGAAATAATAATATAAAAAATCGTTCGGGAAATGAGTTTACACCCTGGGTACTTTCATTACTATACGGGCCGAGTCCGGGATTTACGGGAAATCGCAGGTTTTCGTTTGCCGGCGATTAAACTTCTTTTATTCAGCGTCTCATCAAAAATGAAAACATTTTTGAAAACTACAAGTCTCATGCTTTTTAGTGGTGAAAAAATATTTTAAAAAATCGTTCGGCAAATGAGTTTACTCCCTGGGTACTTTCTTTGTATACTTTTAACTATACGGGCCGAGTCCGGGATTTACAGGAAGTCGCGGGTTTTCTTTTGCCGGCGTTTAAACTTCTTTTCTTCAGCGTCTCATCAAAAATGAAAACATTTTTAAAAACTACCAGTCTCATGGGCTTTAGTGGTGAAATAATAATTTAAAAAAACGTTCGGGAAATGAGTTTACACTCTGGGTACTTTCTTTGTATACTTTTGACTATACGGGCCGAGTCCGGGATTTACGTGAAATCGCAGGTATTCGTTTGCCGGCGATTAAACTTCTTTTATTCAGCGTCTCATCAAAAATGAAAACATTTTTAAAAACTACAAGTCTCATGGGTTTTAGTGGTGAAATAATAATTTAAAAAATCGTTCGGGAAATGAGTTTACACCCTGGGTACTTTCTTTGTATACTTTTGACTATACGGGCCGAATCCGGGATTTACGAGAAGTCGCGGGTTTTCGTTTGCCGGCGATTAAACTTCTTTTATTCAGCGTCTCATCAAAAATGAAAACATTTTTAAAAACTACAAGTCTCATGCTTTTTAGTGGTGAAAAAATATTTTAAAAAATCGTTCGGCAAATGAGTTTACTCCCTAGGTACTTTCTTTGTATACTTTTAACTATACGGGCCGAGTCCGGGATTTACGGGAAGTCGCGGGTTTTCTTTTGCCGGCGTTTAAACTTCTTTTATTCAGCGTCTCATCAAAAATGAAAACATTTTTAAAAACTACAAGTCTCATGGGCTTTAGTGGTGAAATAATAATTTAAAAAAACGTTCAGGAAATGAGTTTACACTCTGGGTACTTTCTTTGTATACTTTTGACTATACGGGCCGAGTCCGGGATTTACGGGAAATCGCAGGTTTTCGTTTGCCGGGGATGAAACTTCTCTTATTCAGCGTCTCATCAAAAATGAAAACAGTTTTGAAAACTACAAGTCTCATGCGTTTTAGTGGTGAAAAAATAGTTTAAAAAATCGTTCGGGAAATGAGTTTACTCCCTGGGTACTTTCTTTGTATACTTTTGACTATGCGGGCCGAGTCCGGGGTTTACGGGAAATGGCGGGTTTTCGTTTGCCGGCGATTAAACTTCTTTTAATCAGCGTCTCATCAAAAATGAAAACATTTTTAAAAACTACAAGTCTCATGGGCTTTAGTGGTGAAATAATAATTTAAGAAATCGTTCGGGAAATGAGTTTACACCCTGGGTACTTTCTTTGTATACTTTTGACTATACGGGCCGAGTCCGGGATTTACGTGAAATCGCAGGTTTTCGTTTGCCGGCGATTAAACTTCTTTTATTCAGCGTCTCATCAAAAATGAAAACATTTTTAAAAACTACAAGTCTCATGGGCTTTAGTGGTGAAATAATAATTTAAAAAATCGTTCGGGAATTGAGTTTACACCCTGGGTACTTTCTTTGTATACTTTTGACTATACGGGCAGAATCCGGGATTTACGAGAAGTCGCGGGTTTTCGTTTGCCGGCGATTAAACTTCTTTTATTCAGCGTCTCATCAAAAATGAAAACATTTTTAAAAACTACAAGTCTCATGGATTTTAGTGGTGAAATAATAATTTAAAAAATCGTTCGGGAAATGAGTTTACATCCCGGGTACTTTCATTACTATACGGGCCGAGTCCGGGATTTGCGGGAAATCGCAGGTTTTCGTTTGCCGGCGATTAAACTTCTTTTATTCAGCGTCTCATAAAAAATGAAAACATTTTTGAAAACTACAAGTCTCATGGGCTTTAGTGGTGAAATAATAATTTAAAAAATCGTTCGGGAAATGAGTTCACACCCTGGGTACTTTCTTTGTATACTTTTGGCTATACGGGCCGAGTCTGGGGTTTACGGGAAATGGCGGGTTTTCGTTTGCCGGCGATTAAACTTCTTTTATTCAGCGTCTCATCAAAAATGAAAACATTTTTGAAAACTACAAGTCTCATGCGTTTTAGTGGTGAAAAAATATTTTAAAAAATCGTTCGGGAAATGAGTTTACTCCCTGGGTACTTTCTTTGTATACTTTTGACTATACGGGCCGAATCAGGGATTTACGGGAAGTTGCGGGTTTTCGTTTGCCGGCGATTAAACTTCTTTTATTCAGCGTCTCATCAAAAATGAAAACATTTTTAAAAACTACAAGTCTCATGCGTTTTAGTGGTAAAAAAATAATTTAAAAAATCGTTCGGGAAATGAGTTTACTCCCTGGGTACTTTTTTGTATACTTTTGAATATGCGGGCCGAGTCTGGGGTTTACGGGAAATGGCGGGTTTTCGTTTGCCGGCGATTAAACTTCTTTTATTCAGCGTCTCATCAAAAATGAAAACATTTTTGAAAACTACAAGTCTCATGGGCTTTAGTGGTGAAATAATAATTTAAAAAATCGTTCGGGAAATGAGTTTACACCCTGAGTACTTTCTTTGTATACTTTTGACTATACGGGCAGAGTCCGGGATTTACGGGAAATCGCAGGTTTTCGTTTGCCGGCGATTAAACTTCTTTCATTCAGCGTCTCATCAAAAATGAAAACATTTTTAAAAACTACAAGTCTCATGGGTTTTAGTGGTGAAATAATAATTTAAAAAATCGTTCGGGAAATGAGTTTACATCTCGGGTACTTTCATTACTATACGGGCCGAGTCCGGGATTTACGGGAAATCAAAGGTTTTCGTTTGCCGGCGATTAAACTTCTTTTATTCAGCGTCTCATCAAAAATGAAAACATTTTTAAAAACTACAAGTCTCATGGGCTTTAGTGGTGAAATAATAATTTAAAAAATCGTTCGGGAAATGGGTTTACACCCTGGGTACTTTCTTTGTATACTTTTGACTATACGGGCCGAATCCGGGATTTACGAGAAGTCGCGGGTTTTCGTTTGCCGGCGATTAAACTTCTTTTATTCAGCGTCTCATCAAAAATGAAAACATTTTTAAAAACTACAAGTCTCATGGGTTTTAGTGGTGAAATAATAATTTAAAAAATCGTTTGGGAAATGAGTTTACATCCCGGGTACTTTCATTACTATACGGGCCGAGTCCGGGATTTGCGGGAAATCGCAGGTTTTCGTTTGCCGGCGATTAAACTTCTTTTATTCAGCGTCTCATCAAAAATGAAAACATTTTTGAAAACTACAAGTCTCATGGGCTTTAGTGGTGAAATAATAATTTAAAAAATCGTTCGGGAAATGAGTTTACACCCTGGGTACTTTCTTTGTATACTTTTGGCTATACGGGCCGAGTCCGGGATTTACGGGAAATCGCCGGTTTTCGTTTGCCGGCGATTAAACTTCTTTTATTCAGCGTCTCATCAAAAATGAAAACATTTTTGAAAACTACAAGTCTCATGCGTTTTAGTGGTAAAAAAATAATTTAAAAAATCGTTCGGGAAATGAGTTTACTCCCTGGGTACTTTTTTGTATACTTTTGAATATGCGGGCCGAGTCTGGGGTTTACGGGAAATGGCGGGTTTTCGTTTGCCGGCGATTAAACTTCTTTTATTCAGCGTTTCATCAAAAATGAAAACATTTTTGAAAACTACAAGTCTCATGGGTTTTAGTGGTGAAATAATAATTTAAAAAATCGTTCGGGAAATGAGTTTACACCCTGGGTACTTTCTTTGTATACTTTTGACTATACGGGCAGAGTCCGGGATTTACGGGAAATCGCAGGTTTTCGTTTGCCGGCGATTAAACTTCTTTCATTCAGCGTCTCATCAAAAATGAAAACATTTTTAAAAACTACAAGTCTCATGGGTTTTAGTAGTGAAATAATAATTTAAAAAATCGTTCGGGAAATGAGTTTACATCTCGGGTACTTTCATTACTATACGGGCCGAGTCCGGGATTTACGGGAAATCGCAGGTTTTCGTTTGCCGGCGATTAAACTTCTTTTATTCAGCGTCTCATCAAAAATGAAAACATTTTTAAAAACTACAAGTCTCATGGGCTTTAGTGGTGAAATAATAATTTAAAAAATCGTTCGGGAAATGGGTTTACACCCTGGGTACTTTCTTTGTATACTTTTGACTATACGGGCCGAATCCGGGATTTACGAGAAGTCGCGGGTTTTCGTTTGCCGGCGATTAAACTTCTTTTATTCAGCGTCTCATCAAAAATGAAAACATTTTTAAAAACTACAAGTCTCATGGGTTTTAGTGGTGAAATAATAATTTAAAAAATCGTTTGGGAAATGAGTTTACATCCCGGGTACTTTCATTACTATACGGGCCGAGTCCGGGATTTGCGGGAAATCGCAGGTTTTCGTTTGCCGGCGATTAAACTTCTTTTATTCAGCGTCTCATCAAAAATGAAAACATTTTTGAAAACTACAAGTCTCATGGGCTTTAGTGGTGAAATAATAATTTAAAAAATCGTTCGGGAAATGAGTTTACACCCTGGGTACTTTCTTTGTATACTTTTGGCTATACGGGCCGAGTCCGGGATTTACGGGAAATCGCCGGTTTTCGTTTGCCGGCGATTAAACTTCTTTTATTCAGCGTCTCATCAAAAATGAAAACATTTTTGAAAACTACAAGTCTCATGCGTTTTAGTGGTAAAAAAATAATTTAAAAAATCGTTCGGGAAATGAGTTTACTCCCTGGGTACTTTTTTGTATACTTTTGAATATGCGGGCCGAGTCTGGGGTTTACGGGAAATGGCGGGTTTTCGTTTGCCGGCGATTAAACTTCTTTTATTCAGCGTTTCATCAAAAATGAAAACATTTTTGAAAACTACAAGTCTCATGGGTTTTAGTGGTGAAATAATAATTTAAAAAATCGTTCGGGAAATGAGTTTACACCCTGGGTACTTTCTTTGTATACTTTTGACTATACGGGCAGAGTCCGGGATTTACGGGAAATCGCAGGTTTTCGTTTGCCGGCGATTAAACTTCTTTCATTCAGCGTCTCATCAAAAATGAAAACATTTTTAAAAACTACAAGTCTCATGGGTTTTAGTAGTGAAATAATAATTTAAAAAATCGTTCGGGAAATGAGTTTACATCTCGGGTACTTTCATTACTATACGGGCCGAGTCCGGGATTTACGGGAAATCGCAGGTTTTCGTTTGCCGGCGATTAAACTTCTTTCATTCAGCGTCTCATCAAAAATGAAAACATTTTTAAAAACTACAAGTCTCATGGGTTTTAGTAGTGAAATAATAATTTAAAAAATCGTTCGGGAAATGAGTTTACATCTCGGGTACTTTCATTACTATACGGGCCGAGTCCGGGATTTACGGGAAATGGCGGGTTTTCGTTTGCCGGCGATTAAACTTCTTTTATTCAGCGTCTCATCAAAAATGAAAACATTTTTGAAAACTACAAGTCTCATGCGTTTTAGTGGTGAAAAAATATTTTAAAAAATCGTTCGGGAAATGAGTTTACTCCCTGGGTACTTTCTTTGTATACTTTTGACTATACGGGCCGAATCAGGGATTTACGGGAAGTTGCGGGTTTTCGTTTGCCGGCGATTAAACTTCTTTTATTCAGCGTCTCATCAAAAATGAAAACATTTTTGAAAACTACAAGTCTCATGCGTTTTAGTGGTAAAAAAATAATTTAAAAAATCGTTCGGGAAATGAGTTTACTCCCTGGGTACTTTTTTGTATACTTTTGAATATGCGGGCCGAGTCTGGGGTTTACGGGAAATGGCGGGTTTTCGTTTGCCGGCGATTAAACTTCTTTTATTCAGCGTCTCATCAAAAATGAAAACATTTTTGAAAACTACAAGTCTCATGGGCTTTAGTGGTGAAATAATAATTTAAAAAATCGTTCGGGAAATGAGTTTACACCCTGAGTACTTTCTTTGTATACTTTTGACTATACGGGCAGAGTCCGGGATTTACGGGAAATCGCAGGTTTTCGTTTGCCGGCGATTAAACTTCTTTCATTCAGCGTCTCATCAAAAATGAAAACATTTTTAAAAACTACAAGTCTCATGGGTTTTAGTGGTGAAATAATAATTTAAAAAATCGTTCGGGAAATGAGTTTACATCTCGGGTACTTTCATTACTATACGGGCCGAGTCCGGGATTTACGGGAAATCAAAGGTTTTCGTTTGCCGGCGATTAAACTTCTTTTATTCAGCGTCTCATCAAAAATGAAAACATTTTTAAAAACTACAAGTCTCATGGGCTTTAGTGGTGAAATAATAATTTAAAAAATCGTTCGGGAAATGGGTTTACACCCTGGGTACTTTCTTTGTATACTTTTGACTATACGGGCCGAATCCGGGATTTACGAGAAGTCGCGGGTTTTCGTTTGCCGGCGATTAAACTTCTTTTATTCAGCGTCTCATCAAAAATGAAAACATTTTTAAAAACTACAAGTCTCATGGGTTTTAGTGGTGAAATAATAATTTAAAAAATCGTTTGGGAAATGAGTTTACATCCCGGGTACTTTCATTACTATACGGGCCGAGTCCGGGATTTGCGGGAAATCGCAGGTTTTCGTTTGCCGGCGATTAAACTTCTTTTATTCAGCGTCTCATCAAAAATGAAAACATTTTTGAAAACTACAAGTCTCATGGGCTTTAGTGGTGAAATAATAATTTAAAAAATCGTTCGGGAAATGAGTTTACACCCTGGGTACTTTCTTTGTATACTTTTGGCTATACGGGCCGAGTCCGGGATTTACGGGAAATCGCCGGTTTTCGTTTGCCGGCGATTAAACTTCTTTTATTCAGCGTCTCATCAAAAATGAAAACATTTTTGAAAACTACAAGTCTCATGCGTTTTAGTGGTAAAAAAATAATTTAAAAAATCGTTCGGGAAATGAGTTTACTCCCTGGGTACTTTTTTGTATACTTTTGAATATGCGGGCCGAGTCTGGGGTTTACGGGAAATGGCGGGTTTTCGTTTGCCGGCGATTAAACTTCTTTTATTCAGCGTTTCATCAAAAATGAAAACATTTTTGAAAACTACAAGTCTCATGGGTTTTAGTGGTGAAATAATAATTTAAAAAATCGTTCGGGAAATGAGTTTACACCCTGGGTACTTTCTTTGTATACTTTTGACTATACGGGCAGAGTCCGGGATTTACGGGAAATCGCAGGTTTTCGTTTGCCGGCGATTAAACTTCTTTCATTCAGCGTCTCATCAAAAATGAAAACATTTTTAAAAACTACAAGTCTCATGGGTTTTAGTAGTGAAATAATAATTTAAAAAATCGTTCGGGAAATGAGTTTACATCTCGGGTACTTTCATTACTATACGGGCCGAGTCCGGGATTTACGGGAAATCGCAGGTTTTCGTTTGCCGGCGATTAAACTTCTTTTATTCAGCGTCTCATCAAAAATGAAAACATTTTTAAAAACTACAAGTCTCATGGGCTTTAGTGGTAAAATAATAATTTAAAAAATCGTTCGGGAAATGAGTTTACACCCTGGGTACTTTCTTTGTACACTTTTGACAATACGGCCCGAGTCCGGGATTTACGGGAAATCGCAGGTTTTCGTTTGCCAGCGATTAAACTTCTTTTATTCAGCGTCTCATTAAAAATGAAAACATTTTTAAAAACTACAAGTCTCATGGGGTTTAGTGGTGAAATAATAATTTAAAAAATCGTTCGGGAAATGAGTTTACACCCTGGGTACTTTCTTTGTATTCTTTTGACTATACGGGCCGAGTCTGGGATTTACGGGAAATCGCAGGTTTTCGTTTGCCGGCGATTAAACTTCTTTTATTCAGCGTCTCATCAAAAATGAAAACATTTTTGAAAACTACAAGTCTCATGCGTTTTAGTGGTAAAAAAATAATTTAAAAAATCGTTCGGGAAATGAGTTTACTCGCTGGGTACTTTCTTTGTATACTTTTGAATATGCGGGCCGAGTCCTGGGGTTTACGGGAAATGGCGGGTTTTCGTTTGCCGGCGGTTAAACTTCTTTTATTCAGCGTCTCATTAAAAATGAAAACATTTTTAAAAACTACAAGTCTCATGGGTTTTAGTGGTGAAATAATAACTTAAAAAATCGTTCGGGAAATGAGTTTACACCCTGGGTACTTTCTTTGTATACTTTTGACTATACGGGCCGAGTCTGGGATTTACGGGAAATCGCAGGTTTTCGTTTGCCGGCGATTAAACTTCTTTTATTCAGCGTCTCATCAAAAATGAAAACATTTTTAAAAACTACAAGTCTCATGGGGTTTAGTGGTGAAATAATAATTTAAAAAATCGTTCGGGAAATGAGTTTACACCCTGGGTACTTTCTTTGTATACTTTTGACAATACGGCCCGAGTCCGGGATTTACGGGAAATCGCAGGTTTTCGTTTGCCAGCGATTAAACTTCTTTTATTCAGCGTCTCATTAAAAATGAAAACATTTTTAAAAACTACAAGTCTCATGGGTTTTAGTGGTGAAATAATAACTTAAAAAATCGTTCGGGAAATGAGTTTACACCCTGGGTACTTTCTTTGTATACTTTTGACTATACGGGCCGAGTCTGGGATTTACGGGAAGTCGCAGGTTTTCGTTTGCCGGCGATTAAACTTCTTTTATTCAGCGTCTCATCAAAAATGAAAACATTTTTGAAAACTACAAGTCTCATGCGTTTTAGTGGTAGAAAAATAATTTAAAAAATCGTTCGGGAAATGAGTTTACTCCCTGGGTACTTTCTTTGTATACTTTTGAATATGCGGGCCGAGTCCTGGGGTTTACGGGAAATGGCGGGTTTTCGTTTGCCGGCGATTAAACTTCTTTTATTCAGCGTCTCATCAAAAATGAAAACATTTTTGAAAACTACAAGTCTCATGGGCTTTAGTGGTGAAATAATAATTTAAAAAATCGTTCGGGAAATGAGTTTACACCCTGGGTACTTTCTTTGTATACTTTTGACTATACGGGCAAAGTCCGGGATTTACGGGAAATCGTAGGTTTTCGTTTGCCGGCGATTAAACTTCTTTCATTCAGCGTCTCATCAAAAATGAAAACATTTTTGAAAACTACAAGTCTCATGCGTTTTAGTGGTGAAAATATAATTTAGAAAAATTGTTCGGGAAATGAGTTTACACCCTGGGTACTTTCTTTGTATACTTTTGACTATACGGGCAAAGTCCGGGATTTACGGGAAATCGTAGGTTTTCGTTTGCCGGCGATTAAACTTCTTTCATTCAGCGTCTCATCAAAAATGAAAACATTTTTGAAAACTACAAGTCTCATGCGTTTTAGTGGTGAAAATATAATTTAGAAAAATCGTTCGGGAAATGAGTTTACACCCTGGGTACTTTCTTTGTATACTTTTGACTATACGGGCCGAGTCCGGGATTTACGGGAAATCGCAGGTTTTCGTTTGCCGGCGATTAAACTTCTTTTATTCAGCGTCTCATCAAAAATGAAAACATTTCTGAAAACTACAAGTCGAGGCTTGGCCCGTATAGTCGAATGTATACAAAGAAAGTACCCTGTGAGTAAACTCATTTCCGAAACGATTTCTACAATTATCTTTTCACCACTAAAACGCATGCGACTTGTAGTTTTCAAAAATGTTTTCATTTTTGATGAGACGCTTAATAAAAGAGGTTTAATCGCCGGCAAACGAAATCCCGCGATTTCCCGTAAATCCCGGGCTTTGCCCGTATAGTCGAATGTATACAAAGGAAGTACCCAGGGAGTAAACTCATTTCCCGAACGATTTTATAATTTTTTTTTTCACCACTAAAACGCATGAGACTTGTAGTTTTCAAAAATGTTTTCATTTTTGATGAAACGCTTAATGAAAGAGGTTTAATCGCCGGCAAACGAAAACCCGCGATTTCCCGCAAATCCCGGGCTTGGCCCGTATAGTCGAATGTATACAAAGAAAGTACCCTGTGAGTAAACTCATTTCCAGAACGATTTTTTAAGTTATTTTTTTACCACTAAAACGCATAAGACTTGTAGTTTTCAAAAATGTTTTCATTTCTGATGAGACGCTGAATAAAAGAAGTTTAATCGCCGGCAAACGAAAACCCGAGATTTCCCGTAAATCCCGGGCTTGGCCCGTATAGTCAAAAGTATACAAAGAAAGTACCCAGGGAGTAAACTAATTTCCCAAACGATTTTTTAAATTATTATTTCACCACTAAAGCCCGTGAGACTTGTAGTTTTTAAAAATGTTTTCATTTTTGATGAGACGCTGAATAAAAGAAGTTTAATCGCCGGCAAACGAGAACCCCCGATTTCCCGTATATCCCAGACTCGGCCCGTATAGTCAAAAGTATACAAAGAAAGTACCCAGGGAGTAAACTCATTTCCCGAACGATTTTTTAAATTATTTTTTCACCACTAAAACGCATGAGACTTGTAGTTTTCAGAAATGTTTTCATTTTTGATGAGACGCTTAATGAAAGTGGTTTAATCACCGGCAAACGAAAACCCGCGATTTCCCGTAAATCCCGGGCTTGGTCCGTATAGTCGAATGTATACAAAGAAAGTACCCTGTGAGTAAACTCATTTCCAAAACGATTTTTTAAATTATTTTTTCACCACTAAAACGCATGAGACTTGTAGTTTTCAAAAATGTTTTTATTTTTGATGAGACGCTGAATGAAAGAAGTTTAATCGCCGGCAAACGAAAACCTGCGATTTCCCGTAAATCCCGGACTCGGCCCGTATAGTCAAAAGTATACAAAGAAAGTACCCAGGGTGTAAACTCATTTCCCGAACGATTTTTTAAATTATTATTTCACCACTAAAGCCCATGAGACTTGTAGTTTTTAAAAATGTTTTCATTTTTGATGAGACGCTGAATAAAAGAAATTTAATCGCCGGCAAACGAAAACCCGCCATTTCCTGTAAACCCTGGACTCGGCCCGTATAGTCAAAAGTATACAAAGAAAGTACCCAGGGAGTAAACTCATTTCCCGAACGATTTTTTAAATTATTTTTTCACCACTATAACGCATGAGACTTGTAGTTTTCAGAAATGTTTTCATTTTTGATGAGACGCTTAATGAAAGTGGTTTAATCACCGGCAAACGAAAACCCGCGATTTCCCGTAAATCCCGGGCTTGGTCCGTATAGTCGAATGTATACAAAGAAAGTACCCTGTGAGTAAACTCATTTCCAAAACGATTTTTTAAATTATTTTTTCACCACTAAAACGCATGAGACTTGTAGTTTTCAAAAATGTTTTTATTTTTGATGAGACGCTGAATGAAAGAAGTTTAATCGCCGGCAAACAAAAACCTGCGATTTCCCGTAAATCCCGGACTCGGCCCGTATAGTCAAAAGTATACAAAGAAAGTACCCAGGGTGTAAACTCATTTCCCGAACGATTTTTTAAATTATTATTTCAGCACTAAAGCCCATGAGACTTGTAGTTTTTAAAAATGTTTTCATTTTTGATGAGACGCTGAATAAAAGAAGTTTAATCGCCGGCAAACGAAAACCCGCCATTTCCCGTAAACCCCTGACTCGGCCCGTATAATCAAAAGTATACAAAGAAAGTACCCAGGGAGTAAACTCATTTCCCGAACGATTTTTTAAATTATTTTTTCACCACTAAAACGCATGAGACTTGTAGTTTTCAAAAATGTTTTCATTTTTGATGAGACGCTGAATAAAAGATGTTTAATCGCCGGCAAACGAAAACCCGCCATTTCCCGTAAACCCCTGACTCGGCCCGCATAGTCAAAAGTATACAAAGAAAGTACCCAGGGAGTAAACTCATTTCCCGAACGTTTTTTTAAATTATTTTTTCACCACTAAAACGCATGAGACTTGTAGTTTTCAAAAATGTTTTCATTTTTGATGAGACGCTGAATGAAAGAAGTTTAATCGCCGGCAAACGAAAACCTGCAATTTCACGTAAATCCCGGACTCGGCCCGTATAGTCAAAAGTATACAAAGAAAGTACCCAGGGTGTAAACTCATTTCCCGAAGGATTTTTTAAATTATTATTTCACCACTAAAGCCCATGAGACTTGTAGTTTTTAAAAATGTTTTCATTTTTGATGAGACGCTGAATAAAAAAGTTTAATTGCCGGCAAACGAAAACCCGCCATTTCCCGTAAATCTGGACTCGGCCCGTATAATCAAAAGTATATAAAGAAAGTACCCAGGGAGTAAACTCATTTCCCGAACGATTTTTTAAAATACTTTTTCACCACTAAAACGCATGAGACTTGTAGTTTTCAAAAATGTTTTTATTTTTGATGAGACGCCGAATAAAAGAAGTTTAATCGCCGGCAAACGAAAACCTGCGATTTCCCGTAAATCCCGGACTCGGCCCATATAGTCAAAATTATACAAAGAAAGTACCCAGGGAGTAAACTCATTTTCCGAACGATTTTTTAAATTATTTTTTCACCACTACAACGCATGAGACTTGTAGTTTTCAGAAATGTTTTCATTTTTGATGAGACGCTTAATGAAAGTGGTTTAATCACCGGCAAACGAAAACCCGCGATTTCCCGTAAATCCCGGGCTTGGTCCGTATAGTCGAATGTATACAAAGAAAGTACCTTGTGAGTAAACTCATTTCCAAAACGATTTTTTAAATTATTTTTTCACCACTAAAACGCATGAGACTTGTAGTTTTCAAAAATGTTTTTATTTTTGATGAGACGCTGAATGAAAGAAGTTTAATCGCCGGCAAACGAAAACCTGCGATTTCCCGTAAATCCCGGACTCGGCCCGTATAGTCAAAAGTATACAAAGAAAGTACCCAGGGTGTAAATTCATTTCCCGAACGATTTTTTAAATTATTTTTTCACCACTAAAACGCATGAGACTTGTAGTTTTCAGAAATGTTTTCATTTTTGATGAGACGCTTAATGAAAGTGGTTTAATCACCGGCAAACGAAATCCCGCGATTTCCCGTAAATCCCGGGCTTGGTCCGTATAGTCGAATGTATACAAAGAAAGTACCCTGTGAGTAAACTCATTTCCAAAACGATTTTTTAAATTATTTTTTCACCACTAAAACGCATGAGACTTGTAGTTTTCAAAAAAATTTTTATTTTTGATGATACGCTGAATGAAAGAAGTTTAATCGCCGGCAAACGAAAACCTGCGATTTCCCGTAAATCCCGGACTCGGCCCGTATAGTCAAAAGTATACAAAGAAAGTACCCAGGGTGTAAACTCATTTCCCGAACGATTTTTTAAATTATTATTTCACCACTAAAACCCATGAGACTTGTAGTTTTTAAAAATGTTTTCATTTTTGATGAGACGCTGAATAAAAGAAGTTTAATCGCCGGCAAACGAAAACCCGCCATTTCCCGTAAACCCTGGACTCGGCCCGTATAGTCAAAAGTATACAAAGAAAGTACCCAGGGTGTAAATTCATTTCCCGAACGATTTTTTAAATTATTATTTCACCACTAAAGCCCATGAGACTTGTAGTTTTTAAAAATGTTTTCATTTTTGATGAGACGCTGAATAAAAGAAGTTTAATCGCCGGCAAACGAAAACCCGCCATTTCCCGTAAACCCTGGACTCGGCCCGTATAATCAAAAGTATACAAAGAAAGTACCCAGGGAGTAAACTCATTTCCCGAACGATTTTTTTAATTATTTTTTCACCACTAAAACGCATGAGACTTGTAGTTTTCAAAAATGTTTTCATTTTTGATGAGACGCTGAATAAAAGAAGTTTAATCGCCGGCAAACGAAAACCCGCCATTTCCCGTAAACCCCGGACTCGGTCCGCATAGTCAAAAGTATACAAAGAAAGTACCCAGGGAATAAACTCATTTTCCGAACGATTTTTTTAATTATTTTTTCACCACTAAAACGCATGAGACTTGTAGTTTTCAAAAATGTTTTCATTTTTGATGAGACGCTGAATGAAAGAAGTTTAATCGCCGGCAAACGAAAACCTGCAATTTCACGTAAATCCCGGACTCGGCCCGTATAGTCAAAAGTATACAAAGAAAGTACCCAGGGTGTAAACTCATTTCCCGAACGATTTTTTAAATTATTATTTCACCACTAAAGCCCATGAGACTTGTAGTTTTTAAAAATGTTTTCATTTTTGATGAGACGCTGAATAAACAAGTTTAATTGCCGGCAAACGAAAACCCGCCATTTCCCGTAAACCCTGGACTCATCCCGTATAATCAAAAGTATATAAAGAAAGTACCCAGGGAGTAAACTCATTTCCCGAACGATTTTTTAAAATACTTTTTCACCACTAAAACGCATGAGACTTGTAGTTTTCAAAAATGTTTTCATTTTTGATGAGACGCTGAATAAAAGAAGTTTAATCGCCGGCAAACGAAAACCCGCCATTTCCCGTAAACCCCGGACTCGGCCCGTATAGTCAAAAGTATACAAAGAAAGTACCCAGGGAGTAAACTCATTTTCCGAACGATTTTTTAAATTATTTTTTCACCACTAAAACGCATGAGACTTGTAGTTTTCAAAAATGTTTTTATTTTTGATGAGACGCTGAATGAAAGAAGTTTAATCGCCGGCAAACGAAAACCTGCGATTTCCCGTAAATCCCGGACTCGGCCCGTATAGTCAAAAGTATACAAAGAAAGTACCCAGGGTGTAAACTCATTTCCCGAACGATTTTTTAAATTATTATTTCACCACTAAAGCCCATGAGACTTGTAGTTTTTAAAAATGTTTTCATTTTTGATGAGACGCTGAATAAAAGAAGTTTAATCGCCGGCAAACGAAAACCCGCCATTTCCCGTGAACCCTGGACTCGGCCCGTATAATCAAAAGTATACAAAGAAAGTACCCAGTGAGTAAACTCATATCCCGAACGATTTTTTAAATTATTTTTTCACCACTAAAACGCATGAGACTTGTAGTTTTCAAAAATGTTTTCATTTTTGATGAGACGCTGAATAAAAGAAGTTTAATCGCCGGCAAACGAAAACCCGCCATTTCCCGTAAACCCCGGACTCGGCCCGCATAGTCAAAAGTATACAAAGAAAGTACCCAGGGAGTAAACTCATTTCCCGAACGATTTTTTTAATTATTTTTTCACCACTAAAACGAATGAAACTTGTAGTTTTCAAAAATGTTTTCATTTTTGATGAGACGCTGAATAAAATAAGTTTAATCGCCGGCAAACGAAAACCCGCCATTTCCCGTAAACCCCGGACTCGGCCCGCATAGTCAAAAGTATACAAAGAAAGTACCCAGGGAGTAAACTCATTTCCCGAACGATTTTTTTAATTATTTTTTCACCACTAAAACGCATGAGACTTGTAGTTTTCAAAAATGTTTTCATTTTTGATGAGACGCTGAATGAAAGAAGTTTAATCGCCGGCAAACGAAAACCTGCAATTTCACGTAAATCCCGGACTCGGCCCGTATAGTCAAAAGTATACAAAGAAAGTACCCAGGGTGTAAACTCATTTCCCGAACGATTTTATTAAATTATTATTTCACCACTAAAGCCCATGAGACTTGTAGTTTTTAAAAATGTTTTCATTTTTGATGAGACGCTGAATAAAAAAGTTTAATTGCCGGCAAACGAAAACCCGCCATTTCCCGTAAACCCTGGACTCGGCCCGTATAATCAAAAGTATATAAAGAAAGTACCCAGGGAGTAAACTCATTTCCCGAACGATTTTTTAAAATACTTTTTCACCACTAAAACGCATGAGACTTGTAGTTTTCAAAAATGTTTTCATTTTTGATGAGACGCTGAATAAAAGAAGTTTAATCGCCGGCAAACGAAAACCCGCCATTTCCCGTGAACCCTGGACTCGGCCCGTATAATCAAAAGTATACAAAGAAAGTACCCAGGGAGTAAACTCATTTCCCGAACGATTTTTTAAATTATTTTTTCACCACTAAAACGCATGAGACTTGTAGTTTTCAAAAATGTTTTCATTTTTGATGAGACGCTGAATAAAAGAAGTTTAATCGCCGGCAAACGAAAACCCGCCATTTCCCGTAAACCCCGGACTCGGCCCGTATAATCAAAAGTATACAAAGAAAGTACCCAGGGAGTAAACTCATTTCCCGAACGATTTTTTTAATTATTTTTTCACCACTAAAACGCATGAGACTTGTAGTTTTCAAAAATGTTTTCATTTTTGATGAGACGCTGAATAAAAGAAGTTTAATCGCCGGCAAACGAAAACCCGCCATTTCCCGTAAACCCCGGACTCGGTCCGCATAGTCAAAAGTATACAAAGAAAGTACCCAGGGAGTAAACTCATTTTCCGAACGATTTTTTTAATTATTTTTTCACCACTAAAACGCATGAGACTTGTAGTTTTCAAAAATGTTTTCATTTTTGATGAGACGCTGAATGAAAGAAGTTTAATCGCCGGCAAACGAAAACCTGCAATTTCACGTAAATCCCGGACTCGGCCCGTATAGTCAAAAGTATACAAAGAAAGTACCCAGGGTGTAAACTCATTTCCCGAACGATTTTTTAATTTATTATTTCACCACTAAAGCCCATGAGACTTGTAGTTTTTAAAAATGTTTTCATTTTTGATGAGACGCTGAATAAAAAAGTTTAATTGCCGGCAAACGAAAACCCGCCATTTCCCGTAAACCCTGGACTCATCCCGTATAATCAAAAGTATATAAAGAAAGTACCCAGGGAGTAAACTCATTTCCCGAACGATTTTTTAAAATACTTTTTCACCACTAAAACGCATGAGACTTGTAGTTTTCAAAAATGTTTTCATTTTTGATGAGACGCTGAATAAAAGAAGTTTAATCGCCGGCAAACGAAAACCCGCCATTTCCCGTAAACCCCGGACTCGGCCCGTATAGTCAAAAGTATACAAAGAAAGTACCCAGGGAGTAAACTCATTTTCCGAACGATTTTTTAAATTATTTTTTCACCAATAAAACGCATGAGACTTGTAGTTTTCAAAAATGTTTTTATTTTTGATGAGACGCTGAATGAAAGAAGTTTAATCGCCGGCAAACGAAAACCTGCGATTTCCCGTAAATCCCGGACTCGGCCCGTATAGTCAAAAGTATACAAAGAAAGTACCCAGGGTGTAAACTCATTTCCCGAACGATTTTTTAAATTATTATTTCACCACTAAAGCCCATGAGACTTGTAGTTTTTAAAAATGTTTTCATTTTTGATGAGACGCTGAATAAAAGAAGTTTAATCGCCGGCAAACGAAAACCCGCCATTTCCCGTGAACCCTGGACTCGGCCCGTATAATCAAAAGTATACAAAGAAAGTACCCAGGGAGTAAACTCATTTCCCGAACGATTTTTTAAATTATTTTTTCACCACTAAAACGCATGAGACTTGTAGTTTTCAAAAATGTTTTCATTTTTGATGAGACGCTGAATAAAAGAAGTTTAATCGCCGGCAAACGAAAACCCGCCATTTCCAGTAAACCCCGGACTCGGCCCGCATAGTCAAAGGTATACAAAGAAAGTACCCAGGGAGTAAACTCATTTCCCGAACGATTTTTTTAATTATTTTTTCACCACTAAAACGAATGAAACTTGTAGTTTTCAAAAATGTTTTCATTTTTGATGAGACGCTGAATAAAATAAGTTTAATCGCCGGCAAACGAAAACCCGCCATTTCCCGTAAACCCCGGACTCGGCCCGCATAGTCAAAAGTATACAAAGAAAGTACCCAGGGAGTAAACTCATTTCCCGAACGATTTTTTTAATTATTTTTTCACCACTAAAACGCATGAGACTTGTAGTTTTCAAAAATGTTTTCATTTTTGATGAGACGCTGAATGAAAGAAGTTTAATCGCCGGCAAACGAAAACCTGCAATTTCACGTAAATCCCGGACTCGGCCCGTATAGTCAAAAGTATACAAAGAAAGTACCCAGGGTGTAAACTCATTTCCCGAACGATTTTATTAAATTATTATTTCACCACTAAAGCCCATGAGACTTGTAGTTTTTAAAAATGTTTTCATTTTTGATGAGACGCTGAATAAAAAAGTTTAATTGCCGGCAAACGAAAACCCGCCATTTCCCGTAAACCCTGGACTCGGCCCGTATAATCAAAAGTATATAAAGAAAGTATCCAGGGAGTAAACTCATTTCCCGAACGATTTTTTAAAATACTTTTTCACCACTAAAACGCATGAGACTTGTAGTTTTCAAAAATGTTTTCATTTTTGATGAGACGCTGAATAAAAGAAGTTTAATCGCCGGCAAACGAAAACCCGCCATTTCCCGTGAACCCTGGACTCGGGCTGTATAATCAAAAGTATACAAAGAAAGTACCCAGGGAGTAAACTCATTTCCCGAACGATTTTTTAAATTATTTTTTCACCACTAAAACGCATGAGACTTGTAGTTTTCAAAAATGTTTTCATTTTTGATGAGACGCTGAATAAAAGAAGTTTAATCGCCGGCAAACGAAAACCCGCCATTTCCCGTAAACCCCGGACTCGGCCCGCATAGTCAAAAGTATACAAAGAAAGTACCCAGGGAGTAAACTCATTTCCCGAACGATTTTTTTAATTATTTTTTCACCACTAAAACGAATGAAACTTGTAGTTTTCAAAAATGTTTTCATTTTTGATGAGACGCTGAATAAAATAAGTTTAATCGCCGGCAAACGAAAACCCGCCATTTCCCGTAAACCCCGGACTCGGCTCGCATAGTCAAAAGTATACAAAGAAAGTACCCAGGGAGTAAACTCATTTCCCGAACGATTTTTTTAATTATTTTTTCACCACTAAAACGCATGAGACTTGTAGTTTTCAAAAATGTTTTCATTTTTGATGAGACGCTGAATGAAAGAAGTTTAATCGCCGGCAAACGAAAACCTGCAATTTCACGTAAATCCCGGACTCGGCCCGTATAGTCAAAAGTATACAAAGAAAGTACCCAGGGTGTAAACTCATTTCCCGAACGATTTTATTAAATTATTATTTCACCACTAAAGCCCATGAGACTTGTAGTTTTTAAAAATGTTTTCATTTTTGATGAGACGCTGAATAAAAAAGTTTAATTGCCGGCAAACGAAAACCCGCCATTTCCCGTAAACCCTGGACTCGGCCCGTATAATCAAAAGTATATAAAGAAAGTACCCAGGGAGTAAACTCATTTCCCGAACGATTTTTTAAAATACTTTTTCACCACTAAAACGCATGAGACTTGTAGTTTTCAAAAATGTTTTCATTTTTGATGAGACGCTGAATAAAAGAAGTTTAATCGCCGGCAAACGAAAACCCGCCATTTCCCGTAAACCCCGGACTCGGCCCGTATAGTCAAAAGTATACAAAGAAAGTACCCAGGGAGTAAACTCATTTTCCGAACGATTTTTTAAATTATTTTTTCACCACTAAAACGCATGAGACTTGTAGTTTTCAAAAATGTTTTTATTTTTGATGAGACGCCGAATAAAAGAAGTTTAATCGCCGGCAAACGAAAACCTGCGATTTCCCGTAAATCTCGGACTCGGCCCGTATAGTCAAAAGTACACAAAGAAAGTACCCAGGGTGTAAACTCATTTCTTGAACGATTTTTTAAATTATTATTTCACCACTAAAGCCCATGAGACTTGTAGTTTTTAAAAATGTTTTCATTTTTGATGAGACGCTGAATAAAAGAAGTTTAAACGCCGGCAAACGAAAACCCGCGACTTCCCGTAAATCCCGGACTCGGCCCATATAGTCAAAATTATACAAAGAAAGTACCCAGGGAGTAAACTCATTTTCCGAACGATTTTTTAATTTATTTTTTCACCACTACAACGCATGAGACTTGTAGTTTTCAAAAATGTTTTCATTTTTGATGAGACGCGGAATAAAAGATGTTTAATCGCCCTCAAACGAAAATCCGCGATTTCCCGTAAATCCCGGACTCGGCCCATATAGTCCAAAGTATACAAAGAAAGTACCCAGGGAGTAAACTCATTTCCCGAACGATTTTTTAAATTATTTTTTCACCACTAAAACGCATGAGACTTGTAGTTTTCAAAAATGTTTTCATTTTTGATAAGACGCTTAATGAAAGAGGTTTAATCGCCGGCAAACGAAATCCCGCGATTTCCCGTAAATCCCGGGCTTGGCCCGTATAGTCGAATGTATACAAAGAAAGTAACCAGGGAGTGAACTTATTTCCCGAACGATTTTTTAATTTTTTTTTTCACCACTAAAACGCATGAGACTTGTAGTTTTCAAAAATGTTTTCATTTTTGATGAGACGCTGAATGAAAGAAGTTTAATCGCCGGCAAACGAAAACCTGCATTTTCACGTAAATCCCGGACTCGGCCCGTATAGTCAAAAGTATACAAAGAAAGTACCCAGGGTGTAAACTCATTTCCCGAACGATTTTTTAAATTATTATTTCACCACTAAAGCCCATGAGACTTGTAGTTTTTAAAAATGTTTCCATTTTTGATGAGACGCTGAATAAAAGAAGTTTAATTGCCGGCAAACGAAAACCCGCCATTTCCCGTAAACCCTGGACTCGGCCCGTATAATCAAAAGTATATAAAGAAAGTACCCAGGGAGTAAACTCATTTCCCGAACGATTTTTTAAAATACTTTTTCACCACTAAAACGCATGAGACTTGTAGTTTTCAAAAATGTTTTCATTTTTGATGAGACGCTGAATAAAAGAAGTTTAACCGCCGGCAAACGAAAACCCGCCATTTCCCGTAAACCCCGGACTCGGCCCGTATAGTCAAAAGTATACAAAGAAAGTACCCAGGGAGTAAACTCATTTTCCGAACGATTTTTTAAATTATTTTTTCACCACTAAAACGCATGAGACTTTTAGTTTTCAAAAATGTTTTCATTTTTGATGAGACGCCGAATAAAAGAAGTTTAATCGCCGGCAAACGAAGACCTGCGATTTCCCGTAAATCCCGGACTCGGCCCGTATAGTCAAAAGTACACAAAGAAAGTAGCCAGGGTGTAAACTCATTTCCCGAACGATTTTTTAAATTACTATTTCACCACTAAAGCCCATGAGACTTGTAGTTTTTAAAAATGTTTTCATTTTTGATGAGACGCTGAATAAAAGAAGTTTAAACGGCGGCAAACGAAAACCCGCGACTTCCCGTAAATCCCGGACTCGGCCCATATAGTCAAAATTATACAAAGAAAGTACCCAGGGAGTAAACTCATTTTCCGAACGATTTTTTAAATTATTTTTTCACCACTACAACGCATGAGACTTGTAGTTTTCAAAAATGTTTTCATTTTTGATGAGACGCGGTATAAAAGAAGTTTAATCGCCCTCAAACGAAAATCCGCGATTTCCCGTAAATCCCGGACTCGGCCCGTATAGTCCAAAGTATACAAAGAAAGTACCCAGGGAGTAAACTCATTTCCCGAACGATTTTTTAAATTATTTTTTCACCACTAAAACGCATGAGACTTGTAGTTTTCAAAAATGTTTCCATTTTTGATGAGACGCTTAATGAAAGAGGTTTAATCGCCGGCAAACGAAATCCCGCGATTTCCCGTAAATCCCGGGCTTGGCCCGTATAGTCGAATGTATACAAAGAAAGTGCCCAGGGAGTGAACTTATTTCCTGAACGATTTTTTAATTTTTTTTTTCACCACTAAAACGCATGAGACTTGTAGTTTTCAAAAATGTTTTCATTTTTGATGAGACGGTTAATGAAAGAAGTTTAATCGCCGGCTAACGAAAACCCGCGATTTCCCGTAAATCCCGGGCTTGGCCTGTATTGTCAAAAGTATACAAAGAAAGTACCCAGGGAGTAAACTCATTTCCCGAACGATTTTTTAATTTATATTTTCACCACTAATACGCATGAGACTTCTAGTTTTCAAAAATGTTTCCATTTTTGATGAGACGCTTAATGAAAGAGGTTTAATCGCCGGCAAACGAAATCCCGCGATTTCCCGTAAATCCCGGGCTTGGCCCGTATAGTCGAATGTATACAAAGAAAGTGCCCAGGGAGTGAACTTATTTCCTGAACGATTTTTTAATTTTTTTTTTCACCACTAAAACGCATGAGACTTGTAGTTTTCAAAAATGTTTTCATTTTTGATGAGACGGTTAATGAAAGAAGTTTAATCGCCGGCTAACAAAAACCCGCGATTTCCCGTAAATCCCGGGCTTGGCCTGTATTGTCAAAAGTATACAAAGAAAGTACCCAGGGAGTAAACTCATTTCCCGAACGATTTTTTAATTTATATTTTCACCACTAATACGCATGAGACTTCTAGTTTTCAAAAATGTTTTCATTTTTGATGAGACGCTGAATGAAAGAAGTTTAATCGCCGGCAAACGAAAACCTGCGATTTCCCGTAAATCCCGGACTCGGCCCGTATAGTCAAAAGTATACAAAGAAAGTACCCAGGGTGTAAACTCATTTCCCGTATGATTTTTTAAATTATTATTTCACCACTAAAGCCCATGAGACTTGTAGTTTTTAAAAATGTTTTCATTTTTGATGAGACGCTGAATAAAAGAAGTTTAATCGCCGGCAAACGAAAACCCGCCATTTCCCGTAAACCCCGGACTCGGCCCGTATAAAGTATACAAAAAAAGTACCCAGGGAGTAAACTCATTTCCCGAACGATTTTTTAAATTATTTTTTCACCACTAAAACGCATGAGACTTGTAGTTTTCAAAAATGTTTCCATTTTTGATGAGACGCTTAATGAAAGAAGTTTAAACGGCGGCAAACGAAAACCCGCGACTTCCCGTAAACCCCGGACTCGGCCCATATAGTCAAAATTATACAAAGAAAGTACCCAGGGAGTGAACTTATTTCCTGAACGATTTTTTAATTTTTTTTTTCACCACTAAAACGCATGAGACTTGTAGTTTTTAAAAATGTTTTCATTTTTGATGAGACGCTGAATAAAAGAAGTTTAAACGGCGGCAAACGAAAACCCGCGACTTCCCGTAAATCCCGGACTCGGCCCATATAGTCAAAATTATACAAAGAAAGTACCCAGGGAGTAAACTCATTTTCCGAACGATTTTTTAAATTATTTTTTCACCACTACAACGCATGAGACTTGTAGTTTTCAAAAATGTTTTCATTTTTGATGAGACGCGGTATAAAAGAAGTTTAATCGCGCTCAAACGAAAATCCGCGATTTCACGTAAATCCCGGACTCGGCCCGTATAGTCCAAAGTATACAAAGAAAGTACCCAGGGAGTAAACTCATTTCCCAAACGATTTTTTAAATTATTTTTTCACCACTAAAACGCATGAGACTTGTAGTTTTCAAAAATGTTTCCATTTTTGATGAGACGCTTAATGAAAGAGGTTTAATCGCCGGCAAACGAAATCCCGCGATTTCCCGTAAATCCCGGGCTTGGCCCGTATAGTCGAATGTATACAAAGAAAGTGCCCAGGGAGTGAACTTATTTCCTGAACGATTTTTTAATTTTTTTTTTCACCACTAAAACGCATGAGACTTGTAGTTTTCAAAAATGTTTTCATTTTTGATGAGACGGTTAATGAAAGAAGTTTAATCCCCGGCTAACGAAAACCCGCGATTTCCCGTAAATCCCGGGCTTGGCCTGTATTGTCAAAAGTATACAAAGAAAGTACCCAGGGAGTAAACTCATTTCCCGAACGATTTTTTAATTTATATTTTCACCACTAATACGCATGAGACTTCTAGTTTTCAAAAATGTTTTCATTTTTGATGAGACGCTGAATGAAAGAAGTTTTATCGCCGGCAAACGAAAACCTGCGATTTCCCGTAAATCCCGGACTCGGCCCGTATAGTCAAAAGTATACAAAGAAAGTACCCAGGGTGTAAACTCATTTCCCGTATGATTTTTTAAATTATTATTTCACCACTAAAGCCCATGAGACTTGTAGTTTTTAAAAATGTTTTCATTTTTGATGAGACGCTGAATAAAAGAAGTTTAATCGCCGGCAAACGAAAACCCGCCATTTCCCGTAAACCCCGGACTCGGCCCGTATAGTCCAAAGTATACAAAAAAAGTATCCAGGGAGTAAACTCATTTCCCGAACGATTTTTTAAATTATTTTTTCACCACTAAAACGCATGAGACTTGTAGTTTTCAAAAATGTTTCCATTTTTGATGAGACGCTTAATGAAAGAGGTTTAATCGCCGGCAAACGAAATCCCGCGATTTCCCGTAAATCCCGGGCTTGGCCCGTATAGTCGAATGTATACAAAGAAAGTACCCAGGGAGTGAACTTATTTCCTGAACGATTTTTTAATTTTTTTTTTCACCACTAAAACGCATGAGACTTGTAGTTTTCAAAAATGTTTTCATTTTTGATGAGACGGTTAATGAAAGAAGTTTTATCGCCGGCTAACGAAAACCCGCGATTTCCCGTAAATCCCGGGCTTGGCCTGTATTGTCAAAAGTATACAAAGAAAGTACCCAGGGAGTAAACTCATTTCCCGAACGATTTTTTAATTTATATTTTCACCACTAATACGCGTGAGACTTCTAGTTTTCAAAAATGTTTTCATTTTTGATGAGACGCTGAATGAAAGAAGTTTAATCGCTGGCAAACGAAAACCTGCGATTTCCCGTAAATCCCGGACTCGGCCCGTATAGTCAAAAGTATACAAAGAAAGTACCCAGGGTGTAAACTCATTTCCCGTATGATTTTTTAAATTATTATTTCACCACTAAAGCCCATGAGACTTGTAGTTTTTAAAAATGTTTTCATTTTTGATGAGACGCTTAATAAAAGAAGTTTAATCGCCGGCAAACGAAAACCCGTCATTTCCCATAAACCCCGGACTCGGCCCGCATAGTCAAAAGTATACAAAGAAAGTACCCAGGGAGTAAACTCATTTCCCGAACGATTTTTTAAATTATTTTTTCACCACTAAAACGCATGAGACTTGTAGTTTTCAAAAATATTTTTATTTTTTATGAGACGCTGAATGAAAGAAGTTTAATCGCCGGGAAACGAAAACCTGCTATTTCCCGTAAATCCCGGACTCGGCCCGTATAGTCAAAAGTATACAAAGAAAGTACCCAGGGTGTAAACTCATTTCCCGAATGATTTTTTAAATTATTATTTCACCACTAAAGCCCATGAGACTTGTAGTTTTTAAAAAAGTTTTCATTTTTGATGAGACGCTGAATAAAAGAAGTTTAATCGCCGGCAAACGAAAACCCGCCATTTCCCGTAAACCCTGGACTCGGCCCGTATAATCAAAAGTATATAAAGAAAGTACCCAGGGAGTAAACTCATTTCCCGAACGATTTTTTAAAATACTTTTTCACCACTAAAACGCATGAGACTTGTAGTTTTCAAAAATGTTTTCATTTTTGATGAGACGCTGAATAAAAGAAGTTTAATCGCCGGCAAACGAAAACCCGCCATTTCCCGTAAACCCCGGACTCGGCCCGTATAGTCAAAAGTATACAAAGAAAGTACCCAGGGAGTAAACTCATTTTCCGAACGATTTTTAAATTATTTTTTCACCACTAAAACGCATGAGACTTGTAGTTTTCAAAAATGTTCTCATTTTTGATGAGACGCCGAATAAAAGAAGTTTAATCGCCGGCAAACGAAAACCTGCGATTTCCCGTAAATCCCGGACTCGGCCCGTATAGGCAAAAGTACACAAAGAAAGTACCCAGGGTGTTAACTCATTTCCCGAACGATTTTTTAAATTATTATTTCACCACTAAAGCCCATGAGACTTGTAGTTTTTAAAAATGTTTTCATTTTTGATGAGACGCTGAATAAAAGAAGTTTAAACGCCGGCAAACGAAAACCCGCGACTTCCCGTAAATCCAGGACTCGGCCCGTATAGTCAAAATTATACAAAGAAAGTACCCAGGGAGTAAACTCATTTCCCGAACGATTTTTTAAATTATTTTTTCACCACTAAAACGCATGAGACTTGTAGTTTTCAAAAATGTTTTCATTTTTGATGAGACGCTGAATAAAAAAGTTTAATTGCCGGCAAACGAAAACCCGCCATTTCCCGTAAACCCTGGACTCGGCCCGTATAATCAAAAGTATATAATGAAAGTACCCAGGGAGTAAACTCATTTCCCGAACGATTTTTTAAAATACTTTTTCACCACTAAAACGCATGAGAATTGTAGTTTTCAAAAATGTTTTCATTTTTGATGAGACGCTGAATAAAAGAAGTTTAATCGCCGGCAAACGAAAACCTGCCATTTCCCGTAAACCCCGGACTCGGCCCGTATAGTCAAAAGTATACAAAGAAAGTACCCAGGGAGTAAACTCATTTTCCGAACGATTTTTTAAATTATTTTTTCACCACTAAAACGCATGAGACTTGTAGTTTTCAAAAATGTTTTTTTTTTTGATGAGACGACGAATAAAAGAAGTTTAATCGCCGGCAAACGAAAACCTGCGATTTCCCGTAAATCCCGACTCGGCCCGTATAGTCAAAAGTACACAAAGAAAGTACTCAGGGTGTAAACTCATTTCCCGAACGATTTTTTAAATTATTATTTCACCACTAAAGCCCATGAGACTTGTAGTTTTTAAAAATGTTTTCATTTTTGATGAGACGCTGAATAAAAGAAGTTTAAACGCCGGCAAACGAAAACCCGCGACTTCCCGTAAATCCCGGACTCGGCCCATATAGTCAAAATTATACAAAGAAAGCACCCAGGGAGTAAACTCATTTCCCGAACGATTTTTTAAATTATTTTTTCACCACTAAAACGCATGAGACTTGTAGTTTTCAAAAATGTTTTCATTTTTGATAAGACGCTTAATGAAAGAGGTTTAATCGCCGGCAAACGAAATCCCGCAATTTCCCGTAAATCCTGGGCTTGGCCCGTATAGTCGAATGTATACAAAGAAAGTACCCAGGGAGTGAACTTATTTCCCGAACGATTTTTTAATTTTTTTTTTTCACCACTAAAACGCATGAGACTTGTAGTTTTCAAAAATGTTTTCATTTTTGATGAGACGCTGAATGAAAGAAGTTTAATCGCCGGCAAACGAAAACCTGCATTTTCACGTAAATCCCGGACTCGGCCCGTATAATCAAAAGTATACAAAGAAAGTACCCAGGGTGTAAACTCATTTCCCGAACGATTTTTTAAATTATTACTTCACCACTAAAGCCCATGAGACTTGTAGTTTTTAAAAATGTTTTCATTTTTGATGAGACGCTGAATAAAAGAAGTTTAATTGCCGGCAAACGAAAACCCGCCATTTCCCGTAAACCCTGGACTCGGCCCGTATAATCAAAAGTATATAAAGAAAGTACCCAGGGAGTAAACTCATTTCCCGAACGATTTTTTAAAATACTTTTTCACCACTAAAACGCATGAGAATTGTAGTTTTCAAAAATGTTTTCATTTTTGATGAGACGCTGAATAAAAGAAGTTTAATCGCCGGCAAACGAAAACCTGCCATTTCCCGTAAACCCCGGACTCGGCCCGTATAGTCAAAAGTATACAAAGAAAGTACCCAGGGAGTAAACTCATTTTCCGAACGATTTTTTAAATTATTTTTTCACCACTAAAACGCATGAGACTTGTAGTTTTCAAAAATGTTTTTTTTTTTGATGAGACGACGAATAAAAGAAGTTTAATCGCCGGCAAACGAAAACCTGCGATTTCCCGTAAATCCCGACTCGGCCCGTATAGTCAAAAGTACACAAAGAAAGTACTCAGGGTGTAAACTCATTTCCCGAACGATTTTTTAAATTATTATTTCACCACTAAAGCCCATGAGACTTGTAGTTTTTAAAAATGTTTTCATTTTTGATGAGACGCTGAATAAAAGAAGTTTAAACGCCGGCAAACGAAAACCCGCGACTTCCCGTAAATCCCGGACTCGGCCCATATAGACAAAATTATACAAAGAAAGCACCCAGGGAGTAAACTCATTTCCCGAACGATTTTTTAAATTATTTTTTCACCACTAAAACGCATGAGACTTGTAGTTTTCAAAAATGTTTTCATTTTTGATAAGACGCTTAATGAAAGAGGTTTAATCGCCGGCAAACGAAATCCCGCAATTTCCCGTAAATCCTGGGCTTGGCCCGTATAGTCGAATGTATACAAAGAAAGTACCCAGGGAGTGAACTTATTTCCCGAACGATTTTTTAATTTTTTTTTTTCACCACTAAAACGCATGAGACTTGTAGTTTTCAAAAATGTTTTCATTTTTGATGAGACGCTGAATGAAAGAAGTTTAATCGCCGGCAAACGAAAACCTGCATTTTCACGTAAATCCCGGACTCGGCCCGTATAATCAAAAGTATACAAAGAAAGTACCCAGGGTGTAAACTCATTTCCCGAACGATTTTCTAAATTATTATTTCACCACTAAAGCCCATGAGACTTGTAGTTTTTAAAAATGTTTTCATTTTTGATGAGACGCTGAATAAAAGAAGTTTAATTGCCGGCAAACGAAAACCCGCCATTTCCCGTAAACCCTGGACTCGGCCCGTATAATCAAAAGTATATAAAGAAAGTACCCAGGGAGTAAACTCATTTCCCGAACGATTTTTTAAAATACTTTTTCACCACTAAAACGCATGAGACTTGTAGTTTTCAAAAATGTTTTCATTTTTGATGAGACGCTGAATAAAAGAAGTTTAATCGCCGGCAAACGAAAACCCGCCATTTCCCGTAAACCCCGGACTCGGCCCGTATAGTCAAAAGTATACAAAGAAAGTACCCAGGGAGTAAACTCATTTTCCGAACGATTTTTTAAATTATTTTTTCACCACTAAAACGCATGAGACTTGTAGTTTTCAAAAATGTTTTTATTTTTGATGAGACGCCGACTAAAAGAAGTTTAATCGCCGGCAAACGAAAACCTGCGATTTCCCGTAAATCCCGGACTCGGCCCGTATAGTCAAAAGTACACAAAGAAAGTACCCAGGGTGTAAACTCATTTCCCGAACGATTTTCTAAATTATTATTTCACCACTAAAGCCCATGAGACTTGTAGTTTTTAAAAATGTTTTCATTTTTGATGAGACGCTGAATAAAAGAAGTTTAAACGCCGGCAAACGAAAACCCGCGACTTCCCGTAAATCCCGGACTCGGCCCATATAGTCAAAATTATACAAAGAAAGCACCCAGGGAGTAAACTCATTTCCCGAACGATTTTTTAAATTATTTTTTCACCACTAAAACGCATGAGACTTGTAGTTTTCAAAAATGTTTTCATTTTTGATAAGACGCTTAATGAAAGAGGTTTAATCGCCGGCAAACGAAATCCCGCAATTTCCCGTAAATCCTGGGCTTGGCCCGTATAGTCGAATGTATACAAAGAAAGTACCCAGGGAGTGAACTTATTTCCCGAACGATTTTTTAATTTTTTTTTTTCACCACTAAAACGCATGAGACTTGTAGTTTTCAAAAATGTTTTCATTTTTGATGAGACGCTGAATGAAAGAAGTTTAATCGCCGGCAAACGAAAACCTGCATTTTCACGTAAATCCCGGACTCGGCCCGTATAATCAAAAGTATACAAAGAAAGTACCCAGGGTGTAAACTCATTTCCCGAACGATTTTCTAAATTATTATTTCACCACTAAAGCCCATGAGACTTGTAGTTTTTAAAAATGTTTTCATTTTTGATGAGACGCTGAATAAAAGAAGTTTAATTGCCGGCAAACGAAAACCCGCCATTTCCCGTAAACCCTGGACTCGGCCCGTATAATCAAAAGTATATAAAGAAAGTACCCAGGGAGTAAACTCATTTCCCGAACGATTTTTTAAAATACTTTTTCACCACTAAAACGCATGAGACTTGTAGTTTTCAAAAATGTTTTCATTTTTGATGAGACGCTGAATAAAAGAAGTTTAATCGCCGGCAAACGAAAACCCGCCATTTCCCGTAAACCCCGGACTCGGCCCGTATAGTCAAAAGTATACAAAGAAAGTACCCAGGGAGTAAACTCATTTTCCGAACGATTTTTTAAATTATTTTTTCACCACTAAAACGCATGAGACTTGTAGTTTTCAAAAATGTTTTTATTTTTGATGAGACGCCGACTAAAAGAAGTTTAATCGCCGGCAAACGAAAACCTGCGATTTCCCGTAAATCCCGGACTCGGCCCGTATAGTCAAAAGTACACAAAGAAAGTACCCAGGGTGTAAACTCATTTCCCGAACGATTTTCTAAATTATTATTTCACCACTAAAGCCCATGAGACTTGTAGTTTTTAAAAATGTTTTCATTTTTGATGAGACGCTGAATAAAAGAAGTTTAAACGCCGGCAAACGAAAACCCGCGACTTCCCGTAAATCCCGGACTCGGCCCATATAGTCAAAATTATACAAAGAAAGCACCCAGGGAGTAAACTCATTTCCCGAACGATTTTTTAAATTATTTTTTCACCACTAAAACGCATGAGACTTGTAGTTTTCAAAAATGTTTTCATTTTTGATAAGACGCTTAATGAAAGAGGTTTAATCGCCGGCAAACGAAATCCCGCAATTTCCCGTAAATCCTGGGCTTGGCCCGTATAGTCGAATGTATACAAAGAAAGTACCCAGGGAGTGAACTTATTTCCCGAACGATTTTTTAATTTTTTTTTTTCACCACTAAAACGCATGAGACTTGTAGTTTTCAAAAATGTTTTCATTTTTGATGAGACGCTGAATGAAAGAAGTTTAATCGCCGGCAAACGAAAACCTGCATTTTCACGTAAATCCCGGACTCGGCCCGTATAATCAAAAGTATACAAAGAAAGTACCCAGGGTGTAAACTCATTTCCCGAACGATTTTCTAAATTATTATTTCACCACTAAAGCCCATGAGACTTGTAGTTTTTAAAAATGTTTTCATTTTTGATGAGACGCTGAATAAAAGAAGTTTAATTGCCGGCAAACGAAAACCCGCCATTTCCCGTAAACCCTGGACTCGGCCCGTATAATCAAAAGTATATAAAGAAAGTACCCAGGGAGTAAACTCATTTCCCGAACGATTTTTTAAAATACTTTTTCACCACTAAAACGCATGAGACTTGTAGTTTTCAAAAATGTTTTCATTTTTGATGAGACGCTGAATAAAAGAAGTTTAATCGCCGGCAAACGAAAACCCGCCATTTCCCGTAAACCCCGGACTCGGCCCGTATAGTCAAAAGTATACAAAGAAAGTACCCAGGGAGTAAACTCATTTTCCGAACGATTTTTTAAATTATTTTTTCACCACTAAAACGCATGAGACTTGTAGTTTTCAAAAATGTTTTTATTTTTGATGAGACGCCGACTAAAAGAAGTTTAATCGCCGGCAAACGAAAACCTGCGATTTCCCGTAAATCCCGGACTCGGCCCGTATAGTCAAAAGTACACAAAGAAAGTACCCAGGGTGTAAACTCATTTCCCGAACGATTTTCTAAATTATTATTTCACCACTAAAGCCCATGAGACTTGTAGTTTTTAAAAATGTTTTCATTTTTGATGAGACGCTGAATAAAAGAAGTTTAAACGCCGGCAAACGAAAACCCGCGACTTCCCGTAAATCCCGGACTCGGCCCATATAGTCAAAATTATACAAAGAAAGTACCCAGGGAGTAAACTCATTTCCCGAACGATTTTTTAAATTATTTTTTCACCACTAAAACGCATGAGACTTGTAGTTTTCAGAAATGTTTTCATTTTTGATAAGACGCTTAATGAAAGAGGTTTAATCGCCGGCAAACAAAATCCCGCGATTTCCCGTAAATCCCGGGCTTGGCCCGTATAGTCGAATGTATACAAAGAAAGTACCCAGGGAGTGAACTTATTTCCCGAACGATTTTTTAATTTTTTTTTTCACCACTAAAACGCATGAGACTTGTAGTTTTTAAAAATGTTTTCATTTTTGATGAGACGCTGAATGAAAGAAGTTTAATCGCCGGCAAACGAAAACCTGCATTTTCACGTAAATCCCGGACTCGGCCCGTATAATCAAAAGTATACAAAGAAAGTACCCAGGGTGTAAACTCATTTCCCGAACGATTTTTTAAATTATTATTTCACCACTAAAGCCCATGAGACTTGTAGTTTTTAAAAATGTTTTCATTTTTGATGAGACGCTGAATAAAAGAAGTTTAATTGCCGGCAAACGAAAACCCGCCATTTCCGGTAAACCCTGGACTCGGCCCGTATAATCAAAAGTATATAAAGAAAGTACCCAGGGAGTAAACTCATTTCCCGAACGATTTTTTAAAATACTTTTTCACCACTAAAACGCATGAGACTTGTAGTTTTCAAAAATGTTTTCATTTTTGATGAGACGCTGAATAAAAGAAGTTTAATCGCCGGCAAACGAAAACCCGCCATTTCCCGTAAACCCCGGACTCGGCCCGTATAGTCAAAAGTATACAAAGAAAGTACCCAGGGAGTAAACTCATTTTCCGAACGATTTTTTAAATTATTTTTTCACCACTAAAACGCATGAGACTTTTAGTTTTCAAAAATGTTTTCATTTTTGATGAGACGCCGAATAAAAGAAGTTTAATCGCCGGCAAACGAAAACCTGCGATTTCCCGTAAATCCCGGACTCGGCCCGTATAGTCAAAAGTACACAAAGAAAGTACCCAGGGTGTAAACTCATTTCCCGAACGATTTTTTAAATTATTATTTCACCACTAAAGCCCATGAGACTTGTAGTTTTCAAAAATGTTTTTATTTTTGATGAGACGCTTAATGAAAGAGGTTTAATCGCCGGCAAACGAAATCCCGCGATTTCCCGTAAATCCCGGGCTTGGCCCGTATAGTCGAATGTATACAAAGAAAGTACCCAGGGAGTGAACTTATTTCCCGAACGATTTTTTAATTTTTTTTTTCACCACTAAAACGCATGAGACTTGTAGTTTTCCAAAATGTTTTCATTTTTGATGAGACGGTTAATGAAAGAAGTTTAATCGCCGGCAAACGAAAACCCGCGATTTCCCGTAAATCCCGGGCTTGGCCCGTATTGTCAAAAGTATACAAAGAAAGTACCCAGGGAGTAAACTCATTTCCCGAACGATTTTTTAATTTATATTTTCACCACTAATACGCATGAGACTTGTAGTTTTCAAAAATGTTTTCATTTTTGATGAGACGCTGAATGAAAGAAGTTTAATCGCCGGCAAACGAAAACCTGCGATTTCCCGTAAATCCCGGACTCGGCCCGTATAGTCAAAAGTATACAAAGAAAGTACCCAGGGTGTAAACTCATTTCCCGAACGATTTTTTAAATTATTATTTCACCACTAAAGCCCATGAGACTTGTAGTTTTCAAAAATGTTTTCATTTTTGATGAGACGCTTAATGAAAGAGGTTTAATCGCCGGCAAACGAAATCCCGCGATTTCCCGTAAATCCCGGGCTTGGCCCGTATAGTCGAATGTATACAAAGAAAGTACCCAGGGAGTGAACTTATTTCCCGAACGATTTTTTAATTTTTTTTTTCACCACTAAAACGCATGAGACTTGTAGTTTTCAAAAATGTTTTCATTTTTGATGAGACGCTTAATGAAAGAGGTTTAATCGCCGGCAAACGAAATCCCGCGATTTCCCGTAAATCCCGGGCTTGGCCCGTATAGTCGAATGTATACAAAGAAAGTACCCAGGGAGTGAACTTATTTCCCGAACGATTTTTTAATTTTTTTTTTCACCACTAAAACGCATGAGACTTGTAGTTTTCAAAAATGTTTTCATTTTTGATGAGACGGTTAATGAAAGAAGTTTAATCGCCGGCAAACGAAAACCCGCGATTTCCCGTAAATCCCGGGCTTGGCCCGTATTGTCAAAAGTATACAAAGAAAGTACCCAGGGAGTAAACTCATTTCCCGAACGATTTTTTAATTTATATTTTCACCACTAATACGCATGAGACTTGTAGTTTTCAAAAATGTTTTCATTTTTGATGAGACGCTGAATGAAAGAAGTTTAATCGCCGGCAAACGAAAACCTGCGATTTGCCGTAAATCCCGGACTCGGCCCGTATAGTCAAAAGTATACAAAGAAAGTACCCAGGGTGTAAACTCATTTCCCGTATGATTTTTTAAATTATTATTTCACCACTAAAGCCCATGAGACTTGTAGTTTTTAAAAATGTTTTCATTTTTGATGAGACGCTGAATAAAAGAAGTTTAATCGCCGGCAAACGAAAACCCGCCATTTCCCGTAAACCCTGGACTCGGCCCGTATAATCAAAAGTATACAAAGAAAGTACCCAGGGAGTAAACTCATTTCCCGAACGATTTTTTAAATTATTTTTTCACCACTAAAACGCATGAGACTTGTAGTTTTCAAAAATGTTTTCATTTTTGATGAGACGCTGAATAAAAGAAGTTTAATCGCCAGCAAACGAAAACCCGCCATTTCCCGTAAACCCCGGACTCGGCCCGCATAGTCAAAAGTATACAAAGAAAGTACCCAGGGAGTAAACTCATTTCCCGAACGATTTTTTAAATTATTTTTTCACCACTAAAACGCATGAGACTTGTAGTTTTCAAAAATATTTTTATTTTTTATGAGACGCTGAATGAAAGAAGTTTAATCGCCGGGAAACGAAAACCTGCTATTTCCCGTAAATCCCGGACTCGGCCCGTATAGTCAAAAGTATACAAAGAAAGTACCCAGGGTGTAAACTCATTTCCCGAACGATTTTTTAAATTATTATTTCACCACTAAAGCCCATGAGACTTGTAGTTTTTAAAAATGTTTTCATTTTTGATGAGACGCTGAATAAAAGAAGTTTAATCGCCGCCAAACGATAACCCGCCATTTCCCGTAAACCCTGGATTCGGCCCGTATAATCAAAAGTATATAAAGAAAGTACCCAGGGAGTAAACTCATTTCCCGAACGATTTTTTAAAATACTTTTTCACCACTAAAACGCATGAGACTTGTAGTTTTCAAAAATGTTTTCATTTTTGATGAGACGGTTAATGAAAGAAGTTTAATCGCCGGCAAACGAAAACCCGCGATTTCCCGTAAATCCCGGGCTTGGCCCGTATTGTCAAAAGTATACAAAGAAAGTACCCAGGGAGTAAACTCATTTCCCGAACGATTTTTTAATTTATATTTTCACCACTAATACGCATGAGACTTGTAGTTTTCAAAAATGTTTTCATTTTTGATGAGACGCTGAATGAAAGAAGTTTAATCGCCGGCAAACGAAAACCTGCGATTTCCCGTAAATCCCGGACTCGGCCCGTATAGTCAAAAGTATACAAAGAAAGTACCCAGGGTGTAAACTCATTTCCCGAACGATTTTTTAAATTATTATTTCACCACTAAAGCCCATGAGACTTGTAGTTTTCAAAAATGTTTTTATTTTTGATGAGACGCTTAATGAAAGAGGTTTAATCGCCGGCAAACGAAATCCCGCAATTTCCCGTAAATCGCGGGCTTGGCCCGTATAGTCGAATGTATACAAAGAAAGTACCCAGGGAGTGAACTTATTTCCCGAACGATTTTTTAATTTTTTTTTTCACCACTAAAACGCATGAGACTTGTAGTTTTCAAAAATGTTTTCATTTTTGATGAGACGGTTAATGAAAGAAGTTTAATCGCCGGCAAACGAAAACCCGCGATTTCCCGTAAATCCCGGGCTTGGCCCGTATTGTCAAAAGTATACAAAGAAAGTACCCAGGGAGTAAACTCATTTCCCGAACGATTTTTTAATTTATATTTTCACCACTAATACGCATGAGACTTGTAGTTTTCAAAAATGTTTTCATTTTTGATGAGACGCTGAATGAAAGAAGTTTAATCGCCGGCAAACGAAAACCTGCGATTTCCCGTAAATCCCGGACTCGGCCCGTATAGTCAAAAGTATACAAAGAAAGTACCCAGGGTGTAAACTCATTTCCCGAACGATTTTTTAAATTATTATTTCACCACTAAAGCCCATGAGACTTGTAGTTTTCAAAAATGTTTTCATTTTTGATGAGACGCTTAATGAAAGAGGTTTAATCGCCGGCAAACGAAATCCCGCGATTTCCCGTAAATCCCGGGCTTGGCCCGTATAGTCGAATGTATACAAAGAAAGTACCCAGGGAGTGAACTTATTTCCCGAACGATTTTTTAATTTTTTTTTTCAACACTAAAACGCATGAGACTTGTAGTTTTCAAAAATGTTTTCATTTTTGATGAGACGGTTAATGAAAGAAGTTTAATCGCCGGCAAACGAAAACCCGCGATTTCCCGTAAATCCCGGGCTTGGCCCGTATTGTCAAAAGTATACAAAGAAAGTACCCAGGGAGTAAACTCATTTCCCGAACGATTTTTTAATTTATATTTTCACCACTAATACGCATGAGACTTGTAGTTTTCAAAAATGTTTTCATTTTTGATGAGACGCTGAATGAAAGAAGTTTAATCGCCGGCAAACGAAAACCTGCGATTTCCCGTAAATCCCGGACTCGGCCCGTATAGTCAAAAGTATACAAAGAAAGTACCCAGGGTGTAAACTCATTTCCCGTATGATTTTTTAAATTATTATTTCACCACTAAAGCCCATGAGACTTGTAGTTTTTAAAAATGTTTTCATTTTTGATGAGACGCTGAATAAAAGAAGTTTAATCGCCGGCAAACGAAAACCCGCCATTTCCCGTAAACCCTGGACTCGGCCCGTATAATCAAAAGTATACAAAGAAAGTACCCAGGGAGTAAACTCATTTCCCGAACGATTTTTTAAATTATTTTTTCACCACTAAAACGCATGAGACTTGTAGTTTTCAAAAATGTTTTCATTTTTGATGAGACGCTGAATAAAAGAAGTTTAATCGCCAGCAAACGAAAACCCGCCATTTCCCGTAAACCCCGGACTCGGCCCGCATAGTCAAAAGTATACAAAGAAAGTACCCAGGGAGTAAACTCATTTCCCGAACGATTTTTTAAATTATTTTTTCACCACTAAAACGCATGAGACTTGTAGTTTTCAAAAATATTTTTATTTTTTATGAGACGCTGAATGAAAGAAGTTTAATCGCCGGGAAACGAAAACGATGCCCAAGCCGCACCACGTCCTCTAAACGGTGTGGGCATCTTCGAAACTGCTTGTAATTTTAGAACAAGGGTGCTGATAAGCTGCATACGCCGTATAACGTGCAGGCGTTTTTGGGCAAGTTTAGCGTTTTGCAAAAAAATTGAAGTATTCACCCGAAAAAACCTGCATAGACCATAAAGTAAACTATGTGGTAGTAAAGTTCTTAAAAGAACTGTTTTTGATGGTTTTTGATAAAATTTACTTGATAAATAACTTTTAATTTTTATTAACTTCTTTCTCTTAAAGCATCTTTTTCCAACTATCGTCCACAAGGTATGTTACAAGGAATTGAATTTTGAAAATGCTCCAGGCAAGTTCGGGAAAGTGCGGGCGGTTTTGGAAGACAATCACTAATTTAATTGGAAAAGTTGCCCGAACTCGCCCTTATATATGTGGCTGTTTGCAGCTTATTGACACCCTCTTATTTTAGAATATTCTCAGGAATAATAGACCAAGAGAAATTACATCACAGTTTTTTGTCCACCGCCCACGTGTGTTTGAGAACAACCCACATAACAAAGTTCATTATTTTTTAAATTATTTGTGTAAAAATTACTATTTCATTCACGATAAACCATTTGTCAGTCATTTTATTCGCCCAACAAAGAATCCTATCCAAGGTGCTTTTCTATTAGTGCTGAATTTAATAATTGACATGGTTCAGCATAGTTTTTAAAAGGGTCTGATTGCAAAATATGATTGCCAAAGTTCAGCACTTGTAATATTTGTGTTTTTGGTGTACTCAGCTTCTAAAACACACACAAGAGACATTATAATTTCCTCTGGGTGATTACATTAATGTTGGTTGAAAAAAAACCGAATGCTGAGAAGCATATGTTTTTAAATGGGTCTAGGACAATAAACTTATTTAATTTCCCTTGGCCTTGCATCAATCAAATTCTGAAAAAATAAACACTTCTAAAATTATTTTGTCAGATTTGGAAACTGTTGGTATGGTTGGAACTTTGCGTATAAAATTAGTAAAGTTGCCAAATTGTTTAGTTTTTTTCTTTAATACTTTTCCGAATTAGCCTTAATTATTTATAAGATGAAAAACAGTGCTTTCAATTCCATTGACTTGGCCATCCCTTAAAGGCACTGGAAGCTTCACTATATGAAAATGTTTTCTTTTTCTTTTAGATTGTGTACAATGGGAGTGAGTGATGTAATCTTCTAATGCGTGTGGTGAAAAGAAGGCGAATCCGTTATTGTTTTTCTGCCCAAATTTGAAGCTATTTAATAAATCTTGATAAAGTTAAAAAACTGTTTTGATTTGTTTGTTTTTGTTTTAATTGTTTCCCGTGAGTTTTCGAAATTCGTTCCAGCAGATTCTGTGGCTTCTACTGCCGGTATTTTTACGTGAAAAAAATACTGTTTTGTTGTGAGGTCATTTACGAAATCGTTAACGTTAGGACCAACTTCTGCGGGTAGTACAACTCGATGTATCACATATCTTTCGGAATACTGCTAAAAGTGTAATTTTGTATTGCGCTCTTTACTTTTACCATTCTGTGGGAAAAGGCGGTACAAAATTTTAACACGCGTTATTCGTTTTTGTTGTTTCGCGTAATCTAATTTTCTCGCACATTTTGAAAAGAATATCCCACGCACATCAAATACTCGCGCAGTCTATTCGCAAAAAAACTGTTTTTGAGCAACGAATTGTTCCGCAGAGCGTTCATTTTCCTACCTCGTCCCCAGGGTTCTTCTATATGATATTCAATTTTGATGTATTTCGGAAGATGTTAGCGCCAATTAAACAAGAAGCGCTAGGGACAAAGTATTGGATAGTTTAATTTTGCTTGCAACTTGCGAAATGCTTCGCAACCTTTTTTTTTAATTTCTAGTTTAATTTTTTTTTTTCACCACTTAAACGCATGAGACTTGTAGTTTTCAAAAATATTTTCATATTTGATGGGACGCTGAATAAAAGAAGTTTAATCGCCGGCAAACGAAAATCTGCGATTTCCCGTAAATCCCTGACTCGGCCCGTATAGTCAAAAGTATACAAAGAAAGTACCCAGGGAGTAAACTCATTTCCAGAACGATTTTTTAAATTATTTTTTCACCACTAAAACGCATAAGACTTGTAGTTTTTAAAAATGTTTTCATTTTTGATGAGACGCTTAATGAAAGAGGTTTAATCGCCGGAAAACTAAAATCCGCGATTTCCCGTAAATCCCGGGCTTGGCCCGTATAGTCGAATGTATACAAAGAAAGTACCCAGGAAGTAAACTCATTTCCCGAACGATTTTTTAATTTTTTTTTTCACCACTAAAACGCATGAGACTTGTATTTTTTAAAAATGTTTTCATTTTTGATAAGACGCTTAATGAAAGAGGTTTAATCGCCGGAAAACGAAAACCCGCGATTTCCCGTAAATCCCGGGCTTGGCCCGTATAGTCGAATGTATACAAAGAAAGTACCCTGTGAGTAAACTCATTTCCAGAACGATTTTTAAATTATTTTTTCACCACTAAAACGTATAAGACTTGTAGTTTTTAAAAATGTTTTCATTTTTGATGAAACGCTGAATATCAATATAGAAAGAGTTGCAGAGAGGTTGCCAAGGCAAAGGCATTAAGCACGGCAAGGAAAGGGCAAAGGCAGGCAAGGAAACAGGAAGAGGAATCAGGAAGGCAGGGGTGGGTAAGGCATGGTATGCACAGGCATGGGAGGCACAGGCAAGGACATAGTAGGCAGGCACCAGAAAAGGCATAGGAAGGGCAGGTAAAGAAAGGCATGGTCAGTGCTGGCAAGGCAGGCAAGGGAACAGGAAGAGGAATCAGCAAGGCAGGGGTAGCAAAGGCATGGGAGGCACAGGCAAGGGCATAGTGGGCAGGCAGCAGAAAAGGTATAGGAAGGGTAGGCAAAGGCTCGGTAAGTGCTGGCAAGGCAACGGCAAGGCAGGGGCAGGCACCTTAATAGAAACTCTCCCCCTACAAATCAAAGATTACGTATACTCAATATTTCTAAGGTATATATAGTCCGGGAATTTCAAATTAAATACAAATTAATCTGCAAGTAAAAGTTCGATGGGCAACATTTAATTTTGTTAAATTTGGGGTATTTGAATAAAAGCAAAGTCAATTGCCGCTCGTCCAATTTTGAACCCTGGCTCCCTGACTTTGTATCTTATCAGGGAAAAAAACACGGGGGAAATGTTGGTCGGGGGAAACCCACCAAACCTCGAATTTACTCGTTTTTTCCCTCCATAAGGTATACCGACGGATTACCTGGCCGTTGTTAGATGCATAATTGTGTTTCCTAGCCCCGTCCAGGATTCGAACCCGGATCTCTCATTTGCATGAGTGTCGTAGCCATTAGACCAACGAGGCATAAAATTATTCACTGTTTTAGGAAGTAAAAAAGGCATATCGAAAAAAATATACGCATTTTTATAAGAACAATTTCATAAGAGACAAGCACTCAAATTTTTCCAAAAAATAAAAACAAAATGAAAACAGATTCAGGCTCAAATAATTGGAGTTTCTTGATGTAAAAAAAGGTTATTTGATATAGAAATAATTTCTGTCAAAAAATTAATGCGATATATATATAGATATTTAAAGATTTTCAATACATGTTGATGATTGCACAAGAACCACTTGTCAGAATTTAAAATGGCTTAATAAAAAATATAGATGTCAATATAGAAATAATTTCCATTTGTCACTTAATCCACACTGGTGTATGCTCACCGGCAGGGTTAAAAAAGTTAATTTCCTGATCTATAACGTGGCAATGTCTACTACACCGCTTCTTTTGTGATGTTCCTACATTATAGCTACAATCATTCACAAAAATATGGCTCTCATCCCCTCTATAACATTCAATGTTATAAAGTTCCCAACTTGACCTCGTAAATGGGAAGGGAAGTATCTGTAGAATTATATATAGGTATGTACTTTTGCTGATTTCGCTAAACATTTTTTGCCCTTGAACTTTGGTCTAAAATTGGACGATTGTGGATTGTCGCTAGAACAAGCTATGTAATGGGACATTCCCAATCAGAGTAGAATTATATCACTTATATACTGTGTCATAAGTATAAGCTAGGTGGCCTATCTCATTAAAAATCTGTCCAAAAGAATTTTTCTATGTTAGCTATGTAGATAATTTTATGCTAGCCTAATTAGCTAATTTTATGCCAGCTAAGTAGTTAAATTTATGCTAGCTCTGTAGCCAGTTTTTTAAGCTAGCTTTTATGTTATATGTTTGTTCTATTGCCCTATTTTATGCCAGCCAGCTCAGTCAGTAGTTTTATGCTAGCTAGCCTTAAGTGTGAGTGAGAATAAGAAAGAGTTCATTACATGTAAAGGAATAGTGATATACTAGCTAGCTAAAAACATACCCTTTCTTCGTTTTCTTGAACAAGCCCTTCCGTCAGTTGCGATATAGCTTAGATTAACGAAAGTTTGAGTTTGAGGCGCTATGTGTCCGAGAAAAAATTCATGTGATATTAGTGAAATTAATATGTGTATCACGTGGCTAAAAATTGTAGGCAAACTTAATCTCAACTGGAAACAGCACTACTACGCTTGGTTAAAAAACAACAAAAACTCCATCGCCGTGCTAAAAAAATATTGTCTCGCTTACTAAAAAATGTAATTAAGAATGACCATATTAAATCGCTGGGAAACTGACTCAAAAACGGCCGAATTTTGGATATTTTTAATGTATAGGGGGACGAGGCGCGGAAATCGTATAGAAATCCTATATACTCTCCACCGTACTTCCTTTTTCTTTTATATTTGGCTTATTTAATGAGGAAATGGGCTCCGCTACGCCCCGGGCGCTGACGCGCCCTCCGCTTTACTCCGCAAAAAGAAGTTTAATCACCGGCAAACGAAATCCCGCGATTTCCCGTAAATCCCGGGCTTGGCCCGTATAGTCGAATGTATACAAAGAAAGTACCCAGGGAGTAAACTTATTTCCCGAACGATTTTTTAATTTTTTCTTTCACCACTAAAACGCATGAGACTTGTAGTTTTCAAAAATGTTTTCATTTTTGATGAGACGGTTAATGAAAGAAGTTTAATCGCCGGCAAACGAAAACCCGCGATTTCCCGTAAATCCCGGGTTTGGCCCGTATAGTCAAATGTATACAAAGAAAGTACCCTGTGAGTAAACTCATTTCCCGAACGATTTTTTAAATTATTTTTTCACCACTAAAACGCATGAGACTTGTAGTTTTCAAAAATTTTTCATTTTTGATGAGACGCTGAATAAAAGAAGTTTAATCGCCGGCAAACGAAAACCCGCCATTTCCCGTAAACCCCGGACTCGACCCGTATAGTCAAAAGTATACAAAGAAAGTACCCAGGGAGTAAACTCATTTCCCGAACGATTTTTTATATTATTTTTTTACCACTAAACGCATGAGACTTGTAGTTTTCAAAAATATTTTCATATTTGATGGGACGCTGAATGAAAGAAGTTTAATCGCCGGCAAACGAAAATCCGCGATTTCCCGTAAATCCCGGACTCGGCCCGTATAGTCAAAAGTATACAAAGAAAGTACCCAGGGAGTAAACTCATTTCCCGAACGACTTTTTAAATTATTTTTTCACCACTAAAACGCATGAGACTTGTAGTTTTCAAAAATGTTTTCATTTTTGATGAGACGCTTAATGAAAGAGGTTAAATCGCCGGCAAACAAAATCCCGCGTTTTCCCGTAAATCCGGGGCTTGGCAGGTATAGTCGAATGTATACAAAGAAAGTACCCAGGGAGTAAACTCATTTCCCGAACGATTTTTTAAATTTTTTTTTTTCACCACTAAAACGCATGAGACTTGTAGTTTTCAAAAATGTTTTCATTTTTGATGAGACGCTTAATGAAAGAGGTTTAAACGCCGGAAAACGAAAACCCGCGATTTCCCGTAAATCCCGGGCTTGGCCCGTATAGTTGAATGTATACAAAGAAAGTACCCTGTGAGTAAACTCATTTCCAGAACGATTTTTTAAATTATTTTTTCACCACTAAAACGTATAAGACTTGTAGTTTTTAAAAATGTTTTCATTTTTGATGAAACGCTGAATAAAAGCAGTTTAATCGGCGGCAAACGAAAACCTGCGATTTCCCGTAAATCCCGGACTCGGCCCGTATAGTCAAAAGTATACAAAAAAGTACCCAGGGAGTAAACTCAGGGTACTTTCTTTGTATACATTCGACTATACGGGCCAAGCCCGGGATTTACGGGAAATTGCGGGTTTTCGTTTGCCGGCGATTAAACCACTTTCATTAAGCATCTCATCAAAAATGAAAACATTTCTGAAAACTACAAGTCTCATGGGCTTTAGTGGTGAAAAAAGAATTTAAAAAATCGTTTGGGAAATGAGTTTACTCCCTGGGTACTTTCTTTGTATACTTTTGACTATACGGGCCGAGTACGGGATTGACGGAAAATTGCAGGTTTTCGGTTGCCGGCGATTAAACTTCTTTTATTCAGCGTCTCATCAAAAATGAAAACATTTTTGAAAACTACAAGTCTCATGCGTTTTAGTGGTGAAAATATAATTTAAAAAATCGTTCGGGAAATGAGTTTACACCCTGGGTACTCTCTTTGTATACTTTTGACTATACGGGCCGAGTCCGGGATTTACGGGAAATCGCAGGTTTTCGTTTGCCGGCGATTAAACTTCTTTTATTCAGCGTCTCATCAAAAATGAAAACATTTTTCAAAACTACAAGTCTCATGCGTTTTAGTGGTGAAAAAATAATTTAAAAATTCGTTAGGGAAATGAGTTTACTCACTGGGTACGTTCCTTGTATACTTTTGACTATACGGGCCGAGACCGGGATTTACGGGAAATTGCGGGTTTTCGTTTGCCGGCGATTAAACCTCTTTTATTCAGCGTCTCATCAAAAATGAAAACATTTTTAAAAAATACAAGTCTCATGGGCTTTAGTGGTGAAATAATAATATAAAAAATTGTTTGGGAAATGAGTTTACTCCCTGGGTACTTTCTTTGTATACTTTTGACTATACGGGCCGAGTACGGGATTTACGGGAAATCGCAGGTTTTCGTTTGCCGGCGATTAAACTTCTTTTATTCAGCGTCTCATCAAAGATGACAACATTTTTGAAAACTACAAGTCTCATGCGTTTTAGTGGTGAAAAAATAGATTAAAAAATCGTTCGGGAAATGAGTTTACACCCTGGGTACTTTCTTTGTATACTTTTGACAATACGGGCCGAGTCAGGGATTTACGGGAAATCGCAGGTTTTCGTTTGCCGGCGATTAAACTTCTTTTATTCAGCGTCTCATCAAAAATGAAAACATTTTTGAAAACTACAAGTCTCATACGTTTTAGTGGTGAAAAAATAATTTAAAAATTCGTTTGGGAAATGAATTTACTGCCTGGACACTTTATTTGTATACTTTTGACTATACGGGCCGAGTCCAGGATTTACGGGAAATCGCAGGTTTTTGTTTGCCGGCGATTAAACTTCTTTTATTCAGCGTCTCATCAAAAATGAAAACATTTTTAAAAACTACAAGTCTCATGCGTTTTAGTGGTGAAAAAGTAATTTAAAAAATCGTTCGGGAAATGAGTTTACTCCCTGGGTACTTTCTTTGTACACTTTTGACTATACGGGCCAAGCCCGGGATTTACGGGAAATCGCGGGTTTTCGTTTGCCGGCGATTAAACTTCTTTTATTCAGCGTCTCATCAAAAATGAAAACATTTTTAAAAACTACAAGTCTCATGCGTTTTAGTGGTGAAAAAATAATTTGAAAAATCGTTCTGGAAATGAGTTTACTTCCTGGGTACTTTCTTTGTATACTTTTGACTATACGGGCCGAGTCCGGGATTTACGGGAAATCGCGGGTTTTCGTTTGCCGACGATTAAACTTCTTTTATTCAGCGTTTCATCAAAAATGAAAACATTTTTAAAAACTACAAGTCTTATGCGTTTTAGTGGTGAAAAAGTAATTTAAAAAATCGTTCGGGAAATGAGTTTACTCACTGGGTACTTTGCTTGTATACTTTTAACTATATGGGCCGAGTCCGGGATTTACGGGAAATCGCGGGTTTTCGTTTGCCGGCGATTAAACTTCTTTTATTCAACGTCTCATCAAAAATGAAAACATTTTTAAAAACTACAAGTCTCATGGGTTTTAGTGGTGAAATAAAAATTTAAAAAATCGTTCGGGAAATGAGTTTACTCCCTGGGTACTTTCTTTGTATACTTTTGACTATACGGGCCGAGTCCCGGATTTACGGGAAATCGCAGGTTTTCGTTTGCCGGCGATTAAACTTCTTTTATTCAGCGTCTCATCAAAAATGAAAACATTTTTATAAACTACAAGTCTCATGCGTTTTAGTGGTGAAAAAGTAATTTAAAAAATCGTTCGGGAAGTGAGTTTACTCCCTGGGTACTTTCTTTGTATACTTTTGACTATACGGGCCAAGCCCGGGATTTACGAGAAATCGCGGGTTTTCGTTTGCCGGCGATTAAACTTCTTTTATTCAGCGTCTCATCAAAAATGAAAACATTTTTAAAAACTACAAGTCTTATGCGTTTTAGTGGTGAAAAAATAATTTAAAAAATTGTTCTGGAAATGAGTTTACTCCCTGGGTACTTTCTTTGTATACTTTTGACTATACGGGCCGAGTCCGGGATTTACGGGAAATCGCAGGTTTTCGTTTGCCGGCGATTAAACTGCTTTTATTCAGCGTCTCAACAAAAATGAAAACATTTTTGAAAACTACAAGTCTCATGGGTTTTAGTGGTGAAATAAAAATTTAAAAAATCGTTTGGGAAATGAGTTTACTCCCTGGGTACTTTTTTTGTATACTTTTGACTATGCGGGCCGAGTCCAGGATTTACGGGAAATCGCAGGTTTTCGTTTGCCGGCGATTAAACTTCTTTTATTAAGCGTCTCATCAAAAATGAAAACATTTTTAAAAACTACAAGTCTCATGCGTTTTAGTGGTGAAAAAATAGTTTAAAAAATCGTTCGGGAAATGAGTTTACACCCTGGGTACTTTCTTTGTATACTTTTGACAATACGGGCCAAGTCCGGGATTTACGGGAAATCGCAGGTTTTCGTTTGCCGGCGATTAAACTTCTTTTATTCAGCGTCTCATCCAAAATGAAAACATTTTTGAAAACTACAAGTCTCATACGTTTTAGTGGTGAAAAAATAATTTAAAAATTCGTTTGGGAAATGAGTTTACTGCCTGGACACTTTCTTTGTATACTTTTGACTATACGGGCCGAGTCCAGGATTTACGGGAAATCGCAGGTTTTTGTTTGCCGGCGATTAAACTTCTTTTATTCAGCGTCTCATCAAAAATGAAAACATTTTTAAAAACTACAAGTCTCATGCGTTTTAGTGGTGAAAAAGTAATTTAAAAAATCGTTCGGGAAATGAGTTTACTCCCTGGGTACTTTCTTTGCATACTTTTGACTATACGGGCCAAGCCCGGGATTTACGGGAAATCGCGGGTTTTCGTTTGCCGGCGATTAAACTTCTTTTATTCAGCGTCTCATCAAAAATGAAAACATTTTTAAAAACTACAAGTCTCATGCGTTTTAGTGGTGAAAAAATAATTTAAAAAATCGTTCTGGAAATGAGTTTACTTCCTGGGTACTTTCTTTGTATACTTTTGACTATACGGGCCGAGTCCGGGATTTACGGGAAATCGCGGGTTTTCGTTTGCCGACGATTAAACTTCTTTTATTCAGCGTTTCATCAAAAATGAAAACATTTTTAAAAACTACAAGTCTTATGCGTTTTAATGGTGAAAAAGTAATTTAAAAAATCGTTCGGGAAATGAGTTTACTCACTGGGTACTTTGCTTGTATACTTTTAACTATATGGGCCGAGTCCGGGATTTACGGGAAATCGCGGGTTTTCGTTTGCCGGCGATTAAACTTCTTTTATTCAACGTCTCATCAAAAATGAAAACATTTTTAAAAACTACAAGTCTCATGGGTTTTAGTGGTGAAATAAAAATGTAAAAAATCGTTTGGGAAATGAGTTTACTCCCTGGGTACTTTCTTTGTATACTTTTGACTATACGGGCCGAGTCCAGGATTTACGGGAAATCGCAGGTTTTCGTTTGCCGGCGATTAAACTTCTTTTATTCAGCGTCTCATCAAAAATGAAAACATTTTTAAAAACTACAAGTCTCATGCGTTTTAGTGGTGAAAAAGTAATTTAAAAAATCGTTCGGGAAGTGAGTTTACTCCCTGGGTACTTTCTTTGTATACTTTTGACTATACGGGCCTAGCCCGGGATTTACGAGAAATCGCCGGTTTTCGTTTGCCGGCGATTAAACTTCTTTTATTCAGCGTCTCATCAAAAATGAAAACATTTTTAAAAACTACAAGTCTTATGCGTTTTAGTGGTGAAAAAATAAATTAAAAAATCGTTCTGGAAATGAGTTTACTCCCTGGGTACTTTCTTTGTATACTTTTGACTATACGGGCCGAGTCCGGGATTTACGGGAAATCGCAGGTTTTCGTTTGCCGGCGATTAAACTGCTTTTATTCAGCGTCTCATCAAAAATGAAAACATTTTTGAAAACTACAAGTCTCATGGGTTTTAGTGGTGAAATAAAAATTTAAAAAATCGTTTGGGAAATGAGTTTACTCCCTGGGTACTTTTTTTGTATACTTTTGACTATGCGGCCCGAGTCCAGGATTTACGGGAAATCGCAGGTTTTCGTTTGCCGGCGATTAAACTTCTTTTATTAAACGTCTCATCAAAAGTGAAAACATTTTTAAAAACTACAAGTCTCATGCGTTTTAGTGGTGAAAAAGTAATTTAAAAAATCGTTCGGGAAATGAGTTTACTCCCTGGGTACTTTCTTTGTATACTTTTCACTATACGGGCCAAGCCCGGGATTTACGGGAAATCGCGGGTTTTCGTTTGCCGGCGATTAAACATCTTTTATTCAGCGTCTCATCAAAAATGAAAACATTTTTAAAAACTACAAGTCTTATGCGTTTTAGTGGTGAAAAAATAATTTAAAAAATCGTTCTGGAAATGAGTTTACTCCCTGGGTACTTTCTTTGTATACTTTTGACTATACGGGCCGAGTCCGGGATTTACGGGAAATCGCAGGTTTTCGCTTGCCGGCGATTAAACTGCTTTTATTCAGCGTCTCATCAAAAATGAAAACATTTTTAAAAACTACAAGTCTTATGCGTTTTAGTGGTGAAAAAATAATTTAAAAAATCGTTCTGGAAATGAGTTTACTCCCTGGGTACTTTCTTTGTATACTTTTGACTATACGGGCCGAGTCCGGGATTTACGGGAAATCGCAGGTTTTCGTTTGCCGGCGATTAAACTGCTTTTATTTAGCGTCTCATCAAAAATGAAAACATTTTTGAAAACTACAAGTCTCATGGGTTTTAGTGGTGAAATAAAAATTTAAAAAATCGTATGGGAAATGAGTTTACTCCCTGGGTACTTTTTTTGTATACTTTTGACTATGCGGGCCGAGTCCAGGATTTACGGGAAATCGCAGGTTTTCGTTTGCCGGCGATTAAACTGCTTTTATTTAGCGTCTCATCAAAAATGAAAACATTTTTGAAAACTACAAGTCTCATGGGTTTTAGTGGTGAAATAAAAATTTAAAAAATCGTTTGGGAAATGAGTTTACTCCCTGGGTACTTTTTTTGTATACTTTTGACTATGCGGGCCGAGTCCAGGATTTACGGGAAATCGCAGGTTTTCGTTTGCCGGCGATTAAACTTCTTTTATTAAGCGTCTCATCAAAAGTGAAAACATTTTTAAAAACTACAAGTATCATGCGTTTTAGTGGTGAAAAAGTAATTTAAAAAATCGTTCGGGAAATGAGTTTACTCCCTGGGTACTTTCTTTGTATACTTTTGACTATACGGGCCAAGCCCGGGATTTACGGGAAATCGCGGGTTTTCGTTTGCCGGCGATTAAACTTCTTTTATTCAGCGTCTCATCAAAAATGAAAACATTTTTAAAAACTAAAAGTCTTATGCGGTTTAGTGGTGAAATAAAAATTTAAAAAATCGTTTGGGAAATGAGTTTACTCCCTGGGTACTTTTTTTGTATACTTTTGACTATGCGGGCCGAGTCCAGGATTTACGGGAAATCGCAGGTTTTCGTTTGCCGGCGATTAAACTTCTTTTATTAAGCGTCTCATCAAAAGTGAAAACATTTTTAAAAACTACAAGTATCATGCGTTTTAGTGGTGAAAAAGTAATTTAAAAAATCGTTCGGGAAATGAGTTTACTCCCTGGGTACTTTCTTTGTATACTTTTGACTATACGGGCCAAGCCCGGGATTTACGGGAAATCGCGGGTTTCCGTTTGCCGGCGATTAAACTTCTTTTATTCAGCGTCTCATCAAAAATGAAAACATTTTTAAAAACTAAAAGTCTTATGCGTTTTAGTGGTGAAAAAATAATTTAAAAAATCGTTCTGGAAATGAGTTTACTCCCTGGGTACTTTCTTTGTATACTTTTGACTATACGGGCCGAGTCCGGGATTTACGGGAAATCGCAGGTTTTCGTTTGCCGGCGATTAAACTGCTTTTATTCAGCGTCTCATCAAAAATGAAAACATTTTTAAAAACCACAAGTCTCATGCGTTTTAGTGGTGAAAAAATAATTTAAAAAATCATTCGGGAAATGAGTTTACTCCCTGGGTACTTTATTTGTATACTTTTGACTATACGGGCCAACCCGGGATTTACGGGAAATCGCGGGTTTTCGTTTTCCGACAATTAAACTTCTTATATTCAGCGTTTTATCAAAAATGAAAACAATTTTAAAAAATACAAGTCTCATGCGTTTTAGTGGTGAAAAAATAATTTAAAAAATCGTTCGGGAAATAAGTTTTCTCCCTGGGTACTTTCTTTGTATACTTTTGACTATACGGGCCGAGTCCGGGATTTACGGGAAATCGCGGATTTTTGTTTGCCGGCGATTAAACTTCTTTTATTCAGCGTCCCATCAAATATGAAAATATTTTAGAAAACTACAAGTCTCATGCGTTTAGTGGTAAAAAAATAATATAAAAAATCGTTCGGGAAATGAGTTTACTCCCTGGGTACTTTCTTTGTATACTCTTGACTATACGGGTCGAGTCCGGGGTTTACGGGAAATGGCGGGTTTTCGTTTGCCGGCGATTAAACTTCTTTTATTCAGCGTCTCATCAAAAATGAAAACATTTTTGAAAACTACAAGTCTCATGCGTTTTAGTGGTGAAAAGATAATTTAAAAAATCGTTTTGGAAATGAGTTTACTCACAGGGTACTTTCTTTGTATACATTCGACTATACGGCCAAGCCCGGGATTTGCGGGAAATCGCGGGTTTTCGTTTGCTGGCGATTAAACCACTTTCATTAAGCATCTCATCAAAAATGAAAACATTTTTAAAAATTACAAGTCTCATGGGTTTTAGTGGTGAAATAAAAATTTAAAAAATCGCTTGGGAAATGAGTTTACTCCCTGGGTACTTCCTTTGTATACTTTTGACTATACGGGCCGAGTCCAGGATTTACAGGAAATCGCAGGTTTTCGTTTGCCGGCGATTAAACTTCTTTTATTCAGCGTCTCATCAAAAATGAAAACATTTTTAAAAACTACAAGTCTCATGCGTTTTAGTGGTGAAAAAGTAATTTAAAAAATAGTTCGGGAAATGAGTTTACTCCCTGGGTACTTTCTTTGTATACTTTTGACTATACGGGCCAAGCCCGGGATTTACGGGAAATCGCGGGTTTTCGTTTGCCGGCGATTAAACTTCTTTTATTCAGCGTCTCATCAAAAATGAAAACATTTTTAAAAACTACAAGTCTTATGCGTTTTAGTGGTGAAAAAATAATTTAAAAAATCGTTCTGGAAATGAGTTTACTCCCTGGGTACTTTCTTTGTATACTTTGGACTATACGGGCCGAGTCCGGGATTTACGGAAAATCGCAGATTTTCGTTTGCCGGCGATTAAACTGCTTTTATTCAGCGTCTCATCAAAATCGAAAACATTTTTGAAAACTACAAGTCTCATGCGTTTTAGTGGTGAAAAAATAATTTAAAAAATCGTTCGGGAAATGAGTTTACTCCTTGGGTACTTTCTTTGTATACTTTTGACTATACGGGCCAAGCCCCGGATTTACGGGAAAACGCGGGCTTTCGTTTGCCGGCGATTAAACCTCTTTCATTAAGCGTCTCATCAAAAATGAAAACATTTTGGAAAACTACAAGTCTCATGCGTTTTAGTGGTGAAAAAATAATTTAAAAAATCGTTCGGGAAATGAGTTTACTCCCTGGGTACTTTCTTTGTATACTTTTGACTATACGGGCCGAGTCCGGGATTTACGGGAAATCGCGGATTTTCGTTTGCCGGCGATTAAAGTTCTTTTATTCAGCGTCCCATCAAATATGAAAATATTTTTGAAAACTACAAGTCTCATGCGTTTAGTTGTAAAAAAATAATATAAAAAATCGTTCGGGAAATGAGTTTACTCCCTGGGTACTTTCTTTGTGTACTTTTGACTATACGGGTCGAGTCCGGGGTTTACGGGAAATGGCGGGTTTTCGTTTGCCGGCGATTAAACTTCTTTTATTCAGCGTCTCATCAAAAATGAAAACATTTTTGAAAACTACAAGTCTCATGGGTTTTAGTGGTGAAATAAAAATTTAAAAAATCGTTTGGGAAATGAGTTTACTCCCTGGGTACTTTTTTTGTATACTTTTGACTATGCGGGCGGAGTCCAGGATTTACGGGAAATCGCAGGTTTTCGTTTGCCGGCGATTAAACTGCTTTTATTTAGCGTCTCATCAAAAATGAAAACATTTTTGAAAACTACAAGTCTCATGGGTTTTAGTGGTGAAATAAAAATTTAAAAAATCGTTTGGGAAATGAGTTTACTCCCTGGGTACTTTTTTTGTATACTTTTGACTATGCGGGCCGAGTCCAGGATTTACGGGAAATCGCAGGTTTTCGTTTGCCGGCGATTAAACTTCTTTTATTAAGCGTCTCATCAAAAGTGAAAACATTTTTAAAAACTACAAGTATCATGCGTTTTAGTGGTGAAAAAGTAATTTAAAAAATCGTTCGGGAAATGAGTTTACTCCCTGGGTACTTTCTTTGTATACTTTTGACTATACGGGCCAAGCCCGGGATTTACGGGAAATCGCGGGTTTTCGTTTGCCGGCGATTAAACTTCTTTTATTCAGCGTCTCATCAAAAATGAAAACATTTTTAAAAACTACAAGTCTTATGCGTTTTAGTGGTGAAAAAATAATTTAAAAAATCGTTCTGGAAATGAGTTTACTCCCTGGGTACTTTCTTTGTATACTTTTGACTATACGGGCCGAGTCCGGGATTTACGGGAAATCGCAGGTTTTCGTTTGCCGGCGATTAAACTGCTTTTATTCAGCGTCTCATCAAAAATGAAAACATTTTTAAAAACCACAAGTCTCATGCGTTTTAGTGGTGAAAAAATAATCTAAAAAATCGTTCGGGAAATGAGTTTACTCCCTGGGTACTTTCTTTGTATACTTTTGACTATACGGGTTAAGCCGGGATTTACGGGAAATCGCGGGTTTTCGTTTTCCGACAATTAAACTTCTTTTATTCAGCGTTTCATCAAAAATGAAAACAATTTTGAAAACTACAAGTCTCATGCGTTTTAGTGGTGAAAAAATTATTTAAAAAATCGTTCGGGAAATGAGTTTTCTCCCTGGGTACTTTCTTTGTATACTTTTGACTATACGGGCCGAGTCCGGGATTTACGGGAAATCGCGGATTTTTGTTTGCCGGCGATTAAACTTCTTTTATTCAGCGTCCCATCAAATATGAAAATATTTTAGAAAACTACAAGTCTCATGCGTTTAGTGGTGAAAAAATTATTTAAAAAATCGTTCGGGAAATGAGTTTTCTCCCTGGGTACTTTCTTTGTATACTTTTGACTATACGGGTCGAGTCCGGGGTTTACGGGAAATGGCGGGTTTTCGTTTGCCGGCGATTAAACTTCTTTTATTCAGCGTCTCATCAAAAATGAAAACATTTTTGAAAACTACAAGTCTCATGCGTTTAGTGGTAAAAAAATAATATAAAAAATCGTTCGGGAAATGAGTTTACTCCCTGGGTACTTTCTTTGTATACTCTTGACTATACGGGTCGAGTCCGGGGTTTACGGGAAATGGCGGGTTTTCGTTTGCCGGCGATTAAACTTCTTTTATTCAGCGTCTCATCAAAAATGAAAACATTTTTGAAAACTACAAGTCTCATGCGTTTTAGTGTTGAAAAGATAATTTAAAAAATCGTTTTGGAAATGAGTTTACTCACAGGGTACTTTCTTTGTATACATTCGACTATACGGCCAAGCCCGGGATTTGCGGGAAATCGTGGGTTTTCGTTTGCTGGCGATTAAACCACTTTCATTAAGCATCTCATCAAAAATGAAAACATTTTTAAAAATTACAAGTCTCATGGGTTTTAGTGGTGAAATAAAAATTTAAAAAATCGCTTGGGAAATGAGTTTACTCCCTGGGTACTTCCTTTGTAAACTTTTGACTATACGGGCCGAGTCCAGGATTTACAGGAAATCGCAGGTTTTCGTTTGTCGGCGATTAAACTTCTTTTATTCAGCGTCTCATCAAAAATGAAAACATTTTTAAAAACTACAAGTCTCATGCGTTTCAGTGGTGAAAAAGTAATTTAAAAAATAGTTCGGGAAATGAGTTTACTCCCTGGGTACTTTCTTTGTATACTTTTGACTATACGGGCCAAGCCCGGGATTTACGGGAAATCGCGGGTTTTCGTTTGCCGGCGATTAAACTTCTTTTATTCAGCGTCTCATCAAAAATGAAAACATTTTTAAAAACTACAAGTCTTATGCGTTTTAGTGGTGAAAAAATAATTTAAAAAATCGTTCTGGAAATGAGTTTACTCCCTGGGTACTTTCGTTGTATACTTTTGACTATACGGGCCGAGTCCGGGATTTACGGAAAATCGCAGATTTTCGTTTGCCGGCGATTAAACTGCTTTTATTCAGCGTCTCATCAAAAATGAAAACATTTTTAAAAACTACAAGTCTCATGCGTTTTAGTGGTGAAAAAATAATTTAAAAAATCGTTCGGGAAATGAGTTTACTCCTTGGGTACTTTCTTTGTATACTTTTGACTATACGGGCCAAGCGCCGGATTTACGGGAAAACGCGGGCTTTCGTTTGCCGGCGATTAAACCTCTTTCATTAAGCGTCTCATCAAAAATGAAAACATTTTGGAAAACTACAAGTCTCATGCGTTTTAGTGGTGAAAAAATAATTTAAAAAATCGTTCGGGAAATGAGTTTACTCCCTGGGTACTTTCTTTGTATACTTTTGACTATACGGGCCGAGTCCGGGATTTACGGGAAATCGCGGATTTTCGTTTGCCGGCGATTGAAGTTCTTTTATTCAGCGTCCCATCAAATATGAAAATATTTTTGAAAACTACAAGTCTCATGCGTTTTAGTGGTGAAAAAATAATTTAAAAAATCGTTCGGGAAATGAGTTTACTCCCTGGGTACTTTCTTTGTATACTTTTGACTATACGGGCCAAGCCGGGATTTACGGGAAATCGCGGGTTTTCGTTTTCCGACAATTAAACTTCTTTTATTCAGCGTTTCATCAAAAATGAAAACAATTTTGAAAACTACAAGTCTCATGCGTTTTAGTGGTGAAAAAATTATTTAAAAAATCGTTCGGGAAATGAGTTTTCTCCCTGGGTACTTTCTTTGTATACTTTTGACTATACGGGCCGAGTCCGGGATTTACGGGAAATCGCGGATTTTTGTTTGCCGGCGATTAAACTTCTTTTATTGAGCGTCCCATCAAATATGAAAATATTTTAGAAAACTACAAGTCTCATGCGTTTAGTGGTAAAAAAATAATATAAAAAATCGTTCGGGAAATGAGTTTACTCCCTGGGTACTTTCTTTGTATACTCTTGACTATACGGGTCGAGTCCGGGGTTTACGGGAAATGGCGGGTTTTCGTTTGCCGGCGATTAAACTTCTTTTATTCAGCGTCTCATCAAAAATGAAAACATTTTTGAAAACTACAAGTCTCATGCGTTTTAGTGGTGAAAAGATAATTTAAAAAATCGTTTTGGAAATGAGTTTACTCACAGGGTACTTTCTTTGTATACATTCGACTATACGGCCAAGCCCGGGATTTGCGGGAAATCGTGGGTTTTCGTTTGCTGGCGATTAAACCACTTTCATTAAGCATCTCATCAAAAATGAAAACATTTTTAAAAATTACAAGTCTCATGGGTTTTAGTGGTGAAATAAAAATTTAAAAAATCGCTTGGGAAATGAGTTTACTCCCTGGGTACTTCCTTTGTATACTTTTGACTATACGGGCCGAGTCCAGGATTTACAGGAAATCGCAGGTTTTCGTTTGCCGGCGATTAAACTTCTTTTATTCAGCGTCTCATCAAAAATGAAAACATTTTTAAAAACTACAAGTCTCATGCGTTTTAGTGGTGAAAAAGTAATTTAAAAAATAGTTCGGGAAATGAGTTTACTCCCTGGGTACTTTCTTTGTATACTTTTGACTATACGGGCCAAGCCCGGGATTTACGGGAAATCGCGGGTTTTCGTTTGCCGGCGATTAAACTTCTTTTATTCAGCGCCTCATCAAAAATGAAAACATTTTTAAAAACTACAAGTCTTATGCGTTTTAGTGGTGAAAAAATAATTTAAAAAATCGTTCTGGAAATGAGTTTACTCCCTGGGTACTTTCTTTGTATACTTTTGACTATACGGGCCGAGTCCGGGATTTACGGAAAATCGCAGATTTTCGTTTGCCGGCGATTAAACTGCTTTTATTCAGCGTCTCATCAAAAATGAAAACATTTTTAAAAACTACAAGTCTCATGCGTTTTAGTGGTGAAAAAATAATTTAAAAAATCGTTCGGGAAATGAGTTTACTCCCTGGGTACTTTCTTTGTATACTTTTGACTATACGGGTGGAGTCCGGGGTTTACGGGAAATGGCGGGTTTTCGTTTGCCGGCGATTAAACTTCTTTTATTCAGCGTCTCATCAAAAATGAAAACATTTCTGAAAACTGCAAGTCTCATGCGTTTTAGTGGTAAAAAAATAATTTAAAAAATCGTTCGGAAAATGAGTTTACTCCCTGGGTACTTTCTTTGTATACTTTTGACTATACGGGCCAAGCCGGGATTTACGGGAAATTGCGGGTTTTCGTTTGCCGGCGATTAAACTTCTTTTATTCAGCGTTTCATCAAAAATGAAAACATTTTTAAAAACTACAAGTCTTATGCGTTTTAGTGGTGAAAAAATAATTTAAAAAATCGTTCTGGAAATGAGTTTACTCACAGGGTACTTTCTTTGTATACATTCGACTATACGGGCCAAGCCCGGGATTTACGGGAAATCGCCGGTTTTCGTTTTCCGGCGATTAAACCTCTTTTATTAAGCGTCTCATCAAAAATGAAAACATTTTTGAAAACTACAAGTCTCATGCGTTTAGTGGTAAAAAAATAATATAAAAAATCGTTCGGGAAATGAGTTTACTCCCTGGGTACTTTCTTTGTATACTCTTGACTATACGGGTCGAGTCCGGGGTTTACGGGAAATGGCGGGTTTTCGTTTGCCGGCGATTAAACTTCTTTTATTCAGCGTCTCATCAAAAATGAAAACATTTTTGAAAACTACAAGTCTCATGCGTTTTAGTGTTGAAAAGATAATTTAAAAAATCGTTTTGGAAATGAGTTTACTCACAGGGTACTTTCTTTGTATACATTCGACTATACGGCCAAGCCCGGGATTTGCGGGAAATCGTGGGTTTTCGTTTGCTGGCGATTAAACCACTTTCATTAAGCATCTCATCAAAAATGAAAACATTTTTAAAAATTACAAGTCTCATGGGTTTTAGTGGTGAAATAAAAATTTAAAAAATCGCTTGGGAAATGAGTTTACTCCCTGGGTACTTCCTTTGTAAACTTTTGACTATACGGGCCGAGTCCAGGATTTACAGGAAATCGCAGGTTTTCGTTTGTCGGCGATTAAACTTCTTTTATTCAGCGTCTCATCAAAAATGAAAACATTTTTAAAAACTACAAGTCTCATGCGTTTCAGTGGTGAAAAAGTAATTTAAAAAATAGTTCGGGAAATGAGTTTACTCCCTGGGTACTTTCTTTGTATACTTTTGACTATACGGGCCAAGCCCGGGATTTACGGGAAATCGCGGGTTTTCGTTTGCCGGCGATTAAACTTCTTTTATTCAGCGTCTCATCAAAAATGAAAACATTTTTAAAAACTACAAGTCTTATGCGTTTTAGTGGTGAAAAAATAATTTAAAAAATCGTTCTGGAAATGAGTTTACTCCCTGGGTACTTTCTTTGTATACTTTTGACTATACGGGCCGAGTCCGGGATTTACGGAAAATCGCAGATTTTCGTTTGCCGGCGATTAAACTGCTTTTATTCAGCGTCTCATCAAAAATGAAAACATTTTTAAAAACTACAAGTCTCATGCGTTTTAGTGGTGAAAAAATAATTTAAAAAATCGTTCGGGAAATGAGTTTACTCCTTGGGTACTTTCTTTGTATACTTTTGACTATACGGGCCAAGCGCCGGATTTACGGGAAAACGCGGGCTTTCGTTTGCCGGCGATTAAACCTCTTTCATTAAGCGTCTCATCAAAAATGAAAACATTTTGGAAAACTACAAGTCTCATGCGTTTTAGTGGTGAAAAAATAATTTAAAAAATCGTTCGGGAAATGAGTTTACTCCCTGGGTACTTTCTTTGTATACTTTTGACTATACGGGCCGAGTCCGGGATTTACGGGAAATCGCGGATTTTCGTTTGCCGGCGATTGAAGTTCTTTTATTCAGCGTCCCATCAAATATGAAAATATTTTTGAAAACTACAAGTCTCATGCGTTTTAGTGGTGAAAAAATAATTTAAAAAATCGTTCGGGAAATGAGTTTACTCCCTGGGTACTTTCTTTGTATACTTTTGACTATACGGGCCAAGCCGGGATTTACGGGAAATCGCGGGTTTTCGTTTTCCGACAATTAAACTTCTTTTATTCAGCGTTTCATCAAAAATGAAAACAATTTTGAAAACTACAAGTCTCATGCGTTTTAGTGGTGAAAAAATTATTTAAAAAATCGTTCGGGAAATGAGTTTTCTCCCTGGGTACTTTCTTTGTATACTTTTGACTATACGGGCCGAGTCCGGGATTTACGGGAAATCGCGGATTTTTGTTTGCCGGCGATTAAACTTCTTTTATTGAGCGTCCCATCAAATATGAAAATATTTTAGAAAACTACAAGTCTCATGCGTTTAGTGGTAAAAAAATAATATAAAAAATCGTTCGGGAAATGAGTTTACTCCCTGGGTACTTTCTTTGTATACTCTTGACTATACGGGTCGAGTCCGGGGTTTACGGGAAATGGCGGGTTTTCGTTTGCCGGCGATTAAACTTCTTTTATTCAGCGTCTCATCAAAAATGAAAACATTTTTGAAAACTACAAGTCTCATGCGTTTTAGTGGTGAAAAGATAATTTAAAAAATCGTTTTGGAAATGAGTTTACTCACAGGGTACTTTCTTTGTATACATTCGACTATACGGCCAAGCCCGGGATTTGGGGGAAATCGTGGGTTTTCGTTTGCTGGCGATTAAACCACTTTCATTAAGCATCTCATCAAAAATGAAAACATTTTTAAAAATTACAAGTCTCATGGGTTTTAGTGGTGAAATAAAAATTTAAAAAATCGCTTGGGAAATGAGTTTACTCCCTGGGTACTTCCTTTGTATACTTTTGACTATACGGGCCGAGTCCAGGATTTACAGGAAATCGCAGGTTTTCGTTTGCCGGCGATTAAACTTCTTTTATTCAGAGTCTCATCAAATATGAAAATATTTTTGAAAACGACAAGTCTCATGCGTTTTAGTGGTGAAAAAATAATTTAAAAAATCGTTCGGGAAATGAGTTTACTCCCTGGGTACTTTCTTTGTATACTTTTGACTATACGGGCCAAGCCGGGATTTACGGGAAATCGCGGGTTTTCGTTTTCCGACAATTAAACTTCTTTTATTCAGCGTTTCATCAAAAATGAAAACAATTTTGAAAACTACAAGTCTCATGCGTTTTAGTGGTGAAAAAATTATTTAAAAAATCGTTCGGGAAATGAGTTTTCTCCCTGGGTACTTTCTTTGTATACTTTTGACTATACGGGCCGAGTCCGGGATTTACGGGAAATCGCGGATTTTTGTTTGCCGGCGATTAAACTTCTTTTATTGAGCGTCCCATCAAATATGAAAATATTTTAGAAAACTACAAGTCTCATGCGTTTAGTGGTAAAAAAATAATATAAAAAATCGTTCGGGAAATGAGTTTACTCCCTGGGTACTTTCTTTGTATACTCTTGACTATACGGGTCGAGTCCGGGGTTTACGGGAAATGGCGGGTTTTCGTTTGCCGGCGATTAAACTTCTTTTATTCAGCGTCTCATCAAAAATGAAAACATTTTTGAAAACTACAAGTCTCATGCGTTTTAGTGGTGAAAAGATAATTTAAAAAATCGTTTTGGAAATGAGTTTACTCACAGGGTACTTTCTTTGTATACATTCGACTATACGGCCAAGCCCGGGATTTGCGGGAAATCGTGGGTTTTCGTTTGCTGGCGATTAAACCACTTTCATTAAGCATCTCATCAAAAATGAAAACATTTTTAAAAATTACAAGTCTCATGGGTTTTAGTGGTGAAATAAAAATTTAAAAAATCGCTTGGGAAATGAGTTTACTCCCTGGGTACTTCCTTTGTATACTTTTGACTATACGGGCCGAGTCCAGGATTTACAGGAAATCGCAGGTTTTCGTTTGCCGGCGATTAAACTTCTTTTATTCAGCGTCTCATCAAAAATGAAAACATTTTTAAAAACTACAAGTCTCATGCGTTTTAGTGGTGAAAAAGTAATTTAAAAAATAGTTCGGGAAATGAGTTTACTCCCTGGGTACTTTCTTTGTATACTTTTGACTATACGGGCCAAGCCCGGGATTTACGGGAAATCGCGGGTTTTCGTTTGCCGGCGATTAAACTTCTTTTATTCAGCGCCTCATCAAAAATGAAAACATTTTTAAAAACTACAAGTCTTATGCGTTTTAGTGGTGAAAAAATAATTTAAAAAATCGTTCTGGAAATGAGTTTACTCCCTGGGTACTTTCTTTGTATACTTTTGACTATACGGGCCGAGTCCGGGATTTACGGAAAATCGCAGATTTTCGTTTGCCGGCGATTAAACTGCTTTTATTCAGCGTCTCATCAAAAATGAAAACATTTTTAAAAACTACAAGTCTCATGCGTTTTAGTGGTGAAAAAATAATTTAAAAAATCGTTCGGGAAATGAGTTTACTCCCTGGGTACTTTCTTTGTATACTTTTGACTATACGGGTGGAGTCCGGGGTTTACGGGAAATGGCGGGTTTTCGTTTGCCGGCGATTAAACTTCTTTTATTCAGCGTCTCATCAAAAATGAAAACATTTCTGAAAACTGCAAGTCTCATGCGTTTTAGTGGTAAAAAAATAATTTAAAAAATCGTTCGGAAAATGAGTTTACTCCCTGGGTACTTTCTTTGTATACTTTTGACTATACGGGCCAAGCCGGGATTTACGGGAAATTGCGGGTTTTCGTTTGCCGGCGATTAAACTTCTTTTATTCAGCGTTTCATCAAAAATGAAAACATTTTTAAAAACTACAAGTCTTATGCGTTTTAGTGGTGAAAAAATAATTTAAAAAATCGTTCTGGAAATGAGTTTACTCACAGGGTACTTTCTTTGTATACATTCGACTATACGGGCCAAGCCCGGGATTTACGGGAAATCGCCGGTTTTCGTTTTCCGGCGATTAAACCTCTTTTATTAAGCGTCTCATCAAAAATGAAAACGTTTTTGAAAACTACAAGTCTCATGCGTTTTAGTGGTGAAAAAAAAATTTAAAAAATCGTTCGGGAAATGAATTTACTCCCTGGGTACTTTCTTTGTATACATTCGACTATACGGGCCAAGCCCTGGATTTACGGGAAATCGCGGATTTTCGTTTGCCGACGATTAAACTTCTTTTATTCAGCGTCCCATCAAATATGAGAACATTTTTGAAAACTACAAGTCTCATGCGTTTTAGTGGTGAAAAGATAATTTAAAAAATCGTTTTGGAAATGCGTTTACTCACAGGGTACTTTCTTTGTATACATTCGACTATACGGGCCAAGCCCGGGATTTAGGGGAAATCGCGGGTTTTCGTTTGCTGGCGATTAAACCACTTTCATTAAGCGTCTCATCAAAAATGAAAACATTTCTGAAAACTACAAGTCTCATGCGTTTTAGTGGTGAAAAAATAATTTAAAAAATCGTTCGGGAAATGAGTTTACTCACAGGGTACTTTCTTTGTATACATTCGACTATACGGGCCAAGCCCGGGATTTACGGGAAATCGCGGGTTTTTGATTGCCGGCGATTAAACTTCTTTCATTAACCGTCTCATCAAAAATGAAAACATTTTTAAAAACTACAAGTCCCATGCGTTTTAGTGGTGAAAAAAAAACTAAAAAATCGTTCGGGAAATGAGTTTACTCCCTGGGTACTTTCTTTGTATACATTTGACTATACGGGCCAAGCCCGGGATTTACGGGAAATCGCGGGATTTCGTTTGCCGGCGATTAAACCTCTTTCATTAAGCGTCTCATCAAAAATAAAAACATTTTTGAAAACTACAAGTCTCATGCGTTTTAGTGGTGAAAAAAGAATTTAAAAAATCGTTCGGGAAATGAGTTTACTCCCTGGGCACTTTCTTTGTATACTTTGGACTATACGGACCGAGTCCGAGATTTTCGGGAAATTGCGGATTTTCGTTTGAGGGCGATTAAACTTCTTTTATTCAGCGTCTAATCAAAAATGAAAACATTTTTGAAAACTACAAGTCTCATGCGTTGTAGTGGTGAAAAAATAATTAAAAAAATCGTTCGGAAAATGAGTTTACTCCCTGGGTACTTTCTTTGTATACTTTTGACTATACGGGCAGAGTCCGGGGTTTACGGGAAATGGCGGGTTTTCGATTGCCGGCGATTAAACTTCTTTTATTCAGCGTCTCATCAAAAATGAAAACATTTTTAAAAACTACAAGTCTCATGCGTTTAGTGGTAAAAAAATAATATAAAAAATCGTTCGGGAAATGAGTTTACTCCCTGGGTACTTTCTTTGTATACTTTTGACTATACGGGTCGAGCCCGGGATTTACGGGAAATCGCGGGATTTCGTTTGCCGGCGATTAAACCTCTTTCATTAAGCGTCTCATCAAAAATAAAAACATTTTTGAAAACTACAAGTCTCATGCGTTTTAGTGGTGAAAAAAGAATTTAAAAAATCGTTCGGGAAATGAGTTTACTCCCTGGGCACTTTCTTTGTATACTTTGGACTATACGGACCGAGTCCGAGATTTTCGGGAAATTGCGGATTTTCGTTTGAGGGCGATTAAACTTCTTTTATTCAGCGTCTAATCAAAAATGAAAACATTTTTGAAAACTACAAGTCTCATGCGTTGTAGTGGTGAAAAAATAATTAAAAAAATCGTTCGGAAAATGAGTTTACTCCCTGGGTACTTTCTTTGTATACTTTTGACTATACGGGCAGAGTCCAGGGTTTACGGGAAATGGCGGGTTTTCGATTGCCGGCGATTAAACTTCTTTTATTCAGCGTCTCATCAAAAATGAAAACATTTTTAAAAACTACAAGTCTCATGCGTTTAGTGGTAAAAAAATAATATAAAAAATCGTTCGGGAAATGAGTTTACTCCCTGGGTACTTTCTTTGTATACTTTTGACTATACGGGTCGAGTCCGGGGTTTAGGGGAAATGGCGGGTTTTCGTTTGCCGTCGATTAAACTTCTTTTATTCAGCGCCTCATCAAAAATGAGAACATTTTTGAAAACTACAAGTCTCATGCGTATTAGTGGTGAAAAGATAATTTAAAAAATCGTTTTGGAAATGCGTTTACTCACAGGGTACTTTCTTTGTATACATTCGACTATACGGGCCAAGCCCGGGATTTAGGGGAAATCGCGGGTTTTCGTTTGCTGGCGATTAAACCACTTTCATTAAGCGTCTCATCAAAAATGAAAACATTTCTGAAAACTACAAGTCTTATGCGTTTTAGTGGTGAAAAAATAATTTAAAAAATCGTTCGGGAAATGAGTTTACTCACAGGGTACTTTCTTTGTATACATTCGACTATACGGGCCAAGACCGGGATTTACGGGAAATCGCGGGTTTTTGATTGCTGGCGATTAAACTTCTTTCATTAACCGTCTCATCAAAAATGAAAACATTTTTAAAAACTACAAGTCTCATGCGTTTTAGTGGTGAAAAAAATAAATTAAAAAATCGTTCGGGAAATGAGTTTACTCTCTGGGTACTTTCTTTGCATACATTCGACTATACGGGCCAAGCCCGGGATTTACGGGAAATCGCGGGATTTCGTTTGCCGGCGATTAAACCTCTTTCATTAAGCGTCTCATCAAAAATGAACACATTTTTGAAAACTACAAGTCTCATGCGTTTTAGTGGTGAAAAAAGAATTTAAAAAATCGTTCGGGAAATGAGTTTACTCCCTGGGTACTTTCTTTGTATACTTTGGCCTATAAGGGCCGAGTCCGAGATTTACGGGAAATCGCGGATTTTCGCTTGAGGGCGATTAAACTTCTTTTATTCAGCGTCTCATCAAAAATGAAAACATTTTTAAAAACTACAAGTCTCATGCGTTGTAGTGGTGAAAAAATAATTTAAAAAATCGTTCGGAAAATGAGTTTACTCCCTGGGTACTTTCTTTGTATACTTTTGACTGTACGGGCAGAGTCCGGGGTTTACGGGAAATGGCGGGTTTTCGTTTTCCGGCGATTAAACTTCTTTTATTCAGCGTCTCATCAAGAATGAAAACATTTTTAAAAACTATAAGTCTCATGGGTTTTAGTGGTAAAATAATAATTTAAAAAATCGTTCGGAAAATGAGTTTACTCCATGGGTAATTTCTTTGTATACTTTTGACTATACGGGCCGAGTCCGGGGTTTACGGGAAATGGCGGGTTTTCGTTTGCCGGCGATTAAACTTCTTTTATTCAGCGTCTCATCAAGAATGAAAACATTTTTAAAAACTATAAGTCTCATGGGTTTTAGTGGTAAAATAATAATTTAAAAAATCGTTCGGAAAATGAGTTTACTCCATGGGTAATTTCTTTGTATACTTTTGACTATACGGGCCGAGTCCGGGGTTTACGGGAAATCGCGGGTTTTCGTTTTCCGGCGATTAAACCTCTTTCATTAAGCGTCTCATCAAAAATGAAAACATTTTTGAAAACTACAAGTCTCATGCGTTTTAGTGGCGAAAAAAAAATTTAAAAAATCGTTCGGGAAATGAGTTTACTCCCTGGGTACTTTCTTTGTATACATTCGACTATACGGGCCAAGCCCTGGATTTACGGGAAATCGCGGATTTTCGTTTGCCGACGATTAAACTTCTTTTATTCAGCGTCCCATCAAATATGAAAATATTTTTGAAAACTACAAGTCTCATGCGTTTAGTGGTAAAAAAATAATATAAAAAATCGTTCGGGAAATGAGTTTACTCCCTTGGTACTTTCTTTGTATACTTTTGAATATACGGGTCGAGTCCGGGGTTTACGGGAAATGGCGGGTTTTCGTTTGCCGGCGATTAAACTTCTTTTATTCAGCGTCTCATCAAAAATGTGAACATTTTTGAAAACTACAAGTCTCATGCGTTTTAGTGGTGAAAAGATAATTTAAAAAATCGTTTTGGAAATGCGTTTACTCACAGGGTACTTTCTTTGTATACATTCGACTATACGGGCCAAGCCCGGGATTTAGGGGAAATCGCGGGTTTTCGTTTGCTGGCGATTAAACCTCTTTCATTAAGCGTCTCATCAAAAATGAAAACATTTCTGAAAACTACAAGTCTCATGCGTTTTAGTGGTGAAAAAATATTTCAAAAAATCGTTCGGGAAATGAGTGTACTCACAGGGTACTTTCTTTGTATACATTCGACTATACGGGCCAAGCCCGGGATTTACGGGAAATCGCAGGATTTGGTTTGCCGGCGATTAAACCTCTTTCATTAAGCGTCTCATCAAAAATGAAAACATTTTTGAAAACTACAAGTCTCATGCGTTTTAGTGGTGAAAAAAGAATTTAAAAAATCGTTCGGGAAATGAGTTTACTCCCTGGGTACTTTCTTTGTATACTTTTGAATATACGGGTCGAGTCCGGGGTTTACGGGAAATGGCGGGTTTTCGTTTGCCGGCGATTAAACTTCTTTTATTCAGCGTCTCATCAAAAATGAGAACATTTTTGAAAACTACAAGTCTCATGCGTTTTAGTGGTGAAAAGATAATTTAAAAAATCGTTTTGGAAATGCGTTTACTCACAGGGTACTTTATTTGTATACATTCGACTATACGGGCCAAGCCCGGGATTTAGGGGAAATCGCGGGTTTTCGTTTGCTGGCGATTAAACCTCTTTCATTAAGCGTCTCATCAAAAATGAAAACATTTCTGAAAACTACAAGTCTCATGCGTTTTAGTGGTGAAAAAATATTTCAAAAAATCGTTCGGGAAATGAGTTTACTCACAGGGTACTTTCTTTGTATACATTCGACTATACGGGCCAAGCCCGGGATTTACGGGAAATCGCAGGATTTGGTTTGCCGGCGATTAAACCTCTTTCATTAAGCGTCTCATCAAAAATGAAAACATTTTTGAAAACTACAAGTCTCATGCGTTTTAGTGGTGAAAAAAGAATTTAAAAAATCGTTCGGGAAATGAGTTTACTCCCTGGGTACTTTCTTTGTATACTTTTGAATATACGGGTCGAGTCCGGGGTTTACGGGAAATGGCGGGTTTTCGTTTGCCGGCGATTAAACTTCTTTTATTCAGCGTCTCATCAAAAATGAGAACATTTTTGAAAACTACAAGTCTCATGCGTTTTAGTGGTGAAAAGATAATTTAAAAAATCGTTTTGGAAATGCGTTTACTCACAGGGTACTTTATTTGTATACATTCGACTATACGGGCCAAGCCCGGGATTTAGGGGAAATCGCGGGTTTTCGTTTGCTGGCGATTAAACCTCTTTCATTAGGCGTCTCATCAAAAATGAAAACATTTCTGAAAACTACAAGTCTCATGCGTTTTAGTGGTGAAAAAATATTTTAAAAAATCGTTCGGGAAATGAGTTTACTCACAGGGTACTTTCTTTGTATACATTCGACTATACGGGCCAAGCCCGGGATTTACGGGAAATCGCGGGTTTTTGATTGCCGGCGATTAAACTTCTTTTATTAACCGTCTCATCAAAAATGAAAACATTTTTAAAAACTACAAGTCTCATGCGTTTTAGTGGTGAAAAAAAAAATTAAAAAATCGTTCGGGAAATGAGTTTACTCCCTGGGTACTTTCTTTGTATACATTCGACTATACGGGCCAAGCCCGGGATTTACGGGAAATCGCAGGATTTCGTTTGCCGGCGATTAAACCTCTTTCATTAAGCGTCTCATCAAAAATGAAAACATTTTTGAAAACTGCAAGTCTCATGCGTTTAGTGGTAAAAAAATAATATAAAAAATCGTTCGGGAAATGAGTTTACTCCCTGGGTACTTTCTTTGTATACTTTTGACTATACGGGTCGAGTCCGGGGTTTACGAGAAATGGCGGGTTTTCGTTTGCCGGCGATTAAACTTCTTTTATTCAGCGTCTCATTAAAAATGAAAACATTTTTGAAAACTACAAGTCTCATGCGTTTTAGTGGTGAAAAGATAATTTAAAAAATCGTTTTGGAAATGCGTTTACTCACAGGGTACTTTCTTTGTATACATTCGACTATACGGGCCAAGCCCGGGATTTAGGGGAAATCGCGGGTTTTCGTTTGCTGGCAATTAAACCTCTTTCATTAAGCGTCTCATCAAAAATGAAAACATTTCTAAAAACTACAAGTCTCATGCGTTTTAGTGGTGAAAAAATATTTTAAAAAATCGTTCGGGAAATGAGTTTACTCACAGGGTACTTTCTTTGTATACATTCGACTATACGGGCCAAGCCCGGGATTTACGGGAAATCGCGGGTTTTTGATTGCCGGCGATTAAACTTCTTTCATTAACCGTCTCATCAAAAATGAAAACATTTTTAAAAACTACAAGTCTCATGCGTTTTAGTGGTGAAAAAAAAAATTAAAAAATCGTTCGGGAAATGAGTTTACTCCCTGGGTACTTTCTTTGTATACATTCGACTATACGGGCCAAGCCCGGGATTTACGGGAAATCGCAGGATTTCGTTTGCCGGCGATTAAACCTCTTTCATTAAGCGTCTCATCAAGAATGAAAACATTTTTAAAAACTATAAGTCTCATGGGTTTTAGTGGTAAAATAATAATTTAAAAAATCGTTCGGAAAATGAGTTTACTCCCTGGGTAATTTCTTTGTATACTTTTGACTATACGGGCCGAGTCCGGGGTTTACGGGAAATGGCGGGTTTTCGTTTGCCGGCGATTAAACTTCTTTTATTCAGCGTCTCATCAAGAATGAAAACATTTTTAAAAACTATAAGTCTCATGGGTTTTAGTGGTAAAATAATAATTTAAAAAATCGTTCGGAAAATGAGTTTACTCCCTGGGTAATTTCTTTGTATACTTTTGACTATACGGGCCGAGTCCGGGGTTTACGGGAAATGGCGGGTTTTCGTTTGCCGGCGATTAAACTTCTTTTATTCAGCGTCTCATCAAAATTGAAAACATTTTTGAAAACTACAAGTCTCATTCGTTTTAGTGGTGAAAAAATAATTTAAAAAATCGTTCAGGAAATGAGTTTACTCCCTGGGTACTTTCTTTGTATACTTTTGATTATACGGGCCGAGTCCAGGGCTTACGGGAAATGGCGGGTTTTCGTTTGCCGGCGATTAAACTTCTTTTATTCAGCGTCTCATCAAAAATGAAAACATTTTTAAAAACTACAAGTCTCATGGGCTTTAGTGGTGAAATAATAATTTAAAAAATCGTTCGGGATGTGAGTTTACACCCTGGGTACTTTCTTTGTATACCTTTGACTATACGGGCCGAGTCCGGGATTTACGGGAAACCGCGGATTTTCGTTTGCCGACGATTAAACTTCTTTTATTCAGCGTCCCATCAAATATGAAAATATTTTTGAAAACTACAAGTCTCATGCGTTAAGTGGTAAAAAATAATATAAAAAATCGTTCGGGAAATGAGTTTAGTCCCTGGGTACTTTCTTTGTATACTTTTGACTATACGGGTCGAGTCCGGGGTTTACGGGAAATGGCGGGTTTTCGTTTGCCGGCGATTAAACTTCTTTTATTCAGCGTCTCATCAAAAATGAGAACATTTTTGAAAACTACAAGTCTCATGCGTGTTAGTGGTGAAAAGATAATTTAAAAAATCGTTTTGGAAATGCGTTTACTTACAGGGTACTTTCTTTGTATACATTCGACTATACGGGAGAAGCCCGGAATTTAGGGGAATTCGCGGGTTTTCGTTTGCTGGCGATTAAACCACTTTCATTAAGCGTCTCATCAAAAATGAAAACATTTTTGAAAACTACAAGTCTCATGCGTTTTAGTGGTGAAAAAAAAAATTAAAAAATCGTTCGGGAAATGAGTTTACTCCCTGGGTACTTTCTTTGTATACTTTGGACTATACGGGCCGAGTCCGGGATTTACGGGAAATCGCGGATTTTCGTTTGAGGGCGATTAAACTTCTTTTATTCAGCGTCTCATCAAAAATGAAAACATTTTTGAAAACTACAAGTCTCATGCGTTGTAGTGGTGAAAAAATAATTTAAAAAATCGTTCGGAAAATGAGTTTACTCCCTGGGTACTTTCTTTGTATACTTTTGACTATACGGGCAGAGTCCGGAGTTTACAGGAAATGAGGGGTTTTCGTTTGCCGGCGATTAAACTTCTTTTATTCAGCGTCTCATCAAGAATGAAAACATTTTAAAAAACTATAAGTCTCATGGGTTTTAGTGGTGAAATAATAATTTAAAAAATCGTTCGGAAAATGAGTTTACTCCCTGGGTAATTTCTTTGTATACTTTTGACTATACGGGCAGAGTCCGGGGTTTACGGGAAATGGCGGGTTTTCGTTTGCCGGCGATTAAACTTCTTTTATTCAGCGTCTCATCAAAAATGAAAACATTTTTAAAATTTATAAGTCTCATGGGTTTTAGTAGTTAAATAATAATTTAAAAAATCGTTCGGGAAATGAGTTTACATCCCGGGTACTTTCTTTACTATACGGGCCGAGTCCGGGATTTACGGGAAATCGCAGTTTTTCGTTTGCCGGCGTTTATACTTCTTTTATTCAGCGTCTCATCAAAAATGAAAACATTTTTGAAAACTACAAGTCTCATGCGTTGTAGTGGTGAAAAAATAATTTAAAAAATCGTTCGGAAAATGAGTTTACTCCCTGGGTACTTTCTTTGTATACTTTTGACTATACGGGCAGAGTCCGGAGTTTACAGGAAATGAGGGGTTTTCGTTTGCCGGCGATTAAACTTCTTTTATTCAGCGTCTCATCAAGAATGAAAACATTTTAAAAAACTATAAGTCTCATGGGTTTTAGTGGTGAAATAATAATTTAAAAAATCGTTCGGAAAATGAGTTTACTCCCTGGGTAATTTCTTTGTATACTTTTGACTATACGGGCAGAGTCCGGGGTTTACGGGAAATGGCGGGTTTTCGTTTGCCGGCGATTAAACTTCTTTTATTCAGCGTCTCATCAAAAATGAAAACATTTTTAAAATTTATAAGTCTCATGGGTTTTAGTAGTTAAATAATAATTTAAAAAATCGTTCGGGAAATGAGTTTACATCCCGGGTACTTTCTTTACTATACGGGCCGAGTCCGGGATTTACGGGAAATCGCAGTTTTTCGTTTGCCGGCGTTTATACTTCTTTTATTCAGCGTCTCATCAAAGTTGAAAACATTTTTGAAAACTGCAAGTCTCATTCGTTTTAGTGGTGAAAAAATAATTTAAAAAATCGTTCGGGAAATGAGTTTACTCCCTGGGTACTTTCTTTGTATACTTTTGATTATACGGGCCGAGTCCAGGGTTCACGGGAAATGGCGCGTTTTCGTTTGCCGGCGATTAAACTTCTTTTATTCAGCGTCTCATCAGAAATGAAAACATTTTTAAAAACTACAAGTCTCATGGGCTTTAGTGGTGAAATAATAATTTAAAAAATCGTTCGGGAAGTGAGTTTACACCCTGGGTACTTTCTTTGTATACTTTTGACTATACGGGCTGAGTCCGGGATTTACGAGAAATCGCAGGTTTTCGTTTGCCGGCGATTAAACTTCTTTCATTCAGCATCTCATCAAAAATGAAAACATTTTTGGAAACTACAAGTCTCATGCGTTTTAGTGGTGAAAATATAATTTAAAAAATCGTTCGGAAAATGGGTTTACTCCCTGGGTACTTTCTTTGTATACTTTTGACTATACGGGCCGAGTCCGGGATTTACGGGAAGTCGCGGGTTTTCGTTTGCCGGCGATTAAACTTCTTTTATTCAGCGTCTCATCAAAAATGGAAACATTTTTCAAAAACTACAAGTCTCAAAGGCTTTAGTGGTGAAATAATAATTTAAAAATAGTTCGGAAAATGAGTTTACACCCTAGGTACTTTCTTTGTATACTTTTGACTATACAGGCCGAGTCAGGGATTTACGGGAAATCGCAGGTTTTCGTTTGCGGGCGATTAAACTTCTTTTATTCAGCGTCTCATCAAAAATGAAAACATTTTTAAAAACTACAAGTCTCATGCGTTGTACTTGTGAGAAAATAATTTAAAAATTCGTTCGGAAAATAAGTTTACACCCTGGGTAATTTCTTTGTATACTTTTGACTATACGGGCCGAGTCCGGGGTTTACGGGAAATGGCGGGTTTTCGTTTTCCGGCGATTAAACTTCTTTTCTTCAGCGTCTCATCAAAAATGAAAACATTTTTAAAAACTATAAGTGTCATGGGTTTTAGTAGCGAAATAATAATTTAAAAAATCGTTCGGGAAATGAGTTTACATCCCGGGTACTTTCTTTACTATACGGGCCGAGTCCGGGATTTACGGGAAATCGCAGTTTTTCGTTTGCCGGCGATTAAACTTCTTTTATTCAGCGTCTCATCAAAAATGAAAACATTTTTAAAAACTATAAGTCTCATGGGTTTTAGTAGTGAAATAATAATTTAAAAAATCGTTCGGGAAATGAGTTTACATCCCGGGTACTTTCTTTACTATACGGGCCGAGTCCGGGATTTACGGGAAATCGCAGTTTTTCGTTTGCCGGCGATTAAACTTCTTTTATTCAGCGTCTCATCAAAATTGAAAACATTTTTGAAAACTACAAATCTTATTCGTTTTAGTGGTGAAAAAATAATTTAAAAAATCGTTCGGGAAAAGAGTTTACTCCCTGGGTACTTTCTTTGTATACTTTTGATTATACGGGCCGAGTCCAGGGTTTACGGGAAATGGCGGATTTTCGTTTGCGGGCGATTAAACTTCTTTCATTAAGCGTCTCATCAAAAATGAAAACATTTTTGAAAACTACAAGTCTCATTCGTTGTAGTGGTGAAAAAATAATTTAAAAAATCTTTCGGAAAATGAGTTTACTCCCTGGGTACTTTCTTTGTATACTTTTGACTATACGGGCAGAGCCCGGGGTTTACGGGAAATGGCGGGTTTTCGTTTGCCGGCGATTAAACTTCTTTTATTCAGCGTCTCATCAAAAATGAAAACATTTTTAAAAACTACAAGTCTCATGCGTTGTACTGGTGAGAAAATAATTTAAAAATTCGTTCGGAAAATAAGTTTACTCCCTGGGTAATTTCTTTGTATACTTTTGACTATACGGGCCGAGTCCGGGGTTTACGGGAAATGGCGGGTTTTCGTTTTCCGGCGATTAAACTTCTTTTATTCAGCGTCTCATCAAAAATGAAAACATTTTTAAAAACTATAAGTGTCATGGGTTTTAGTAGCGAAATAATAATTTAAAAAATCGTTCGGGAAATGAGTTTACATCCCGGGTACTTTCTTTACTATACGGGCGAGTCCGGGATTTACGGGAAATCGCAGTTTTTCGTTTGCCGGCGATTAAACTTCTTTTATTCAGCGTCTCATCAAAAATGAAAACATTTTTAAAAACTATAAGTCTCATGGGTTTTAGTAGTGAAATAATAATTTAAAAAATCGTTCGGGAAATGAGTTTACATCCCGGGTACTTTCTTTACTATACGGGCCGAGTCCGGGATTTACGGGAAATCGCAGTTTTTCGTTTGCCTGCGATTAAACTTCTTTTATTCAGCGTCTCATCAAAATTGAAAACATTTTTGAAAACTACAAATCTTATTCGTTTTAGTGGTGAAAAAATAATTTAAAAAATCGTTCGGGAAAAGAGTTTACTCCCTGGGTACTTTCTTTGTATACTTTTGATTATACGGGCCGAGTCCAGGGTTTACGGGAAATGGCGGGTTTTCGTTTGCCGGCGATTAAACTTCTTTTATTCAGCGTCTCATCAAAAATGAAAACATTTTTAAAAACTACAAGTCTCATGGGCTTTAGTGGTGAAATAATAATTTAAAAAATCGTTCGGGAAGTGAGTTTACACCCTGGGTACTTTCTTTGTATACTTTTGACTATCCGGGCCGAGTCCGGGATTTACGGGAAATCGCAGGTTTTCGTTTGCCGGCGATTAAACTTATTTCATTCAGCGTCTCATCAAAAATGAAAACATTTTTGAAAACTACAAGTCTCATGCGTTTTAGTGGTGAAAATATAATTTAAAAAATCGTTCGGAAAATGAGTTTACTCCCTGGGTACTTTCTTTGTATACTTTTGACTATACGGGCCGAGTCCGGGATTTACGGGAAGTCGCGGGTTTTCGTTTGCCGCGATTAAACTTCTTTCATTCAGCGTCTCATCAAAAATGGAAACATTTTTAAAAACTACATGTCTCATAGGCTTTAGTGGTGAAATAATAATTTAAAAAGTAGTTCGGGAAATGAGTTTACACCCTAGGTACTTTCTTTGTATACTTTTGACTATACGGGCCGAGTCCGGGATTTACGGGAAATCGCAGGTTTTCGTTTGTCGGCGATTAAACCTCTTTCATTAAGCGTCTCATCAAAAATGATAACATTTTTGAAAACTACAAGTCTCATGCGTTGTAGTGGTGAAAAAATAATTTAAAAAATCGTTCGGAAAATGAGTTTACTCCCTGGGTACTTTCTTTGTATACTTTTGACTATACGGGCAGAGTCCGGGGTTTACGGGAAATGGCGGGTTTTCGTTTGCCGGCGATTAAACTTCTTTTATTCAGCGTCTCATCAAAAATGAAAACATTTCTAAAAACTACAAGTCTCATGCGTTTTAGTGGTGAAAAAATATTTTAAAAAATCGTTCGGGAAATGAGTTTACTCACAGGGTACTTTCTTTGTATACATTCGACTATACGGGCCAAGCCCGGGATTTACGGGAAATCGCGGGTTTTTGATTGCGGGCGATTAAACTTCTTTCATTAACCGTCTCATCAAAAATGAAAACATTTTTAAAAACTACAAGTCTCATGCGTTTTAGTGGTGAAAAAAAAAATTAAAAAATCGTTCGGGAAATGAGTTTACTCCCTGGGTACTTTCTTTGTATACATTCGACTATACGGGCCAAGCCCGGGATTTACGGGAAATCGCAGGATTTCGTTTGCCGGCGATTAAACCTCTTTCATTAAGCGTCTCATCAAAAATGAAAACATTTTTGAAAACTACAAGTCTCATGCGTTTTAGTGGTGAAAAAAGAATTTAAAAAATCGTTCGGGAAATGAGTTTACTCCCTGGGTACTTTCTTTGTATACTTTGGACTATACGGGCCGAGTCCGGGATTTACGGGAAATCGCGGATTTTCGTTTGAGGGCGATTAAACTTCTTTTATTCAGCGTCTCATCAAAAATGAAAACATTTTTGAAAACTACAAGTCTCATGCGTTGTAGTGGTGAAAAAATAATTTAAAAAATCGTTCGGAAAATGAGTTTACTCCCTGGGTACTTTCTTCGTATACTTTTGACTATACGGGCAAAGTCCGGGGTTTACGGGAAATGACGGGTTTTCGTTTGCCGGCGATTAAACTTCTTTTATTCAGCGTCTCATCAAAAATGAAAACATTTTTAAAAACTACAAGTCTCATGCGTTGTAGTGGTGAGAAAATAATTTAAAAATTCGTTTGGAAAATAAGTTTACTCCCTGGGTGATTTCTTTGTATACTTTTGACTATACGGGCCGAGTCCGGGGTTTACGGGAAATGGCGGGTTTTCGTTTGCCGGCGATTAAACTTCTTTTATTCAGCGTCTCATCAAGAATGAAAACATTTTTAAAAACTATAAGTCTCATGGGTTTTAGTGGTAAAATAATAATTTAAAAAATCGTTCGGAAAATGAGTTTACTCCCTGGGTAATTTCTTTGTATACTTTTGACTATAAGGGCCGAGTCCGGGGTTTACGGGAAATGGCGGGTTTTCGTTTGCCGGCGATTAAACTTCTTTTATTCAGCGTCTCATCAAAATTGAAAACATTTTTGAAAACTACAAGTCTCATTCGTTTTAGTGGTGAAAAAATAATTTAAAAAATCGTTCAGGAAATGAGTTTACTCCCTGGGTACTTTCTTTGTATACTTTTGATTATACGGGCCGAGTCCAGGGCTTACGGGAAATGGCGGGTTTTCGTTTGCCGGCGATTAAACTTCTTTTATTCAGCGTCTCATCAAAAATGAAAACATTTTTAAAAACTACAAGTCTCATGGGCTTTAGTGGTGAAATAATAATTTAAAAAATCGTTCGGGATGTGAGTTTACACCCTGGGTACTTTCTTTGTATACCTTTGACTATACGGGCCGAGTCCGGGATTTACGGGAAATCGCGGATTTTCGTTTGCCGACGATTAAACTTCTTTTATTCAGCGTCCCATCAAATATGAAAATATTTTTGAAAACTACAAGTCTCATGCGTTAAGTGGTAAAAAATAATATAAAAAATCGTTCGGGAAATGAGTTTAGTCCCTGGGTACTTTCTTTGTATACTTTTGACTATACGGGTCGAGTCCGGGGTTTACGGGAAATGGCGGGTTTTCGTTTGCCGGCGATTAAACTTCTTTTATTCAGCGTCTCATCAAAAATGAGAACATTTTTGAAAACTACAAGTCTCATGCGTGTTAGTGGTGAAAAGATAATTTAAAAAATCGTTCGGGAAATGAGTTTACTCCCTGGGTACTTTCTTTGTATACTTTGGACTATACGGGCCGAGTCCGGGATTTACGGGAAATCGCGGATTTTCGTTTGAGGGCGATTAAACTTCTTTTATTCAGCGTCTCATCAAAAATGAAAACATTTTTGAAAACTACAAGTCTCATGCGTTGTAGTGGTGAAAAAATAATTTAAAAAATCGTTCGGAAAATGAGTTTACTCCCTGGGTACTTTCTTTGTATACTTTTGACTATACGGGCAGAGTCCGGAGTTTACGGGAAATGAGGGGTTTTCGTTTGCCGGCGATTAAACTTCTTTTATTCAGCGTCTCATCAAGAATGAAAACATTTTAAAAAACTATAAGTCTCATGGGTTTTAGTGGTGAAATAATAATTTAAAAAATCGTTCGGAAAATGAGTTTACTCCCTGGGTAATTTCTTTGTATACTTTTGACTATACGGGCAGAGTCCGGGGTTTACGGGAAATGGCGGGTTTTCGTTTGCCGGCGATTAAACTTCTTTTATTCAGCGTCTCATCAAAAATGAAAACATTTTTAAAATTTATAAGTCTCATGGGTTTTAGTAGTTAAATAATAATTTAAAAAATCGTTCGGGAAATGAGTTTACATCCCGGGTACTTTCTTTACTATACGGGCCGAGTCCGGGATTTACGGGAAATCGCAGTTTTTCGTTTGCCGGCGTTTATACTTCTTTTATTCAGCGTCTCATCAAAATTGAAAACATTTTTGAAAACTGCAAGTCTCATTCGTTTTAGTGGTGAAAAAATAATTTAAAAAATCGTTCGGGAAATGAGTTTACTCCCTGGGTACTTTCTTTGTATACTTTTGATTATGCGGGCCGAGTCCAGGGTTCACGGGAAATGGCGCGTTTTCGTTTGCCGGCGATTAAACTTCTTTTATTCAGCGTCTCATCAGAAATGAAAACATTTTTAAAAACTACAAGTCTCATGGGCTTTAGTGGTGAAATAATAATTTAAAAAATCGTTCGGGAAGTGAGTTTACACCCTGGGTACTTTCTTTGTATACTTTTGACTATACGGGCCGAGTCCGGGATTTACGAGAAATCGCAGGTTTTCGTTTGCCGGCGATTAAACTTCTTTCATTCAGCATCTCATCAAAAATGAAAACATTTTTGGAAACTACAAGTCTCATGCGTTTTAGTGGTGAAAATATAATTTAAAAAATCGTTCGGAAAATGGGTTTACTCCCTGGGTACTTTCTTTGTATACTTTTGACTATACGGGCCGAGTCCGGGATTTACGGGAAGTCGCGGGTTTTCGTTTGCCGGCGATTAAACTTCTTTTATTCAGCGTCTCATCAAAAATGGAAACATTTTTCAAAAACTACAAGTCTCAAAGGCTTTAGTGGTGAAATAATAATTTAAAAATAGTTCGGAAAATGAGTTTACACCCTAGGTACTTTCTTTGTATACTTTTGATTTATTTATTTATAAGTCTCATGGGTTTTAGTAGTTAAATAATAATTTAAAAAATCGTTCGGGAAATGAGTTTACATCCCGGGTACTTTCTTTACTATACGGGCCGAGTCCGGGATTTACGGGAAATCGCAGTTTTTCGTTTGCCGGCGTTTATACTTCTTTTATTCAGCGTCTCATCAAAATTGAAAACATTTTTGAAAACTGCAAGTCTCATTCGTTTTAGTGGTGAAAAAATAATTTAAAAAATCGTTCGGGAAATGAGTTTACTCCCTGGGTACTTTCTTTGTATACTTTTGATTATGCGGGCCGAGTCCAGGGTTCACGGGAAATGGCGCGTTTTCGTTTGCCGGCGATTAAACTTCTTTTATTCAGCGTCTCATCAGAAATGAAAACATTTTTAAAAACTACAAGTCTCATGGGCTTTAGTGGTGAAATAATAATTTAAAAAATCGTTCGGGAAGTGAGTTTACACCCTGGGTACTTTCTTTGTATACTTTTGACTATACGGGCCGAGTCCGGGATTTACGAGAAATCGCAGGTTTTCGTTTGCCGGCGATTAAACTTCTTTCATTCAGCATCTCATCAAAAATGAAAACATTTTTGGAAACTACAAGTCTCATGCGTTTTAGTGGTGAAAATATAATTTAAAAAATCGTTCGGAAAATGGGTTTACTCCCTGGGTACTTTCTTTGTATACTTTTGACTATACGGGCCGAGTCCGGGATTTACGGGAAGTCGCGGGTTTTCGTTTGCCGGCGATTAAACTTCTTTTATTCAGCGTCTCATCAAAAATGGAAACATTTTTCAAAAACTACAAGTCTCAAAGGCTTTAGTGGTGAAATAATAATTTAAAAATAGTTCGGAAAATGAGTTTACACCCTAGGTACTTTCTTTGTATACTTTTGACTATACAGGCCGAGTCAGGGATTTACGGGAAATCGCGGATTTTCGTTTGAGGGCGATTAAACTTCTTTTATTCAGCGTCTCATCAAAAATGTAAACATTTTTGAAAACTACAAGTCTCATGCGTTGTAGTGGTGAAAAAATAATTTAAAAAATCGTTCGGAAAATGAGTTTACTCCCTGGGTACTTTCTTTGTATACTTTTGACTATACGGGCAGAGTCCGGAGTTTACGGGAAATGAGGGGTTTTCGTTTGCCGGCGATTAAACTTCTTTTATTCAGCGTCTCATCAAGAATGAAAACATTTTAAAAAACTATAAGTCTCATGGCTTTTAGTGGTGAAATAATAATTTAAAAAATCGTTCGGAAAATGAGTTTACTCCCTGGGTAATTTCTTTGTATACTTTTGACTATACGGGCAGAGTCCGGGGTTTACGGGAAATGGCGGGTTTTCGTTTGCCGGCGATTAAACTTCTTTTATTCAGCGTCTCATCAAAAATGAAAACATTTTTAAAATTTATAAGTCTCATGGGTTTTAGTAGTTAAATAATAATTTAAAAAATCGTTCGGGAAATGAGTTTACATCCCGGGTACTTTCTTTACTATACGGGCCGAGTCCGGGATTTACGGGAAATCGCAGTTTTTCGTTTGCCGGCGTTTATACTTCTTTTATTCAGCGTCTCATCAAAATTGAAAACATTTTTGAAAACTGCAAGTCTCATTCGTTTTAGTGGTGAAAAAATAATTTAAAAAATCGTTCGGGAAATGAGTTTACTCCCTGGGTACTTTCTTTGTATACTTTTGATTATGCGGGCCGAGTCCAGGGTTCACGGGAAATGGCGCGTTTTCGTTTGCCGGCGATTAAACTTCTTTTATTCAGCGTCTCATCAGAAATGAAAACATTTTTAAAAACTACAAGTCTCATGGGCTTTAGTGGTGAAATAATAATTTAAAAAATCGTTCGGGAAGTGAGTTTACACCCTGGGTACTTTCTTTGTATACTTTTGACTATACGGGCCGAGTCCGGGATTTACGAGAAATCGCAGGTTTTCGTTTGCCGGCGATTAAACTTCTTTCATTCAGCATCTCATCAAAAATGAAAACATTTTTGGAAACTACAAGTCTCATGCGTTTTAGTGGTGAAAATATAATTTAAAAAATCGTTCGGAAAATGGGTTTACTCCCTGGGTACTTTCTTTGTATACTTTTGACTATACGGGCCGAGTCCGGGATTTACGGGAAGTCGCGGGTTTTCGTTTGCCGGCGATTAAACTTCTTTTATTCAGCGTCTCATCAAAAATGGAAACATTTTTCAAAAACTACAAGTCTCAAAGGCTTTAGTGGTGAAATAATAATTTAAAAATAGTTCGGAAAATGAGTTTACACCCTAGGTACTTTCTTTGTATACTTTTGACTATACAGGCCGAGTCCGGGATTTACGGGAAGTCGCGGGTTTTCGTTTGCCGGCGATTAAACTTCTTTTATTCAGCGTCTCATCAAAAATGAAAACATTTTTGAAAACTACAAGTCTCATGCGTTGTAGTGGTGAGAAAATAATTTAAAAATTCGTTCGGAAAATAAGTTTACTCCCTGGGTGATTTCTTTGTATACTTTTGACTATACGGGCCGAGTCCGGGGTTTACGGGAAATGGCGGGTTTTCGTTTGCCGGCGATTAAACTTCTTTTATTCAGCGTCTCATCAAGAATGAAAACATTTTTAAAAACTATAAGTCTCATGGGTTTTAGTGGTAAAATAATAATTTAAAAAATCGTTCGGAAAATGAGTTTACTCCCTGGGTAATTTCTTTGTATACTTTTGACTATAAGGGCCGAGTCCGGGGTTTACGGGAAATGGCGGGTTTTCGTTTGCCGGCGATTAAACTTCTTTTATTCAGCGTCTCATCAAAATTGAAAACATTTTTGAAAACTACAAGTCTCATTCGTTTTAGTGGTGAAAAAATAATTTAAAAAATCGTTCAGGAAATGAGTTTACTCCCTGGGTACTTTCTTTGTATACTTTTGATTATACGGGCCGAGTCCAGGGCTTACGGGAAATGGCGGGTTTTCGTTTGCCGGCGATTAAACTTCTTTTATTCAGCGTCTCATCAAAAATGAAAACATTTTTAAAAACTACAAGTCTCATGGGCTTTAGTGGTGAAATAATAATTTAAAAAATCGTTCGGGATGTGAGTTTACACCCTGGGTACTTTCTTTGTATACCTTTGACTATACGGGCCGAGTCCGGGATTTACGGGAAATCGCGGATTTTCGTTTGCCGACGATTAAACTTCTTTTATTCAGCGTCCCATCAAATATGAAAATATTTTTGAAAACTACAAGTCTCATGCGTTAAGTGGTAAAAAATAATATAAAAAATCGTTCGGGAAATGAGTTTAGTCCCTGGGTACTTTCTTTGTATACTTTTGACTATACGGGTCGAGTCCGGGGTTTACGGGAAATGGCGGGTTTTCGTTTGCCGGCGATTAAACTTCTTTTATTCAGCGTCTCATCAAAAATGAGAACATTTTTGAAAACTACAAGTCTCATGCGTGTTAGTGGTGAAAAGATAATTTAAAAAATCGTTTTGGAAATGCGTTTACTTACAGGGTACTTTCTTTGTATACATTCGACTATACGGGACAAGCCCGGGATTTAGGGGAATTCGCGGGTTTTCGTTTGCTGGCGATTAAACCACTTTCATTAAGCGTCTCATCAAAAATGAAAACATTTTTGAAAACTACAAGTCTCATGCGTTTTAGTGGTGAAAAAAAAAATTAAAAAATCGTTCGGGAAATGAGTTTACTCCCTGGGTACTTTCTTTGTATACTTTGGACTATACGGGCCGAGTCCGGGATTTACGGGAAATCGCGGATTTTCGTTTGAGGGCGATTAAACTTCTTTTATTCAGCGTCTCATCAAAAATGAAAACATTTTTAAAAACTACAAGTCTCATGCGTTGTAGTGGTGAAAAAATAATTTAAAAAATCGTTCGGAAAATGAGTTTACTCCCTGGGTACTTTCTTTGTATACTTTTGACTATACGGGCAGAGTCCGGAGTTTACGGGAAATGAGGGGTTTTCGTTTGCCGGCGATTAAACTTCTTTTATTCAGCGTCTCATCAAGAATGAAAACATTTTAAAAAACTATAAGTCTCATGGGTTTTAGTGGTGAAATAATAATTTAAAAAATCGTTCGGAAAATGAGTTTACTCCCTGGGTAATTTCTTTGTATACTTTTGACTATACGGGCAGAGTCCGGGGTTTACGGGAAATGGCGGGTTTTCGTTTGCCGGCGATTAAACTTCTTTTATTCAGCGTCTCATCAAAAATGAAAACATTTTTAAAATTTATAAGTCTCATGGGTTTTAGTAGTTAAATAATAATTTAAAAAATCGTTCGGGAAATGAGTTTACATCCCGGGTACTTTCTTTACTATACGGGCCGAGTCCGGGATTTACGGGAAATCGCAGTTTTTCGTTTGCCGGCGTTTATACTTCTTTTATTCAGCGTCTCATCAAAATTGAAAACATTTTTGAAAACTGCAAGTCTCATTCGTTTTAGTGGTGAAAAAATAATTTAAAAAATCGTTCGGGAAATGAGTTTACTCCCTGGGTACTTTCTTTGTATACTTTTGATTATACGGGCCGAGTCCAGGGTTCACGGGAAATGGCGCGTTTTCGTTTGCCGGCGATTAAACTTCTTTTATTCAGCGTCTCATCAGAAATGAAAACATTTTTAAAAACTACAAGTCTCATGGGCTTTAGTGGTGAAATAATAATTTAAAAAATCGTTCGGGAAGTGAGTTTACACCCTGGGTACTTTCTTTGTATACTTTTGACTATACGGGCCGAGTCCGGGATTTACGAGAAATCGCAGGTTTTCGTTTGCCGGCGATTAAACTTCTTTCATTCAGCATCTCATCAAAAATGAAAACATTTTTGGAAACTACAAGTCTCATGCGTTTTAGTGGTGAAAATATAATTTAAAAAATCGTTCGGAAAATGGGTTTACTCCCTGGGTACTTTCTTTGTATACTTTTGACTATACGGGCCGAGTCCGGGATTTACGGGAAGTCGCGGGTTTTCGTTTGCCGGCGATTAAACTTCTTTTATTCAGCGTCTCATCAAAAATGGAAACATTTTTAAAAACTACAAGTCTCATGCGTTTTAGTGGTGAAAAAATATTTTAAAAAATCGTTCGGGAAATGAGTTTACTCACAGGGTACTTTCTTTGTTTACATTCGACTATACGGGCCAAGCCCGGGATTTACGGGAAATCGCGGGTTTTTGATTGCCGGCGATTAAACTTCTTTCATTAACCGTCTCATCAAAAATGAAAACATTTTTAAAAACTACAAGTCTCATGCGTTTTAGTGGTGAAAAAAAAAATTAAAAAATCGTTCGGGAAATGAGTTTACTCCCTGGGTACTTTCTTTGTATACATTCGACTATACGGGCCAAGCCCGGGATTTACGGGAAATCGCAGGATTTCGTTTGCCGGCGATTAAACCTCTTTCATTAAGCGTCTCATCAAAAATGAAAACATTTTTGAAAACTACAAGTCTCATGCGTTTTAGTGGTGAAAAAAGAATTTAAAAAATCGTTCGGGCAATGAGTTTACTCCCTGGGTACTTTCTTTGTATACTTTTGACTATACGGGCCGAGTCCGGGATTTACGAGAAATCGCAGGTTTTCGTTTGCCGGCGATTAAACTTCTTTCATTCAGCATCTCATCAAAAATGAAAACATTTTTGGAAACTACAAGTCTCATGCGTTTTAGTGGTGAAAATATAATTTAAAAAATCGTTCGGAAAATGGGTTTACTCCCTGGGTACTTTCTTTGTATACTTTTGACTATACGGGCCGAGTCCGGGATTTACGGGAAGTCGCGGGTTTTCGTTTGCCGGCGATTAAACTTCTTTTATTCAGCGTCTCATCAAAAATGGAAACATTTTTAAAAACTTCAAGTCTCATGCGTTTTAGTGGTGAAAAAATATTTTAAAAAATCGTTCGGGAAATGAGTTTACTCACAGGGTACTTTCTTTGTTTACATTCGACTATACGGGCCAAGCCCGGGATTTACGGGAAATCGCGGGTTTTTGATTGCCGGCGATTAAACTTCTTTCATTAACCGTCTCATCAAAAATGAAAACATTTTTAAAAACTACAAGTCTCATGCGTTTTAGTGGTGAAAAAAAAAATTAAAAAATCGTTCGGGAAATGAGTTTACTCCCTGGGTACTTTCTTTGTATACATTCGACTATACGGGCCAAGCCCGGGATTTACGGGAAATCGCAGGATTTCGTTTGCCGGCGATTAAACCTCTTTCATTAAGCGTCTCATCAAAAATGAAAACATTTTTGAAAACTACAAGTCTCATGCGTTTTAGTGGTGAAAAAAGAATTTAAAAAATCGTTCGGGCAATGAGTTTACTCCCTGGGTACTTTCTTTGTATACTTTGGACTATACGGGCCGAGTCCGGGATTTACGGGAAATCGCGGATTTTCGTTTGAGGGCGATTAAACTTCTTTTATTCAGCGTCTCATCAAAAATGAAAACATTTTTGAAAACTACAAGTCTCATGCGTTGTAGTGGTGAGAAAATAATTTAAAAATTCGTTCGGAAAATAAGTTTACTCCCTGGGTGATTTCTTTGTATACTTTTGACTATACGGGCCGAGTCCGGGGTTTACGGGAAATGGCGGGTTTTCGTTTGCCGGCGATTAAACTTCTTTTATTCAGCGTCTCATCAAGAATGAAAACATTTTTAAAAACTATAAGTCTCATGGGTTTTAGTGGTAAAATAATAATTTAAAAAATCGTTCGGAAAATGAGTTTACTCCCTGGGTAATTTCTTTGTATACTTTTGACTATAAGGGCCGAGTCCGGGGTTTACGGGAAATGGCGGGTTTTCGTTTGCCGGCGATTAAACTTCTTTTATTCAGCGTCTCGTCAAAATTGAAAACATTTTTGAAAACTACAAGTCTCATTCGTTTTAGTGGTGAAAAAATAATTTAAAAAATCGTTCAGGAAATGAGTTTACTCCCTGGGTACTTTCTTTGTATACTTTTGATTATACGGGCCGAGTCCAGGGCTTACGGGAAATGGCGGGTTTTCGTTTGCCGGCGATTAAACTTCTTTTATTCAGCGTCTCATCAAAAATGAAAACATTTTTAAAAACTACAAGTCTCATGGGCTTTAGTGGTGAAATAATAATTTAAAAAATCGTTCGGGATGTGAGTTTACACCCTGGGTACTTTCTTTGTATACCTTTGACTATACGGGCCGAGTCCGGGATTTACGGGAAATCGCGGATTTTCGTTTGCCGACGATTAAACTTCTTTTATTCAGCGTCCCATCAAATATGAAAATATTTTTGAAAACTACAAGTCTCATGCGTTAAGTGGTAAAAAATAATATAAAAAATCGTTCGGGAAATGAGTTTAGTCCCTGGGTACTTTCTTTGTATACTTTTGACTATACGGGTCGAGTCCGGGGTTTACGGGAAATGGCGGGTTTTCGTTTGCCGGCGATTAAACTTCTTTTATTCAGCGTCTCATCAAAAATGAGAACATTTTTGAAAACTACAAGTCTCATGCGTGTTAGTGGTGAAAAGATAATTTAAAAAATCGTTTTGGAAATGCGTTTACTTACAGGGTACTTTCTTTGTATACATTCGACTATACGGGACAAGCCCGGGATTTAGGGGAATTCGCGGGTTTTCGTTTGCTGGCGATTAAACCACTTTCATTAAGCGTCTCATCAAAAATGAAAACATTTTTGAAAACTACAAGTCTCATGCGTTTTAGTGGTGAAAAAAAAAATTAAAAAATCGTTCGGGAAATGAGTTTACTCCCTGGGTACTTTCTTTGTATACTTTGGACTATACGGGCCGAGTCCGGGATTTACGGGAAATCGCGGATTTTCGTTTGAGGGCGATTAAACTTCTTTTATTCAGCGTCTCATCAAAAATGAAAACATTTTTGAAAACTACAAGTCTCATGCGTTGTAGTGGTGAAAAAATAATTTAAAAAATCGTTCGGAAAATGAGTTTACTCCCTGGGTACTTTCTTTGTATACTTTTGACTATACGGGCAGAGTCCGGAGTTTACGGGAAATGAGGGGTTTTCGTTTGCCGGCGATTAAACTTCTTTTATTCAGCGTCTCATCAAGAATGAAAACATTTTAAAAAACTATAAGTCTCATGGGTTTTAGTGGTGAAATAATAATTTAAAAAATCGTTCGGAAAATGAGTTTACTCCCTGGGTAATTTTTTTGTATACTTTTGACTATACGGGCAGAGTCCGGGGTTTACGGGAAATGGCGGGTTTTCGTTTGCCGGCGATTAAACTTCTTTTATTCAGCGTCTCATCAAAAATGAAAACATTTTTAAAATTTATAAGTCTCATGGGTTTTAGTAGTTAAATAATAATTTAAAAAATCGTTCGGGAAATGAGTTTACATCCCGGGTACTTTCTTTACTATACGGGCCGAGTCCGGGATTTACGGGAAATCGCAGTTTTTCGTTTGCCGGCGTTTATACTTCTTTTATTCAGCGTCTCATCAAAATTGAAAACATTTTTGAAAACTGCAAGTCTCATTCGTTTTAGTGGTGAAAAAATAATTTAAAAAATCGTTCGGGAAATGAGTTTACTCCCTGGGTACTTTCTTTGTATACTTTTGATTATACGGGCCGAGTCCAGGGTTCACGGGAAATGGCGCGTTTTCGTTTGCCGGCGATTAAACTTCTTTTATTCAGCGTCTCATCAAAAATGGAAACATTTTTCAAAAACTACAAGTCTCAAAGTCTTTAGTGGTGAAATAATAATGTAAAAATAGTTCGGAAAATGAGTTTACACCCTAGGTACTTTCTTTGTATACTTTTGACTATACAGGCCGAGTCAGGGATTTACGGGAAATCGCAGGTTTTCGTTTGCGGGCGATTAAACTTCTTTTATTCAGCGTCTCATCAAAAATGAAAACATTTTTAAAAACTACAAGTCTCATGCGTTGTACTGGTGAGAAAATAATTTAAAAATTCGTTCGGAAAATAAGTTTACTCCCTGGGTAATTTCTTTGTATACTTTTGACTATACGGGCCGAGTCCGGGGTTTACGGGAAATGGCGGGTTTTCGTTTTCCGGCGATTAAACTTCTTTTATTCAGCGTCTCATCAAAAATGAAAACATTTTTAAAAACTATAAGTGTCATGGGTTTTAGTAGCGAAATAATAATTTAAAAAATCGTTCGGGAAATGAGTTTACATCCCGGGTACTTTCTTTACTATACGGGCCGAGTCCGGGATTTACGGGAAATCGCAGTTTTTCGTTTGCCGGCGATTAAACTTCTTTTATTCAGCGTCTCATCAAAAATGAAAACATTTTTAAAAACTATAAGTCTCATGGGTTTTAGTAGTGAAATAATAATTTAAAAAATCGTTCGGGAAATGAGTTTACATCCCGGGTACTTTCTGTACTATACGGGCCGAGTCCGGGATTTACGGGAAATCGCAGTTTTTCGTTTGCCGGCGATTAAACTTCTTTTATTCAGCGTCTCATCAAAATTGAAAACATTTTTGAAAACTACAAATCTTATTCGTTTTAGTGGTGAAAAAATAATTTAAAAAATCGTTCGGGAAAAGAGTTTACTCCCTGGGTACTTTCTTTGTATACTTTTGATTATACGGGCCGAGTCCAGGGTTTACGGGAAATGGCGGATTTTCGTTTGCGGGCGATTAAACCTCTTTCATTAAGCGTCTCATCAAAAATGAAAACATTTTTGAAAACTACAAGTCTCATTCGTTGTAGTGGTGAAAAAATAATTTAAAAAATCTTTCGGAAAATGAGTTTACTCCCTGGGTACTTTCTTTGTATACTTTTGACTATACGGGCAGAGCCCGGGGTTTACGGGAAATGGCGGGTTTTCGTTTGCCGGCGATTAAACTTCTTTTATTCAGCGTCTCATCAAAAATGAAAACATTTTTAAAAACTACAAGTCTCATGCGTTGTACTGGTGAGAAAATAATTTAAAAATTCGTTCGGAAAATAAGTTTACTCCCTGGGTAATTTCTTTGTATACTTTTGACTATACGGGCCGAGTCCGGGGTTTACGGGAAATGGCAGGTTTTCGTTTTCCGGCGATTAAACTTCTTTTATTCAGCGTCTCATCAAAAATGAAAACATTTTTAAAAACTATAAGTGTCATGGGTTTTAGTAGCGAAATAATAATTTAAAAAATCGTTCGGGAAATGAGTTTACATCCCGGGTACTTTCTTTACTATACGGGCCGAGTCCGGGATTTACGGGAAATCGCAGTTTTTCGTTTGCCGGCGATTAAACTTCTTTTATTCAGCGTCTCATCAAAAATGAAAACATTTTTAAAAACTATAAGTCTCATGGGTTTTAGTAGTGAAATAATAATTTAAAAAATCGTTCGGGAAATGAGTTTACATCCCGGGTACTTTCTTTACTATACGGGCCGAGTCCGGGATTTACGGGAAATCGCAGTTTTTCGTTTGCCGGCGATTAAACTTCTTTTATTCAGCGTCTCATCAAAATTGAAAACATTTTTGAAAACTACAAATCTTATTCGTTTTAGTGGTGAAAAAATAATTTAAAAAATCGTTCGGGAAAAGAGTTTACTCCCTGGGTACTTTCTTTGTATACTTTTGATTATACGGGCCGAGTCCAGGGTTTACGGGAAATGGCGGGTTTTCGTTTGCCGGCGATTAAACTTCTTTTATTCAGCGTCTCATCAAAAATGAAAACATTTTTAAAAACTACAAGTCTCATGGGCTTTAGTGGTGAAATAATAATTTAAAAAGTCGTTCGGGAAGTGAGTTTACACCCTGGGTACTTTCTTTGTATACTTTTGACTATCCGGGCCGAGTCCGGGATTTACGGGAAATCGCAGGTTTTCGTTTGCCGGCGATTAAACTTATTTCATTCAGCGTCTCATCAAAAATGAAAACATTTTTGAAAACTACAAGTCTCATGCGTTTTAGTGGTGAAAATATAATTTAAAAAATCGTTCGGAAAATGAGTTTACTCCATGGGTACTTTCTTTGTATACTTTTGACTATACGGGCCGAGTCCGGGATTTACGGGAAGTCGCGGTTTTTCGTTTGCCGCGATTAAACTTCTTTCATTCAGCGTCTCATCAAAAATGGAAACATTTTTAAAAACTACATGTCTCATAGGCTTTAGTGGTGAAATAATAATTTAAAAAGTAGTTCGGGAAATGAGTTTACACCCTAGGTACTTTCTTTGTATACTTTTAACTATACGGGCCGAGTCCGGGGTTTACGGGAAATGGCGGGTTTTCGTTTTCCGGCGATTAAACTTCTTTTATTCAGCGTCTCATCAAAAATGAAAACATTTTTAAAAACTATAAGTGTCATGGGTTTTAGTAGCGAAATAATAATTTAAAAAATCGTTCGGGAAATGAGTTTACATCCCGGGTACTTTCTTTACTATACGGGCCGAGTCCGGGATTTACGGGAAATCGCAGTTTTTCGTTTGCCGGCGATTAAACTTCTTTTATTCAGCGTCTCATCAAAATTGAAAACATTTTTGAAAACTACAAATCTTATTCGTTTTAGTGGTGAAAAAATAATTTAAAAAATCGTTCGGGAAAAGAGTTTACTCCCTGGGTACTTTCTTTGTATACTTTTGATTATACGGGCCGAGTCCAGGGTTTACGGGAAATGGCGGATTTTCGTTTGCGGGCGATTAAACCTCTTTCATTAAGCGTCTCATCAAAAATGAAAACATTTTTGAAAACTACAAGTCTCATTCGTTGTAGTGGTGAAAAAATAATTTAAAAAATCTTTCGGAAAATGAGTTTACTCCCTGGGTACTTTCTTTGTATACTTTTGACTATACGGGCAGAGCCCGGGGTTTACCGGAAATGGCGGGTTTTCGTTTGCCGGCGATTAAACTTCTTTTATTCAGCGTCTCATCAAAAATGAAAACATTTTTAAAAACTACAAGTCTCATGCGTTGTACTGGTGAGAAAATAATTTAAAAATTCGTTCGGAAAATAAGTTTACTCCCTGGGTAATTTCTTTGTATACTTTTGACTATACGGGCCGAGTCCGGGGTTTACGGGAAATGGCAGGTTTTCGTTTTCCGGCGATTAAACTTCTTTTATTCAGCGTCTCATCAAAAATGAAAACATTTTTAAAAACTATAAGTGTCATGGGTTTTAGTAGCGAAATAATAATTTAAAAAATCGTTCGGGAAATGAGTTTACATCCCGGGTACTTTCTTTACTATACGGGCCGAGTCCGGGATTTACGGGAAATCGCAGTTTTTCGTTTGCCGGCGATTAAACTTCTTTTATTCAGCGTCTCATCAAAAATGAAAACATTTTTAAAAACTATAAGTCTCATGGGTTTTAGTAGTGAAATAATAATTTAAAAAATCGTTTGGGAAATGAGTTTACATCCCGGGTACTTTCTTTACTATACGGGCCGAGTCCGGGATTTACGGGAAATCGCAGTTTTTCGTTTGCCGGCGATTAAACTTCTTTTATTCAGCGTCTCATCAAAATTGAAAACATTTTTGAAAACTACAAATCTTATTCGTTTTAGTGGTGAAAAAATAATTTAAAAAATCGTTCGGGAAAAGAGTTTACTCCCTGGGTACTTTCTTTGTATACTTTTGATTATACGGGCCGAGTCCAGGGTTTACGGGAAATGGCGGGTTTTCGTTTGCCGGCGATTAAACTTCTTTTATTCAGCGTCTCATCAAAAATGAAAACATTTTTAAAAACTACAAGTCTCATGGGCTTTAGTGGTGAAATAATAATTTAAAAAGTCGTTCGGGAAGTGAGTTTACACCCTGGGTACTTTCTTTGTATACTTTTGACTATCCGGGCCGAGTCCGGGATTTACGGGAAATCGCAGGTTTTCGTTTGCCGGCGATTAAACTTATTTCATTCAGCGTCTCATCAAAAATGAAAACATTTTTGAAAACTACAAGTCTCATGCGTTTTAGTGGTGAAAATATAATTTAAAAAATCGTTCGGAAAATGAGTTTACTCCATGGGTACTTTCTTTGTATACTTTTGACTATACGGGCCGAGTCCGGGATTTACGGGAAGTCGCGGGTTTTCGTTTGCCGCGATTAAACTTCTTTCATTCAGCGTCTCATCAAAAATGGAAACATTTTTAAAAACTACATGTCTCATAGGCTTTAGTGGTGAAATAATAATTTAAAAAGTAGTTCGGGAAATGAGTTTACACCCTAGGTACTTTCTTTGTATACTTTTGACTATACGGGCCGAGTCCGGGATTTACGGGAAATCGCAGGTTTTCGTTTGTCGGCGATTAAACCTCTTTCATTAAGCGTCTCATCAAAAATGATAACATTTTTGAAAACTACAAGTCTCATGCGTTGTAGTGGTGAAAAAATAATTTAAAAAATCGTTCGGAAAATGAGTTTACTCCCTGGGTACTTTCTTTGTATACTTTTGACTATACGGGCAGAGTCCGGGGTTTACGGGAAATGGCGGGTTTTCGTTTGCCGGCGATTAAACTTCTTTTATTCAGCGTCTCATCAAAAATAAAAACATTTTTAAAAACTACAAGTCTCATGCGCTGTAGTGGTGAGAAAATAATTTAAAAATTCGTTCGGAAAATAAGTTTACTCCCTGGGTAATTTCTTTGTATACTTTTGACTATACGGGCCGAGTCCGGGGTTTACGGGAAATGGCGGGTTTTCGTTTGCCGGCGATTAAACTTCTTTTATTCAGCGTCTCATCAAGAATGAAAACATATTTAAAAACTATAAGTCTCATGGATTTTAGTGGTGAAATAATAATTTAAAAAATCGTTCGGAAAATGAGTTTACTCCCTGGGTAATTTCTTTGTATACTTTTGACTATACGGGCCGAGTCCGAGGTTTACGGGAAATCGCAGTTTTTCGTTTGCCGGCGATTAAACTTCTTTTATTCAGCGTCTCATCAAAATTGAAAACATTTTTGAAAACTACAAGTCTCATTCGTTTTAGTGGTGAAAAAATAATTTAAAAAATCGTTCGGGAAATGAGTTTACTCCCTGGGTACTTTCTTTGTATACTTTTGATTATACGGGCCGAGTCCAGGGTTTACGGGAAATGGCGGGTTTTCGTTTGCCGGCGATTAAACTTCTTTTATTCAGCGTCTCATCAAAAATGAAAACATTTTTGAAAACTACAAGTCTCATTCGTTGTAGTGGTGAAAAAATAATTTAAAAAATCTTTCGGAAAATGAGTTTACTCCCTGGGTACTTTCTTTGTATACTTTTGACTATACGGGCAGAGCCCGGGGTTTACGGGAAATGGCGGGTTTTCGTTTGCCGGCGATTAAACTTCTTTTATTCAGCGTCTCATCAAAAATGAAAACATTTTTAAAAACTACAAGTCTCATGCGTTGTACTGGTGAGAAAATAATTTAAAAATTCGTTCGGAAAATAAGTTTACTCCCTGGGTAATTTCTTTGTATACTTTTGACTATACGGGCCGAGTCCGGGGTTTACGGGAAATGGCGGGTTTTCGTTTTCCGGCGATTAAACTTCTTTTATTCAGCGTCTCATCAAAAATGAAAACATTTTTAAAAACTATAAGTGTCATGGGTTTTAGTAGCGAAATAATAATTTAAAAAATCGTTCGGGAAATGAGTTTACATCCCGGGTACTTTCTTTACTATACGGGCCGAGTCCGGGATTTACGGGAAATCGCAGTTTTTCGTTTGCCGGCGATTAAACTTCTTTTATTCAGCGTCTCATCAAAAATGAAAACATTTTTAAAAACTATAAGTCTCATGGGTTTTAGTAGTGAAATAATAATTTAAAAAATCGTTCGGGAAATGAGTTTACATCCCGGGTACTTTCTTTACTATACGGGCCGAGTCCGGGATTTACGGGAAATCGCAGTTTTTCGTTTGCCGGCGATTAAACTTCTTTTATTCAGCGTCTCATCAAAATTGAAAACATTTTTGAAAACTACAAATCTTATTCGTTTTAGTGGTGAAAAAATAATTTAAAAAATCGTTCGGGAAAAGAGTTTACTCCCTGGGTACTTTCTTTGTATACTTTTGATTATACGGGCCGAGTCCAGGGTTTACGGGAAATGGCGGGTTTTCGTTTGCCGGCGATTAAACTTCTTTTATTCAGCGTCTCATCAAAAATGAAAACATTTTTAAAAACTACAAGTCTCATGGGCTTTAGTGGTGAAATAATAATTTAAAAAATCGTTCGGGAAGTGAGTTTACACCCTGGGTACTTTCTTTGTATACTTTTGACTATCCGGGCCGAGTCCGGGATTTACGGGAAATCGCAGGTTTTCGTTTGCCGGCGATTAAACTTCTTTTATTCAGCGTCTCATCAAAAATAAAAACATTTTTAAAAACTACAAGTCTCATGCGCTGTAGTGGTGAGAAAATAATTTAAAAATTCGTTCGGAAAATAAGTTTACTCCCTGGGTAATTTCTTTGTATACTTTTGACTATACGGGCCGAGTCCGGGGTTTACGGGAAATGGCGGGTTTTCGTTTGCCGGCGATTAAACTTCTTTTATTCAGCGTCTCATCAAGAATGAAAACATATTTAAAAACTATAAGTCTCATGGATTTTAGTGGTGAAATAATAATTTAAAAAATCGTTCGGAAAATGAGTTTACTCCCTGGGTAATTTCTTTGTATACTTTTGACTATACGGGCCGAGTCCGAGGTTTACGGGAAATCGCAGTTTTTCGTTTGCCGGCGATTAAACTTCTTTTATTCAGCGTCTCATCAAAATTGAAAACATTTTTGAAAACTACAAGTCTCATTCGTTTTAGTGGTGAAAAAATAATTTAAAAAATCGTTCGGGAAATGAGTTTACTCCCTGGGTACTTTCTTTGTATACTTTTGATTATACGGGCCGAGTCCAGGGTTTACGGGAAATGGCGGGTTTTCGTTTGCCGGCGATTAAACTTCTTTTATTCAGCGTCTCATCAAAAATGAAAACATTTTTGAAAACTACAAGTCTCATTCGTTGTAGTGGTGAAAAAATAATTTAAAAAATCTTTCGGAAAATGAGTTTACTCCCTGGGTACTTTCTTTGTATACTTTTGACTATACGGGCAGAGCCCGGGGTTTACGGGAAATGGCGGGTTTTCGTTTGCCGGCGATTAAACTTCTTTTATTCAGCGTCTCATCAAAAATGAAAACATTTTTAAAAACTACAAGTCTCATGCGTTGTACTGGTGAGAAAATAATTTAAAAATTCGTTCGGAAAATAAGTTTACTCCCTGGGTAATTTCTTTGTATACTTTTGACTATACGGGCCGAGTCCGGGGTTTACGGGAAATGGCGGGTTTTCGTTTTCCGGCGATTAAACTTCTTTTATTCAGCGTCTCATCAAAAATGAAAACATTTTTAAAAACTATAAGTGTCATGGGTTTTAGTAGCGAAATAATAATTTAAAAAATCGTTCGGGAAATGAGTTTACATCCCGGGTACTTTCTTTACTATACGGGCCGAGTCCGGGATTTACGGGAAATCGCAGTTTTTGGTTGCCGGCGATTAAACTTCTTTTATTCAGCGTCTCATCAAAAATGAAAACATTTTTAAAAACTATAAGTCTCATGGGTTTTAGTAGTGAAATAATAATTTAAAAAATCGTTCGGGAAATGAGTTTACATCCCGGGTACTTTCTTTACTATACGGGCCGAGTCCGGGATTTACGGGAAATCGCAGTTTTTCGTTTGCCGGCGATTAAACTTCTTTTATTCAGCGTCTCATCAAAATTGAAAACATTTTTGAAAACTACAAATCTTATTTGTTTTAGTGGTGAAAAAATAATTTAAAAAATCGTTCGGGAAAAGAGTTTACTCCCTGGGTACTTTCTTTGTATACTTTTGATTATACGGGCCGAGTCCAGGGTTTACGGGAAATGGCGGGTTTTCGTTTGCCGGCGATTAAACTTCTTTTATTCAGCGTCTCATCAAAAATGAAAACATTTTTAAAAACTACAAGTCTCATGGGCTTTAGTGGTGAAATAATAATTTAAAAAATCGTTCGGGAAGTGAGTTTACACCCTGGGTACTTTCTTTGTATACTTTTGACTATCCGGGCCGAGTCCGGGATTTACGGGAAATCGCAGGTTTTCGTTTGCCGGCGATTAAACTTATTTCATTCAGCGTCTCATCAAAAATGAAAACATTTTTGAAAACTACAAGTCTCATGCGTTTTAGTGGAGAAAATATAATTTAAAAAATCGTTCGGAAAATGAGTTTACTCCCTGGGTACTTTCTTTGTATACTTTTGACTATATGGGCCGAGTCCGGGATTTACGGGAAGTCGCGGGTTTTCGTTTGCCGCGATTAAACTTCTTTCATTCAGCGTCTCATCAAAAATGGAAACATTTTTAAAAACTACATGTCTCATAGGCTTTAGTGGTGAAATAATAATTTAAAAAGTAGTTCGGGAAATGAGTTTACACCCTAGGTACTTTCTTTGTATACTTTTGACTATACGGGCCGAGTCCGGGATTTACGGGAAATCGCAGGTTTTCGTTTGTCGGCGATTAAACCTCTTTCATTAAGCGTCTCATCAAAAATGATAACATTTTTGAAAACTACAAGTCTCATGCGTTGTAGTGGTGAAAAAATAATTTAAAAAATCGTTCGGAAAATGAGTTTACTCCCTGGGTACTTTCTTTGTATACTTTTGACTATCCGGGCCGAGTCCGGGATTTACGGGAAATCGCAGGTTTTCGTTTGCCGGCGATTAAACTTCTTTTATTCAGCGTCTCATCAAAAATAAAAACATTTTTAAAAACTACAAGTCTCATGCGCTGTAGTGGTGAGAAAATAATTTAAAAATTCGTTCGGAAAATAAGTTTACTCCCTGGGTAATTTCTTTGTATACTTTTGACTATACGGGCCGAGTCCGGGGTTTACGGGAAATGGCGGGTTTTCGTTTGCCGGCGATTAAACTTCTTTTATTCAGCGTCTCATCAAGAATGAAAACATATTTAAAAACTATAAGTCTCATGGATTTTAGTGGTGAAATAATAATTTAAAAAATCGTTCGGAAAATGAGTTTACTCCCTGGGTAATTTCTTTGTATACTTTTGACTATACGGGCCGAGTCCGAGGTTTACGGGAAATCGCAGTTTTTCGTTTGCCGGCGATTAAACTTCTTTTATTCAGCGTCTCATCAAAATTGAAAACATTTTTGAAAACTACAAGTCTCATTCGTTTTAGTGGTGAAAAAATAATTTAAAAAATCGTTCGGGAAATGAGTTTACTCCCTGGGTACTTTCTTTGTATACTTTTGATTATACGGGCCGAGTCCAGGGTTTACGGGAAATGGCGGGTTTTCGTTTGCCGGCGATTAAACTTCTTTTATTCAGCGTCTCATCAAAAATGAAAACATTTTTGAAAACTACAAGTCTCATTCGTTGTAGTGGTGAAAAAATAATTTAAAAAATCTTTCGGAAAATGAGTTTACTCCCTGGGTACTTTCTTTGTATACTTTTGACTATACGGGCAGAGCCCGGGGTTTACGGGAAATGGCGGGTTTTCGTTTGCCGGCGATTAAACTTCTTTTATTCAGCGTCTCATCAAAAATGAAAACATTTTTAAAAACTACAAGTCTCATGCGTTGTACTGGTGAGAAAATAATTTAAAAATTCGTTCGGAAAATAAGTTTACTCCCTGGGTAATTTCTTTGTATACTTTTGACTATACGGGCCGAGTCCGGGGTTTACGGGAAATGGCGGGTTTTCGTTTTCCGGCGATTAAACTTCTTTTATTCAGCGTCTCATCAAAAATGAAAACATTTTTAAAAACTATAAGTGTCATGGGTTTTAGTAGCGAAATAATAATTTAAAAAATCGTTCGGGAAATGAGTTTACATCCCGGGTACTTTCTTTACTATACGGGCCGAGTCCGGGATTTACGGGAAATCGCAGTTTTTGGTTGCCGGCGATTAAACTTCTTTTATTCAGCGTCTCATCAAAAATGAAAACATTTTTAAAAACTATAAGTCTCATGGGTTTTAGTAGTGAAATAATAATTTAAAAAATCGTTCGGGAAATGAGTTTACATCCCGGGTACTTTCTTTACTATACGGGCCGAGTCCGGGATTTACGGGAAATCGCAGTTTTTCGTTTGCCGGCGATTAAACTTCTTTTATTCAGCGTCTCATCAAAATTGAAAACATTTTTGAAAACTACAAATCTTATTCGTTTTAGTGGTGAAAAAATAATTTAAAAAATCGTTCGGGAAAAGAGTTTACTCCCTGGGTACTTTCTTTGTATACTTTTGATTATACGGGCCGAGTCCAGGGTTTACGGGAAATGGCGGGTTTTCGTTTGCCGGCGATTAAACTTCTTTTATTCAGCGTCTCATCAAAAATGAAAACATTTTTAAAAACTACAAGTCTCATGGGCTTTAGTGGTGAAATAATAATTTAAAAAATCGTTCGGGAAGTGAGTTTACACCCTGGGTACTTTCTTTGTATACTTTTGACTATCCGGGCCGAGTCCGGGATTTACGGGAAATCGCAGGTTTTCGTTTGCCGGCGATTAAACTTATTTCATTCAGCGTCTCATCAAAAATGAAAACATTTTTGAAAACTACAAGTCTCATGCGTTTTAGTGGTGAAAATATAATTTAAAAAATCGTTCGGAAAATGAGTTTACTCCCTGGGTACTTTCTTTGTATACTTTTGACTATATGGGCCGAGTCCGGGATTTACGGGAAGTCGCGGGTTTTCGTTTGCCGCGATTAAACTTCTTTCATTCAGCGTCTCATCAAAAATGGAAACATTTTTAAAAACTACATGTCTCATAGGCTTTAGTGGTGAAATAATAATTTAAAAAGTAGTTCGGGAAATGAGTTTACACCCTAGGTACTTTCTTTGTATACTTTTGACTATACGGGCCGAGTCCGGGATTTACGGGAAATCGCAGGTTTTCGTTTGTCGGCGATTAAACCTCTTTCATTAAGCGTCTCATCAAAAATGATAACATTTTTGAAAACTACAAGTCTCATGCGTTGTAGTGGTGAAAAAATAATTTAAAAAATCGTTCGGAAAATGAGTTTACTCCCTGGGTACTTTCTTTGTATACTTTTGACTATACGGGCAGAGTCCGGGGTTTACGGGAAATGGCGGGTTTTCGTTTGCCGGCGATTAAACTTCTTTTATTCAGCGTCTCATCAAAAATAAAAACATTTTTAAAAACTACAAGTCTCATGCGCTGTAGTGGTGAGAAAATAATTTAAAAATTCGTTCGGAAAATAAGTTTACTCCCTGGGTAATTTCTTTGTATACTTTTGACTATACGGGCCGAGTCCGGGGTTTACGGGAAATGGCGGGTTTTCGTTTGCCGGCGATTAAACTTCTTTTATTCAGCGTCTCATCAAGAATGAAAACATATTTAAAAACTATAAGTCTCATGGATTTTAGTGGTGAAATAATAATTTAAAAAATCGTTCGGAAAATGAGTTTACTCCCTGGGTAATTTCTTTGTATACTTTTGACTATACGGGCCGAGTCCGAGGTTTACGGGAAATGGCGGGTTTTCGTTTGCCGGCGATTAAACTTCTTTTATTCAGCGTCTCATCAAAAATGAAAACATTTTTAAAAACTATAAGTCTCATGGGTTTTAGTAGTGAAACAATAATTTAAAAAATCGTTCGGGAAATGAGTTTACATCCCGGGTACTTTCTTTACTATACGGGCCGAGTCCGGGATTTACGGGAAATCGCAGTTTTTCGTTAGCCGGCGATTAAACTTCTTTTATTCAGCGTCTCATCAAAATTGAAAACATTTTTGAAAACTACAAGTCTCATTCGTTTTAGTGGTGAAAAAATAATTTAAAAAATCGTTCGGGAAATGAATTTACTCCCTGGGTACTTTCTTTGTATACTTTTGATTATACGGGCCGAGTCCAGGGTTTACGGGAAATGGCGGGTTTTCGTTTGCCGGCGATTAAACTTCTTTTATTCAGCGTCTCATCAAAAATGAAAACATTTTTAAAAACTACAAGTCTCATGGGTTAAAGTGGTGAAATAATAATTTAAAAAATCGTTCGGGAAGTGAGTTTACACCCTGGGTACTTTCTTTGTATACTTTTGGCTAAACGGGCCGAGTCCGGGATTTACGGGAAATCGCAGGTTTTCGTTTGCCGGCGATTAAATTTCTTTCATTCAGCGTCTCATCAAAAATGAAAACATTTTTGAAAACTACAAGTCTCATGCGTTTTAGTGGTGAAAATATAATTTAAAAAATCGTTCGGGAAATGAGTTTACTCCCTGGGTACTTTCTTTGTATACTTTTGACTATACGGGCCGAGTCCGGGATTTACGGGAAGTCGCGGGTTTTCGTTTGCCGGCGATTAAACTTCTTTTATTCAGCGTCTCATCAAAAATGGAAACATTTTTAAAAACTACAAGTCTCATGGGCTTTAGTGGTGAAATAATAATTTAAAAATAGTTCGGGAAATGAGTTTACACCCTAGGTACTTTCTTTGTATACTTTTGACTATACGGGCCGAGTCCGGGATTTACGGGAAATCGCAGGTTTTCGTTTGCCGGCGATTAAACTTCTTTCATTCAGCGTCTCATCAAAAATGAAAACATTTTTGAAAACTACAAGTCTCACGCGTTTTAGTGGTGAAAAAATAATTTAAAAAATCGTTCGGAAAATGAGTTTACTCCCTGGGTACTTTCTTTGTATACTTTTGACTATACGGGCAGAGTCCGGGGTTTACGGGAAATGGCGGGTTTTCGTTTGCCGGCGATTAAACTTCTTTTATTCAGCGTCTCATCAAAAATAAAAACATTTTTAAAAACTACAAGTCTCATGCGCTGTAGTGGTGAGAGAATAATTTAAAAATTCGTTCGGAAAATAAGTTTACTCCCTGGGTAATTTCTTTGTATACTTTTGACTATACGGGCCGAGTCCGGGGTTTACGGGAAATGGCGGGTTTTCGTTTGCCGGCGATTAAACTTCTTTTATTCAGCGTCTCATCAAGAATGAAAACATTTTTAAAAACTATAAGTCTCATGGGTTTTAGTGGTGAAATAATAATTTAAAAAATCGTTCGGAAAATGAGTTTACTCCCTGGGTAATTTCTTTGTATACTTTTGACTATACGGGCCGAGTCCGAGGTTTACGGGAAATGGCGGGTTTTCGTTTGCCGGCGATTAAACTTCTTTTATTCAGCGTCTCATCAAAAATGAAAACATTTTTAAAAACTATAAGTCTCATGGGTTTTAGTAGTGAAACAATAATTTAAAAAATCGTTCGGGAAATGAGTTTACATCCCGGGTACTTTCTTTACTATACGGGCCGAGTCCGGGATTTACGGGAAATCGCAGTTTTTCGTTTGCCGGCGATTAAACTTCTTTTATTCAGCGTCTCATCAAAATTGAAAACATTTTTGAAAACTACAAGTCTCATTCGTTTTAGTGGTGAAAAAATAATTTAAAAAATCGTTCGGCAAATGAGTTTACTCCCTGGGTACTTTCTTTGTATACTTTTGATTATACGGGCCGAGTCCAGGGTTTACGTCAAATGGCGGGTTTTCGTTTGCCGGCGATTAAACTTCTTTTATTCAGCGTCTCATCAAAAATGAAAACATTTTTAAAAACTACAAGTCTCATGGGCTTTAGTGGTGAAATAATAATTTAAAAATAGTTCGGGAAATGAGTTTACACCCTAGGTACTTTCTTTGTATACTTTTGACTATACGGGCCGAGTCCGGGATTTACGGGAAATCGCAGGTTTTCGTTTGCCGGCGATTAAACTTCTTTCATTCAGCGTCTCATCAAAAATGAAAACATTTTTGAAAACTACAAGTCTCATGCGTTTTAGTGGTGAAAAAATAATTTAAGAAATCGTTTTGGAAATGAGTTTACTCCCTGGGTACTTTCTTTGTATACATTCGACTATACGGGCCAAGCCCGGGTTTTACGGGAAATCGCGGGTTTTCGTTTGCCGGCGATTAAACCACTTTCATTAAGCGTCTCATCAAAAATGAAAACATTTCTGAAAACTACAAGTCTCATGCGTTTTAGTGGTGAAAAAATAATTTAAAAAATCGTTCGGGAAATGAGTTTACTCCCTGGGTACTTTCTTTGTATACTTTGGACTATACGGGCCGAGTCCGGGATTTACGGGAAATCGTGGATTTTCGTTTGAGGGCGATTAAACTTCCTTTATTCAGCGTCTCATCAAAAATGAAAACATTTTTGAAAACAACAAGTCTCATGCGTTGTAGTGGTGAAAAAATAATTTAAAAAATCGTTTGGAAAATGAGTTTACTCCCTGGGTACTTTCTTTGTATACTTTTGACTATACGGGCCGAGTCCGGGGTTTACGGGAATGGCGGGTTTTTGTTTGCCGGCGATTAAACTTCTTTCATTCAGCGTCTCATCAAAAATGAAAACATTTTTGAAAACTACAAGTCTCATGCGTTTTAGTGGTGAAAATATAATTTAAAAAATCGTTCGGGAAATGAGTTTACTCCCTGGGTACTTTCTTTGTATACTTTTGATTATACGGGCCGAGTCCGGGATTTACGGGAAGTCGCGGGTTTTCGTTTGCCGGCGATTAAACTTCTTTTATTCAGCGTCTCATCAAAAATGGAAACATTTTTAAAAACTGCAAGTCTCATGGGCTTTAGTGGTGAAATAATAATTTAAAAATAGTTCGGGAAATGAGTTTACACCCTAGGTACTTTCTTTGTATACTTTTGACTATACGGGCCGAGTCCGGGATTTACGGGAAATCGCAGGTTTTCGTTTGCCGGCGATTAAACTTCTTTCATTCAGCGTCTCATCAAAAATGAAAACATTTTTGAAAACTACAAGTCTCACGCGTTTTAGTGGTGAAAAAATAATTTAAGAAATCGTTTTGGAAATGAGTTTACTCCCTGGGTACTTTCTTTGTATACATTCGACTATACGGGCCAAGCCCGGGTTTTACGGGAAATCGCGGGTTTTCGTTTGCCGGCGATTAAACCACTTTCATTAAGCGTCTCATCAAAAATGAAAACATTTCTGAAAACTACAAGTCTCATGCGTTTTAGTGGTGAAAAAATAATTTAAAAAATCGTTCGGGAAATGAGTTCACTCCCTGGGTACTTTCTTTGTATACTTTGGACTATACGGGCCGAGTCCGGGATTTACGGGAAATCGTGGATTTTGGTTTGAGGGCGATTAAACTTCCTTTATTCAGCGTCTCATCAAAAATGAAAACATTTTTGAAAACAACAAGTCTCATGCGTTGTAGTGGTGAAAAAATAATTTGAAAAATCGTTTGGAAAGTGAGTTTACTCCCTGGGTACTTTCTTTGTATACTTTTGACTATACGGGCCGAGTCCGGGGTTTACGGGAATGGCGGGTTTTTGTTTGCCGGCGATTAAACTTCTTTTATTAAGCGTCTCATCAAAAATGAATACATTTTTAAAAACTACAAGTCTCATGCGTTGTAGTGGTGAGAAAATAATTTAAAAATTCGTTCGGAAAATGAGTTTACTCCCTGGGTAATTTCTTTGTATACTTTTGACTATACGGGCCGAGTCCGGGGTTTACGGGAAATGGCGGGTTTTCGCTTGCCGGCGATTAAACTACTTTTATTCAGCGTCTCATCAAAAATGAAAACATTTTTAAAAACTATAAGTCTCATGGGTTTTAGTGGTGAAATAATAATTTAAAAAATCGTTCGGAAAATGAGTTTACTCCCTGGGTAATTTCTTTGTATACTTTGGACTATACGGGCCGAGTCCGGGGTTTACGGGAAATGGCGGGTTTTCGTTTGCCGGCGATTAAACTTCTTTTATTCAGCGTCTCATCAAAAATGAAAACATTTTTAAAAACTATAAGTCTCATGGGTTTTAGTAGTGAAATAATAATTTAAAAAATCGTTTGGGAAATGAGTTTACATCCCGGGTACTTTCTTTACTATACGGGCCGAGTCCAGGATTTACGGGAAATCGCAGGTTTTCGTTTGCCGGCGATTAAACTTCTTTTATTCTGCGTCTCATCAAAATTGAAAACATTTTTGAAAACTACAAGTCTCATTCGTTTTAGTGGTGAAAAAATAATTTAAAAAATCGTTCGGGAAATGAGTTTACTCCCTGGGTACTTTCTTTGTATACTTTGGACTATACGGGCCGAGTCCGGGATTTACGAAAAATCGCGGATTTTCGTTAGAGGGCGATTAAACTTCCTTTATTCAGCGTTTCATCAAAAATGAAAACATTTTTGAAAACTACAAGTCTCATGCGTTGTAGTGGTGAAAAAATAATTTAAAAAATCGTTCGGAAAATGAGTTTACTCCCTGGGTACTTTCTTTGTATACTTTTGACTATATGGGCCGAGTCCGGGGTTTACGGGAAATGGCGGGTTTTCGTTTGCCGGCGATTAAACTTCTTTTATTCAGCGTCTCATCAAAAATTGAAAACATTTTTAAAAACTACAGGTCTCATGCGTTGTAGTGGTGAGAAAATAATTTAAAAATTCGTTCGGAAAATGAGTTTACTCCCTGGGTATTTTCTTTGTATACTTTTGACTATACGGGCCGAGTCCGGGGTTTACAGGAAATGGCGGGTTTTCGTTTGCCGGCGATTAAACTTCTTTTATTCAGCGCCTCATCAAAAATGAAAACATTTTTAAAAACTATATGTCTCATGGGTTTTAGTGGTGAAATAATAATTTAAAAAATCGTTCGGAAAATGAGTTTACTCCCTGGGTAATTTCTTTGTATACTTTTGACTATACGGGCCGAGTCCGGGGTTTACGGGAAATGGCGGGTTTTCGTTTGCCGGCGATTAAACTTCTTTTATTCAGCGTCTCATCAAAAAATGAAAACATTTTTAAAAACTACAAGTCTCATGCCTTGTAGTGGTGAGAAAATAATTTAAAAATTCGTTCGGAAAATGAGTTTACTCCCTGGGTAATTTCTTTGTATACTTTTGACTATACGGGCCGAGTCCGGGGTTTACGGGAAATGGCGGGTTTTCGTTTGCCGGCGATTAAACTTCTTTTATTCAGCGTCTCATCAAAAAATGAAAACATTTTTAAAAACTACAAGTCTCATGCCTTGTAGTGGTGAGAAAATAATTTAAAAATTCGTTCGGAAAATGAGTTTACTCCCTGGGTAATTTCTTTGTATACTTTTGACTATACGGGCCGAGTCCGGGGTTTACGGGAAATGGCGGGTTTTCGTTTGCCGGCGATTAAACTTCTTTTATTCAGCGTCTTATCAAAAATGAAAACATTTTTAAAAACTATAAGTCTCATGGGTTTTAGTGGTGAAATAATAATTTAAAAAATCGTTCGGAAAATGAGTTTACTCCCTGGGTAATTTCTTTGTATACTTTGGACTATACGGGCCGAGTCCGGGGTTTACGGGAAATGGCGGGTTTTCGTTTGCCGGCGATTAAACTTCTTTTATTCAGCGTCTCATCAAAAATGAAAACATTTTTAAAAACTATAAGTCTCATGGGTTTTAGTAGTGAAATAATAATTTAAAAAATCGTTCGGGAAATGAGTTTACATCCCGGGTACTTTCTTTACTATACGGGCCGAGTCCAGGATTTACGGGAAATCGCAGGTTTTCGTTTGCCGGCGATTAAACTTCTTTTATTCTGCGTCTCATCAAAATTGAAAACATTTTTGAAAACTACAAGTCTCATTCGTTTTAGTGGTGAAAAAATAATTTAAAAAATCGTTCGGGAAATGAGTTTACTCCCTGGGTACTTTCTTTGTATACTTTGGACTATACGGGCCGAGTCCGGGATTTACGAAAAATCGCGGATTTTCGTTAGAGGGCGATTAAACTTCCTTTATTCAGCGTTTCATCAAAAATGAAAACATTTTTGAAAACTACAAGTCTCATGCGTTGTAGTGGTGAAAAAATAATTTAAAAAATCGTTCGGAAAATGAGTTTACTCCCTGGGTACTTTCTTTGTATACTTTTGACTATATGGGCCGAGTCCGGGGTTTACGGGAAATGGCGGGTTTTCGTTTGCCGGCGATTAAACTTCTTTTATTCAGCGTCTCATCAAAAATTGAAAACATTTTTAAAAACTACAGGTCTCATGCGTTGTAGTGGTGAGAAAATAATTTAAAAATTCGTTCGGAAAATGAGTTTACTCCCTGGGTATTTTCTTTGTATACTTTTGACTATACGGGCCGAGTCCGGGGTTTACAGGAAATGGCGGGTTTTCGTTTGCCGGCGATTAAACTTCTTTTATTCAGCGCCTCATCAAAAATGAAAACATTTTTAAAAACTATATGTCTCATGGGTTTTAGTGGTGAAATAATAATTTAAAAAATCGTTCGGAAAATGAGTTTACTCCCTGGGTAATTTCTTTGTATACTTTTGACTATACGGGCCGAGTCCGGGGTTTACGGGAAATGGCGGGTTTTCGTTTGCCGGCGATTAAACTTCTTTTATTCAGCGTCTCATCAAAAAATGAAAACATTTTTAAAAACTACAAGTCTCATGCCTTGTAGTGGTGAGAAAATAATTTAAAAATTCGTTCGGAAAATGAGTTTACTCCCTGGGTAATTTCTTTGTATACTTTTGACTATACGGGCCGAGTCCGGGGTTTACGGGAAATGGCGGGTTTTCGTTTGCCGGCGATTAAACTTCTTTTATTCAGCGTCTCATCAAAAAATGAAAACATTTTTAAAAACTACAAGTCTCATGCCTTGTAGTGGTGAGAAAATAATTTAAAAATTCGTTCGGAAAATGAGTTTACTCCCTGGGTAATTTCTTTGTATACTTTTGACTATACGGGCCGAGTCCGGGGTTTACGGGAAATGGCGGGTTTTCGTTTGCCGGCGATTAAACTTCTTTTATTCAGCGTCTTATCAAAAATGAAAACATTTTTAAAAACTATAAGTCTCATGGGTTTTAGTAGTGAAATAATAATTTAAAAAATCGTTCGGGAAATGAGTTTACATCCCGGGTACTTTCTTTACTATACGGGCCGAGTCCGGGATTTACGGGAAATCGCAGGTTTTCGTTTGCCGGCGATTAAACTTCTTTTATTCAGCGTCTCATCAAAATTGAAAACATTTTTGAAAACTACAAGTCTCATTCGTTTTAGTGGTGAAAAAATAATTTAAAAAATCGTTCGGGAAATGAGTTTACTCCCTGGGTACTTTCTTTGTATACTTTGGACTATACGGGCCGAGTCCGGGATTTACGGGAAATCGCGGATTTTCGTTTGAGGGCGATTAAACTTCCTTTATTCAGCGTCTCATCAAAAGTGAAAACATTTTTGAAAACTACAAGTCTCATGCGTTGTAGTGGTGAAAAAATAATTTAAAAAATCGTTCGTAAAATGATCATCAAAAATGAAAACATTTTTAAAAACTATAAGTCTCATGGGTTTTAGTGGTGAAATAATAATTTAAAAAATCGTTCGGAAAATGAGTTTACTCCCTGGGTAATTTCTTTGTATACTTTGGACTATACGGGCCGAGTCCGGGGTTTACGGGAAATGGCGGGTTTTCGTTTGCCGACGATTAAACTTCTTTTATTCAGCGTCTCATCAAAAATGAAAACATTTTTAAAAACTATAAGTCTCATGGGTTTTAGTAGTGAAATAATAATTTAAAAAATCGTTCGGGAAATGAGTTTACATCCCGGGTACTTTCTTTACTATACGGGCCGAGTCCAGGATTTACGGGAAATCGCAGGTTTTCGTTTGCCGGCGATTAAACTTCTTTTATTCAGCGTCTCATCAAAATTGAAAACATTTTTGAAAACTACAAGTCTCATTCGTTTTAGTGGTGAAAAAATAATTTAAAAAATCGTTCGGGAAATGAGTTTACTCCCTGGGTACTTTCTTTGTATACTTTGGACTATACGGGCCGAGTCCGGGATTTACGTAAAATCGCGGATTTTCGTTTGAGGGCGATTAAACTTCCTTTATTCAGCGTCTCATCAAAAATGAAAACATTTTTGAAAACTACAAATCTCATGCGTTGTAGTGGTGAAAAAATAATTTAAAAAATCGTTCGGAAAATGAGTTTACTCCCTGGGTACTTTCTTTGTATACTTTTGACTATATGGGCCGAGTCCGGGGTTTACGGGAAATGGCGGGTTTTCGTTTGCCGGCGATTAAACTTCTTTTATTCAGCGTCTCATCAAAAATTGAAAACATTTTTAAAAACTACAAGTCTCATGCGTTGTAGTGGTGAGAAAATAATTTAAAAATTCGTTCGGAAAATGAGTTTACTCCCTGGGTAATTTCTTTGTATACTTTTGACTATATGGGCCGAGTCCGGGGTTTACGGGAAATGGCGGGTTTTCGTTTGCCGGCGATTAAACTTCTTTTATTCAGCGCCTCATCAAAAATGAAAACATTTTTAAAAACTATATGTCTCATGGGTTTTAGTGGTGAAATAATAATTTAAAAAATCGTTCGGAAAATGAGTTTACTCCCTGGGTAATTTCTTTGTATACTTTTGACTATACGGGCCGAGTCCGGGGTTTACGGGAAATGGCGGGTTTTCGTTTGCCGGCGATTAAACTTATTTTATTCAGCGTCTCATCAAAAAATGAAAACATTTTTAAAAACTACAAGTCTCATGCGTTGTAGTGGTGAGAAAATAATTTAAAAATTCGTTCGGAAAATGAGTTTACTCCCTGGGTACTTTCTTTGTATACTTTTGACTATATGGGCCGAGTCCGGGGTTTACGGGAAATGGCGGGTTTTCGTTTGCCGGCGATTAAACTTCTTTTATTCAGCGCCTCATCAAAAATGAAAACATTTTTAAAAACTATATGTCTCATGGGTTTTAGTGGTGAAATAATAATTTAAAAAATCGTTCGGAAAATGAGTTTACTCCCTGGGTAATTTCTTTGTATACTTTTGACTATACGGGCCGAGTCCGGGGTTTACGGGAAATGGCGGGTTTTCGTTTGCCGGCGATTAAACTTATTTTATTCAGCGTCTCATCAAAAAATGAAAACATTTTTAAAAACTACAAGTCTCATGCGTTGTAGTGGTGAGAAAATAATTTAAAAATTCGTTCGGAAAATGAGTTTACTCCCTGGGTAATTTCTTTGTATACTTTTGACTATACGGGCCGAGTCCGGGGTTTACGGGAAATGGCGGGTTTTCGTTTGCCGGCGATTAAACTTCTTTTATTCAGCGTCTCATCAAAAATGAAAACATTTTTAAAAACTATAAGTCTCATGGGTTTTAGTGGTGAAATAATAATTTAAAAAATCGTTCGGAAAATGAGTTTACTCCCTGGATAATTTCTTTGTATACTTTTGACTATACGGGCCGAGTCCGGGGTTTACGGGAAATGTTGGGTTTTCGTTTGCCGGCGATTAAACTTCTTTTATTCAGCGTCTCATCAAAAATGAAAACATTTTTAAAAACTATAAGTCTCATGGGTTTTAGTAGTGAAATAATAATTTAAAAAATCGTTCGGGAAATGAGTTTACATCCCGGGTACTTTCTTTACTATATGGGCCGAGTCCGGGATTTACGGGAAATCGCAGGTTTTCGTTTGCCGGCGATTAAACTTCTTTTATTCAGCGTCTCATCAAAATTGAAAACATTTTTGAAAACTACAAGTCTCATTCGTTTTAGTGGTGAAAAAATAATTTAAAAAATCGTTCGGGAAATGAGTTTACTCCCTGGGTACTTTCTTTGTATACTTTGAACTATACGGGCCGAGTCCGGGATTTACGGGAAATCGCGGATTTTCGTTTGAGGGCGATTAAACTTCCTTTATTCAGCGTCTCATCAAAAGTGAAAACATTTTTGAAAACTACAAGTCTCATGCGTTGTAGTGGTGAAAAAATAATTTAAAAATCGTTCGTAAAATGATCATCAAAAATGAAAACATTTTTAAAAACTATAAGTCTCATGGGTTTTAGTGGTGAAATAATAATTCAAAAATCGTTCGGAAAATGAGTTTACTCCCTGGGTAATTTCTTTGTATACTTTTGACTATACGGGCCGAGTCCGGGGTTTACGGGAAATAGCGGGTTTTCGTTTGCCGGCGATTAAACTTCTTTTATTCAGCGTCTCATCAAAAATGAAAACATTTTTAAAAACTATAAGTCTCATGGGTTTTAGTAGTGAAATAATAATTTAAAAAATCGTTCGGGAAATGAGTTTACATCCCGGGTACTTTCTTTACTATACGGGCCGAGTCCAGGATTTACGGGAAATCGCAGGTTTTTGTTTGCCGGCGATTAAACTTCTTTTATTCAGCGTCTCACCAAAATTAAAAACATTTTTGAAAACTACAAGTCTCATTCGTTTTAGTGGTGAAAAAATAATTTAAAAAATCGTTCGGGAAATGAGTTTACTCCCTGGGTACTTTCTTTGTATACTTTGGACTATACGGGCCGAGTCCGGGATTTACGGAAAATCGCGGATTTTCGTTTGAGGGCGATTAAACTTCCTTTATTCAGCGTCTCATCAAAAATGAAAACATTTTTGAAAACTACAAGTCTCACGCGTTGTAGTGGTGAAAAAATAATTTAAAAAATCGTTCGGAAAATGAGTTTACTCCCTGGGTACTTTCTTTGTATACTTTTGACTATACGGGCCGAGTCCGGGGTTTACGGGAAATGGCGGGTTTTCGTTTGCCGGCGATTAAACTTCTTTTATTCAGCGTCTCATCAAAAAATGAAAACATTTTTAAAAACTACAAGTCTCATGCGTTGTAGTGGTGAGAAAATGATTTAAAAATTTGTTCGGAAAATGAGTTTACTCCCTGGGTATTTTCTTTGTATACTTTTGACTATACGGGCCGAGTCCGGGGTTTACAGGAAATGGCGGGTTTTCGTTTGCCGGCGATTAAACTTCTTTTATTCAGTGCCTCATCAAAAATGAAAACATTTTTAAAAACTATAAGTCTCATGGGTTTTAGTGGTGAAATAATAATTTAAAAAATCGTTCGGAAAATGAGTTTACTCCCTGGGTAATTTCCTTGTATACTTTTGACTATACGGGCCGAGTCCGGGGTTTACGGGAAATGGCAGGTTTTCGTTTGCCGGCGATTAAACTTCTTTTATTCAGCGTCTCATCAAAAAATGAAAACATTTTTAAAAACTACAAGTCTCATGCGTTGTAGTGGTGAGAAAATAATTTAAAAATTCGTTCGGAAAATGAGTTTACTCCCTGGGTAATTTCTTTGTATACTTTTGACTATACGGGCCGAGTCCGGGGTTTACGGGAAATGGCGGGTTTTCGTTTGCCGGCGACTAAACTTCTTTTATTCAGCGTCTCATCAAAAATGAAAACAGTTTTAAAAACTATAAGTGTCATGGGTTTTAGTGGTGAAATAATAATTTAAAAAATCGTTCGGAAAATGAGTTTACTCCCTGGGTAATTTCTTTGTATACTTTTGACTATACGGGCCGAGTCCGGGGTTTACGGGAAATGGCGGGTTTTCGTTTGACGGCGATTAAACTTCTTTTATTCAGCGTCTCATCAAAAATGAAAACATTTTTAAAAACTATAAGTCTCATGGGTTTTAGTAGTGAAATAATAATTTAAGAAATCGTTCGGGAAATGAGTTTACATCCCGGGTACGTTCTTTACTATACGGGCCGAGTCCGGGATTTACGGGAAATCGCAGGTTTTCGTTTGCCGGCGATTAAACTTCTTTTATTCAGCGTCTCATCAAAAAATGAAAACATTTTTAAAAACTACAAGTCTCATGCGTTGTAGTGGTGAGAAAATGATTTAAAAATTCGTTCGGAAAAAGAGTTTACTCCCTGGGTATTTTCTTTGTATACTTTTGACTATACGGGCCGAGTCCGGGGTTTACAGGAAATGGCGGGTTTTCGTTTGCCGGCGATTAAACTTCTTTTATTCAGCGGCTCATCAAAAATGATAACATTTTTAAAAACTATAAGTCGCATGGGTTTTAGTGGTGAAATAATAATTTAAAAAATCGTTCGGGAAATGAGTTTACTCCCTGGGTACTTTCTTTGTATACTTTGGACTATACGGGCCGAGTCCGGGATTTACGTAAAATCGCGGATTTTCGTTTGAGGGCGATTAAACTTCCTTTATTCAGCGTCTCATCAAAAATGAAAACATTTTTGAAAACTACAAATCTCATGCGTTGTAGTGGTGAAAAAATAATTTAAAAAATCGTTCGGAAAATGAGTTTACTCCCTGGGTACTTTCTTTGTATACTTTTGACTATATGGGCCGAGTCCGGGGTTTACGGGAAATGGCGGGTTTTCGTTTGCCGGCGATTAAACTTCTTTTATTCAGCGTCTCATCAAAAATTGAAAACATTTTTAAAAACTACAAGTCTCATGCGTTGTAGTGGTGAGAAAATAATTTAAAAATTCGTTCGGAAAATGAGTTTACTCCCTCGGTAATTTCTTTGTATACTTTTGACTATATGGGCCGAGTCCGGGGTTTACGGGAAATGGCGGGTTTTCGTTTGCCGGCGATTAAACTTCTTTTATTCAGCGCCTCATCAAAAATGAAAACATTTTTAAAAACTATATGTCTCATGGGTTTTAGTGGTGAAATAATAATTTAAAAAATCGTTCGGAAAATGAGTTTACTCCCTGGGTAATTTCTTTGTATACTTTTGACTATACGGGCCGAGTCCGGGGTTTACGGGAAATGGCGGGTTTTCGTTTGCCGGCGATTAAACTTATTTTATTCAGCGTCTCATCAAAAAATGAAAACATTTTTAAAAACTACAAGTCTCATGCGTTGTAGTGGTGAGAAAATAATTTAAAAATTCGTTCGGAAAATGAGTTTACTCCCTGGGTACTTTCTTTGTATACTTTTGACTATACGGGCCGAGTCCGGGGTTTACGGGAAATGGCGGGTTTTCGTTTGCCGGCGATTAAACTTATTTTATTCAGCGTCTCATCAAAAAATGAAAACATTTTTAAAAACTACAAGTCTCATGCGTTGTAGTGGTGAGAAAATAATTTAAAAATTCGTTCGGAAAATGAGTTTACTCCCTGGGTAATTTCTTTGTATACTTTTGACTATACGGGCCGAGTCCGGGGTTTACGGGAAATGGCGGGTTTTCGTTTGCCGGCGATTAAACTTCTTTTATTCAGCGTCTCATCAAAAATGAAAACATTTTTAAAAACTATAAGTCTCATGGGTTTTAGTGGTGAAATAATAATTTAAAAAATCGTTCGGAAAATGAGTTTACTCCCTGGATAATTTCTTTGTATACTTTTGACTATACGGGCCGAGTCCGGGGTTTACGGGAAATGTTGGGTTTTCGTTTGCCGGCGATTAAACTTCTTTTATTCAGCGTCTCATCAAAAATGAAAACATTTTTAAAAACTATAAGTCTCATGGGTTTTAGTAGTGAAATAATAATTTAAAAAATCGTTCGGGAAATGAGTTTACATCCCGGGTACTTTCTTTACTATATGGGCCGAGTCCGGGATTTACGGGAAATCGCAGGTTATCGTTTGCCGGCGATTAAACTTCTTTTATTCAGCGTCTCATCAAAATTGAAAACATTTTTGAAAACTACAAGTCTCATTCGTTTTAGTGGTGAAAAAATAATTTAAAAAATCGTTCGGGAAATGAGTTTACTCCCTGGGTACTTTCTTTGTATACTTTGAACTATACGGGCCGAGTCCGGGATTTACGGGAAATCGCGGATTTTCGTTTGAGGGCGATTAAACTTCCTTTATTCAGCGTCTCATCAAAAGTGAAAACATTTTTGAAAACTACAAGTCTCATGCGTTGTAGTGGTGAAAAAATAATTTAAAAATCGTTCGTAAAATGATCATCAAAAATGAAAACATTTTTAAAAACTATAAGTCTCATGGGTTTTAGTGGTGAAATAATAATTCAAAAATCGTTCGGAAAATGAGTTTACTCCCTGGGTAATTTCTTTGTATACTTTTGACTATACGGGCCGAGTCCGGGGTTTACGGGAAATAGCGGGTTTTCGTTTGCCGGCGATTAAACTTCTTTTATTCAGCGTCTCATCAAAAATGAAAACATTTTTAAAAACTATAAGTCTCATGGGTTTTAGTAGTGAAATAATAATTTAAAAAATCGTTCGGGAAATGAGTTTACATCCCGGGTACTTTCTTTACTATACGGGCCGAGTCCAGGATTTACGGGAAATCGCAGGTTTTTGTTTGCCGGCGATTAAACTTCTTTTATTCAGCGTCTCACCAAAATTGAAAACATTTTTGAAAACTACAAGTCTCATTCGTTTTAGTGGTGAAAAAATAATTTAAAAAATCGTTCGGGAAATGAGTTTACTCCCTGGGTACTTTCTTTGTATACTTTGGACTATACGGGCCGAGTCCGGGATTTACGGAAAATCGCGGATTTTCGTTTGAGGGCGATTAAACTTCCTTTATTCAGCGTCTCATCAAAAATGAAAACATTTTTGAAAACTACAAGTCTCACGCGTTGTAGTGGTGAAAAAATAATTTAAAAAATCGTTCGGAAAATGAGTTTACTCCCTGGGTACTTTCTTTGTATACTTTTGACTATACGGGCCGAGTCCGGGGTTTACGGGAAATGGCGGGTTTTCGTTTGCCGGCGATTAAACTTCTTTTATTCAGCGTCTCATCAAAAAATGAAAACATTTTTAAAAACTACAAGTCTCATGCGTTGTAGTGGTGAGAAAATGATTTAAAAATTTGTTCGGAAAATGAGTTTACTCCCTGGGTATTTTCTTTGTATACTTTTGACTATACGGGCCGAGTCCGGGGTTTACAGGAAATGGCGGGTTTTCGTTTGCCGGCGATTAAACTTCTTTTATTCAGTGCCTCATCAAAAATGAAAACATTTTTAAAAACTATAAGTCTCATGGGTTTTAGTGGTGAAATAATAATTTAAAAAATCGTTCGGAAAATGAGTTTACTCCCTGGGTAATTTCCTTGTATACTTTTGACTATACGGGCCGAGTCCAGGGTTTACGGGAAATGGCAGGTTTTCGTTTGCCGGCGATTAAACTTCTTTTATTCAGCGTCTCATCAAAAAATGAAAACATTTTTAAAAACTACAAGTCTCATGCGTTGTAGTGGTGAGAAAATAATTTAAAAATTCGTTCGGAAAATGAGTTTACTCCCTGGGTAATTTCTTTGTATACTTTTGACTATACGGGCCGAGTCCGGGGTTTACGAGAAATGGCGGGTTTTCGTTTGCCGGCGACTAAACTTCTTTTATTCAGCGTCTCATCAAAAATGAAAACAGTTTTAAAAACTATAAGTGTCATGGGTTTTAGTGGTGAAATAATAATTTAAAAAATCGTTCGGAAAATGAGTTTACTCCCTGGGTAATTTCTTTGTATACTTTTGACTATACGGGCCGAGTCCGGGGTTTACGGGAAATGGCGGGTTTTCGTTTGACGGCGATTAAACTTCTTTTATTCAGCGTCTCATCAAAAATGAAAACATTTTTAAAAACTATAAGTCTCATGGGTTTTAGTAGTGAAATAATAATTTAAGAAATCGTTCGGGAAATGAGTTTACATCCCGGGTACGTTCTTTACTATACGGGCCGAGTCCGGGATTTACGGGAAATCGCAGGTTTTCGTTTGCCGGCGATTAAACTTCTTTTATTCAGCGTCTCATCAAAAAATGAAAACATTTTTAAAAACTACAAGTCTCATGCGTTGTAGTGGTGAGAAAATGATTTAAAAATTCGTTCGGAAAAAGAGTTTACTCCCTGGGTATTTTCTTTGTATACTTTTGACTATACGGGCCGAGTCCGGGGTTTACAGGAAATGGCGGGTTTTAGTTTGCCGGCGATTAAACTTCTTTTATTCAGCGGCTCATCAAAAATGAAAACATTTTTAAAAACTATAAGTCTCATGGGTTTTAGTGGTGAAATAATAATTTAAAAAATCGTTCGGAAAATGAGTTTACTCCCTGGGTACTTTCTTTGTATACTTTTGACTATACGGGCCGAGTCCGGGGTTTACGGGAAATGGCGGGTTTTCGTTTGCCGGCGATTAAACTTCTTTTATTCAGCGCCTCATCAAAAATGAAAACATTTTTAAAAACTATAAGTCTCATGGGTTTTAGTGGTGAAATAATAATTTAAAAAATCGTTCGGAAAATGAGTTTACTCCCTGGGTAATTTCTTTGTATACTTTTGACTATACGGGCCGAGTCCGGGGTTTACGGGAAATGGCAGGTTTTCGTTTGCCGGCGATTAAACCTCTTTTATTCAGCGTCTCATCAAAAAATGAAAACATTTTTAAAAACTACAAGTCTCATGCGTTGTAGTGGTGAGAAAATAATTTAAATATTCGTTCGGAAAATGAGTTTACTCCCTGGGTAATTTCTTTGTATACATTTGACTATACGGGCCGAGTCCGGGGTTTACGGGAAATGGCGGGTTTTCGTTTGCCGGCGATTAAACTTCTTTTATTCAGCGTCTCATCAAAAATGAAAACAGTTTTAAAAACTATAAGTCTCATGGGTTTTAGTGGTGAAATAATAATTTAAAAAATCGTTCGAAAAATGAGTTTACTCCCTGGGTAATTTCTTTGTATACATTTGACTATACGGGCCGAGTCCGGGGTTTACGGGAAATGGCGGGTTTTCGTTTGCCGGCGATTAAACTTCTTTTATTCAGCGTCTCATCAAAAATGAAAACATTTTTAAAAACTATAAGTCTCATGGGTTTTAGTAGTGAAATAATAATTTAAAAAATCGTTCGGGAAATGAGTTTACATCCCGGGTACTTTCTTTACTATACGGGCCGAGTCCGGGATTTACGGGAAATCGCAGGTTTTCGTTTGCCGGCGATTAAACTTCTTTTATTCAGCGTCTCATCAAAATTGAAAACATTTTTGAAAACTACAAGTCTCATTCGTTTTACTGGTGAAAAAATAATTTAAAAAATCGTTCGGGAAATGAGTTTACTCCCTGGGTACTTTCTTTGTATACTTTGGACTATACGGGCCGAGTCCGGGATTTACGGGAAATCGCGGATTTTCGTTTGAGGGCGATTAAACTTCCTTTATTCATCGTCTCATCAAAAGTGAAAACATTTTTGAAAACTACAAGTCTCATGCGTTGTAGTGGTGAAAAAATAATTTAAAAAATCGTTCGGAAAATGAGTTTACTCCCTGGGTACTTTCTTTGTATACTTTTGACTATACGGGCCGAGTCCGGGGTTTACGGGAAATGGCGGATTTTCGTTTGAGGGCGATTAAACTTCCTTTATTCAGCGTCTCATCAAAAATGAAAACATTTTTGAAAACTACAAGTCTCATGGGTTTTAGTGGTGAAATAATAATTTAAAAAATCGTTCGAAAAATGAGTTTACTCCCTGGGTAATTTCTTTGTATACATTTGACTATACGGGCCGAGTCCGGGGTTTACGGGAAATGGCGGGTTTTCGTTTGCCGGCGATTAAACTTCTTTTATTCAGCGTCTCATCAAAAATGAAAACAGTTTTAAAAACTATAAGTCTCATGGGTTTTAGTGGTGAAATAATAATTTAAAAAATCGTTCGAAAAATGAGTTTACTCCCTGGGTAATTTCTTTGTATACTTTTGACTATACGGGCCGAGTCCGGGGTTTACGGGAAATGGCGGGTTTTCGTTTGAGGGCGATTAAACTTCCTTTATTCAGCGTCTCATCAAAAATGAAAACATTTTTGAAAACTACAAGTCTCACGCGTTGTAGTGGTGAAAAAATAATTTAAAAAATCGTTCGGAAAATGAGTTTACTCCCTGGGTACTTTCTTTGTATACTTTTGACTATACGGGCCGAGTCCGGGGTTTACGGGAAATGGCGGGTTTTCGTTTGCCGGCGATTAAACTTCTTTTATTCAGCGTCTCATCAAAAAATGAAAACATTTTTAAAAACTACAAGTCTCATGCGTTGTAGTGGTGAGAAAATGATTTAAAAATTTGTTCGGAAAATGAGTTTACTCCCTGGGTATTTTCTTTGTATACTTTTGACTATACGGGCCGAGTCCGGGGTTTACAGGAAATGGCGGGTTTTCGTTTGCCGGCGATTAAACTTCTTTTATTCAGTGCCTCATCAAAAATGAAAACATTTTTAAAAACTATAAGTCTCATGGGTTTTAGTGGTGAAATAATAATTTAAAAAATCGTTCGGAAAATGAGTTTACTCCCTGGGTAATTTCCTTGTATACTTTTGACTATACGGGCCGAGTCCGGGGTTTACGGGAAATGGCAGGTTTTCGTTTGCCGGCGATTAAACTTCTTTTATTCAGCGTCTCATCAAAAAATGAAAACATTTTTAAAAACTACAAGTCTCATGCGTTGTAGTGGTGAGAAAATAATTTAAAAATTCGTTCGGAAAATGAGTTTACTCCCTGGGTAATTTCTTTGTATACTTTTGACTATACTGGCCGAGTCCGGGGTTTACGGGAAATGGCGGGTTTTCGTTTGCCGGCGACTAAACTTCTTTTATTCAGCGTCTCATCAAAAATGAAAACAGTTTTAAAAACTATAAGTGTCATGGGCTTTAGTGGTGAAATAATAATTTAAAAAATCGTTCGGAAAATGAGTTTACTCCCTGGGTAATTTCTTTGTATACTTTTGACTATACGGGCCGAGTCCGGGGTTTACGGGAAATGGCGGGTTTTCGTTTGCCGGCGATTAAACTTCTTTTATTCAGCGTCTCATCAAAAATGAAAACATTTTTAAAAACTATAAGTCTCATGGGTTTTAGTAGTGAAATAATAATTTAAGAAATCGTTCGGGAAATGCGTTTACATCCCGGGTACGTTCTTTACTATACGGGCCGAGTCCGGGATTTACGGGAAATCGCAGGTTTTCGTTTGCCGGCGATTAAACTTCTTTTATTCAGCGTCTCATCAAAAAATGAAAACATTTTTAAAAACTACAAGTCTCATGCGTTGTAGTGGTGAGAAAATGATTTAAAAATTCGTTCGGAAAATGAGTTTACTCCCTGGGTATTTTCTTTGTATACTTTTGACTATACGGGCCGAGTCCGGGGTTTACAGGAAATGGCGGGTTTTCGTTTGCCGGCGATTAAACTTCTTTTATTCAGCGGCTCATCAAAAATGAAAACATTTTTAAAAACTATAAGTCTCATGGGTTTTAGTGGTGAAATAATAATTTAAAAAATCGTTCGGAAAATGAGTTTACTCCCTGGGTACTTTCTTTGTATACTTTTGACTATACGGGCCGAGTCCGGGGTTTACGGGAAATGGCGGGTTTTCGTTTGCCGGCGATTAAACTTCTTTTATTCAGCGCCTCATCAAAAATGAAAACATTTTTAAAAACTATAAGTCTCATGGGTTTTAGTGGTGAAATAATAATTTAAAAAATCGTTCGGAAAATGAGTTTACTCCCTGGGTAATTTCTTTGTATACTTTTGACTATACGGGCCGAGTCCGGGGTTTACGGGAAATGGCAGGTTTTCGTTTGCCGGCGATTAAACTTCTTTTATTCAGCGTCTCATCAAAAAATGAAAACATTTTTAAAAACTACAAGTCTCATGCGTTGTAGTGGTGAGAAAATAATTTAAAAATTCGTTCGGAAAATGAGTTTACTCCCTGGGTAATTTCTTTGTATACATTTGACTATACGGGCCGAGTCCGGGGTTTACGGGAAATGGCGGGTTTTCGTTTGCCGGCGATTAAACTTCTTTTATTCAGCGTCTCATCAAAAATGAAAACAGTTTTAAAAACTATAAGTCTCATGGGTTTTAGTGGTGAAATAATAATTTAAAAAATCGTTCGAAAAATGAGTTTACTCCCTGGGTAATTTCTTTGTATACATTTGACTATACGGGCCGAGTCCGGGGTTTACGGGAAATGGCGGGTTTTCGTTTGCCGGCGATTAAACTTCTTTTATTCAGTGCCTCATCAAAAATGAAAACATTTTTAAAAACTATAAGTCTCATGGGTTTTAGTGGTGAAATAATAATTTAAAAAATCGTTCGGAAAATGAGTTTACTCCCTGGGTAATTTCCTTGTATACTTTTGACTATACGGGCCGAGTCCGGGGTTTACGGGAAATGGCAGGTTTTCGTTTGCCGGCGATTAAACTTCTTTTATTCAGCGTCTCATCAAAAATGAAAACAGTTTTAAAAACTATAAGTCTCATGGGTTTTAGTGGTGAAATAATAATTTAAAAAATCGTTCGAAAAATGAGTTTACTCCCTGGGTAATTTCTTTGTATACATTTGACTATACGGGCCGAGTCCGGGGTTTACGGGAAATGGCGGGTTTTCGTTTGCCGGCGATTAAACTTCTTTTATTCAGCGTCTCATCAAAAATGAAAACAGTTTTAAAAACTATAAGTCTCATGGGTTTTAGTGGTGAAATAATAATTTAAAAAATCGTTCGAAAAATGAGTTTACTCCCTGGGTAATTTCTTTGTATACTTTTGACTATACGGGCCGAGTCCGGGGTTTACGGGAAATGGCGGGTTTTCGTTTGCCGGCGATTAAACTTCTTTTATTCAGCGTCTCATCAAAAATGAAAACATTTTTAAAAACTATAAGTCTCATGGGTTTTAGTAGTGAAATAATAATTTAAAAAATCGTTCGGGAAATGAGTTTACATCCCGGGTACTTTCTTTACTATACGGGCCGAGTCCGGGATTTACGGGAAATCGCAGGTTTTCGTTTGCCGGCGATTAAACTTCTTTTATTCAGCGTCTCATCAAAATTGAAAACATTTTTGAAAACTACAAGTCTCATTCGTTTTACTGGTGAAAAAATAATTTAAAAAATCGTTCGGGAAATGAGTTTACTCCCTGGGTACTTTCTTTGTATACTTTGGACTATACGGGCCGAGTCCGGGATTTACGGGAAATCGCGGATTTTCGTTTGAGGGCGATTAAACTTCCTTTATTCATCGTCTCATCAAAAGTGAAAACATTTTTGAAAACTACAAGTCTCATGCGTTGTAGTGGTGAAAAAATAATTAAAAAATCGTTCGGAAAATGAGTTTACTCCCTGGGTACTTTCTTTGTATACTTTTGACTATACGGGCCGAGTCCGGGGTTTACGGGAAATGGCGGATTTTCGTTTGAGGGCGATTAAACTTCCTTTATTCAGCGTCTCATCGAAAATGAAAACATTTTTGAAAACTACAAGTCTCATGGGTTTTAGTGGTGAAATAATAATTTAAAAAATCGTTCGAAAAATGAGTTTACTCCCTGGGTAATTTCTTTGTATACATTTGACTATACGGGCCGAGTCCGGGGTTTACGGGAAATGGCGGGTTTTCGTTTGCCGGCGATTAAACTTCTTTTATTCAGCGTCTCATCAAAAATGAAAACAGTTTTAAAAACTATAAGTCTCATGGGTTTTAGTGGTGAAATAATAATTTAAAAAATCGTTCGAAAAATGAGTTTACTCCCTGGGTAATTTCTTTGTATACTTTTGACTATACGGGCCGAGTCCGGGGTTTACGGGAAATGGCGGGTTTTCGTTTGCCGGCGATTAAACTTCTTTTATTCAGCGTCTCATCAAAAATGAAAACATTTTTAAAAACTATAAGTCTCATGGGTTTTAGTAGTGAAATAATAATTTAAAAAATCGTTCGGGAAATGAGTTTACATCCCGGGTACTTTCTTTACTATACGGGCCGAGTCCGGGATTTACGGGAAATCGCAGGTTTTCGTTTGCCGGCGATTAAACTTCTTTTATTCAGCGTCTCATCAAAATTGAAAACATTTTTGAAAACTACAAGTCTCATTCGTTTTACTGGTGAAAAAATAATTTAAAAAATCGTTCGGGAAATGAGTTTACTCCCTGGGTACTTTCTTTGTATACTTTGGACTATACGGGCCGAGTCCGGGATTTACGGGAAATCACGGATTTTCGTTTGAGGGCGATTAAACTTCCTTTATTCATCGTCTCATCAAAAGTGAAAACATTTTTGAAAACTACAAGTCTCATGCGTTGTAGTGGTGAAAAAATAATTTAAAAAATCGTTCGGAAAATGAGTTTACTCCCTGGGTACTTTCTTTGTATACTTTTGACTATACGGGCCGAGTCCGGGGTTTACGGGAAATGGCGGATTTTCGTTTGAGGGCGATTAAACTTCCTTTATTCAGCGTCTCATCAAAAATGAAAACATTTTTGAAAACTACAAGTCTCATGCGTTGTAGTGGTGAAAAAATAATTTAAAAAATCGTTCGGAAAATGAGTTTACTCCCTGGGTACTTTCTTTGTATACTTTTGACTATACGGGCCGAGTCCGGGGTTTACGGGAAATGGCGGGTTTTCGTTTGCCGGCGATTAAACTTCTTTTATTCAGCGTCTCATCAAAAAATGAAAACATTTTTAAAAACTACAAGTCTCATGCGTTGTAGTGGTGAGAAAATGATTTAAAAATTTGTTTGGAAAATGAGTTTACTCCCTGAGTATTTTCTTTGTATACTTTTGACTATACGGGCCGAGTCCGGGGTTTTCAGGAAATGGCGGGTTTTCGTTTGCCGGCGATTAAACTTCTTTTATTCAGCGCCTCATCAAAAATGAAAACATTTTTAAAAACTATAAGTCTCATGGGTTTTAGTGGTGAAATAATAATTTAAAAAATCGTTCGGAAAATGAGTTTACTCCCTGGGTAATTTCTTTGTATACTTTTGACTATACGGGCCGAGTCCGGGGTTTACGGGAAATGGCAGGTTTTCGTTTGCCGGCGATTAAACTTCTTTTATTCAGCGTCTCATCAAAAAATGAAAACATTTTTAAAAACTACAAGTCTCATGCGTTGTAGTAGTGAGAAAATAATTTAAAAATTCGTTCGGAAAATGAGTTTACTCCCTGGGTAATTTCTTTGTATACTTTTGACTATACGGGCCGAGTCCGGGGTTTACGGGAAATGGAGGGTTTTCGTTTGCCGGCGATTAAACTTCTTTTATTCAGCGTCTCATCAAAAATGAAAACATTTTTAAAAACTATAAGTCTCATGGGTTTTAGTGGTGAAATAATAATTCAAAAAATCGTTCGGAAAATGAGTTTACTCCCTGGGTAATTTCTTTGTATACTTTTGACTATACGGGCCGAGTCCGGGGTTTACGGGAAATGGCGGGTTTTCGTTTGCCGGAGATTAAACTTCTTTTATTCAGCGTCTCATCAAAAATGAAAACATTTTTAAAAACTATAAGTCTCATGGGTTTTAGTAGTGAAATAATAATTTAAAAAATCGTTCGGGAAATGAGTTTACATCCCGGGTACTTTCTTTACTATACGGGCCGAGTCCAGGATTTACGGAAAATCGCAGGTTTTCGTTTGCCGGCGATTAAACTTCTTTTATTCAGCGTCTCACCAAAATTGAAAACATTTTTGAAAACTACAAGTCTCATTCGTTTTAGTGGTGAAAAAATAATTTAAAAAATCGTTCGGGAAATAAGTTTACTCCCTGGGTACTTTCTTTGTATACTTTGGACTATACGGGCCGAGTCCGGGATTTACGGAAAATCGCGGATTTTCGTTTGAGGGCGATTAAACTTCCTTTATTCAGCGTCTCATCAAAAATGAAAACATTTTTGAAAACTACAAGTCTCATGCGTTGTAGTGGTGAAAAAATAATTTAAAAAATCGTTCGGAAAATGAGTTTACTCCCTGGGTACTTTCTTTGTATACTTTTGACTATACAGGCCGAGTCCGGGGTTTACGGGAAATGGCGGGTTTTCGTTTGCCGGCGATTAAACTTCTTTTATTCAGCGTCTCATCAAAAAATGAAAACATTTTTAAAAACTACAAGTCTCATGCGTTGTAGTGGTGAGAAAATGATTTAAAAATTCGTTCGGAAAATGAGTTTACTCCCTGGGTATTTTCTTTGTAAACTTTTGACTATACGGGCCGAGTCCGGGGTTTACAGGAAATGGCGGGTTTTCGTTTGCCGGCGATTAAACTTCTTTTATTCAGCGCCTCATCAAAAATGAAAACATTTTTAAAAACTATAAGTCTCATGGGTTTTAGTGGTGAAATAATAATTTAAAAAATCGTTCGGAAAATGAGTTTACTCCCTGGGTAATTTCTTTGTATATTTTTGACTATACGGGCCGAGTCCGGGGTTTACGGGAAATGGCAGGTTTTCGTTTTCCGGCGATTAAACTTCTTTTATTCAGCGTCTCATCAAAAAATGAAAACATTTTTAAAAACTACAAGTCTCATGGGTTTTAGTGGTGAAATAATAATTTAAAAAATCGTTCGGAAAATGAGTTTACTCCCTGGGTAATTTCTTTGTATACTTTTGACTATACGGGCCGAGTCCGGGGTTTACGGGAAATGGCGGGTTTTCGTTTGCCGGCGATTAAACTTCTTTTATTCAGCGTCTCATCAAAAATGAAAACATTTTTAAAAACTATAAGTCTCATGGGTTTTAGTAGTGAAATAATAATTTAAAAAATCGTTCGGGAAATGAGTTTACATCCCGGGTACTTTCTTTACTATACGGGCCGAGTCCGGGATTTACGGGAAATCGCAGGTTTTCGTTTGCCGGCGATTAAACTTCTTTTATTCAGCGTCTCATCAAAATTGAAAACATTTTTGAAAACTACAAGTCTCATTCGTTTTAGTGGTGAAAAAATAATTTAAAAAATCGTTCCGGAAATGAGTTTACTCCCTGGGTACTTTCTTTGTATACTTTGGACTATACGGGCCGAGTCCGGGATTTACGGGAAATCGCGGATTTTCGTTTGAGGGCGATTAAACTTCCTTTATTCAGCGTCTCATCAAAAATGAAAACTTTTTTGAAAACTACAAGTCTCATGCGTTGTAGTGGTGAAAAAATAATTTAAAAAATCGTACGTAAAATGAGTTTACTCCCTGGGTACTTTCTTTGTATACTTTTGACTATACGGGCCGAGTCCGGGGTTTACGGGAAATGGCGGGTTTTCGTTTTCCGGCGATTAAACTTCTTTTATTCAGCGTCTCATCAAAAAATGAAAACATTTTTAAAAACTACAAGTCTCATGGGTTTTAGTGGTGAAATAATAATTTAAAAAATCGTTCGGGAAATGAGTTTACATCCCGGGTACTTTCTTTACTATACGGGCCGAGTCCGGGATTTACGGGAAATGGCAGGTTTTCGTTTGCCGGCGATTAAACTTCTTTTATTCAGCGTCTCATCAAAAAATGAAAACATTTTTAAAAACTACAAGTCTCATGCGTTGTAGTGGTGAGAAAATAATTTAAAAATTCGTTCGGAAAATGAGTTTACTCCCTGGGTAATTTCTTTGTATACTTTTGACCATACGGGCCGAGTCCGGGGTTTACGGGAAATGGCGGGTTTTCGTTTGAGGGCGATTAAACTTCCTTTATTCAGCGTCTCATCAAAAATGAAAACATTTTTGAAAACTACAAGTCTCATGCGTTGTAGTGGTGAAAAAATAATTTAAAAAATCGTACGTAAAATGAGTTTACTCCCTGGGTACTTTCTTTGTATACTTTTGACTATACGGGCCGAGTCCGGGGTTTACGGGAAATGGCGGGTTTTCGTTTGCCGGCGATTAAACTTCTTTTATTCAGCGTCTCATTAAAAAATGAAAACATTTTTAAAAACTACAAGTCTCATGCGTTGTAGTGGTGAGAAAATAATTTAAAAATTCGTTCGGAAAATGAGTTTACTCCCTGGGTAATTTCTTTGTATACTTTTGACTATACGGGCCGAGTCCGGGGTTTACGGGAAATGGCGGGTTTTTGTTTGCCGGTGATTAAACTTCTTTTATTCAGCGTCTCATCAAAAATGAAAACATTTTTAAAAACTATAAGTCTCATGGGTTTTAGTGGTGAAATAATAATTTAAAAAATCGTTCGGAAAATGAGTTTACTCCCTGGGTAATTTCTTTGTATACCTTTGACTATACGGGCCGAGTCCGGGGTTTACGGGAAATGGCGGGTTTTCGTTTGCCGGCGATTAAACTTCTTTTATTCAGCGTCTCATCAAAAAATGAAAACATTTTTAAAAACTACAAGTCTCATGCGTTGTAGTGGTGAGAAAATAATTTAAAAATTCGTTCGGAAAATGAGTTTACTCCCTGGGTAATTTCTTTGTATACTTTTGACCATACGGGCCGAGTCCGGGGTTTACGGGAAATGGCGGGTTTTCGTTTGCCGGCGATTAAACTTTTTTTATTCAGCGTCTTATCAAAAATGAAAACCTTTTTAAAAACTATAAGTCTCATGGGTTTTAGTAGTGAAATAATAATTTAAAAAATCGTTCGGGAAATGAGTTTACATCCCGGGTACTTTCTTTACTATACGGGCTGAGTCCGGGATTTACGGGAAATCGCAGTTTTTCGTTTGCCGGCGATTAAACTTCTTTTATTCAGCGTCTCATCAAAAATGAAAACATTTTTAAAAACTACAAGTCTCATGGGCTTTAGTGGTGAAATAATAATTTAAAAAATCGTTCGGGAAGTGAGTTTACACCCTGGGTACTTTCTTTGTATACTTTTGGCTATACGGGCCAAGTCCGGGATTTACGGGAAATCGCAGGTTTTCGTTCGCCGGCGATTAAACTTCTTTCATTCAGCGTCTCATCAAAAATGAAAACATTTTTGAAAACTACAAGTCTCATACGTTTTAGTGGTGAAAATATAATTTAAAAAATCGTTCGGGAAATGAGTTTACTCCCTGGGTACTTTCTTTGTATACTTTTGACTATACGGGCCGAGTCCGGGATTTACGGGAAGTCGCGGGTTTTCGTTTGCCGGCGATTAAACTTCTTTTATTCAGCGTCTCATCAAAAATGGAAACATTTTTAAAAAACTACAAGTCTCATGGGCTTTAGTGGTGAAATAATAATTTAAAAAATAGTTCGGGAAATGAGTTTACACCCTAGGTACTTTCTTTGTATACTTTTGACAATACGGGCCGAGTCCGGGATTTACGGGAAATCGCAGGTTTTCGTTTGCCGGCAATTAAACTTTTTTTATTCAGCGTCTTATCAAAAATGAAAACCTTTTTAAAAACTATAAGTCTCATGGGTTTTAGTAGTGAAATAATAATTTAAAAAATCGTTCGGGAAATGAGTTTACATCCCGGGTACTTTCTTTACTATACGGGCTGAGTCCGGGATTTACGGGAAATCGCAGTTTTTCGTTTGCCGGCGATTAAACTTCTTTTATTCAGCGTCTCATCAAAAATGAAAACATTTTTAAAAACTACAAGTCTCATGGGCTTTAGTGGTGAAATAATAATTTAAAAAATCGTTCGGGAAGTGAGTTTACACCCTGGGTACTTTCTTTGTATACTTTTGGCTATACGGGCCAAGTCCGGGATTTACGGGAAATCGCAGGTTTTCGTTCGCCGGCGATTAAACTTCTTTCATTCAGCGTCTCATCAAAAATGAAAACATTTTTGAAAACTACAAGTCTCATACGTTTTAGTGGTGAAAATATAATTTAAAAAATCGTTCGGGAAATGAGTTTACTCCCTGGGTACTTTCTTTGTATACTTTTGACTATACGGGCCGAGTCCGGGATTTACGGGAAGTCGCGGGTTTTCGTTTGCCGGCGATTAAACTTCTTTTATTCAGCGTCTCATCAAAAATGGAAACATTTTTAAAAAACTACAAGTCTCATGGGCTTTAGTGGTGAAATAATAATTTAAAAAATAGTTCGGGAAATGAGTTTACACCCTAGGTACTTTCTTTGTATACTTTTGACAATACGGGCCGAGTCCGGGATTTACGGGAAATCGCAGGTTTTCGTTTGCCGGCAATTAAACTTCTTTCATTCAGCGTCTCATCAAAAATGAAAACATTTTTAAAAACTACAAGTCTCATGCGTTTTAGTGGTGAAAAAATAATTTAAAAAATCGTTCTGGAAATGAGTTTACTCCCTGGGTACTTTCTTTGTATACATTCGACTATACGGGCCAAGTCCGGGTTTTACGGGAAATCGCGGGTTTTCGTTTGCCGGCGATAAAACCACTTTCATTAAGCGTCTCATCAAAAATGAAAACATTTCTGAAAACTACAAGTCTCATGCGTTTTAGTGGTGAAAAAATAATTTAAAAAATCGTTCGGGAAATGAGTTTACTCCCTGGGTACTTTCTTTGTATACTTTGGACTATACGGGCCGAGTCCGGGATTTACGGGAAATCGCGGATTTTCGTTTGCCGGCGATTAAACTTCCTTTATTCAGCGTCTCATCAGAAATGAAAACATTCTTGAAAACTACAAGTCTCATGCGTTTTAGTGGTAAAAAAATAATTTAAAAAATCGTTCGGAAAATGAATTTACTCCCTGGGTACTTTCTTTGTATACTTTTGACTATACGGGCCGAGTCCGGGGTTTACGGGAATGGCGGGTTTTCGTTTGCCGGCGATTAAACTTCTTTTATTCAGCGTCTCATCAAAAAATGAAAACATTTTTAAAAACTACAAGTCTCATGCGTTGTAGTGGTGAGAAAATAATTTAAAAATTCGTTCGGAAAATGAGTTTACTCCCTGGGTAATTTCTTTGTATACTTTGGACTATACGGGCCGAGTCCGGGATTTACGGGAAATCGCGGATTTTCGTTTGAGGGCGATTAAACTTCCTTTATTCAGCGTCTCATCAAAAATGAAAACATTTTTGAAAACTACAAGTCTCATGCGTTGTAGTGGTGAAAAAATAATTTAAAAAATCGTACGTAAAATGAGTTTACTCCCTGGGTACTTTCTTTGTATACTTTTGACTATACGGGCCGAGTCCGGGGTTTACGGGAAATGGCGGGTTTTCGTTTGCCGGCGATTAAACTTCTTTTATTCAGCGTCTCATTAAAAAATGAAAACATTTTTAAAAACTACAAGTCTCATGCGTTGTAGTGGTGAGAAAATAATTTAAAAATTCGTTCGGAAAATGAGTTTACTCCCTGGGTTATTTCTTCGTATACTTTTGACTATACGGGCCGAGTCCGGGGTTTACGGGAAATGGCGGGTTTTTGTTTGCCGGTGATTAAACTTCTTTTATTCAGCGTCTCATCAAAAATGAAAACATTTTTGAAAACTATAAGTCTCATGGGTTTTAGTGGTGAAATAATAATTTAAAAAATCGTTCGGAAAATGAGTTTACTCCCTGGGTAATTTCTTTGTATACCTTTGACTATACGGGCCGAGTCCGGGGTTTACGGGAAATGTCGGGTTTTCGTTTGCCGGCGATTAAACTTCTTTTATTCAGCGTCTCATCAAAAATGAAAACATTTTTAAAAAATATAAGTCTCATGGGTTTTAGTGGTGAAATAATAATTTAAAAAATCGTTCGGAAAATGAGTTTACACCCTGGGTAATTTCTTTGTATACTTTTGACTATACGGGCCGAGTCCGGGGTTTACGGGAAATGGCGGGTTTTCGTTTGCCGGCGATTAAACTTCTTTTATTCAGCGTCTCATCAAAAATGAAAACATTTTTAAAAACTATAAGTCTCATGGGTTTTAGTAGTGAAATAATAATTTAAAAAATCGTTCGGGAAATGTGTTTACATCCCGGGTACTTTCTTTACTATACGGGCCGAGTCCGGGATTTACGGGAAATCGCAGGTTTTCGTTTGCCGGTGATTAAATTTCTTTTATTCAGCGTCTCATCAAAATTGAAAACATTTTTGAAAACTACAAGTCTCATTCGTTTTAGTGGTGAAAAAATAATTTAAAAATTCGTTCGGAAAATGAGTTTACTCCCTGGGTAATTTCTTTGTATAATTTTGACTATACGGGCCGAGTCCGGGGTTTACGGGAAATGGCGGGTTTTCGTTTGCCGGCGATTAAACTTCTTTTATTCAGCGTCTCATCAAAAAATGAAAACATTTTTAAAAACTACAAGTCTCATGCGTTGTAGTGGTGAGAAAATAATTTAAAAATTCGTTCGGAAAATGAGTTTACTCCCTGGGTAATTTCTTTGTATACTTTTGACTATACGGGCCGAGTCCGGGGTTTACGGGAAATGGCGGGTTTTCGTTTGCCGGCGATTAAACTTCTTTTATTCAGCGTCTCATCAAAAATGAAAACATTTTTAAAAACTATAAGTCTCATGGGTTTTAGTGGTGAAATAATAATTTAAAAAGTTGTTCGGAAAATGAGTTTACTCCCTGGGTAATTTCTTTGTATACTTTTGACTATACGGGCCGAGTCCGGGGTTTACGGGAAATGGCGGGTTTTCGTTTGCCGGCGATTAAACTTCTTTTATTCAGCGTCTCATCAAAAAATGAAAACATTTTTAAAAACTACAAGTCTCATTCGTTTTAGTGGTGAAAAAATAATTTAAAAAATCGTTCGGGAAATGAGTTTACTCCCTGGGTACTTTCTTTGTATAATTTGGACTATACGTGCCGAGTCCGGGATTTACGGGAAGTCGCGGATTTTCGTTTGAGGGCGAATAAACTTCCTTTATTCAGCGTCTCATCAAAAATGAAAACATTTTTGAAAACTACAAGTCTCGTGCGTTGTAGTGGTGAAAAAATAATTTAAAAAATCGTTCGGAAAATGAGTTTACTCCCTGGGTAATTTCTTTGTATACTTTTGACTATACGGGCCGAGTCCGGAGTTTACGGGAAATGGCGGGTTTTCGTTTGCCGGCGATTAAACTTCTTTTATTCAGCGTCTCATCAAAAATGAAAACATTTTTAAAAACTATAAGTCTCATGGGTTTTAGTGGTGAAATAATAATTTAAAAAATCGTTCGGAAAATGAGTTTACTCCCTGGGTAATTTCTTTGCATACTTTTGACTATACGGGCCGAGTCCGGGGTTTACGGGAAATGGCGGGTTTTGGTTTGCCGGCGATTAAACTTCTTTTATTCAGCGTCTCATCAAAAAATGAAAACATTTTTAAAAACTACAAGTCTCATGCGTTGTAGTGGTGAGAAAATAATTTAAAAATTCGTTCGGAAAATGAGTTTACTCCCTGGGTAATTTCTTTGTATACTTTTGACTATACGGGCCGAGTCCGGGGTTTACGGGAAATGGCGGGTTTTCGTTTGCCGGCGATTAAACTTCTTTCATTCAGCGTCTCATCAAAAAGGAAAACATTTTTGAAAACTACAAGTCTCATGCGTTTTAGTGGTGAAAAAATAATTTAAAAAATCGTTCGCGAAATGAGTTTACTCTCTGGGTGCTTTCTTTGTATACATACGACTATACGGGCCAAGCCCGGGATTTACGGGAAATCGCAGGTTTTCGTTTGCCGGCCATTAAACCACTTTCATTAAGCGTCTCATCAAAAATGAAAACATTTCTGAAAACGACAAGTCTCATGCGTTTTAGTGGTTAAAAAATAATTTAAAAAATCGTTCGGGAAATGAGTTTACTCTCTGGGTACTTTCTTTGTATACTTTTGACTATACAGGCCGAGTCCGGGATTTACGGGAAGTCGCAGGTTTTCGTTTGCCGGCGATTAAACTTCTTTTATTCAGCGTCTCATCAAAAATGGAAACATTTTTAAAAACTACAAGTCTCATGGGCTTTAGTGGTGAAATAATAATTTAAAAAATAGTTCGGGAAATGAGTTTACACCCTAGGTACTTTCTTTGTATACTTTTGACTATACGGGCCAAGTCCGGGTTTTACGGGAAATCGAAGGTTTTCGTTTGCCGGCGATTAAACTTCTTTTATTCAGCGTCTCATCAAGAATGAAAACATTTTTATAAACTACAAGTCTCATGGGCTTTAGTGGTGAAATAATAATTTAAAAAATCGTTTGGGAAATTAGTTTACTCCCTGGGTACTTTCTTTATATACTTTTGACTATACGGGCCGAATCCGGGATTTACGGAAAATCGCAGGTTTTCGTTTGCCGGCGATTAAACTTCTTTTATTTAGCGTGTCATCAAAAATGAAAACATTTTTGAAAACTACAAGTCTCATGCGTTTTAGTGGTGAAAAAATAAATTAAAAAATCGTTCGGGAAATGAGTTTACTCCCTGGGCACTATCTTTGTATGCTTTTGACTATACGGGCCAAGCCCGGGATTTACGGGAAATCTCGGGTTTTTGTTTGCCGGCGATTAAACTTCTTTTATTCAGCGTCTCATCAGAAATGAAAACATTTGTGAAAACTACAAGTCTTATGCGTTTTAGTGGTGAAAAAATAATTTAAAAAATCGTTCTGGAAATGAGTTTACTCACAGGGTACTTTCTTTGTATACATTCGACTATACGGGCCAAGCCCGGGATTTACGGGAATTCGCGGGTTTTCGTTTGCCGGCAATTAAACTTCCTTCATTCAGCGTCTCATCAGAAATGAAAACATTTTTGAAAACTACAAGTCTTATGCGTTTTAGTGGTGAAAAAATAATTTAAAAAATCGTTCTGGAAATGAGTTTACTCACAGGGTACTTTCTTTGTATACATTCGACTATACAGGCCAAGCCCGGGATTTACGGGAAATCGCGGGTTTTCGTTTGCCGGCAATTAAACTTCTTTCATTCAGCGTCTCATCAAAAAGGAAAACATTTTTGAAAACTACAAGTCTCATGCGTTTTAGTGGTGAAAAAATAATTTAAAAAATCGTTCGGGAAATGAGTTTACTCCCTGGGTACTTTCTTTGTATACATTCGACTATACGGGCCAAGCCCGGGATTTACGGGAAATCGCGGGTTTTCGTTTGCCGGCAATTAAACTTCTTTCATTCAGCGTCTCATCAAAAAGGAAAACATTTTTGAAAACTACAAGTCTCATGCGTTTTAGTGGTGAAAAAATAATTTAAAAAATCGTTCGGGAAATGAGTTTACTCCCTGGGTACTTTCTTTGTATACATTCGACTATACGGGCCAAGCCCGGGATTTACGGGAAATCGCGGGTTTTCGTTTGCCGGCGATTAAACCACTTTCATTAAGCGTCTCATCAAAAATGAAAACATTTCTAAAAACTACAAGTCTCATGCGTTTTAGTGGTGAAAAAATATTTTAAAAAATCGTTCGGGAAATGAGTTTACTCCCTGGGTACTTTCTTTGTATACTTTTGACTATACGGGCCGAGTCCGGGATTTACGGGAAATAGCAGGTTTTCGTTTGCCGGCGATTAAACTTCTTTTATTCAGCGTGTCATCAAAAATGAAAACATTTTTGAAAACTACAAGTCTCATGCGTTTTAGTGGTGAAAAAATAATTGAAAGAATCGTTCTGCAAATGAGTTTACTCACAGGGTACTTTCTTTGTATACATTCGACTATACGGGCCAAGCCCGGGATTTACGGGAAATCGCGGGGTTTCGTTTGCCGGCAATTAAACTTCCTTCATTCAGCGTCTCATCAGAAATGAAAACATTTTTGAAAACTACAAGTCTTATGCGTTTTAGTGGTGAAAAAATAATTTAAAAAATCGTTCTGGAAATGAGTTTACTCACAGAGTACTTTCTTTGTATACATTCGACTATACGGGCCAAGCCCGGGATTTACGGGAAATCGCGGGTTTCCGTTTGCCGGCAATTAAACTTCCTTCATTCAGCGTCTCATCAAAAAGGAAAACATTTTTGAAAACTACAAGTCTCATGCGTTTTAGTGGTGAAAAAATAATTTAAAAAATCGTTCGGGAAATGAGTTTACTCCCTGGGTACTTTTTTTGTATACATTCAACTATACGGGCCAAGCCCGGGATTTACGGGAAATTGCGGGTTTTCGTTTGCCGGCGATTAAACTTCTTTTATTCAGCGTCTCATCAAAAATAAAAACATTTTTAAAAACTACAAGTCTCATGGGCTTTAGTGGTGAAATAATAATTTAAAAAATCGTTCGGGAAATGAGTTTACTCCCTGGGTACTTTCTTTGTATACTTTTTGACTATACGGGCCGAGTCCGGGATTTACGGGAAATCGAAGGTTTTCGTTTGCCAGCGATTAAACTTCTTTTATTCAGCGTCTCATCAAAAATAAAAACATTTTTAAAAACTACAAGTCTCATGGGCTTTAGTGGTGAAATAATAATTTAAAAAATCGTTTGGGAAATTAGTTTACTCCCTGGGTACTATCTGTGTATGCTTTTGACTATACGGGCCAAGCCCTGGATTTACGGGAAATCTCGGGTTTTCGTTTGCCGGCGATTAAACTTCTTTTATTCAGCGTGTCATCAAAAATGAAAACATTTTTGAAAACTACAAGTCTCATGCGTTTTAGTGGTGAAAAAATACATTAAAAAATCGTTTGGGAAATGAGTTTACTCCCTGGGTACTATCTTTGTATGCTTTTGACTATACGGGCCAAGCCTGGGATTTACGGGAGATCTCGGCTTTTCGTTTGCCGGCGATTAAACTTCTTTTATTCAGCGTCTCATCAGAAATGAAAACATTTGTGAAAACTACAAGTCTTATGCGTTTTAGTGGTGAAAAAATAATTTAAAGAATCGTTCTGCAAATGAGTTTACTCACTGGGTACTTTCTTTGTATACATTCGACTATACGGGTCAAGCCCGGGATTTACGGGAAATCGCGGGTTTTCGTTTGCCGGCAATTAAACTTCCTTCATTCAGCGTCTCATCAAAAATGAAAACATTTTTGAAAACTACAAGTCTTATGCGTTTTAGTGGTGAAAAAATAATTTAAAAAATCGTTCTGGAAATGAGTTTACTCACAGGGTACTTTCTTTGTATACATTCGACTATACAGGCCAAGCCCGGGATTTACGGGAAATCGCGGGTTTTCGTTTGCCGGCGATTAAACCACTTTCATTAAGCGTCTCATCAAAAATGAAAACATTTCTGAAAACTACAAGTCTCATGCATTTTAGTGGTGAAAAAGTAATTTAAAAAATCGTTCGGGAAATGAGTTTACTCCCTGGGTACTTTCTTTGTATACTTTTGACTATACGGGCCGAGTCCGGGATTTACGGGAAATCGCGGGTTTCCGTTTGCCGGCAATTAAACTTCTTTCATTCAGCGTCTCATCAAAAAGGAAAACATTTTTGAAAACTACAAGTCTCATGCGTTTTAGTGGTGAAAAAATAATTTAAAAAATCGTTCGGGAAATGAGTTTACTCCCTGGGTACTATCTTTGTATGCCCTTTGACTATACGGGCCAAGCCCGGGATTTACGGGAAATCTCGGGTTTTCGTTTGCCGGCAATTAAACTTCTTTCATTCAGCGTCTCATCAAAAAGGAAAACAATTTTGAAAACTACAAGTCTCATGCGTTTTAGTGGTGAAAAAATAATTTAAAAAATCGTTCGGGAAATGAGTTTACTCCCTGGGTACTTTCTTTGTATACATTCGACTATACGGGCCAAGCACGGGATTTACGGGAAATCGCGGCTTTTCGTTTGCCGGCGATTAAACCACTTTCATTAAGCGTCTCATCAAAAATGAAAACATTTCTGAAAACTACAAGTCTCATGCATTTTAGTGGTGAAAAAGTAATTTAAAAAATCGTTCGGGAAATGAGTTTACTCCCTGGGTACTATCTTTGTATGCCCTTTGACTATACGGGCCAAGCCCGGGATTTACGGGAAATCTCGGGTTTTCGTTTGCCAGCGATTAAACTTCTTTTATTCAGCGTCTCATCAGAAATGAAAACAATTTTGAAAACTGCAAGTCTTATGCGTTTTAGTGGTGAAAAGATAATTGAAAAAATCATTTCGGAAATGAGTTTACTCACAGGGTACTTTCTTTGTATACATTCCACTATACGGGCCAAGCCCGGGATTTACGGGAAGTCGCGGGTTTTCGTTTGCCGGCGATTAAACAATTTTCATTAAGCGTCTCATCAAAAATGAAAACATTTCTGAAAACTACAAGTCTCATGCGTTTTAGTGGTGAAAAAATAATTTAAAAAATCGTTCGGGAAATGAGTTTACTCCTTGGGTACTTTCTTTGTATACATTCGACTATACCGGCCAAGCCCGGGATTTACGGGAAATCGCGGGTTTTCGTTTGCCGGCGATTAAACCACTTTCATTAAGCGTCTCATCAAAAATGAAAACATTTGTAAAAAGTAAAAGTCTCATGCGTTTTAGTGGTGAAATAATAATTTAAAAAATCGTTCGGGAAATGAGTTTACTCCCTGGGTACTTTCTTTGTATACATTCGACTATACGGGCCAAGCCCGGGATTTACGGGAAATCGCGGGTTTTCGTTTGCCGGCAATTAAACTTCTTTCATTCAGCGTCTCATCAAAAAGGAAAACATTTTTGAAAACTACAAGTCTCATGCGTTTTAGTGGTGAAAAAATAATTTAAAAAATCGTTCGGGAAATGAGTTTACTCCCTGGGTACTTTCTTTGTATACATTCGACTATACGGGCCAAGCCCGGGATTTACGGGAAATCGCGGGTTTTCGTTTGCCGGCGATTAAACCACTTTCATTAAGCGTCTCATCAAAAATGAAAACATTTCTGAAAACTACAAGTCTCATGCGTTTTAGTGGTGAAAAAATATTTTAAAAAATCGTTCGGGAAATGAGTTTACTCCCTGGGTACTTTCTTTGTATACTTTTGACTATACGGGCCGAGTCCGGGATTTACGGGAAATAGCAGGTTTTCGTTTGCCGGCGATTAAACTTCTTTTATTCAGCGTGTCATCAAAAATGAAAACATTTTTGAAAACTACAAGTCTCATGCGTTTTAGTGGTGAAAAAATAATTGAAAGAATCGTTCTGCAAATGAGTTTACTCACAGGGTACTTTCTTTGTATACATTCGACTATACGGGCCAAGCCCGGGATTTACGGGAAATCGCGGGTTTTCGTTTGCCGGCAATTAAACTTCCTTCATTCAGCGTCTCATCAGAAATGAAAACATTTTTGAAAACTACAAGTCTTATGCGTTTTAGTGGTGAAAAAATAATTTAAAAAATCGTTCTGGAAATGAGTTTACTCACAGAGTACTTTCTTTGTATACATTCGACTATACGGGCCAAGCCCGGGATTTACGGGAAATCGCGGGTTTCCGTTTGCCGGCAATTAAACTTCCTTCATTCAGCGTCTCATCAAAAAGGAAAACATTTTTGAAAACTACAAGTCTCATGCGTTTTAGTGGTGAAAAAATAATTTAAAAAATCGTTCGGGAAATGAGTTTACTCCCTGGGTACTTTTTTTGTATACATTCAACTATACGGGCCAAGCCCGGGATTTACGGGAAATTGCGGGTTTTCGTTTGCCGGCGATTAAACTTCTTTTATTCAGCGTCTCATCAAAAATAAAAACATTTTTAAAAACTACAAGTCTCATGGGCTTTAGTGGTGAAATAATAATTTAAAAAATCGTTCGGGAAATGAGTTTACTCCCTGGGTACTTTCTTTGTATACTTTTTGACTATACGGGCCGAGTCCGGGATTTACGGGAAATCGAAGGTTTTCGTTTGCCAGCGATTAAACTTCTTTTATTCAGCGTCTCATCAAAAATAAAAACATTTTTAAAAACTACAAGTCTCATGGGCTTTAGTGGTGAAATAATAATTTAAAAAATCGTTTGGGAAATTAGTTTACTCCCTGGGTACTATCTGTGTATGCTTTTGACTATACGGGCCAAGCCCTGGATTTACGGGAAATCTCGGGTTTTCGTTTGCCGGCGATTAAACTTCTTTTATTCAGCGTGTCATCAAAAATGAAAACATTTTTGAAAACTACAAGTCTCATGCGTTTTAGTGGTGAAAAAATAAATTAAAAAATCGTTCGGGAAATGAGTTTACTCCCTGGGTACTATCTTTGTATGCTTTTGACTATACGGGCCAAGCCTGGGATTTACGGGAGATCTCGGCTTTTCGTTTGCCGGCGATTAAACTTCTTTTATTCAGCGTCTCATCAGAAATGAAAACATTTGTGAAAACTACAAGTCTTATGCGTTTTAGTGGTGAAAAAATAATTTAAAGAATCGTTCTGCAAATGAGTTTACTCACTGGGTACTTTCTTTGTATACATTCGACTATACGGGTCAAGCCCGGGATTTACGGGAAATCGCGGGTTTTCGTTTGCCGGCAATTAAACTTCCTTCATTCAGCGTCTCATCAAAAATGAAAACATTTTTGAAAACTACAAGTCTTATGCGTTTTAGTGGTGAAAAAATAATTTAAAAAATCGTTCTGGAAATGAGTTTACTCACAGGGTACTTTCTTTGTATACATTCGACTATACAGGCCAAGCCCGGGATTTACGGGAAATCGCGGGTTTTCGTTTGCCGGCGATTAAACCACTTTCATTAAGCGTCTCATCAAAAATGAAAACATTTCTGAAAACTACAAGTCTCATGCATTTTAGTGGTGAAAAAGTAATTTAAAAAATCGTTCGGGAAATGAGTTTACTCCCTGGGTACTTTCTTTGTATACTTTTGACTATACGGGCCGAGTCCGGGATTTACGGGAAATCGCGGGTTTCCGTTTGCCGGCAATTAAACTTCTTTCATTCAGCGTCTCATCAAAAAGGAAAACATTTTTGAAAACTACAAGTCTCATGCGTTTTAGTGGTGAAAAAATAAATTAAAAAATCGTTCGGGAAATGAGTTTACTCCCTGGGTACTATCTTTGTATGCTTTTGACTATACGGGCCAAGCCTGGGATTTACGGGAGATCTCGGCTTTTCGTTTGCCGGCGATTAAACTTCTTTTATTCAGCGTCTCATCAGAAATGAAAACATTTGTGAAAACTACAAGTCTTATGCGTTTTAGTGGTGAAAAAATAATTTAAAGAATCGTTCTGCAAATGAGTTTACTCACTGGGTACTTTCTTTGTATACATTCGACTATACGGGTCAAGCCCGGGATTTACGGGAAATCGCGGGTTTTCGTTTGCCGGCAATTAAACTTCCTTCATTCAGCGTCTCATCAAAAATGAAAACATTTTTGAAAACTACAAGTCTTATGCGTTTTAGTGGTGAAAAAATAATTTAAAAAATCGTTCTGGAAATGAGTTTACTCACAGGGTACTTTCTTTGTATACATTCGACTATACAGGCCAAGCCCGGGATTTACGGGAAATCGCGGGTTTTCGTTTGCCGGCGATTAAACCACTTTCATTAAGCGTCTCATCAAAAATGAAAACATTTCTGAAAACTACAAGTCTCATGCATTTTAGTGGTGAAAAAGTAATTTAAAAAATCGTTCGGGAAATGAGTTTACTCCCTGGGTACTTTCTTTGTATACTTTTGACTATACGGGCCGAGTCCGGGATTTACGGGAAATCGCGGGTTTCCGTTTGCCGGCAATTAAACTTCTTTCATTCAGCGTCTCATCAAAAAGGAAAACATTTTTGAAAACTACAAGTCTCATGCGTTTTAGTGGTGAAAAAATAATTTAAAAAATCGTTCGGGAAATGAGTTTACTCCCTGGGTACTATCTTTGTATGCCCTTTGACTATACGGGCCAAGCCCGGGATTTACGGGAAATCTCGGGTTTTCGTTTGCCGGCAATTAAACTTCTTTCATTCAGCGTCTCATCAAAAAGGAAAACAATTTTGAAAACTACAAGTCTCATGCGTTTTAGTGGTGAAAAAATAATTTAAAAAATCGTTCGGGAAATGAGTTTACTCCCTGGGTACTTTCTTTGTATACATTCGACTATACGGGCCAAGCACGGGATTTACGGGAAATCGCGGGTTTTCGTTTGCCGGCGATTAAACCACTTTCATTAAGCGTCTCATCAAAAATGAAAACATTTCTGAAAACTACAAGTCTCATGCATTTTAGTGGTGAAAAAGTAATTTAAAAAATCGTTCGGGAAATGAGTTTACTCCCTGGGTACTATCTTTGTATGCCCTTTGACTATACGGGCCAAGCCCGGGATTTACGGGAAATCTCGGGTTTTCGTTTGCCAGCGATTAAACTTCTTTTATTCAGCGTCTCATCAGAAATGAAAACAATTTTGAAAACTGCAAGTCTTATGTGTTTTAGTGGTGAAAAGATAATTGAAAAAATCATTTCGGAAATGAGTTTACTCACAGGGTACTTTCTTTGTATACATTCCACTATACGGGCCAAGCCCGGGATTTACGGGAAGTCGCGGGTTTTCGTTTGCCGGCGATTAAACAATTTTCATTAAGCGTCTCATCAAAAATGAAAACATTTCTGAAAACTACAAGTCTCATGCGTTTTAGTGGTGAAAAAATAATTTAAAAAATCGTTCGGGAAATGAGTTTACTCCTTGGGTACTTTCTTTGTATACATTCGACTATACCGGCCAAGCCCGGGATTTACGGGAAATCGCGGGTTTTCGTTTGCCGGCGATTAAACCACTTTCATTAAGCGTCTCATCAAAAATGAAAACATTTGTAAAAAGTAAAAGTCTCATGCGTTTTAGTGGTGAAATAATAATTTAAAAAATCGTTTGGGAATTGAGTTTACTCCCTGGGTACTTTCTTTGTATACTTTTGACTATACGGGCCGAGTCCGGGATTTACGGGAAATCGCGGGTTTTCGTTTGCCGGCGATTAAACTTCTTTTATTCAGCGTCTCATCAAAAATGAAAACATTTTTAAAAACTACAAGTCTCATGGGCTTTAGTGGTGAAATAATAATTCAAAAAATCGTTTGGGAAATTAGTTTACTCCCTGAGCACTTTCTTTGTATACTTTTGACTATACGGGCCGAGTCCGGGATTTACGGGAAATCGCAGGTTTTCGTTTGCCGGCGATTAAACCTCTTTCATTAAGCGTCTCATCAAAAATGAAAACATTTTTGAAAACTACAAGTCTCATTCGTTTTAGTGGTGAGAAAAAAATTTAAAAAATCGTTCGGGAAATGAGTTTACTCCCTGGGTACTTTCTTTGTATACATTCGACTATACGGGCCAAGCCCGGGATTTACGGGAAATCGCGGGATTTCGTTTGCCGGCGATTAAACCTCTTTTATAAAGCGTGTCATCAAAAATGAAAACATTTTTGAAAACTGCAAGTCTCATGCGTTTTAGTGGTGAAAAGATAATTTAAAAAATCGTTCTGGAAATGAGTTTACTCAAAGGGTACTTTCTTTGTATACATTCGACTATACGGGCCAAGCCCGGGATTTACGGGAAATCGCGGGTTTTCGTTTGCCGGCGATTAAACTTCTTTTATTAAGCGTGTCATCAAAAATGAAAACATTTTTGAAAACTAGAAGTCTCATGCGTTTTAGTGGTGAAAAAGTAATTTAAAAAATCGTTCCGAAAATGAGTTTACTCCCTGGGTACTTTCTTTGTTTACTTTTGACTATACGAGCCAAGCCGGGGATTTACGGGAAATCGAGGGTTTTCGTTTGCCGGTGATTAAACTTCTTTTATTCAGCGTCTTATCAAAAATGAAAACATTTTTGAAAACTACAAGTCTCGTGCGTTTTAGTGGTAAAAAAATAATTTAAAAAATCGTTCGGGAAATGAGTTTACTCCTTGGGTACTTTCTTTGTATACATTCGACTATACCGGCCAAGCCCGGGATTTACGGGAAATCGCGGGTTTTCGTTTGCCGGCGATTAAACCACTTTCATTAAGCGTCTCATCAAAAATGAAAACATTTGTAAAAAGTAAAAGTCTCATGCGTTTTAGTGGTGAAAAAATGATTTAAAAAATCGTTTGGGAATTGAGTTTACTCCCTGGGTACTTTCTTTGTATACTTTTGACTATACGAGCCGAGTCCGGGATTTACGGGAAATCGCGGGTTTTCGTTTGCCGGCGATTAAACTTCTATTATTCAGCGTCTCATCAAAAATGAAAACATTTTTAAAAACTACAAGTCTCATGGGCTTTAGTGGTGAAATAATAATTCAAAAAATCGTTTGGGAAATTAGTTTACTCCCTGGGCTCTTTCTTTGTATACTTTTGACTATACGGGCCGAGTCCGGGATTTACGGGAAATCGCAGGTTTTCGTTTGCCGGCGGTTAAACTTCTTTTATTCAGCGTCTCATCAAAAATGAAAACATTTCTGAAAACTACAAGTCGCATGCGTTTTAGTGGTAAAAAGATAATTTAAAAAATCGTTCGGGAAATGAGTTTACTCACAGGGTACTTTCTTTGTTTACATTCGACAATACGGGCCAAGCCCGGGATTTACGGCAAATCGCGGGTTTTCGTTTGCCGGCGATTAAACTTCTTTCATTAACCGTCTCATCAAAAATGAAAACATTTTTGAAAACTACAAGTCTCATGCGTTTTAGTGGTAAAAAAATAATTTAAAAAATCGTTCGGGAAATGAGTTTACTCCTTGCGTACTTTCTTTGTATACTTTTGACTATACGGGCCGAGTCCGGGGTTTACGGGAAATGGCGGGTTTTCGTTTGCCGGCGATTAAACTTCTCTAATTCAGCGTCTCATCAAAAATGAAAACATTTTTGAAAACTACAAGTCTCATGCGTTTTATTGGTGAAAAGATAATTTAAAAAATCGTTTTGGAAATGAGTTTACTCACAGGGTACTTTCTTTGTATACATTCGACTATACCGGCCAAGCCCGGGATTTACGGGAAATCGCGGGTTTTCGTTTGCCGGCGATTAAACCACTTTCATTAAGCGTCTCATCAAAAATGAAAACATTTCTGAAAAGTAAAAGTCCCATGCGTTTTAGTGGTAAAAAAATAATTTAAAAAATCGTTCGGGAAATGAGTTTACTCCTTGCGTACTTTCTTTGTATACTTTTGACTATACGGGCCGAGTCCGGGATTTACGGGAAACCCCAGGTTTTCGTTTGCCGGCGATTAAACCTCTTTTATAAAGCGTGTCATCAAAAATGAAAACATTTTTGAAAACTACAAGTCTCATTCGTTTTAGTGGTGAGAAAAAAATTTAAAAAATCGTTCGGGAAATGAGTTTACTCCCTGGGTACTTTCTTTGTATACATTCGACTATACGGGCCAAGCCCGGGATTTACGGGAAATCGCGGGATTTCGTTTGCCGGCGATTAAACCTCTTTTATAAAGCGTGTCATCAAAAATGAAAACATTTTTGAAAACTGCAAGTCTCATGCGTTTTAGTGGTGAAAAGATAATTTAAAAAATCGTTCTGGAAATGAGTTTACTCAAAGGGTACTTTCTTTGTATACATTCGACTATACGGGCCAAGCCCGGGATTTACGGGAAATCGCGGGTTTTCGTTTGCCGGCGATTAAACTTCTTTTATTAAGCGTGTCATCAAAAATGAAAACATTTTTGAAAACTAGAAGTCTCATGCGTTTTAGTGGTGAAAAAGTAATTTAAAAAATCGTTCCGAAAATGAGTTTACTCCCTGGGTACTTTCTTTGTTTACTTTTGACTATACGAGCCAAGCCGGGGATTTACGGGAAATCGAGGGTTTTCGTTTGCCGGTGATTAAACTTCTTTTATTCAGCGTCTTATCAAAAATGAAAACATTTTTGAAAACTACAAGTCTCGTGCGTTTTAGTGGTGAAAAAATAATTTAAAAAATCGTTCGGGAAATGAGTTTACTCCTTGGGTACTTTCTTTGTATACATTCGACTATACCGGCCAAGCCCGGGATTTACGGGAAATCGCGGGTTTTCGTTTGCCGGCGATTAAACCACTTTCATTAAGCGTCTCATCAAAAATGAAAACATTTGTAAAAAGTAAAAGTCTCATGCGTTTTAGTGGTGAAAAAATGATTTAAAAAATCGTTTGGGAATTGAGTTTACTCCCTGGGTACTTTCTTTGTATACTTTTGACTATACGAGCCGAGTCCGGGATTTACGGGAAATCGCGGGTTTTCGTTTGCCGGCGATTAAACTTCTATTATTCAGCGTCTCATCAAAAATGAAAACATTTTTAAAAACTACAAGTCTCATGGGCTTTAGTGGTGAAATAATAATTCAAAAAATCGTTTGGGAAATTAGTTTACTCCCTGGGCTCTTTCTTTGTATACTTTTGACTATACGGGCCGAGTCCGGGATTTACGGGAAATCGCAGGTTTTCGTTTGCCGGCGGTTAAACTTCTTTTATTCAGCGTCTCATCAAAAATGAAAACATTTCTGAAAACTACAAGTCTCATGCGTTTTAGTGGTAAAAAGATAATTTAAAAAATCGTTCGGGAAATGAGTTTACTCACAGGGTACTTTCTTTGTTTACATTCGACAATACGGGCCAAGCCCGGGATTTACGGCAAATCGCGGGTTTTCGTTTGCCGGCGATTAAACTTCTTTCATTAACCGTCTCATCAAAAATGAAAACATTTTTGAAAACTACAAGTCTCATGCGTTTTAGTGGTAAAAAAATAATTTAAAAAATCGTTCGGGAAATGAGTTTACTCCTTGCGTACTTTCTTTGTATACTTTTGACTATACGGGCCGAGTCCGGGGTTTACGGGAAATGGCGGGTTTTCGTTTGCCGGCGATTAAACTTCTCTAATTCAGCGTCTCATCAAAAATGAAAACATTTTTGAAAACTACAAGTCTCATGCGTTTTATTGGTGAAAAGATAATTTAAAAAATCGTTTTGGAAATGAGTTTACTCACAGGGTACTTTCTTTGTATACATTCGACTATACCGGCCAAGCCCGGGATTTACGGGAAATCGCGGGTTTTCGTTTGCCGGCGATTAAACCACTTTCATTAAGCGTCTCATCAAAAATGAAAACATTTCTGAAAAGTAAAAGTCCCATGCGTTTTAGTGGTAAAAAAATAATTTAAAAAATCGTTCGGGAAATGAGTTTACTCCTTGCGTACTTTCTTTGTATACTTTTGACTATACGGGCCGAGTCCGGGATTTACGGGAAACCCCAGGTTTTCGTTTGCCGGCGATTAAACTTCTTTTATTCAGCGTCTCATCAAAAATGAAAACATTTTTGAAAACTACAAGTCTCATGCGTTTTAGTGGTGAGAAAATAAATTAAAAAATCGTTCGGGAAATGAGTTTACTCCCTGGGTACTATCTTTGTATACTTTTGACTATACGGGCCAAGCCCGGGATTTACGGGAAATCGCGGGTTTTCCTTTGCCGGCGATTAAACTTCTTTTATTCAGCGTCTCATCAAAAATGAAAACATTTTTGAAAACTACAAGTCTCATGCGTTTTAGTGGTGAAAAAATAATTTATAAAATTGTTCGGGAAATGAGTTTACTCCCTGGGTACTTTCTTTGTGTACTTTTCACTATACGGGCCGAGTCCGGGATTTACGGGAAGTCGTGGGTTTTCGTTTGCCGGCAATTAAACTTCTTTTATTCAGCGTCTCATCAAAAATGAAAACATTTTTAAAAACTACAAGTCTCATGGGATTTAGTGGTGAAATAATAATTTAAAAAATCGTTCGGGAAGTGAGTTTAAACCCTGGGTACTTTCTTTGTATACTTTTGACTTTACGGGCCGAGTCCGGGATTTACGGGAAATCGCAGGTTTTCGTTTGCCGGCGATTAAACTTCTTTCATTCAGCGTCTTATCAAAAATGAAAACATTTTTGAAAACTACAAGTCTCATGCGTTTTAGTGGTGAAAATATAATTTAAAAAATCGTTTGGGAAATGAGTTTACTCCCTGGGTACTTTCTTTGTATACTTTTGACTATACGGGCCGAGTCCGGGATTTACGGGAAGTCGCGGGTTTTCGTTTGCCGGCGATTAAACTTCTTTTATTCAGCGTCTCATCAAAAATGGAAACATTTTTAAAAACTACAAGTGTCATGGGCTTTAGTGGTGAAATAATAATTTAAAAAATAGTTCGGGAAATGAGTTTACTCCCTGGGTATTTTCTTTGTATACATTCGACTATACGGGCCAAGCCCGGGATTTACGGGAAATCGCGGGTTTTCGTTTGCCGGCGATTAAACTTCTCTAATTCAGCGTCTCATCAAAAATGAAAACATTTCTGAAAACTACAAGTCTCATGCGTTTTAGTGGTGAAAAAATAATTTAAAAAATCGTTCGGGAAATGAGTTTACTCCCTGGGTACTTTCTTTGTATACATTCGACTATACGGGCCAAACCCGGGATTTACTGGAAGTCGCGGGTTTTCGTTTGCCGGCGATTAAACTTCTCTAATTCAGCGTCTCATCAAAAATGAAAACATTTTTGAAAACTACAAGTCTCATGCGTTCTATTGGTGAAAAGATAATTTAAAAAATCGTTTTGGAAATGAGTTTACTCACAGGGTACTTTCTTTGTATACATTCGACTATACCGGCCAAGCCCGGGATTTACGAGAAATCGCGGGTTTTCGTTTGCCGGCGATTAAACCACTTTCATTAAGCGTCTCGTCAAAAATGAAAACATTTCTGAAAAGTAAAAGTCTCATGCGTTTTAGTGGTACAAAAATAATTTAAAAAATCGTTCGGGAAATGAGTTTACTCCTTGCGTACTTTCTTTGTGTACTTTTGACTATACGGGCCGAGTCCGGGGTTTACGGAAAATGGCGGGTTTTCGTTTGCCGGCGATTAAACCACTTTCATTAAGCGTCTCATCAAAAATGAAAACATTTCTGAAAACTATAAGTCTCATGCGTTTTAGTGGTGAAAAAATAATTTAAAAAATCGTTCGGGAAATGAGTTTACTCTCTGGGTACTTTCTTTGTATACATTCGACTATACGGGCCAAACCCGGGATTTCCGGGAAGTCGCGGGTTTTCGTTTGCCGGCGATAAAACTTCTCTAATTCAGCGTCTCATCAAAAATGAAAACATTTTTGAAAACTACAAGTCTCATGCGTTTTATTGGTGAAAAGATAATTTAAAAAATCGTTTTGGAAATGAGTTTACTCACAGGGTACTTTCTTTGTATACATTCGACTATACCGGCCAAGCCCGGGATTTACGGAAAATCGCGGGTTTTCGTTTGCCGGCGATTAAACCACTTTCATTAAGCGTCTCATCAAAAATGAAAACATTTCTGAAAAGTAAAAGTCTCATGCGTTTTAGTGGTGAAAAAATAATTTAAAAAATCGTTCGGGAAATGAATTTACTCCTTGCGTACTTTCTTTGTATACTTTTGACTATACGGGCCGAGTCCGGGGTTTACGGGAAATGGCGGGATTTCGTTTGCCGGCGATTAAACTTCTCTAATTCAGTGTCTCATCAAAAATGAAAACATTTTTGAAAACTACAAGTCTCATGTATTTTATTGGTGAAAAGATAATTTAAAAAATCGTTTTGGAAATGAGTTTACTCATAGGGTACTTTCTTTGTATACATTCGACTATACCGGCCAAGCCCGGGATTTACGGGAAATCGCGGGTTTTCGTTTGCCGGCGATTAAACTTCTTTTATTCAGCGTCTCATCAAAAATGAAAACATTTTTAAAAACTACAAGTCTCATGGGCTTTAGTGGTGAAATAATAATTCAAAAAATCGTTTGGGAAATTAGTTTACTCCCTGGGCACTTTCTTTGTATACTTTTGACTATACGGGCCGAGTCCGGGATTTACGGGAAATCGCAGGTTTTCGTTTGCCGGCGATTAAACTTCTTTTATTCAGCGTCTCATCAAAAATGAAAATATTTTTGAAAACTACAAGTCTCATGCGTTTTAGTGGTGAAAAAATAAATTAAAAAATCGTTCGGGAAATGAGTTTACTCCCTGGGTACTATCTTTGTATACTTTTGACTATACGGGCCAAGCCCGGGATTTACAGGAAATCGCGGGTTTTCCTTTGCCGGCGATTAAACTTCTTTTATTCAGCGTCTCATCAAAAATGAAAACATTTTTGAAAACTACAAGTCTCATGCGTTTTAGTGGTGAAAAAATAATTTATAAAATTGTTCGGGAAATGAGTTTACTCCCTGGGTACTTTCTTTGTGTACTTTTGACTATACGGGCCGAGTCCGGGATTTACGGGAAGTCGAAGGTTTTCGTTTGCCGGCAATTAAACTTCTTTTATTCAGCGTCTCATCAAAAATGAAAACATTTTTAAAAACTACAAGTCTCATGGGATTTAGTGGTGAAATAATAATTTAAAAAATCGTTCGGGAAGTGAGTTTACACCCTGGGTACTTTCTTTGTATACTTTTGACTATACGGGCCGAGTCCGGGATTTACGGGAAATCGCAGGTTTTCGTTTGCCGGCGATTAAACTTCTTTCATTCAGCGTCTCATCAAAAATGAAAACATTTTTGAAAACTACAAGTCTCATGCGTTTTAGTGGTGAAAATATAATTTAAAAAATCGTTCGGGAAATGAGTTTACTCCCTGCGTACTTTCTTTGTATACTTTTGACTATGCGGGCCGAGTCCGGGATTTACGGGAAGTCGCGGGTTTTCGTTTGCCGGCGATTAAACTTCTTTTTTTCAGCGTCTCATCAAAAATGGAAACATTTTTAAAAACTACAAGTGTCATGGGCTTTAGTGGTGAAATAATAATTTAAAAAATAGTTCGGGAAATGAGTTTACACCCTAGGTACTTTCTTTGTATACTTTTGACTATACGGGCCGAGTCCGGGATTTACGGGAAATCGCAGGTTTTCGTTTGCCGGCGATTAAACTTCTTTCATTCAGCGTCTCATCAAAAAGGAAAACATTTTTGAAAACTACAAGTCTCATGCGTTTTAGTGGTGAAAAAATAATTTAAAAAATCGTTCGGGAAATGAGTTTACTCCCTGGGTACTTTCTTTGTATACTTTTGACCATACGGGCCGAGTCCGGGATTTACGGGAAGTCGCGGGTTTTCGTTTGCCGGCGATTAAACTTCTTTTATTCAGCGTCTCATCAAAAATGGAAACATTTTTAAAAACTACAAGTCTCATGGGCTTTAGTGGTGAAATAATAATTTAAAAAATAGTTCGGGAAATGAGTTTACTCCCTGGGTACTTTCTTTGTATACATTCGACTATACGGGCCAAGCCCGGGATTTAAGGGAAATCGCGGGTTTTCGTTTGCCGGCGATTAAACCACTTTCATTAAGCGTCTCATCAAAAATGAAAACATTTCTGAAAACTACAAGTCTCATGCGTTTTAGTGGTGAAAAAATAATTTAAAAAATCGTTCGGGAAATGAGTTTACTCCCTGGGTACTTTCTTTGTATACATTCGACTATACGGGCCAAACCCGGGATTTACGGGAAGTCGCGGGTTTTCGTTTGCCGGCGATTAAACTTCTTTTATTCAGCGTCTCATCAAAAATGAAAACATTTTTGGAAACTACAAGTCTTGTGCGTTTTAGTGGTGAAAAAATAATTTAAAAAATCGTTCTGGAAATGAGTTTACACACTGGGTACTTTCTTTGTATACATTCGACTATACGGGCCAAGCCCGGGATTTACGGGAAATCGCGGGTTTTCGTTTGCCGGCGATTAAACCTCTGTCATTAAGCGTCTCATCAAAAATGAAAACATTTTTGAAAACTACAAGTCTCATTCGTTTTAGTGGTGAGAAAAAAAATTAAAAAATCGTTCGGGAAATGAGTTTAATCCCTGGGTACTTTCTTTGTATACATTCGACTATACGGGCCAAGCCCGGGATTTACGGGAAATCGCGGGATTTCGTTTGCCGGCGATTAAACCTCTTTTATTAAGCGTGTCATCAAAAATGAAAACATTTTTGAAAACTGCAAGTCTCATGCGTTTTAGTGGTGAAAAGATAATTGAAAAAATCGTTTCGGAAATGCGTTTACTCACAGGGTAGTTTCTTTGTATACATTCGACTATACGGGCCAAGCCCGGGATTTACGGGAAGTCGCGGGTTTTCGTTTGCCGGCGATTAAACAACTTTCATTAAGCGTCTCATCAAAAATGAAAACATTTCTGAAAACTACAAGTCTCATGCGTTTTAGTGGTGAAAAAATAATTTAAAAAATCGTTCTGGAAATGAGTTTACACACTGGGTACTTTCTTTGTATACATTCGACTATACGGGCCAAGCCCGGGATTTACGGGAAATCGCGGGTTTTCGTTTGCCGGCGATTAAACCTCTGTCATTAAGCGTCTCATCAAAAATGAAATCATTTTTGAAAATTAGAAGTCTCATGCGTTTTAGTGGTGAAAAAGTAATTTAAAAAATCGTTCGGGAAATGAGTTTACTCCCGGGGTACTTTCTTTGTATACTTTTGACTATACGAGCCAAGCCCGGGATTTACGGGAAATCGCGGGTTTTCGTTTGCCGGCGATTAAACTTCTTTTATTCAGCGTCTCATCAAAAATGAAAACATTTTTGAAAACTACAAGTCTCATGCGTTTTAGTGTTGAAAAATAATTTATAAAATTGTTCGGGAAATGAGTTTACTCCCTGGCTACTTTCTTTGTGTACTTTTGACTATACGGGCCGAGTCCGGGATTTACGGGAAGTCGCGGGTTTTCGTTTGCCGGCAATTACACTTCTTTTATTCAGCGTCTCATCAAAAATGAAAACATTTTTAAAAACTACAAGTCTCATGGGATTTAGTGGTGAAATAATAATTTAAAAAATCGTTCGGAAAGTGAGTTTACACCCTGGGTACTTTCTTTGTATACTTTTGACTATACGGGCCGAGTCCGGGATTTACGGGAAATCGCAGGTTTTCGCTTGCCGGCGATTAAACTTCTTTCATTCAGCGTCTCATCAAAAATGAAAACATTTTTGAAAACTACAAGTCTCATGCGTTTTAGTGGTGAAAATATAATTTACAAAATCGTTCGGGAAATGAGTTTACTCCCTGGGTACTATCTTTGTATGCTTTTTACTATGCGGGCCAAGCCCGGGATTTACGGGAAATCTCGGGTTTTCGTTTGCCGGCGATTAAACTTCTTTTATTCAGCGTCTCATCAGAAATGAAAACATTTTTGAAAACTACAAGTCTTATGCGTTTTAGTGGTGAAAAAATAATTTAAAAAATCGTTCTGGAAATGAGTTTACTCACAGGGTACTTTCTTTGTATACATTCGACTATACGGGCCAAGCCCGGGATTTACGGGAAATCGCGGGTTTTCGTTTGCCGGCGATTAAACCTCTTTCATTTAGCGTCTCATCAAAAATGAAAACATTTTTAAAAACTACAAGTCTCATTCGTTTTAGTGGTGAGAAAAAAATTTAAAAAATCGTTAGGGAAATGAGTTTACTCCCTGGGTACTTTCTTTGTATACATTCGACTATACGGGCCAAGCCCGGGATTTACGGGAAGTCGCTGGTTTTCGTTTGCCGGCGATTAAACAACTTTCATTAAGCGTCTCATCAAAAATGAAAACATTTCTGAAAACTACAAGTCTCATGGGATTTAGTGGTGAAATAATAATTTAAAATATCGTTCGGGAAATGAGTTTACACCCCGGGTATTTTCTTTGTATACTTTTGACTATACGGGCCGAGTCTGGGATTTACGGGAAATCGCAGGTTTTCGTTTGCTGGCGATCAAACTTCTTTTATTCAGCGTCTCATCAAAAATGAAAACATTTTTGAAAACTACAAGTCTTATGCGTTTTAGTGGTGAAAAGATAATTGAAAAAATCGTTTCGGAAATGAGTTTACTCACAGGGTACTTTCTTTGTATACATTCGACTATACGGGCCAAGCCCTGGATTTACGGGAAGTCGCGGGTTTTCGTTTGCCGGTGATTAAACTTCTTTTATTCAGCGTCTCATCAAAAATGAAAACATTTCTGAAAACTACAAGTCTCATGCGTTTTAGTGGTGAAAATTAACTTAAAAAATCGTTCGGGAAATGAGTTTACTCCCTGGGTACTTTCTTTGTATACTTTTGATTATACGGGCCGAGTCCGGGATTTACGGGAAGTCGCGGGTTTTCGTTTGCCGGCAATTAAACTTCTTTTATTCAGCGTCTCATCAAAAATGAAAACATTTTTGAAAACTACAAGTCTCATGGGATTTAGTGGTGAAATAATAATTTAAAAAATCGTTCGGGAAATGAGTTTACACCCCGGTTATTTTCTTTGTATACTTATGACTATACGGGCCGAGTCCGGGATTTACGGGAAATCGCAGGTTATGGTTTGCCGGCGATTAAACTTCTTTTATTCAGCGTCTCATCAAAAATGAAAACATTTTTGAAAACTACAAGTCTCATGGGATTTAGTGGTGAAATAATAATTTAAAAAATCGTTCGGGAAATGAGTTTACACCCCGGTTATTTTCTTTGTATACTTATGACTATACGGGCCGAGTCCGGGATTTACGGGAAATCGCAGGTTACGGTTTGCCGGCAATTAAACTTCCTTTATTCAGCGTCTCATCAAAAAAGAAAACATTTTTGAAAATTTCAAGTCTTATGCGTTTTAGTGGTGAAATAATAATTTAAAAAATCGTTCGGGAAATGAGTTTACACCCCGGTTATTTTCTTTGTATACTTATGACTATACGGGCCGAGTCCGGGATTTACGGTAAATCGCGGGATTTCGTTTGCCGGCGATTAAACCTCTTTTATTAAGCGTGTCATCAAAAATGAAAACATTTTTGAAAACTGCAAGTCTCATGCGTTTTAGTGGTGAAAAGATAATTGAAAAAATCGTTTCGGAAATGCGTTTACTCACAGGGTACTTTCTTTGTATACATTCGACTATACGGGCCAAGCCCGGGATTTACGGGAAGTCGCGGGTTTTCGTTTGCCGGCGATTAAACAACTTTCATTAAGCGTCTCATCAAAAATGAAAACATTTCTGAAAACTACAAGTCTCATGCGTTTTAGTGGTGAAAAAATAATTTAAAAAATCGTTCTGGAAATGAGTTTACACACTGGGTACTTTCTTTGTATACATTCGACTATACGGCCAAGCCCGGGATTTACGGGAAATCGCGGGTTTTCGTTTGCCGGCGATTAAACCTCTGTCATTAAGCGTCTCATCAAAAATGAAAACATTTTTGAAAATTAGAAGTCTCATGCGTTTTAGTGGTGAAAAAGTAATTTAAAAAATCGTTCGGGAAATGAGTTTACTCCCGGGGTACTTTCTTTGTATACTTTTGACTATACGAGCCAAGCCCGGGATTTACGGGAAATCGCGGGTTTTCGTTTGCCGGCGATTAAACTTCTTTTATTCAGCGTCTCATCAAAAATGAAAACATTTTTGAAAACTACAAGTCTCATGCGTTTTAGTGTTGAAAAAATAATTTATAAAATTGTTCGGGAAATGAGTTTACTCCCTGGGTACTTTCTTTGTGTACTTTTGACTATACGGGCCGAGTCCGGAATTTACGGGAAGTCGCGGGTTTTCGTTTGCCGGCAATTACACTTCTTTTATTCAGCGTCTCATCAAAAATGAAAACATTTTTAAAAACTACAAGTCTCATGGGATTTAGTGGTGAAATAATAATTTAAAAAATCGTTCGGAAAGTGAGTTTACACCCTGGGTACTTTCTTTGTATACTTTTGACTATACGGGCCGAGTCCGGGATTTACGGGAAATCGCAGGTTTTCGCTTGCCGGCGATTAAACTTCTTTCATTCAGCGTCTCATCAAAAATGAAAACATTTTTGAAAACTACAAGTCTCATGCGTTTTAGTGGTGAAAATATAATTTACAAAATCGTTCGGGAAATGAGTTTACTCCCTGGGTACTATCTTTGTATGCTTTTGACTATGCGGGCCAAGCCCGGGATTTACGGGAAATCTCGGGTTTTCGTTTGCCGGCGATTAAACTTCTTTTATTCAGCGTCTCATCAGAAATGAAAACATTTTTGAAAACTACAAGTCTTATGCGTTTTAGTGGTGAAAAAATAATTTAAAAAATCGTTCTGGAAATGAGTTTACTCACAGGGTACTTTCTTTGTATACATTCGACTATACGGGCCAAGCCCGGGATTTACGGGAAATCGCGGGTTTTCGTTTGCCGGCGATTAAACCTCTTTCATTTAGCGTCTCATCAAAAATGAAAACATTTTTGAAAACTACAAGTCTCATTCGTTTTAGTGGTGAGAAAAAAATTTAAAAAATCGTTAGGGAAATGAGTTTACTCCCTGGGTACTTTCTTTGTATACATTCGACTATACGGGCCAAGCCCGGGATTTACGGGAAGTCGCTGGTTTTCGTTTGCCGGCGATTAAACAACTTTCATTAAGCGTCTCATCAAAAATGAAAACATTTCTGAAAACTACAAGTCTCATGGGATTTAGTGGTGAAATAATAATTTAAAATATCGTTCGGGAAATGAGTTTACACCCCGGGTATTTTCTTTGTATACTTTTGACTATACGGGCCGAGTCTGGGATTTACGGGAAATCGCAGGTTTTCGTTTGCTAGCGATCAAACTTCTTTTATTCAACGTCTCATCAAAAATGAAAACATTTTTGAAAACTACAAGTCTTATGCGTTTTAGTGGTGAAAAGATAATTGAAAAAATCGTTTCGGAAATGAGTTTACTCACAGGGTACTTTCTTTGTATACATTCGACTATACGGGCCAAGCCCTGGATTTACGGGAAGTCGCGGGTTTTCGTTTGCCGGTGATTAAACTTCTTTTATTCAGCGTCTCATCAAAAATGAAAACATTTCTGAAAACTACAAGTCTCATGCGTTTTAGTGGTGAAAATTAACTTAAAAAATCGTTCGGGAAATGAGTTTACTCCCTGGGTACTTTCTTTGTATACTTTTGATTATACGGGCCGAGTCCGGGATTTACGGGAAGTCGCGGGTTTTCGTTTGCCGGCAATTAAACTTCTTTTATTCAGCGTCTCATCAAAAATGAAAACATTTTTGAAAACTACAAGTCTCATGGGATTTAGTGGTGAAATAATAATTTAAAAAATCGTTCGGGAAATGAGTTTACACCCCGGTTATTTTCTTTGTATACTTATGACTATACGGGCCGAGTCCGGGATTTACGGGAAATCGCAGGTTATGGTTTGCCGGCGATTAAACTTCTTTTATTCAGCGTCTCATCAAAAATGAAAACATTTTTGAAAACTACAAGTCTCATGGGATTTAATGGTGAAATAATAATTTAAAAAATCGTTCGGGAAATGAGTTTACACCCCGGTTATTTTCTTTGTATACTTATGACTATACGGGCCGAGTCCGGGATTTACGGGAAATCGCAGGTTATGGTTTGCCGGCAATTAAACTTCCTTTATTCAGCGTCTCATCAAAAAAGAAAACATTTTTGAAAATTTCAAGTCTTATGCGTTTTAGTGGTGAAATAATAATTTAAAAAATCGTTCGGGAAATGAGTTTACACCCCGGTTATTTTCTTTGTATACTTATGACTATACGGGCCGAGTCCGGGATTTACGGGAAATCGCAGGTTATGGTTTGCCGGCGATTAATCTTCTTTTATTCAGCGTCTTATCAAAAATGAAAACATTTTTGAAAACTACAAGTCTTATGCGTTTTAGTGGTGAAAAAATAATTAAAAAAATCGTTCTGGAAATGAGTTTACTCACAGGGTACTTTCTTTGTATACATTCAACTATACGGGCCAAGCCCGGGATTTACGGGAAATCGCGGGTTTTCGTTTGCCGGCGATTAAACCTCTTTCATTAAGCGTCTCATCAAAAATGAAAACATTTTTGAAAACTACAAGTCTCATTCGTTTTAGTGGTGAGAAAAAAAAATTAAAAAATCGTTCGGGAAATGAGTTTACTCCCTGGGCACTTTCTTTGTATACATTCGACTATACGGGCCAAGCCCGGGATTTACGGGAAATCGCGGGATTTCGTTTGCCGGCGATTAAACTTCTTTTATTAAGCGTGTAATCAAAAATGAAAACATTTTTAAAAACTAGAAGTCTCATGCGTTTTAGTGGTGAAAAAATAATTTAAAAAATTGTTCGGGAAATGAGTTTACTCCCTGGGTACTTTCTTTGTATACTTTTGACTATACGTGCCAAGCCCGGGATTTACGGGAAGTCGCGGGTTTTCGTTTGCCGGCGATTAAACTTCTTTTATTCAGCGTCTCATCAAAAATGGAAACATTTTTAAAAACTACAAGTCTCATGGGCTTTAGGGGTGAAATAATAATTTAAAAAATAGTTCAAGAAATGAGTTTACACCCTAGGTACTTTCTTTGTATACTTTTGACTATACGGGCCGAGTCCGGGATTTACGGGAAATCGCAGGTTTTCGTTTGCCGGCGATTAAACTTCTTTCATTAAGCCTCTCATCAAAAAGGAAAACATTTTTGAAAACTGCTAGTCTCATGCGTTTTAGTGGTGAAAAAATAATTTAAAAAATCGTTCGGGAAATGAGTTTACTCCCTGGGTATTTTCTTTGTATACATTCGACTATACGGGGCAAGCCCGGGATTTACGGGAAATCGCGGGTTTTTGTTTGCCGGCGATTAAACTTCTTTTATTCAGCGTCTCATCAAAAATGAAAACATTTTTAAAAACTACAAGTCTCATGGGCTTTAGTGGTGAAATAATAATTTAAAAAATCGTTTGGGAAATTAGTTTACTCCCTGGGTACTTTCTTTGTATACTTTTGATTATACGGGCCGAGTCCGGGATTTACGGGAAGTCGCGGGTTTTCGTTTGCCGGCAATTAATCTTCTTTTTTTCAGCGTCTCATCAAAAATGAAAACATTTTTAAAAACTACAAGTCTCATGGGATTTAGTGGTGAAATAATAATTTAAAAAATCGTTCGGGAAATGAGTTTACACCCCGGGTATTTTCTTTGTATACTTTTGACTATACGGGCTGAGTCCGGGATTTACGGGAAATCGCAGGTTTTCGTTTGCCGGCGATTAAACTTCTTTTATTCAGCGTCTCATCAAAAATGAAAACATTTTTGAAAACTACAAGTCTTATGCGTTTTAGTGGTGAAAAAATAATTTAAAAAATCGTTCTGGAAATGAGTTTACTCACAGGGTACTTTCTTTGTATACATTCGACTATACGGGCCAAGCCCGGGATTTACGGGAAATCGCGGGTTTTCGTTTGCCGGCGATTAAACCTCTTTCATTAAGCGTGTCATCAAAAATGAAAATATTTTTGAAAACTACAAGTCTCATTCGTTTTAGTGGTGAGAAAAAAAATTAAAAAATCGTTCGGGAAATGAGTTTACTTCCTGGGTACTTTCTTTGTATACATTCGACTATACGGGCCAAGCCCGGGATTTACGGGAAATCGCGGTATTTCGTTTGCCGGCGATTAAACTTCTTTTATTAAGCGTGTCATCAAAAATGAAAACATTTTTGAAAACTAGAAGTCTCATGCGTTTTAGTGGTGAAAAATAATTTAAAAAATCGTTCGGGAAATGAGTTTACTCCCTGGGTATTTTCTTTTTATACATTCGACTATACGGGGCAAGCCCGGGATTTACGGGAAATCGCGGGTTTTTGTTTGCCGGCGATTAAACTTCTTTTATTCAGCGTCTCATCAAAAATGAAAACATTTTTAAAAACTACAAGTCTCATGGGCTTTAGTCGTGAAATAATAATTTAAAAAATCGTTTGGGAAATTAGTTTACTCCCTGGGTACTTTCTTTGTATACTTTTGATTAGACGGGCCGAGTCCGGGATTTACGGGAAGTCGCGGGTTTTCGTTTGCCGGCAATTAATCTTCTTTTATTCAGCGTCTCATCAAAAATGAAAACATTTTTAAAAACTACAAGTCTCATGGGATTTAGTGGTGAAATAATAATTTAAAAAATCGTTCGGGAAATGAGTTTACACCCCGGGTATTTTCTTTGTATACTTTTGACTATACGGGCTGAGTCCGGGATTTACGGGAAATCGCAGGTTTTCGTTTGCCGGCGATTAAACTTCTTTTATTCAGCGTCTCATCAAAAATGAAAACATTTTTGAAAACTACAAGTCTTATGCGTTTTAGTGGTGAAAAAATAATTTAAAAAATCGTTCTGGAAATGAGTTTACTCACAGGGTACTTTCTTTGCATACATTCGACTATACGGGCCAAGCCAGGGATTTACGGGAAATCGCGGGTTTTCGTTTGCCGGCGATTAAACCTCTTTCATTAAGCGTGTCATCAAAAATAAAAACATTTTTGAAAACTACAAGTCTCATTCGTTTTAGTGGTGAGAAAAAAAAGTAAAAAATCGTTCGGGAAATGAGTTTACTTCCTGGGTACTTTCTTTGTATACATTCGACTATACGGGCCAAGCCCGGGATTTACGGGAAATCGCGGGATTTCGTTTGCCGGCGATTAAACTTCTTTTATTAAGCGTGTCATCAAAAATGAAAACATTTTTGAAAACTAGAAGTCTCATGCGTTTTAGTGGTGAAAAATAATTTAAAAAATCGTTCGGGAAATGAGTTTACTCCCTGGGTACTTTCTTTGTATACTTTTGACTATACGAGCCAAGCCCGGGATTTACGGGAAATCGCGGGTTTTCGTTTGCCGGCGATTAAACTTCTTTTATTCAGCGTCTCATCAAAAATGAAAACATTTTTGAAAACTACAAGTCTCATGCGTTTTATTGGTGAAAAAATAATTTATAAAATCGTTCGGGAAATGAGTTTACTCACTGGGTACTTTCTTTGTGTACTTTTGACTATACGGGCCGAGTCCGGGATTTACGGGAAGTCGCGGGTTTTCGTTTGCCGGCAATTAAACTTCTTTTATTCAGCGTCTCATCAAAAATGAAAACATTTTTAAAAACTACAAGTCTCATGGGATTTAGTGGTGAAATAATAATTTAAAAAATCGTTCGGGAAATGAGTTTACACCCCGGGTACTTTCTTTGTAAACTTTTGACTATACGGGCCGAGTCCGGGATTTACGGGAAATCGCAGGTTTTCGTTTGCTGGCAATTAAACTTCTTTTATTCAGCGTTTCATCAAAAATGAAAACATTTTTGAAAACTACAAGTCTCATGCGTTTTAGTGGTGAAAAAATAATTGATAAAATCGTTCGGGAAATGAGTTTACTCCCCGGGTACTTTCTTTGTATACTTTTGACTATACGGGCCGAGTCCGGAATTTACGGGAAGTCGCGGGTTTTCGTTTGCCGGCGATTAAACTTCTTTTATTCAGCGTCTCATCAAAAATGAAAATATTTTTAAATACTACAAGTCTCATGGGCTTTAGTGGTGAAATAATAATTTAAAAAATCGTTCGGGAAATGAGTTTACACCCTGGGTACTTTCTTTGTTTACTTTTGACTATACGGGCCGAGTCCGGGATTAACTGGAAATCGCAGGTTTTCGTTTGCCCGCGAAAAAACTTCTTTTATTCAGCGTCTCATCAAAAATGAAAACATCTTTGAAAACTACAAGTCTCATGCGTTTTAGTGGTGAAAAAATAATTTAAAAAATCGTTCGGAAATGAGTTTACTCGCTGGGTACTTTATTTGTATACTTTTGAATATGCGGGCCGAGTCCGGGGTTTACGGGAAATGGCGGGTTTTCGTTTGCCGGCGATTAAACTTCTTTTATTCAGCGTCTCATCAAAAATGAAAACATTTTTGAAAACTACAAGTCTCAAGCGTTTTAGTGGTGAAAAGATAATTTTAAAAATCGTTTTGGAAATGAGTTTACTCACATGGTACTTTCTTTGTATACATTCGACTATACGGGCCAAGCCCGGGATTTACGGGAAATCGCGGGTTTTCGTTTGCCGGCGATTAAACCACTTTCATTAAGCGTCTCATCAAAAATGAAAACATTTTTGAAAACTACAGGTCTCATGCGTTTTAGTGGTGAAAAAATAATTTAAAAAATCGTTCTGGAAATGAGGTTACTTCCTGGGTACTTTCTTTGTATACTTTTGACTATACGGGCCGAGTCCGGGATTTACGGCAAATCGCAGGTTTTCGTTTGCCGGCGATTAAACTGCTTTTATTCAGCGTCTCATCAAAAATGAAAACATTTTTGAAAACTACAAGTCTCATGCGTTTTAGTGGTGAAAAAATAATTTAAAAAATCGTTCGGGAAATGAGTTTACTCCCTGGGCACTTTCTTTGTATACTTTTGACTATACGGGCCAAGCCCGGGATTTACGGGAAATCGCGGGTTTTCGATTGCCGGCGATTAAACTTCTTTCATTAACCGTCTCATCAAAAATGAAAACATTTTTGAAAACTACAAGTCTCATGCGTTTTAGTGGTGAAAAAATAATTTAAAAAATCGTTCGGGAAATGAGTTTACTGCCTGGGTACTTTCTTTGTATACTTTTAATTACACGGGCTGAGTCCGGGATTTACGGGAAATCGCGGATTTTCGTTTGCCGGCGATTAAACTTCTTTTATTCAGCGTCCCATCAAATATGAAAATATTTTTGAAAACTTCAAGTCTCATGTGTTTAGTGGTAAAAAATAATATAAAAAATCTTTCGGTAAATGGGTTTACTCCCTGGGTACTTTCTTTGTATACTTTTGACTATACCGGTCGAGTCCGGGGTTTACGGGAAATGGCGGGTTTTCGTTTGCCGGCGATTAAACTTCTTTTATTCAGCGTCTCATCAAAAATGAAAACATTTTTGAAAACTACAAGTCTCATGCGTTTCAGTTGTGAAAAGATAATTTAAAAAATCGTTTTGGAAATGAGTTTACTCACAGGGTACTTTCTTTGTATACATTCGACTATACGGGCCAAGCCCGGGATTTACGGGAAATCGCGGGTTTTCGTTTGCTGGCGATTAAACCACTTTCATTAAGCGTCTCATCAAAAATGAAAACATTTCTGAAAACTACAAGTCTCATGCGTTTTAGTGGTGAAAAAATAATTTAAAAAATCGTTCGGGAAATGAGTTTACTCACAGGGTACTTTCTTTGTATACATTCGACTATACGGGCCAAGCCCGGGATTTACGGGAAATCGCGGGTTTTCGATTACCGGCGATTAAACTTCTTTCATTAACCGTCTCATCAAAAATGAAAACATTTTTGAAAACTACAAGTCTCATGCGTTTTAGTGGTGAAAAAATAATTTAAAAAATCGTTCGGGAAATGAGTTTACTGCCTGGGTACTTTCTTTGTATACTTTTAATTACACGGGCTGAGTCCGGGATTTACGGGAAATCGCGGATTTTCGTTTGCCGGCGATTAAACTTCTTTTATTCAGCGTCCCATCAAATATGAAAATATTTTTGAAAACTTCAAGTCTCATGTGTTTAGTGGTAAAAAATAATATAAAAAATCTTTCGGTAAATGGGTTTACTCCCTGGGTACTTTCTTTGTATACTTTTGACTATACCGGTCGAGTCCGGGGTTTACGGGAAATGGCGGGTTTTCGTTTGCCGGCGATTAAACTTCTTTTATTCAGCGTCTCATCAAAAATGAAAACATTTTTGAAAACTACAAGTCTCATGCGTTTCAGTTGTGAAAAGATAATTTAAAAAATCGTTTTGGAAATGAGTTTACTCACAGGGTACTTTCTTTGTATACATTCGACTATACGGGCCAAGCCCGGGATTTACGGGAAATCGCGGGTTTTCGTTTGCTGGCGATTAAACCACTTTCATTAAGCGTCTCATCAAAAATGAAAACATTTCTGAAAACTACAAGTCTCATGCGTTTTAGTGGTGAAAAAATAATTTAAAAAATCGTTCGGGAAATGAGTTTACTCACAGGGTACTTTCTTTGTATACATTCGACTATACGGGCCAAGCCCGGGATTTACGGGAAATCGCGGGTTTTCGATTACCGGCGATTAAACTTCTTTCATTAACCGTCTCATCAAAAATGAAAACATTTTTGAAAACTACAAGTCTCATGCGTTTTAGTGGTGAAAAAATAAATTAAAAAATCGTTCGGGAAATGAGTTTACTCCCTGGGTACTATCTTTGTATACTTTTGACTATACGGGCCAAGCCCGGGATTTACGGGAAATCGCGGGTTTTCCTTTGCCGGCGATTAAACTTCTTTTATTCAGCGTCTCATCAAAAATGAAAACATTTTTGAAAACTACAAGTCTCATGCGTTTCAGTGGTGAAAAGATAATTTAAAAAATCGTTTTGGAAATGAGTTTACTCACAGGGTACTTTCTTTGTATACATTCGACTATACGGGCCAAGCCCGGGATTTACGGGAAATCGCGGGTTTTCGTTTGCTGGCGATTAAACCACTTTCATTAAGCGTCTCATCAAAAATGAAAACATTTCTGAAAACTACAAGTCTCATGCGTTTTAGTGGTGAAAAAATAATTTAAAAAATCGTTCGGGAAATGAGTTTACTCACAGGGTACTTTCTTTGTATACATTCGACTATACGGGCCAAGCCCGGGATTTACGGGAAATCGCGGGTTTTCCTTTGCCGGCGATTAAACTTCTTTCATTAACCGTCTCATCAAAAATGAAAACATTTTTGAAAACTACAAGTCTCATGCGTTTTAGTGGTGAAAAAAAAAATTAAAAAATCGTTCGGGAAATGAGTTTACTCCCTGGGTACTTTCTTTGTATACATTTGACTATACGGGCCAAGCCCGGGATTTACGGGAAATCGCGGGATTTCGTTTGCCGGCGATTAAACCTCTTTCATTAAGCGTCTCATCAAAAATGAAAACATTTTTGAAAACTACAAGTCTCATGGGTTTTAGTGGTGAAATAATAATTTAAAAAATCGTTCGGGAAATGAGTTTACATCCCGGTTACTTTCTTTACTATACGGGCCGAGTCCGGGATTTACGGGAAATCGCAGGTTTTCGTTTGCCGGCGATTAAACTTCTTTTATTCAGTGTTTCATCAAAATTGAAAACATTTTTAAAAACTACAAGTCTCATGCGTTTTAGTGGTGAAAAAATATTTTAAAAAATCGTTCGGGAAATGAGTTTACTCCCTGGGTACTTTCTTTGTATACTTTTGACTATACGGGCCGAGTCCGGGATTTACGGGAAATTGCAGGTTTTGGTTTGCCGGCGATTAAACTTCTTTTATTCAGCGTCTCATCAAAAATGAAAACATTTTTGAAAACTACAAGTCTCATGGGCTTTAGTGGTGAAATAATAATTTAAAAAATCGTTCGGAAAATGAGTTTACTCCCTGGGTACTTTCTTTGTATACTTTTGACTATGCGGGCCGAGTCCGGGGTTTACGGGAAATGGCGGGTTTTCGTTTGCCGGCGATTAAACTTCTTTTATTCAGCGTCTCATCAAAAATGAAAACATATTTGAAAACTACAAGTCTCAAGCGTTTTAGTGGTGAAAAGATAATTTAAAAAATCGTTTTGGAAATGAGTTTACTCACATGGTACTTTCTTTGTATACATTCGACTATACGGGCCAAGACCGGGATTTACGGGAAATCGCGGGTTTTCGTTTGCCGGCGATTAAACCACTTTCATTAAGCGTCTCATCAAAAATGAAAACATTTCTGAAAACTACAAGTCTCATGCGTTTTAGTGGTGAAAAAATAATTTAAAAATTCGTTCGGGAAATGAGTTTACTCACTGGGTACTTTTCTTGTATACTTTTGACTATACGGGCCGAGTCCGTGATTTACGGGAAATCGCGGGTTTTCGTTTGCCGGCGATTAAACTTCTTTTATTCAGCGTCTCATCAAAAATGAAAACATTTTTAAAAACTACAAGTCTCATGGGCTTTAGTGGTGAAATTATAATTTAAATAATCGTTTGGGAAATGAGTTTAATCCCTGGGTACTTTCTTTACTATACGGGAAGAGTCCGGGATTTACGGGAAATCGCAGGTTTTCGTTTGCCGGCGATTAAACTTCTTTTATTCAGCGTTTCATCAAAATTGAAAACATTTTCGAAAACTACAAGTCTCATGCGTTTTAGTGGTGAAAAAATATTTTAAAAAATCGTTCGGGAAATGAGTTTACTTCCTGGGTACTTTCTTTGTATACTTTTGACTATACGGGCCGAGTCCGGGATTTACGGGAAATTGCAGGTATTGGTTTGCCGGCGATTAAACTTCTTTTATTCAGCGTCTCATCAAAAATGAAAACATTTTTGAAAACTACAAGTCTCATGGGCTTTAGTGGTGAAATAATAATTTAAAAAATCGTTCGGAAAATGAGTTTACTCCCTGGGAACTTTCTTTGTATACTTTTGACTATACGGGCCGAGTCCGGGATTTACTGGAAATCGCAGGTTTTCGTTTGCCCGCGATTAAACTTCTTTTATTCAGCGTCTCATCACAAATGAAAACATTTTTGAAAACTACAAGTCTCATGCGTTTTAGTGCTGATAAAAATAATTTAAAATATCGTTCAAGAAATGAGTTTACTCCCTGGGTACTTTCTTTGTATACTTTGACTATGCGGGCCGAGTCCGGGGTTTACGGGAAACGGCGGGTTTTCGTTTGCCAGCGATTAATTCTTCTTTTATTCAGCGTCTCATCAAAAATGAAAACATTTTTGAAAACTACAAGTCTCAAGCGTTTTAGTGGTGAAAAGATAATTTAAAAAATCGTTTTGGAAATGAGTTTACTCACATGGTACTTTCTTTGTATACATTCGACTATACGGGCCAAGCCCGGGATTTACGGGAAATCGCGGGTTTTCGTTTGCCGGCGATTAAACCACTTTCATTAAGCGTCTCATCAAAAATGAAAACATTTCTGAAAACTACAAGTCTCATGCGTTTTAGTGGTGAAAAAATAATTTAAAAATTCGTTCGGGAAATGAGTTTACTCACTGGGTACTTTCCTTGTATACTTTTGACTATACGGGCCGAGTCCGTGATTTACGGGAAATCGCGGGTTTTCGTTTGCCGGCGATTAAACTTCTTTTATTCAGCGTCTCAACAAAAATGAAAACATTTTTAAAAACTACAAGTCTCATGGGCTTTAGTGGTCAAATTATAATTTAAATAATCGTTTGGGAAATGAGTTTACTCCCTGGGTACTTTCTTTGTATACTTTTGACTATACGGGCCGTGTCCGGGATTTACGGGAAATCGCAGGTTTTCGTTTGCCGGCGATTAAACTTCTTTTATTCAGCGTCTCATCAAAAATGAAAACATTTTTGAAAACTACAAGTCTCATGCGTTTTAGTGGTGAAAAAATAATTTAAAAAATCGTTCTGGAAATGAGTTTACTCCCTGGGTACTTTCTTTGTATACTTTTGACTATACGGGCCGAGTCCGGGATTTACGGGAAATCGCAGGTTTTCGTTTGCCGGCGATTAAACTTCTTTTATTCAGCGTCTCATCACAAATGAAAACATTTTTGAAAACTACAAGTCTCATGCGTTTTAGTGCTGATAAAAATAATTTAAAATATCGTTCAAGAAATGAGTTTACCCCCTGGGTACTTTCTTTGTATACTTTGACTATGCGGGCCGAGTCCGGGGTTTACGGGAAACGGCGGGTTTTCGTTTGCCGGCGATTAATTCTTCTTTTATTCAGCGTCTCATCAAAAATGAAAACATTTTTGAAAACTACAAGTCTCAAGCGTTTTAGTGGTGAAAAGATAATTTAAAAAATCGTTTTGGAAATGAGTTTACTCACATGGTACTTTCTTTGTATACATTCGACTATACGGGCCAAGCCCGGGATTTACGGGAAATCGCGGGTTTTCGTTTGCCGGCGATTAAACCACTTTCATTAAGCGTCTCATCAAAAATGAAAACATTTCTGAAAACTACAAGTCTCATGCGTTTTAGTGGTGAAAAAATAATTTAAAAATTCGTTCGGGAAATGAGTTTACTCACTGGGTACTTTCCTTGTATACTTTTGACTATACGGGCCGAGTCCGTGATTTACGGGAAATCGCGGGTTTTCGTTTGCCGGCGATTAAACTTCTTTTATTCAGCGTCTCATCAAAAATGAAAACATTTTTAAAAACTACAAGTCTCATGGGCTTTAGTGGTCAAATTATAATTTAAATAATCGTTTGGGAAATGAGTTTACTCCCTGGGTACTTTCTTTGTATACTTTTGACTATACGGGCCGTGTCCGGGATTTACGGGAAATCGCAGGTTTTCGTTTGCCGGCGATTAAACTTCTTTTATTCAGCGTCTCATCAAAAATGAAAACATTTTTGAAAACTACAAGTCTCATGCGTTTTAGTGGTGAAAAAATAATTTAAAAAATCGTTCTGGAAATGAGTTTACTCCCTGGGTACTTTCTTTGTATACTTTTGACTATACGGGCCGAGTCCGGGATTTACGGGAAATCGCAGGTTTTCGTTTGCCGGCGATTAAACTGCTTTTATTCAGCGTCTCATCAAAAATGAAAACATTTTTGAAAACTACAAGTCTCATGCGTTTTAGTGGTGAAAAAATAATTTAAAAAATCGTTCGGGAAATGAGTTTTCTCCCTGGGTACTTTCTTTGTATACTTTTGACTATACGGGCCAAGCCGGGATTTACGGGAAATCGCGGGTTTTCGTTTGCCGGCGATTAAACTTCTTTTATTCAGCGTTTCATCAAAAATGAAAACATTTTTAAAAACTACAAGTCTTATGCATTTTAGTGGTGAAAAAATAATTTAAAAAATCGTTCTGGAAACGAGTTTACTCACAGGGTACTTTCTTTGTATACATTCGACTATACGAGCCAAGCCCGGGATTTACGGGAAAACGCGGGTTTTTGTTTGCCGGCGATTAAACCTCTTTCATTAATCGTCTCATCAAAAATGAAAATATTTTTGAAAACTACAAGTCTCATGCGTTTTAGTGGTGAAAAAAAAATTTAAAAAATCGTTCGCGAAATGAGTTTACTCCCTGGGTACTTTCTTTGTATACATTCGACTATACGGGCCAACCCCGGATTTACGGAAAAACGCGGGATTTCGTTTGCTGGCGTTTAAACCTTTTTCATTAACCGTCTCATCAAAAATGAAAACATTTTTGAAAACTACAAGTCTCATGCGTTTTAGTGGTGAAAAAAAAAATAAAAAAATCGTTCGGGAAATGAGTTTACTCCCTGGGTACTTTCTTTGTATACATTCGACTATACGGGCTAAGCCCGGGATTTACGGGAAATCGCGGGTTTTCGTTTGCCGGCGATTAAACTTCTTTTATTCAGCGTCTCATCAAAAATGAAAACATTTTTAAAAACTACAAGTCTCATGGGCTTTAGTGGTCAAATTATAATTTAAATAATCGTTTGGGAAATGAGTTTACTCCCTGGGTACTTTCTTTGTATACTTTTGACTATACGGGCCGTGTCCGGGATTTACGGGAAATCGCAGGTTTTCGTTTGCCGGCGATTAAACTTCTTTTATTCAGCGTCTCATCAAAAATGAAAACATTTTTGAAAACTACAAGTCTCATGCGTTTTAGTGGTAAAAAAAATAATTTAAAAAATCGTTCTGGAAATGAGTTTACTCCCTGGGTACTTTCTTTGTATACTTTTGACTATACGGGCCGAGTCCGGGATTTACGGGAAATCGCAGGTTTTCGTTTGCCGGCGATTAAACTGCTTTTATTCAGCGTCTCATCAAAAATGAAAACATTTTTGAAAACTACAAGTCTCATGCGTTTTAGTGGTGAAAAAATAATTTAAAAAATCGTTCGGGAAATGAGTTTTCTCCCTGGGTACTTTCTTTGTATACTTTTGACTATACGGGCCAAGCCGGGATTTACGGGAAATCGCGGGTTTTCGTTTGCCGGCGATTAAACTTCTTTTATTCAGCGTTTCATCAAAAATGAAAACATTTTTAAAAACTACAAGTCTTATGCATTTTAGTGGTGAAAAAATAATTTAAAAAATCGTTCTGGAAACGAGTTTACTCACAGGGTACTTTCTTTGTATACATTCGACTATACGAGCCAAGCCCGGGATTTACGGGAAAACGCGGGTTTTTGTTTGCCGGCGATTAAACCTCTTTCATTAATCGTCTCATCAAAAATGAAAATATTTTTGAAAAATACAAGTCTCATGCGTTTTAGTGGTGAAAAAAAAATTTAAAAAATCGTTCGCGAAATGAGTTTACTCCCTGGGTACTTTCTTTGTATACATTCGACTATACGGGCCAACCCCGGATTTACGGAAAAACGCGGGATTTCGTTTGCTGGCGTTTAAACCTTTTTCATTAACCGTCTCATCAAAAATGAAAACATTTTTGAAAACTACAAGTCTCATGCGTTTTAGTGGTGAAAAAAAAAATAAAAAAATCGTTCGGGAAATGAGTTTACTCCCTGGGTACTTTCTTTGTATACATTCGACTATACGGGCTAAGCCCGGGATTTACGGGAAATCGCGGGATTTCGTTTGCCGGCGATTAAACCTCTTTCATTAAGCGTCTCTTCAAAAACGAAAACAGTTTTGAAAACTACAAGTCTCATGCGTTGTAGTGGTGAAAAAATAATTTAAAAAATCGTTCGGAAAATGAGTTTACTCCCTGGGTACTTTCTTTGTATACTTTTGACTATACGGGCCGAGTCCGGGGTTTACGGAAAATGGCGGGTTTTCGTTTGCCGGCGATTAAACTTCTTTTATTCAGCGTCTCATCAAAAATGAACACATTTTTAAAAACTATAAGTCTCATGGGTTTTAGTGGTGAAATAATAATTTAAAAAATCGTTCGGGAAATGAGTTTACATCCCGGGTACTTTCTTTACTATACGGGCGGAGTCCGGGATTTACGGGATATCGCAGGTTTTCGATTGCCGGCGATTAAACTTCTTTTATTCAGCGTTTCATCAAAAATGAAAACATTTTTAAAAACTACAAGTCTTATGCATTTTAGTGGTGAAAAAATAATTTAAAAAATCGTTCTGGAAACGAGTTTACTCACAGGGTACTTTCTTTGTATACATTCGACTATACGAGCCAAGCCCGGGATTTACGGGAAAACGCGGGTTTTTGTTTGCCGGCGATTAAACCTCTTTCATTAATCGTCTCATCAAAAATGAAAACATTTTTGAAAACTACAAGTCTCATGCGTTTTAGTGGTGAAAAAAAAATTTAAAAAATCGTTCGCGAAATGAGTTTACTCCCTGGGTACTTTCTTTGTATACATTCGACTATACGGGCCAACCCCGGATTTACGGGAAAACGCGGGATTTCGTTTGCCGGCGTTTAAACCTTTTTCATTAACCGTCTCATCAAAAATGAAAACATTTTTGAAAACTACAAGTCTCATGCGTTTTAGTGGTGAAAAAAAAAATAAAAAAATCGTTCGGGAAATGAGTTTACTCCCTGGGTACTTTCTTTGTATACATTCGACTATACGGGCTAAGCCCGGGATTTACGGGAAATCGCGGGATTTCGTTTGCCGGCGATTAAACCTCTTTCATTAAGCGTCTCTTCAAAAACGAAAACAGTTTTGAAAACTACAAGTCTCATGCGTTGTAGTGGTGAAAAAATAATTTAAAAAATCGTTCGGAAAATGAGTTTACTCCCTGGGTACTTTCTTTGTATACTTTTGACTATACGGGCCGAGTCCGGGGTTTACGGAAAATGGCGGGTTTTCGTTTGCCGGCGATTAAACTTCTTTTATTCAGCGTCTCATCAAAAATGAACACATTTTTAAAAACTATAAGTCTCATGGGTTTTAGTGGTGAAATAATAATTTAAAAAATCGTTCGGGAAATGAGTTTACATCCCGGGTACTTTCTTTACTATACGGGCGGAGTCCGGGATTTACGGGATATCGCAGGTTTTCGTTTGCCGGCGATTAAACTTCTTTTATTCAGCGTCTCATCAAAATTGAAAACATTTTTAAAAACTACAAGTCTCATGCGTTTTAGTGGTGAAATAATAATTTAAAAAATCGTTCGGGAAATGAGTTTACTCACAGGGTACTTTCTTTGTATACATTCGACTATACGGGCCAAGCCCGGGATTTACGGGAAATCGCGGGTTTTCGTTTACCGGCGTTTAAACTGCTTTTATTAAGCGTCTCATCAAAAATGAAAACATTTTTGAAAACTTCAAGTCTTATGCGTTTTAGTGGTGAAAAAATAATTTAAAAAATCGTTCTGGAAATGAGTTTACTCCCTGGGTACTTTCTTTGTATACATTCGACTATACGGGCCAAGCCCGGGATTTACGGGAAATCGCGGGTTTTCGTTTTCCGGCGATTAAACCTCTTTCATTAAGCGTCTCATCAAAAATGAAAACATTTTTGAAAACTACAAGTCTCATGCGTTTTCGTGGTGAAAAAATAATTTAAAAAATCGTTCGGGAAATGAGTTTACTCCCTGGGTACTTTCTTTGTATACTTTTGACTATACGGGCCGAGTCCGGGATTTACGGGAAATCGCGGATTTTCGTTTGCCGGCGATTAAACTTCTTTTATTCAGCGTCCCATCAAATATGAAAATATTTTTAAAAACTACAAGTCTCATGCGTTTTAATGGTGAAAAGATAATTTAAAATATCGTTTTGGAAATGAGTTTACTCACAGGGTACTTTCTTTGTATACATTCGACTATACGGGCCAAGCCCGGGATTTACGGGAAATCGCGGGTTTTCGTTTGCCGGCGATTAAACTTCTTTCATTAACCGTCTCATCAAAAATGAAAACATTTTTGAAAACTACAAGTCTCATGCGTTTTAGTGGTGAAAAAAAAAATTAAAAAATCGTTTGGGAAATGAGTTTACTCCCTGGGTACTTTCTTTGTATACATTCGATTATACGGGCCAAGCCCGGGATTTAAGGGAAATCGCGGGATTTCGTTTGCCGGCGATTAAACCTCTTTCATTAAGCGTCTCATCAAAAATGAAAACATTTTTGAAAACTACAAGTCTCATGCGTTTTAGTGGTGAAAAAAAAAATAAAAAAATCGTTCGGGAAATGAGTTTACTCCCTGGGTACTTTCTTTGTATACATTCGACTATACGGGCTAAGCCCGGGATTTACGGGAAATCGCGGGATTTCGTTTGCCGGCGATTAAACCTCTTTCATTAAGCGTCTCTTCAAAAACGAAAACAGTTTTGAAAACTACATGTCTCATGCGTTGTAGTGGTGAAAAAATAATTTAAAAAATCGTTTGGAAAATGAGTTTACTCCCTGGGTACTTTCTTTGTATACTTTTGACTATACGGGCCGAGTCCGGGGTTTACGGAAAATGGCGGGTTTTCGTTTGCCGGCGATTAAACTTCTTTTATTCAGCGTCTCATCAAAAATGAACACATTTTTAAAAACTATAAGTCTCATGCGTTTTAGTGGTGAAATAATAATTTAAAAAATCGTTCGGGAAATGAGTTTACATCCCGGGTACTTTCTTTACTATACGGGCGGAGTCCGGGATTTACGGGATATCGCGGGTTTTCGTTTGCCGGCGATTAAACTTCTTTCATTAACCGTCTCATCAAAAATGAAAACATTTTTGAAAACTACAAGTCTCATGCGTTTTAGTGGTGAAAAAAAAAATTAAAAAATCGTTTGGGAAATGAGTTTACTCCCTGGGTACTTTCTTTGTATACATTCGACTATACGGGCCAAGCCCGGGATTTAAGGGAAATCGCGGGATTTCGTTTGCCGGCGATTAAACCTCTTTCATTAAGCGTCTCATCAAAAATGAAAACATTTTTGAAAACTACAAGTCTCATGCGTTTTAGTGGTGAAAAAAAAAATAAAAAAATCGTTCGGGAAATGAGTTTACTCCCTGGGTACTTTCTTTGTATACATTCGCCTATACGGGCTAAGCCCGGGATTTACGGGAAATCGCGGGATTTCGTTTGCCGGCGATTAAACCTCTTTCATTAAGCGTCTCTTCAAAAACGAAAACAGTTTTGAAAACTACAAGTCTCATGCGTTGTAGTGGTGAAAAAATAATTTAAAAAATCGTTCGGAAAATGAGTTTACTCCCTGGGTACTTTCTTTGTATACTTTTGACTATACGGGCCGAGTCCGGGGTTTACGGAAAATGGCGGGTTTTCGTTTGCCGGCGATTAAACTTCTTTTATTCAGCGTCTCATCAAAAATGAACACATTTTTAAAAACTATAAGTCTCATGCGTTTTAGTGGTGAAATAATAATTTAAAAAATCGTTCGGGAAATGAGTTTACATCCCGGGTACTTTCTTTACTATACGGGCGGAGTCCGGGATTTACGGGATATCGCAGGTTTTCGTTTGCCGGCGATTAAACTTCTTTTATTCAGTGTCTCATCAAAATTGAAAACATTTTTAAAAACTAAAAGTCTCATGCGTTTTAGTGGTGAAATAATAATTTAAAAAATCGTTCGGGAAATGAGTTTACTCACAGGGTACTTTCTTTGTATACATTCGACTATACGGGCCAAGCCCGGGATTTAAGGGAAATCGCGGGATTTCGTTTGCCGGCGATTAAACCTCTTTCATTAAGCGTCTCATCAAAAATGAAAACATTTTTGAAAACTTCAAGTCTTATGCGTTTTAGTGGTGAAAAAATAATTTAAAAAATCGTTCTGGAAATGAGTTTACTCACAGGGTACTTTCTTTGTATACATTCGACTATACGGGCCAAGCCCGGGATTTACGGGAAATCGCGGGTTTTCGTTTTCCGGCGATTAAACCTCTTTCATTAAGCGTCTCATCAAAAATGAAAACATTTTTGAAAACTACAAGTCTCATGCGTTTTCGTGGTGAAAAAATAATTTAAAAAATCGTTCGGGAAATGAGTTTACTCCCTGGGTACTTTCTTTGTATACTTTTGACTATACGGGCCGAGTCCGGGATTTACGGGAAATCGCGGATTTTCGTTTGCCGGCGATTAAACTTCTTTTATTCAGCGTCCCATCAAATATGAAAATATTTTTGAAAACTACAAGTCTCATGCGTTTTAGTGGTGAAAAAAAAAATTAAAAAATCGTTTGGGAAATGAGTTTACTCCCTGGGTACTTTCTTTGTATACATTCGATTATACGGGCCAATCCCGGGATTTAAGGGAAATCGCGGGATTTCGTTTGCCGGCGATTAAACCTCTTTCATTAAGCCTCTCATCAAAAATGAAAACATTTTTAAAAACTACAAGTCTCATGCGTTTTAGTGGTGAAAAAATAATTTAAAAAATCGTTCGGGAAATGAGTTTTCTCCCTGGGTACTTTCTTTGTATACTTTTGACTATACGGGCCAAGCCGGGATTTACGGGAAATCGCGGGTTTTCGTTTGCCGGCGATTAAACGTCTTTTATTCAGCGTTTCATCAAAAATGAAAACATTTTTAAAAACTACAAGTCTTATGCATTTTAGTGGTGAAAAAATAATTTAAAAAATCGTTCTGGAAACGAGTTTACTCACAGGGTACTTTCTTTGTATACATTCGACTATACGAGCCAAGCCCGGGATTTACGGGAAAACGCGGGTTTTTGTTTGCCGGCGATTAAACCTCTTTCATTAAGCGTCTCATCAAAAATGAAAACATTTTTGAAAACTACAAGTCTCATGCGTTTTAGTGGTGAAAAAAAAAATTAAAAAATCGTTCGCGAAATGAGTTTACTCCCTGGGTACTTTCTTTGTATACATTCGACTATACGGGCCAACCCCGGATTTACGGGAAAACGCGGGATTTCGTTTGCCGGCGATTAAACCTTTTTCATTAACCGTCTCATCAAAAATGAAAACATTTTTGAAAACTACAAGTCTCATGCGTTTTAGTGGTGAAAAAATAATATAAAAAATCGTTCGGGAAATGAGTTTACTCCCTGGGTACTTTCTTTGTATACATTCGACTATACGGGCTAAGCCCGGGATTTACGGGAAATCGCGGGATTTCGTTTGCCGGCAATTAAACCTCTTTCATTAAGCGTCTCTTCAAAAATGAGAACAGTTTTGAAAACTACATGTCTCATGCGTTGTAGTGGTGAAAAAATAATTTAAAAAATCGTTCGGAAAATGAGTTTACTCCCTGGGTACTTTCTTTGTATACTTTTGACTATACGGGCCGAGTACGGGGTTTACGGAAAATGGCGGGTTTTCGTTTGCCGGCGATTAAACTTCTTTTATTCAGCGTCTCATCAAAAATGAAAACATTTTTAAAAACTATAAGTCTCATGGGTTTTAGTGGTGAAATAATAATTTAAAAAATCGTTCGGGAAATGAGTTTACATCCCGGGTACTTTCTTTACTATACGGGCGGAGTCCGGGATTTACGGGAAATCGCAGGTTTTCGTTTGCCGGCGATTAAACTTCTTTTATTCAGCGTCTCATCAAAAATGAAAACATTTTTGAAAACTTCAAGTCTTATGCGTTTTAGTGGTGAAAAAATAATTTAAAAAATCATTCGGGAAATGAGTTTACTCCCTGGGTACTTTCTTTGTATATTTTTGACTATACGGGCCGAGTCCGGGGTTTACGGGAAATGGCGGGTTTTCGTTTGCCGGCGATTAAACTTCTTTTATTCAGCGTCTCATCAAAAATGAAAACATTTTTAAAAACTACAAGTCTCATGCGTTGTAGTGGTGAAAAGATAATTTAAAAAATCGTTTTGGAAATGAGTTTACTCACAGGGTACTTTCTTTGTATACATTCGACTATACGGGCCAAGCCCGGGATTTACGGGAAATCGCGGGTTTTCGTTTGCTGGCGATTAAACCTCTTTCATTAATCGTCTCATCAAAAATGAAAACATTTTTGAAAACTACAAGTCTCATGCGTTTTAGTGGTGAAAAAAAAATTTAAAAAATCGTTCGCGAAATGAGTTTACTCCCTGGGTACTTTCTTTGTATACATTCGACTATACGGGCCAACCCCGGATTTACGGGAAAACGCGGGATTTCGTTTGCCGGCGTTTAAACCTTTTTCATTAACTGTCTCATCAAAAATGAAAACATTTTTGAAAACTACAAGTCTCATGCATTTTAGTGGTGAAAAAAAAAATAAAAAAATCGTACGGGAAATGAGTTTACTCCCTGGGTACTTTCTTTGTATACATTCGACTATACGGGCTAAGCCCGGGATTTACGGGAAATCGCGGGATTTCGTTTGCCGGCGATTAAACCTCTTTCATTAAGCGTCTCTTCAAAAACGAAAACAGTTTTGAAAACTACAAGTCTCATGCGTTGTAGTGGTGAAAAAATAATTTAAAAAATCGTTCGGAAAATGAGTTTACTCCCTGGGTACTTTCTTTGTATACTTTTGACTATACGGGCCGAGTCCGGGGTTTACGGAAAATGGCGGGTTTTCGTTTGCCGGCGATTAAACTTCTTTTATTCAGCGTCTCATCAAAAATGAACACATTTTTAAAAACTATAAGTCTCATGGGTTTTAGTGGTGAAATAATAATTTAAAAAATCGTTCGGGAAATGAGTTTACATCCCGGGTACTTTCTTTACTATACGGGCGGAGTCCGGGATTTACGGGATATCGCAGGTTTTCGTTTGCCGGCGATTAAACTTCTTTTATTCAGCGTCTCATCAAAATTGAAAACATTTTTAAAAACTACAAGTCTCATGCGTTTTAGTGGTGAAATAATAATTTAAAAAATCGTTCGGGAAATGAGTTTACTCACAGGGTACTTTCTTTGTATACATTCGACTATACGGGCCAAGCCCGGGATTTACGGGAAATCGCGGGTTTTCGTTTACCGGCGATTAAACTTCTTTTATTCAGCGTCTCATCAAAAATGAAAACATTTTTGAAAACTACAAGTCTCATGCGTTTTAGTGGTGAAAAAAAAAATAAAAAAATCGTTCGGGAAATGAGTTTACTCCCTGGGTACTTTCTTTGTATACATTCGACTATATGGGCTAAGCCCGGGATTTACGGGAAATCGCGGGATTTCGTTTGCCGGCGATTAAACCTCTTTCATTAAGCGTCTCTTCAAAAACGAAAACAGTTTTGAAAACTACATGTCTCATGCGTTGTAGTGGTGAAAAAATAATTTAAAAAATCGTTTGGAAAATGAGTTTACTCCCTGGGTACTTTCTTTGTATACTTTTGACTATACGGGCCGAGCCCGGGGTTTACGGAAAATGGCGGGTTTTCGTTTGCCGGCGATTAAACTTCTTTTATTCAGCGTCTCATCAAAAATGAACACATTTTTAAAAACTATAAGTCTCATGCGTTTTAGTGGTGAAATAATAATTTAAAAAATCGTTCGGGAAATGAGTTTACATCCCGGGTACTTTCTTTACTATACGGGCGGAGTCCGGGATTTACGGGATATCGCGGGTTTTCGTTTGCCGGCGATTAAACTTCTTTCATTAACCGTCTCATCAAAAATGAAAACATTTTTGAAAACTACAAGTCTCATGCGTTTTAGTGGTGAAAAAAAAAATTAAAAAATCGTTTGGGAAATGAGTTTACTCCCTGGGTACTTTCTTTGTATACATTCGATTATACGGGCCAAGCCCGCGATTTAAGGGAAATCGCGGGATTTCGTTTGCCGGCGATTAAACCTCTTTCATTAAGCGTCTCATCAAAAATGAAAACATTTTTGAAAACTACAAGTCTCATGCGTTTTAGTGGTGAAAAAAAAAATAAAAAAATCGTTCGGGAAATGAGTTTACTCCCTGGGTACTTTCTTTGTATACATTCGACTATACGGGCTAAGCCCGGGATTTACGGGAAATCGCGGGATTTCGTTTGCCGGCGATTAAACCTCTTTCATTAAGCGTCTCTTCAAAAACGAAAACAGTTTTGAAAACTACAAGTCTCATGCGTTGTAGTGGTGAAAAAATAATTTAAAAAATCGTTCGGAAAATGAGTTTACTCCCTGGGTACTTTCTTTGTATACTTTTGACTATACGGGCCGAGTCCGGGGTTTACGGAAAATGGCGGGTTTTCGTTTGCCGGCGATTAAACTTCTTTTATTCAGCGTCTCATCAAAAATGAACACATTTTTAAAAACTATAAGTCTCATGCGTTTTAGTGGTGAAATAATAATTTAAAAAATCGTTTGGGAAATGAGTTTACATCCCGGGTACTTTCTTTACTATACGGGCGGAGTCCGGGATTTACGGGATATCGCAGGTTTTCGTTTGCCGGCGATTAAACTTCTTTTATTCAGCGTCTCATCAAAATTGAAAACATTTTTAAAAACTAAAAGTCTCATGCGTTTTAGTGGTGAAATAATAATTTAAAAAATCGTTCGGGAAATGAGTTTACTCACAGGTTACTTTCTTTGTATACATTCGACTATACGGGCCAAGCCCGGGATTTAAGGGAAATCGCGGGATTTCGTTTGCCGGCGATTAAACCACTTTCATTAAGCGTCTCATCAAAAATGAAAACATTTTTGAAAACTTCAAGTCTTATGCGTTTTAGTGGTGAAAAAATAATTTAAAAAATCGTTCTGGAAATGAGTTTACTCACAGGGTACTTTCTTTGTATACATTCGACTATACGGGCCAAGCCCGGGATTTACGGGAAATCGCGGGTTTTCGTTTTCCGGCGATTAAACCTCTTTCATTAAGCGTCTCATCAAAAATGAAAACATTTTTGAAAACTACAAGTCTCATGCGTTTTCGTGGTGAAAAAATAATTTAAAAAATCGTTCGGGAAATGAGTTTACTCCCTGGGTAATTTCTTTGTATACTTTTGACTATACGGGCCGAGTCCGGGATTTACGGGAAATCGCGGATTTTCGTTTGCCGGCGATTAAACTTCTTTTATTCAGCGTCCCATCAAATATGAAAATATTTTTGAAAACTACAAGTCTCATGCGTTTTAGTGGTGAAAAAAAAAATTAAAAAATCGTTTGGGAAATGAGTTTACTCCCTGGGTACTTTCTTTGTATACATTCGATTATACGGGCCAATCCCGGGATTTAAGGGAAATCGCGGGATTTCGTTTGCCGGCGATTAAACCTCTTTCATTAAGCCTCTCATCAAAAATGAAAACATTTTTGAAAACTACAAGTCTCATGCGTTTTAGTGGTGAAAAAAAAATTAAAAAATCGTTCGCGAAATGAGTTTACTCCCTGGGTACTTTCTTTGTATACATTCGACTATACGGGCCAACCCCGGATTTACGGGAAAACGCGGGATTTCGTTTGCCGGCGATTAAACCTTTTTCATTAACCGTCTCATCAAAAATGAAAACATTTTTGAAAACTACAAGTCTCATGCGTTTTAGTGGTGAAAAAATAAATTAAAAAATCGTTCGGGAAATGAGTTTACTCCCTGGGTACTTTCTTTGTATACATTCGACTATACGGGCTAAGCCCGGGATTTACGGGAAATCGCGGGATTTCGTTTGCCGGCGATTAAACCTCTTTCATTAAGCGTCTCTTCAAAAATGAAAACAGTTTTGAAAACTACAAGTCTCATGCGTTGTAGTGGTGAAAAAATAATTTAAAAAATCGTTCGGAAAATGAGTTTACTCCCTGGGTACTTTCTTTGTATACTTTTGACTATACGGGCCGAGTCCGGGGTTTACGGAAAATGGCGGGTTTTCGTTTGCCGGCGATTAAACTTCTTTTATTCAGCGTCTCATCAAAAATGAAAACATTTTTAAAAACTATAAGTCTCATGGGTTTTAGTGGTGAAATAATAATTTAAAAAATCGTTCGGGAAATGAGTTTACATCCCGGGTACTTTCTTTACTATACGGGCGGAGTCCGGGATTTACGGGAAATCGCAGGTTTTCGTTTGCCGGCGATTAAACTTCTTTTATTCAGCGTCTCATCAAAAATGAAAACATTTTTGAAAACTTCAAGTCTTATGCGTTTTAGTGGTGAAAAAATAATTTAAAAAATTGTTCGGGAAATGAGTTTACTCCCTGGGTACTTTCTTTGTATACTTTTGACTATAAGGGCCGAGTCCGGGGTTTACGGGAAATGGCGGGTTTTCGTTTGCCGGCGATTAACTTCTTTTATTCAGCCTCTCATCAAAAATGAAAACATTTTTAAAAACTACAAGTCTCATGCGTTGTAGTGGTGAAAAGATAATTTAAAAAATCATTCGGGAAATGAGTTTACTACCTGGGTACTTTCTTTGTATATTTTTGACTATACGGGCCGAGTCCGGGGTTTACGGGAAATGGCGGGTTTTCGTTTGCCGGCGATTAAACTTCTTTTATTCAGCGTCTCATCAAAAATGAAAACATTTTTAAAAACTACAAGTCTCATGCGTTGTAGTGGTGAAAAGATAATTTAAAAAATCGTTTTGGAAATGAGTTTACTCACAGGGTACTTTCTTTGTATACATTCGACTATACGGGCCAAGCCCGGGATTTACGGGAAATCGCGGGTTTTCGTTTGCTGGCGATTAAACCTCTTTCATTAATCGTCTCATCAAAAATGAAAACATTTTTGAAAACTACAAGTCTCATGCGTTTTAGTGGTGAAAAAAAAATTTAAAAAATCGTTCGCGAAATGAGTTTACTCCCTGGGTACTTTCTTTGTATACATTCGACTATACGGGCCAACCCCGGATTTACGGGAAAACGCGGGATTTCGTTTGCCGGCGTTTAAACCTTTTTCATTAACTGTCTCATCAAAAATGAAAACATTTTTGAAAACTACAAGTCTCATGCATTTTAGTGGTGAAAAAAAAATAAAAAAATCGTACGGGAAATGAGTTTACTCCCTGGGTACTTTCTTTGTATACATTCGACTATACGGGCTAAACCCGGGATTTACGGGAAATCGCGGGATTTCGTTTGCCGGCGATTAAACCTCTTTCATTAAGCGTCTCTTCAAAAACGAAAACAGTTTTGAAAACTACAAGTCTCATGCGTTGTAGTGGTGAAAAAATAATTTAAAAAATCGTTCGGAAAATGAGTTTACTCCCTGGGTACTTTCTTTGTATACTTTTGACTATACGGGCCGAGTCCGGGGTTTACGGAAAATGGCGGGTTTTCGTTTGCCGGCGATTAAACTTCTTTTATTCAGCGTCTCATCAAAAATGAACACATTTTTAAAAACTATAAGTCTCATGGGTTTTAGTGGTGAAATAATAATTTAAAAAATCGTTCGGGAAATGAGTTTACATCCCGGGTACTTTCTTTACTATACGGGCGGAGTCCGGGATTTACGGGATATCGCAGGTTTTCGTTTGCCGGCGATTAAACTTCTTTTATTCAGCGTCTCATCAAAATTGAAAACATTTTTAAAAACTACAAGTCTCATGCGTTTTAGTGGTGAAATAATAATTTAAAAAATCGTTCGGGAAATGAGTTTACTCACAGGGTACTTTCTTTGTATACATTCGACTATACGGGCCAAGCCCGGGATTTACGGGAAATCGCGGGTTTTCGTTTACCGGCGATTAAACTGCTTTTATTAAGCGTCTCATCAAAAATGAAAACATTTTTGAAAACTTCAAGTCTTATGCGTTTTAGTGGTGAAAAAATAATTTAAAAAATCGTTGTGGAAATGAGTTTACTCACAGGGTACTTTCTTTGTATACATTCGACTATACGGGCCAAGCCCGGGATTTACGGGAAATCGCGGGTTTTCGTTTTCCGGCGATTAAACCTCTTTCATTAAGCGTCTCACCAAAAATGAAAACATTTTTGAAAACTACAAGTCTCATGCGTTTTCGTGGTGAAAAAATAATTTAAAAAATCGTTCGGGAAATGAGTTTACTCCCTGGGTACTTTCTTTGTATACTTTTGACTATACGGGCCGAGTACGGGATTTACGGGAAATCGCGGATTTTCGTTTGCCGGCAATTAAACTTCTTTTATTCAGCGTCCCATCAAATATGAAAATATTTTTGAAAACTACAAGTCTCATGCGTTTTAATGGTGAAAAGATAATTTAAAATATCGTTTTGGAAATGAGTTTACTCACAGGGTACTTTCTTTGTATACATTCGACTATACGGGCCAAGCCCGGGATTAACGGGAAATCGCGGGTTTTCGTTTGCCGGCGATTAAACTTCTTTCATTAACCGTCTCATCAAAAATGAAAACATTTTTGAAAACTACAAGTCTCATGCGTTTTAGTGGTGAAAAAAAAATTAAAAAATCGTTTGGGAAATGAGTTTACTCCCTGGGTACTTTCTTTGTATACATTCGATTATACGGGCCAAGCCCGGGATTTAAGGGAAATCGCGGGATTTCGTTTGCCGGCGATTAAACCTCTTTCATTAAGCGTCTCATCAAAAATGAAAACATTTTTGAAAACTACAAGTCTCATGCGTTTTAGTGGTGAAAAAATAATTTAAAAAATCGTTCGGGAAATGAGTTTTCTCCCTGGGTACTTTCTTTGTATACTTTTGACTATACGGGCCAAGCCGGGATTTACGGGAAATCGCGGGTTTTCGTTTGGCGGCGATTAAACTTCTTTTATTCAGCGTTTCATCAAAAATGAAAACATTTTTAAAAACTACAAGTCTTATGCATTTTAGTGGTGAAAAAATAATTTAAAAAATCGTTCTGGAAACGAGTTTACTCACAGGGTACTTTCTTTGTATACATTCGACTATACGAGCCAAGCCCGGGATTTACGGGAAAACGCGGGTTTTTGTTTGCCGGCGATTAAACCTCTTTCATTAAGCGTCTCATCAAAAATGAAAACATTTTTGAAAACTACAAGTCTCATGCGTTTTAGTGGTGAAAAAAAAAATTAAAAAATCGTTCGCGAAATGAGTTTACTCCCTGGGTACTTTCTTTGTATACATTCGACTATACGGGCCAACCCCGGATTTATGGGAAAACGCGGGATTTCGTTTGCCGGCGATTAAACCTTTTTCATTAACCGTCTCATCAAAAATGAAAACATTTTTGAAAACTACAAGTCTCATGCGTTTTAGTGGTGAAAAAAAAAATAAAAAAATCGTTCGGGAAATGAGTTTACTCCCTGGGTACTTTCTTTGTATACATTCGACTATACGGGCTAAGCCCGGGATTTACGGGAAATCGCGGGATTTCGTTTGCCGGCGATTAAACCTCTTTCATTAAGCGTCTCTTCAAAAATGAAAACAGTTTTGAAAACTACAAGTCTCATGCGTTGTAGTGGTGAAAAAATAATTTAAAAAATCGTTCGGAAAATGAGTTTACTCCCTGGGTACTTTCTTTGTATACTTTTGACTATACGGGTTGAGTCCGGAGTTTACGGAAAATGGCGGGTTTTCGTTTGCCGGCGATTAAACTTCTTTTATTCAGCGTCTCATCAAAAATGAAAACATTTTTAAAAACTATAAGTCTCATGGGTTTTAGTGGTGAAATAATAATTTAAAAAATCGTTCGGGAAATGAGTTTACATCCCGGGTACTTTCTTTACTATACGGGCGGAGTCCGGGATTTACGGGAAATCGCAGGTTTTCGTTTGCCGGCGATTAAACTTCTTTTATTCAGCGTCTCATCAAAAATGAAAACATTTTTGAAAACTTCAAGTCTTATGCGTTTTAGTGGTGAAAAAATAATTTAAAAAATTGTTCGGGAAATGAGTTTACTCCCTGGGTACTTTCTTTGTATACTTTTGACTATACGGGCCGAGTCCGGGGTTTACGGGAAATGATGGGTTTTCGTTTGCCGGCGATTAAACTTCTTTTATTCAGCGTCTCATCAAAAATGAAAACATTTTTAAAAACTACAAGTCTCATGCGTTGTAGTGGTGAAAAGATAATTTAAAAAATCATTCGGGAAATGAGTTTACTCCCTGGGTACTTTCTTTGTATATTTTTGACTATACGGGCCGAGTCCGGGGTTTACGGGAAATGGCGGGTTTTCGTTTGCCGGCGATTAAACTTCTTTTATTCAGCGTCTCATCAAAAATGAAAACATTTTTAAAAACTACAAGTCTCATGCGTTGTAGTGGTGAAAAGATAATTTAAAAAATCGTTTTGGAAATGAGTTTACTCACAGGGTACTTTCTTTGTATACATTCGACTATACGGGCCAAGCCCGGGATTTACGGGAAATCGCGGGTTTTCGTTTGCTGGCGATTAAACCACTTTCATTAAACGTCTCATCAAAAATGAAAACATTTCTGAAAACTACAAGTCTCATGCGTTTTAGTGGTGAAAAAATAATTTAAAAAATCGTTCGGGAAATGAGTTTACTCACAGGGTACTTTCTTTGTATACATTCGACTATACGGGCCAAGCCCGGGATTTACGGGAAATCGCGGGTTTTCGATTGCCGGCGATTAAACTTCTTTCATTAACCGTCTCGTCAAAAATGAAAACATTTTTGAAAACTACAAGTCTCAGGCGTTTTAGTGGTGAAAAAAAAAATTTAAAAATCGTTCGGGAAATGAGTTTACTCCCTTGGTACTTTCTTTGTATACATTCGACTATACGGGCCAAGCCCGGGATTTACGGGAAATCGCGGGATTTCGTTTGCCGGCGATTAAACCTCTTTCATTAAGCGTCTCATCAAAAATGAAAACATTTTTGAAAACTACAAGTCTCATGCGTTTTAGTGGTGAAAAATAAATTTAAAAAATCGTTCGGAAAATGAGTTTACTCCCTGGGTACTTTCTTTGTATACTTTTGACTATACGGGCCGAGTCCGGGGTTTACGGGAAATGGCGGGTTTTCGATTGCCGGCGATTAAACTTCTTTCATTAACCGTCTCGTCAAAAATGAAAACATTTTTGAAAACTACAAGTCTCATGCGTTTTAGTGGTGAAAAGATAATTTAAAAAATCGTTTTGGAAATGAGTTTACTCACAGGGTACTTTCTTTGTATACATTCGACTATACGGGCCAAGCCTCGGATTTACGGGAAATCGCGGGTTTTCGTTTGCTGGCGATTAAACCACTTTCATTAAACGTCTCATCAAAAATGAAAACATTTCTGAAAACTACAAGTCTCATGCGTTTTAGTGGTGAAAAAATAATTTAAAAAATCGTTCGGGAAATGAGTTTACTCACAGGGTACTTTCTTTGTATACATTCGACTATACGGGCCAAGCCCGGGATTTACGGGAAATCGCGGGTTTTCGATTGCCGGCGATTAAACTTCTTTCATTAACCGTCTCGTCAAAAATGAAAACATTTTTGAAAACTACAAGTCTCATGGGTTTTAGTGGTGAAATAATAATTTAAAAAATCGTTCGGGAAATGAGTTTACATCCTAGGTACTTTCTTTACTATACGGGCCGAGTCCGGGATTTACGGGAAATTGCAGGTTTTCGTTTGCCGGCGATTAAATTTCTTTTATTCAGCGTCTCATCAAAATTGAAAACATTTTTGAAAACTACAAGTCTCATGCGTTTTAGTGGTGAAAAAATAATTTATAAAATCGTTCGGGAAATGAGTTTACTCCCTGGGTACTTTCTTTGTATACTTTTGACTATACGGGCCGAGTCCGGGATTTACGGGAAGTCGCGGGTTTTCGTTTGCCGGCGATTAAACTTCTTTTATTCAGCGTCTCATCAAAAATGAAAATTTTTTGAAATACTACAAGTCTCATGGGCTTTAGTGGTGAAATAATAATTTAAAAAATCGTTCGGGAAATGAGTTTACACCCTGGGTACTTTCTTTGTATACTTTTGACTATACGGGCCAAGCCGGGATTTACTGGAAATCGCAGGTTTTCGTTTGCCCGCAATTAAACTTTTTTTTATTCAGCGTCTCATCAAAAATGAAAACATTTTTGAAAACTACAAGTCTCATGCGTTTTAGTGGTGAAAAAATAACTTAAAAAATCGTTCGGGAAATGAGTTTACTCCCTGGGTACTTTCTTTGTATACTTTTGACTATGCGGGCCGAGTCCGGGGTTTACGGGAAATGGCGGGTTTTCGTTTGCCGGCGATTAAACTTCTTTTATTCAGCGTCTCATCAATAATAAAAACATTTTTGAAAACTACAAGTCTCAAGCGTTTTAGTGGTGAAAAGATAATTTAAAAAATCGTTTTGGAAATGAGTTTACTCACATGGTACTTTCTTTGTATACATTCGACTATACGGGCCAAGCCCGGGATTTACGGGAAATCGCGGGTTTTCGTTTGCCGGCGATTAAACCACTTTCATTAAGCGTCTCATCAAAAATGAAAACATTTCTGAAAACTACAAGTCTCATGCGTTTTAGTGGTGAAAAAATAATTTGAAAATTCGTTCGGGAAATGAGTTTACTCACTGGGTACTTTCCTTGTATACTTTTGACTATACGGGCCGAGTCCGTGATTTACGGGAAATCGCGGGTTTTCGTTTGCCGGTGATTAAACTTCTTTTATTCAGCGTCTCATCAAAAATGAAAACATTTTTAAAAACTACAAGTCTCATGGGCTTTAGTGGTGAAATTATAATTTAAATAATCGTTTGGGAAATGAGTTTACTCCCTGGGTACTTTCTTTGTATACTTTTGACTATACGGGCCGAGCCGGGATTTACTGGAAATCGCAGGTTTTCGTTTCCCGCAATTAAACTTCTTTTATTCAGCGTCTCATCAAAAATGAAAACATTTTTGAAAACTACAAGTCTCATGCGTTTTAGTGGTGAAAAAATAATTTAAAAAATCGTTTGGGAAATGAGTTTACTCCCTGGGTACTTTCTTTGTATACTTTTGACTATGCGGGCCGAGTCCGGGGTTTACGGGAAATGGCGGGTTTTCGTTTGCCGGCGATTAAACTTCTTTTATTCAGCGTCTCATCAAAAATGAAAACATTTTTGAAAACTACAAGTCTCAAGCGTTTTAGTGGTGAAAAGATAATTTAAAAAATCGTTTTGGAAATAAGTTTACTCACATGGTACTTTCTTTGTATACATTCGACTATACGGGCCAAGCCCGGGATTTACGGGAAATGGCGGGTTTCCGTTTGCCGGCGATTAAACCACTTTCATTAAGCGTCTCATCAAAAATGAAAACATTTCTGAAAACTACAAGTCTCATGCGTTTTAGTGGTGAAAAAATAATTTGAAAATTCGTTCGGGAAATGAGTTTACTCACTGGGTACTTTCCTTGTATACTTTTGACTATACGGGCCGAGTCCGTGATTTACGGGAAATCGCGGGTTTTCGTTTGCCGGTGATTAAACTTCTTTTATTCAGCGTCTCATCAAAAATAAAAACATTTTTAAAAACTACAAGTCTCATGGGCTTTAGTGGTGAAATTATAATTTAAATAATCGTTTGGGAAATGAGTTTACTCCCTGGGTACTTTCTTTGTATACTTTTGACTATACGGGCCGAGCCGGGATTTACTGGAAATCGCAGGTTTTCGTTTCCCGCAATTAAACTTCTTTTATTCAGCGTCTCATCAAAAATGAAAACATTTTTGAAAACTACAAGTCTCATGCGTTTTAGTGGTGAAAAAATAATTTAAAAAATCGTTTGGGAAATGAGTTTACTCCCTGGGTACTTTCTTTGTATACTTTTGACTATGCGGGCCGAGTCCGGGGTTTACGGGAAATGGCGGGTTTTCGTTTGCCGGCGATTAAACTTCTTTTATTCAGCGTCTCATCAAAAATGAAAACATTTTTGAAAACTACAAGTCTCAAGCGTTTTAGTGGTGAAAAGATAATTTAAAAAATCGTTTTGGAAATAAGTTTACTCACATGGTACTTTCTTTGTATACATTCGACTATACGGGCCAAGCCCGGGATTTACGGGAAATGGCGGGTTTCCGTTTGCCGGCGATTAAACCACTTTCATTAAGCGTCTCATCAAAAATGAAAACATTTCTGAAAACTACAAGTCTCATGCGTTTTAGTGGTGAAAAAATAATTTAAAAATTCGTTCGGGAAATGAGTTTACTCACTGGGTACTTTCCTTGTATACTTTTGACTATACGGGCCAAGCCGGGATTTACTGGAAATCGCAGGTTTTGTTTGCCCGCAATTAAACTTCTTTTATTAAGCGTCTCATCAAAAATGAAAACATTTTTGAAAACTACAAGTCTCATGCGTTTTAGTGGTGAAAAAATAACTTAAAAAATGGTTCGGGAAATGAGTTTACTCCCTGGGTACTTTCTTTGTATACTTTTGACTATGCGGGCCGAGTCCGGGGTTTACGGGAAATGGCGGGTTTTCGTTTGCCGGCGATTAAACTTCTTTTATTCAGCGTCTCATCAATAATAAAAACATTTTTGAAAACTACAAGTCTCAAGCGTTTTAGTGGTGAAAAGATAATTTAAAAAATCGTTTTGGAAATGAGTTTACTCACATGGTACTTTCTTTGTATACATTCGACTATACGGGCCAAGCCCGGGATTTACGGGAAATCGCGGGTTTTCGTTTGCCGGCGATTAAACCACTTTCATTAAGCGTCTCATCAAAAATGAAAACATTTCTGAAAACTACAAGTCTCATGCGTTTTAGTGGTGAAAAAATAATTTGAAAATTCGTTCGGGAAATGAGTTTACTCACTGGGTACTTTCCTTGTATACTTTTGACTATACGGGCCGAGTCCGTGATTTACGGGAAATCGCGGGTTTTCGTTTGCCGGTGATTAAACTTCTTTTATTCAGCGTCTCATCAAAAATGAAAACATTTTTAAAAACTACAAGTCTCATGGGCTTTAGTGGTGAAATTATAATTTAAAAAATCGTTCGGGAAATGAGTTTTCTCCCTGGGTACTTTCTTTGTATACTTTTGACTATACGGGCCAAGCCGGGATTTACTGGAAATCGCAGGTTTTCGTTTGCCCGCAATTAAACTTCTTTTATTAAGCGTCTCATCAAAAATGAAAACATTTTTGAAAACTACAAGTCTCATGCGTTTTAGTGGTGAAAAAATAATTTAAAAATTCGTTCGGGAAATGAGTTTACTCACTGGGTACTTTCCTTGTATACTTTTGACTATACGGGCCAAGCCGGGATTTACTGGAAATCGCAGGTTTTCGTTTGCCCGCAATTAAACTTCTTTTATTAAGCGTCTCATCAAAAATGAAAACATTTTTGAAAACTACAAGTCTCATGTGTTTTAGTGGTGAAAAAATAACTTAAAAAATGGTTCGGGAAATGAGTTTACTCCCTGGGTACTTTCTTTGTATACTTTTGACTATGCGGGCCGAGTCCGGGGTTTACGGGAAATGGCGGGTTTTCGTTTGCCGGCGATTAAACTTCTTTTATTCAGCGTCTCATCAATAATAAAAACATTTTTGAAAACTACAAGTCTCAAGCGTTTTAGTGGTGAAAAGATAATTTAAAAAATCGTTTTGGAAATGAGTTTACTCACATGGTACTTTCTTTCTATACATTCGACTATACGGGCCAAGCCCGGGATTTACGGGAAATCGCGGGTTTTCGTTTGCCGGCGATTAAACCACTTTCATTAAGCGTCTCATCAAAAATGAAAACATTTCTGAAAACTACAAGTCTCATGCGTTTTAGTGGTGAAAAAATAATTTGAAAATTCGTTCGGGAAATGAGTTTACTCACTGGGTACTTTCCTTGTATACTTTTGACTATACGGGCCGAGTCCGTGATTTACGGGAAATCACGGGTTTTCGTTTGCCGGTGATTAAACTTCTTTTATTCAGCGTCTCATCAAAAATGAAAACATTTTTAAAAACTACAAGTCTCATGGGCTTTAGTGGTGAAATTATAATTTAAATAATCGTTTGGGAAATGAGTTTACTCCGTGGGTACTTTCTTTGTATACTTTTGACTATACGGGCCGAGCCGGGATTTACTGGAAATCGCAGGTTTTCGTTTCCCGCAATTAAACTTCTTTTATTCAGCGTCTCATCAAAAATGAAAACATTTTTGAAAACTACAAGTCTCATGCGTTTTAGTGGTGAAAAAATAATTTAAAAAATCGTTTGGGAAATGAGTTTACTCCCTGGGTACTTTCTTTGTATACTTTTGACTATGCGGGCCGAGTCCGGGGTTTACGGGAAATGGCGGGTTTTCGTTTGCCGGCGATGAAACTTCTTTTATTCAGCGTCTCATCAAAAATGAAAACATTTTTGAAAACTACAAGTCTCAAGCGTTTTAGTGGTGAAAAGATAATTTAAAAAATCGTTTTGGAAATAAGTTTACTCACATGGTACTTTCTTTGTATACATTCGACTATACGGGCCAAGCCCGGGATTTACGGGAAATCGCGGGTTTCCGTTTGCCGGCGATTAAACCACTTTCATTAAGCTTCTCATCAAAAATGAAAACATTTCTGAAAACTACAAGTCTCATGCGTTTTAGTGGTGAAAAAATAATTTAAAAAATCGTTTGGGAAATGAGTTTACTCCCTGGGTACTTTCTTTGTATACTTTTGACTATGCGGGCCGAGTCCGGGGTTTACGGGAAATGGCGGGTTTTCGTTTGCCGGCGATTAAACTTCTTTTATTCAGCGTCTCATCAAAAATGAAAACATTTTTGAAAACTACAAGTCTCAAGCGTTTTAGTGGTGAAAAGATAATTTAAAAAATCGTTTTGGAAATAAGTTTACTCACATGATACTTTCTTTGTATACATTCGACTATACGGGCCAAGCCCGGGATTTACGGAAATCGCGGGTTTCCGTTTGCCGGCGATTAAACCACTTTCATTAAGCGTCTCATCAAAAATGAAAACATTTCTGAAAACTACAAGTCTCATGCGTTTTAGTGGTGAAAAAATAATTTAAAAATTCGTTCGGGAAATGAGTTTACTCACTGGGTACTTTCCTTGTATACTTTTGACTATACGGGCCAAGCCGGGATTTACTGGAAAACGCAGGTTTTCGTTTGCCCGCAATTAAACTTCTTTTATTCAGCGTCTCATCAAAAATGAAAACATTTTTGAAAACTACAAGTCTCATGCGTTTTAGTGGTGAAAAAATAACTTAAAAAATGGTTCGGGAAATGAGTTTACTCCCTGGGTACTTTCTTTGTATACTTTTGACTATGCGGGCCGAGTCCGGGGTTTACGGGAAATGGCGGGTTTTCGTTTGCCGGCGATTAAACTTCTTTTATTCAGCGTCTCATCAATAATAAAAACATTTTTGAAAACTACAAGTCTCAAGCGTTTTAGTGGTGAAAAGATAATTTAAAAAATCGTTTTGGAAATGAGTTTACTCACATGGTACTTTCTCTGTATACATTCGACTATACGGGCCAAGCCCGGGATTTACGGGAAATCGCGGGTTTTCGTTTGCCGGCGATTAAACCACTTTCATTAAGCGTCTCATCAAAAATGAAAACAATTCTGAAAACTACAAGTCTCATGCGTTTTAGTGGTGAAAAAATAATTTAAAAATTCGTTCGGGAAATGAGTTTACTCACTGGGTACTTTCCTTGTATACTTTTGACTATACGGGTCGAGTCCGTGATTTACGGGAAATCGCGGGTTTTCGTTTGCCGGTGATTAAACTTCTTTTATTCAGCGTCTCATCAAAAATGAAAACATTTTTAAAAACTACAAGTCTCATGGGCTTTAGTGGTGAAATTATAATTTAAATAATCGTTTGGGAAATGAGTTTACTCCCTGGGTACTTTCTTTGTATACTTTTGACTATACGGGCCGAGCCGGGATTTACTGGAAATCGCAGGTTTTCGTTTCCCGCAATTAAACATCTTTTATTCAGCGTCTCATCAAAAATGAAAACATTTTTGAAAACTACAAGTCTCATGCGTTTTAGTGGTGAAAAAATAATTTAAAAAATCGTTTGGGAAATGAGTTTACTCCCTGGGTACTTTCTTTGTATACTTTTGACTATGCGGGCCGAGTCCGGGGTTTACGGGAAATGGCGGGTTTTCGTTTGCCGGCGATTAAACTTCTTTTATTCAGCGTCTCATCAAAAATGAAAACATTTTTGAAAACTACAAGTCTCAAGCGTTTTAGTGGTGAAAAGATAATTTAAAAAATCGTTTTGGAAATAAGTTTACTCACATGGTACTTTCTTTGTATACATTCGACTATACGGGCCAAGCCCGGGATTTACGGGAAATCGCGGGTTTCCGTTTGCCGGCGATTAAACCACTTTCATTAAGCGTCTCATCAAAAATGAAAACATTTCTGAAAACAACAAGTCTCATGCGTTTTAGTGGTGAAAAAATAATTTAAAAATTCGTTCGGGAAATGAGTTTACTCACTGGGTACTTTCCTTGTATACTTTTGACTATACGGGCCGAGTCCGTGATTTACGGGAAATCGCGGGTTTTCGTTTGCCGGCGATTAAACTTCTTTTATTGAGCGTCTCATCAAAAATGAAAACATTTTTAAAAACTACAAGTCTCATGGGCTTTAGTGGTGAAATTATAAATTAAATAATCGTTTGGGAAATGAGTTTACTCCCTGGGTACTTTCTTTGTATACTTTTGACTATACGGGCCGAGTCCGGGATTTACGGGAAATCGCAGGTTTTCGTTTGCCGGCGATTAAACTTCTTTTATTCAGCGCCTCATCAAAAATGAAAACATTTTTGAAAACTACAAGTCTCATGCGTTTTAATGGTGAAAAAATAATTTAAAAAATCGTTCTGGAAATGAGTTTACTCCCTGGGTACTTTCTTTGTATACTTTTGACTATACGGGCCGAGTCCGGGATTTACGGGAAATCGCAGGTTTTCGTTTGCCGGCAATTAAACTGCTTTTATTCAGCGTCTCATCAAAAATGAAAACATTTTTGAAAACTACAAGTCTCATGCGTTTTAGTGGTGAAAAAATAATTTAAAAAATCGTTCGGGAAATGAGTTTTCTCCCTGGGTACTTTCTTTGTATACTTTTGACTATGCGGGCCGAGTCCGGGGTTTACGGGAAATGGCGGGTTTTCGTTTGCCGGCGATTAAACTTCTTTTATTCAGCGTCTCATCAAAAATGAAAACATTTTTGAAAACTACAAGTCGCAAGCGTTTTAGTGGTGAAAAGATAATTTAAAAAATCGTTTTGGAAATAAGTTTACTCACATGGTACTTTCTTTGTATACATTCGACTATACGGGCCAAGCCCGGGATTTACGGGAAATCGCGGGTTTCCGTTTGCCGGCGATTAAACCACTTTCATTAAGCGTCTCATCAAAAATGAAAACATTTCTGAAAACAACAAGTCTCATGCGTTTTAGTGGTGAAAAAATAATTTAAAAATTCGTTCGGGAAATGAGTTTACTCACTGGGTACTTTCCTTGTATACTTTTGACTATACGGGCCGAGTCCGTGATTTACGGGAAATCGCGGGTTTTCGTTTGCCGGCGATTAAACTTCTTTTATTGAGCGTCTCATCAAAAATGAAAACATTTTTAAAAACTACAAGTCTCATGGGCTTTAGTGGTGAAATTATAAATTAAATAATCGTTTGGGAAATGAGTTTACTCCCTGGGTACTTTCTTTGTATACTTTTGACTATACGGGCCGAGTCCGGCATTTACGGGAAATCGCAGGTTTTCGTTTGCCGGCGATTAAACTTCTTTTATTCAGCGCCTCATCAAAAATGAAAACATTTTTGAAAACTACAAGTCTCATGCGTTTTAATGGTGAAAAAATAATTTAAAAAATCGTTCTGGAAATGAGTTTACTCCCTGGGTACTTTCTTTGTATACTTTTGACTATACGGGCCGAGTCCGGGATTTACGGGAAATCGCAGGTTTTCGTTTGCCGGCAATTAAACTGCTTTTATTCAGCGTCTCATCAAAAATGAAAACATTTTTGAAAACTACAAGTCTCATGCGTTTTAGTGGTGAAAAAATAATTTAAAAAATCGTTCGGGAAATGAGTTTTCTCCCTGGGTACTTTCTTTGTATACTTTTGACTATACGGCCAAGCCGGGATTTACGGGAAATCGCGGGTTTTCGTTTGCCGGCGATTAAACTTCTTTTACTCAGCGTTTCATCAAAAATGAAAACATTTTTAAAAACTACAAGTCTTATGCATTTTAGTGGTGAAAAAATAATTTAAAAAATCGTTCTGGAAACGAGTTTACTCACAGGGTACTTTCTTTGTATACATTCGACTATAAGGGCCAAGCCCGGGATTTAAGGGAAATCGCGGGTTTTCGTTTGCCGCGATTAAACCTCTTTCATTACGCGTCTCATCAAAAATAAAAACATTTTTGAAAACTACAAGTCTCATGCGTTTTAGTGGTGAAAAAATATTTAAAAAATCGTTTGGGTAATGAGTTTACTCCCTGGGTACTTTCTTTGTATACATTCGACTATACGGGCCAACCCCGGATTAACGGGAAAACGCGGGATTTCGTTTGCCGGCGATTAAACCTCTTTCATTAAGCGTCTCATCAAAAATGAAAACATTTTTGAAAACTACAAGTCTCATGGGTTTTAGTGGTGAAAAAAAAATTTAAAAAATCGTTCGGGAAATGAGTTTACTCCCTGGGTACTTTCTTTGTATACTTTTGACTATACCGTTCGAGTGCGGGGTTTACGGAAATGGCGGGTTTTCGTTTGCCAGCGATTAAACTTCTTTTATTCAGCGTCTCATCAAAAATGAAAACATTTTTAAAAACTACAAGTCTCATGCGTTTTATTGGTAAAAAGATAATTTAAAAAATCGTTTTGGAAATGAGTTTTCTTTGTATACATTCGATTATACGGGCCAAGCCCGGGATTTACGGGAAATCGCGGGTTTTCGTTTGCTGGCGATTAAACCACTTTCATTAAGCGTCTCATCAAAAATGAAAACGTTTCTGAAAACTACAAGTCTCATGCGTTTTAGTGGTGAAAAAATAATTTAAAAAATCGTTCGGGAAATGAGTTTACTCACAGGGTACTTTTTTTGTATACATTCGACTATACGGGCCAAGCCGAGATTTACGGGAAATCGCGGGTTTTCGATTGCCGGCGATTAAACTTCTTTCATTAACCGTCTCATCAAAAATGAAAACATTTTTGAAAACTACAAGTCTCATGCGTTTTAGTGGTGAAAAAAAAAATAAAAAAATCGCTTGGGAAATGAGTTTACTCCCTGGGTACTTTCTTTGTATACATTCGACTATACGGGCCAAGCCCGGGATTTACGGGAAATCGTGGGATTTCGTTTGCCGGCGATTAAACCTCTTTCATTAAGCGTCTCTTCAAAAATGAAAACAGTTTTAAAAACTACAAGTCTCATGCGTTTTAGTGGTGAAAAAAAAATTTAAAAAATCGTTCGGGAAATGAGTTTACTCCCTGGGTACTTTCTTTGTATACATTCGACTATACGGGCCAAGCCCCGGATTTACGGGAAAACGCGGGATTTCGTTTGCCGGCGATTAAACCTCTTTCATTAAGCGTCTCATCAAAAATGAAAACATTTTTAAAAACTACAAGTCTGATGCGTTTAGTGGTAAAAAAATAATATAAAAAATCGTTCGGGAAATGAGTTTACTTCCTGGGTACTTTCTTTGTATACTTTTGACTATACCGGTCGAGTCCGGGGTTTACGGAAATGGCGGGTTTTCGTTTGCCGGCAATTAAACTTCTTTTATTCAGCGTCTCATCAAAAATGAAAACATTTTTGAAAACTACAAGTCTCATGCGTTTTAGTGGTGAAAAGATAATTTAAAAAATCGTTTTGGAAATGAGTTTACTCACAGGGTACTTTCTTTGTATACATTCGACTATACGGGCCAAGCCCGGGATTTACGGGAAATCGCGGGTTTTCGTTTGCTGGCGATTAAACCACTTTCATTAAGCGTCTCATCAAAAATGAAAACATTTCTGAAAACTACAAGTCTCATGCGTTTTAGTGGTGAAAAAATAATTTAAAAAATCGTTCGGGAAATGAGTTTACTCACAGGGTACTTTCTTTGTATACATTCGACTATACGGGCCAAGCCCGGGATTTACGGGAAATCGCGGGTTTTCGATTGCCGGCGTTTAAACTTCTTTCATTAACCGTCTCATCAAAAATGAAAACATTTTTGAAAACTACAATTCTCATGCGTTTTAGTGGTGAAAAAAAAATAAAAAATCGTTCGGGAAATGAGTTTACTCCCTGGGTACTTTCTTTGTATACATTCGACTATACGGGCCAAGCCCGGGATTTACGGGAAATCGCGGGATTTCGTTTGCCGGCGATTAAACCTCTTTCATTAAGCGTCTCTTCAAAAATGAAATCAGTTTTGAAAACTACAAGTCTCATGCGTTGTAGTGGTGAAAAAATAATTTAAAAAATCGTTCGGAAAATGAGTTTACTCCCTGGGTACTTTCTTTGTATACTTTTGACTATACGGGCCGAGTCCGGGGTTTACGGGAAATGGCGGGTTTTCGTTTGCCGGCGATTAAACTTCTTTTATTCAGCGTCTCATCAAAAATGAAAACATTTTTAAAAACTATAAGTCTCATGGGTTTTAGTGGTGAAATAATAATTTAAAAAATCGTTCGGGAAATGAGTTTACATCCCGGGTACTTTCTTTACTATACGGGCCGAGTCCGGGATTTACGGGAAATCGCAGGTTTTCGTTTGCCGGCGATTAAACTTCTTTTATTCAGCGTCTCATCAAAATTGAAAACACTTTTAAAAACTACAAGTCTCATGCGTTTTAGTGGTGAAATAATAATTTAAAAAATCGTTCGGGAAATGAGTTTACTCACAGGGTACTTTCTTTGTATACATTCGACTATACGGGCCAAGCCCGGGATTTACGGGAAATGGCGGGTTTTCGTTTGCCGGCGATTAAACCTTTTTCATTAAGCGTCTCATCAAAAATGAAAACATTTTTGAAAACTACAAGTCTCATGCGTTTTAGTGGTGAAAAAAAAATTTAAAAAATCGTTCGGGAAATGAGTTTACTCCCTGGGTACTTTCTTTGTATACATTCGACTATACGGGCCAAGCCCCGGATTTACGGGAAAACGCGGGATTTCGTTTGCCGGCGATTAAACCTCTTTCATTAAGCGTCTCATCAAAAATGAAAACATTTTTGAAAACTACAAGTCTCATGCGTTTTAGTGGTGAAAAAATAATTTAAAAAATCGTTCGGGAAATGAGTTTACTCCCTGGGTACTTTCTTTGTATACTTTTGACTATACGGGCCGAGTCCGGGGTTTACGGGAAATGGCGGGTTTTCGTTTGCCGGCGATTAAACTTCTTTTATTCAGCGTCTCATCAAAAATGAAAACATTTTTAAAAACTATAAGTCTCATTGGTTTTAGTGGTGAAATAATAATTTAAAAAATCGTTCGGGAAATGAGTTTACATCCCGGGTACTTTCATTACTATACGGGCCGAGTCCGGGATTTACGGGAAATCGCAGGTTTTCGTTTGCCGGCGATTAAACTTCTTTTATTCAGCGTCTCATCAAAATTGAAAACATATTTAAAAACTACAAGTCTCATGCGTTTTAGTGGTGAAATAATAATTTAAAAAATCGTTCGGGAAATGAGTTTACACCCTGGGTAATTTCTTTGTATACTTTTGACTATACGGTCCGTGTCCGGGATTTACGGGAAATCGCGGGTTTTGGTTTGCCGGCGATTAAACTTCTTTTATTCAGCGTCTCATCAAAAGTGAAAACATTTTTAAAAACTATAAGTCTCATGCGTTTTAGTGGTGAAATAATAATTTAAAAAATCGTTCGGGAAATGAGTTTACTCACAGGGTACTTTCTTTGTATACATTCGACTCTACGGGCCAAGCCCGGGATTTACGGGAAATCGCGGGTTTTCGTTTGCCGGCGATTAAACCTCTTTCATTAAGCGTCTCATCAAAAATGAAAACATTTTTGAAAACTACAAGTCTCATGCGTTTTAGTGGTGAAAAAAAAATTTAAAAAATCGTTCGGGAAATGAGTTTACTCCCTGGGTACTTTCTTTGTATACATTCGACTATACGGGCCAAGCCCCGGATTTACGGGAAAACGCGGGATTTCGTTTGCCGGCGATTAAACCTCTTTCATTAAGCGTCTCATCAAAAATGAAAACATTTTTGAAAACTACAAGTCCCATGCGTTTTAGTGGTGAAAAAATAATTTAAAAAATCGTTCGGGAAATGAGTTTACTCCCTGGGTACATTCTTTGTATACTTTTGATTATACGGGCCGAGTCCGGGATTTACGGGAAATTGCGGTTTTTCGTTTGCCGGCGATTAAACTTCTTTTATTCAGCGTCTCATCAAAAATGAAAACATTTTTAAAAACTACAAGTCTCATGCGTTTTAGTGGTGAAAAAAAATTTAAAAAATCGTTTGGGTAATGAGTTTACTCCCTGGGTACTTTCTTTGTATACATTCGACTATACGGGCCAACCCCGGATTAACGGGAAAACGCGGGATTTCGTTTGCCGGCGATTAAACCTCTTTCATTAAGCGTCTCATCAAAAATGAAAACATTTTTGAAAACTACAAGTCTCATGGGTTTTAGTGGTGAAAAAAAAATTTAAAAAATCGTTCGGGAAATGAGTTTACTCCCTGGGTACTTTCTTTGTATACTTTTGACTATACCGTTCGAGTGCGGGGTTTACGGAAATGGCGGGTTTTCGTTTGCCGGCCAATAAACTTCTTTTATTCAGCGTCTCATCAAAAATGAAAACATTTTTAAAAACTACAAGTCTCATGCGTTTTATTGGTAAAAAGATAATTTAAAAAATCGTTTTGGAAATGAGTTTTCTTTGTATACATTCGACTATACGGGCCAAGCCCGGGATTTACGGGAAATCGCGGGTTTTCGTTTGCTGGCGATTAAACCACTTTCATTAAGCGTCTCATCAAAAATGAAAACTTTTCTGAAAACTACAAGTCTCATGCGTTTTAGTGGTGAAAAAATAATTTAAAAAATCGTTCGGGAAATGAGTTTACTCACAGGGTACTTTTTTTGTATACATTCGACTATACGGGCCAAGCCCGGGATTTACGGGAAATCGCGGGTTTTCGATTGCCGGCGATTAAACTTCTTTCATTAACCGTCTCATCAAAAATGAAAACATTTTTGAAAACTACAAGTCTCATGCGTTTTAGTGGTGAAAAAAAAAATAAAAAAATCGTTTGGGAAATGAGTTTACTCCCTGGGTACTTTCTTTGTATACATTCGACTATACGGGCCAAGCCCGGGATTTACGGGAAATCGTGGGATTTCGTTTGCCGGCGATTAAACCTCTCTCATTAAGCGTCTTTTCAAAAATGAAAACAGTTTTAAAAACTACAAGTCTCATGCGTTGTAGTGGTGAAAAAATAATTTAAAAAATCGTTCGGAAAATGAGTTTACTCCCTGGGTACTCTCTTTGTATACTTTTGACTATACGGTCCGAGTCCGGGGTTTACGGGAAATAGCGGGTTTTCGTTTGCCGGCGATTAAACTTCTTTTATTCAGCGTCTCATCAAAAATGAAAACATTTTTAAAAACTACAAGTCTCATGCGTTTTAGTGGTGAAAAAAAAATTTAAAAAATCGTTCGGGAAATGAGTTTACTCCCTGGGTACTTTCTTTGTATACATTCGACTATACGGGCCAAGCCCCGGATTTACGGGAAAACGCGGGATTTCGTTTGCCGGCGATTAAACCTCTTTCATTAAGCGTGTCATCAAAAATGAAAACATTTTTAAAAACTACAAGTCTGATGCGTTTAGTGGTAAAAAAATAATATAAAAAATCGTTCGGGAAATGAGTTTACTCCCTGGGTACTTTCTTTGTATACTTTTGACTATACCGGTCGAGTCCGGGGTTTACGGAAATGGCGGGTTTTCGTTTGCCGGCAATTAAACTTCTTTTATTCAGCGTCTCATCAAAAATGAAAACATTTTTGAAAACTACAAGTCTCATGCGTTTTAGTGGTGAAAAGATAATTTAAAAAATCGTTTTGGAAATGAGTTTACTCACAGGGTACTTTCTTTGTATACATTCGACTATACGGGCCAAGCCCGGGATTTACGGGAAATCGCGGGTTTTCGTTTGCTGGCGATTAAACCACTTTCATTAAGCGTCTCATCAAAAATGAAAACATTTCTAAAAACTACAAGTCTCATGCGTTTTAGTGGTGAAAAAATAATTTAAAAAATCGTTCGGGAAATGAGTTTACTCACAGGGTACTTTCTTTGTATACATTCGACTATACGGGCCAAGCCCGGGATTTACGGGAAATCGCGGGTTTTCGATTGCCGGCGATTAAACTTCTTTCATTAACCGTCTCATCAAAAATGAAAACATTTTTGAAAACTACAATTCTCATGCGTTTTAGTGGTGAAAAAAAAAATAAAAAATCGTTCGGGAAATGAGTTTACTCCCTGGGTACTTTCTTTGTATACATTCGACTATACGGGCCAAGCCCGGGATTTACGGGAAATCGCGGGATTTCGTTTGCCGGCGATTAAACCTCTTTCATTAAGCGTCTCTTCAAAAATGAAATCAGTTTTGAAAACTACAAGTCTCATGCGTTGTAGTGGTGAAAAAATAATTTAAAAAATCGTTCGGAAAATGAGTTTACTCCCTGGGTACTTTCTTTGTATACTTTTGACTATACGGGCCGAGTCCGGGGTTTACGGGAAATGGCGGGTTTTCGTTTGCCGGCGATTAAACTTCTTTTATTCAGCGTCTCATCAAAAATGAAAACATTTTTAAAAACTATAAGTCTCATGGGTTTTAGTGGTGAAATAATAATTTAAAAAATCGTTCGGGAAATGAGTTTACATCCCGGGTTCTTTCTTTACTATACGGGCCGAGTCCGGGATTTACGGGAAATCGCAGGTTTTCGTTTGCCGGCGATTAAACTTCTTTTATTCAGCGTCTCATCAAAATTGAAAACATTTTTAAAAACTACAAGTCTCATGCGTTTTAGTGGTGAAATAATAATTTAAAAAATCGTTCGGGAAATGAGTTTACACCCTGGGTAATTTCTTTGTATACTTTTGACTATACGGTCCGTGTCCGGGATTTACGGGAAATCGCGGGTTTTGGTTTGCCGGCGATTAAACTTCTTTTATTCAGCGTCTCATCAAAAGTGAAAACATTTTTAAAAACTACAAGTCTCATGCGTGTTAGTGGTGAAATAATAATTTAAAAAATCGTTCGGGAAATGAGTTTACTCACAGGGTACTTTCTTTGTATACATTCGACTATACGGGCCAAGCCCGGGATTTACGGGAAATCGCGGGTTTTCGTTTGCCGGCGATTAAACCTCTTTCATTAAGCGTCTCATCAAAAATGAAAACATTTTTGAAAACTACAAGTCTCATGCGTTTTAGTGGTGAAAAAAAAATTTAAAAAATCGTTCGGGAAATGAGTTTACTCCCTGGGTACTTTCTTTGTATACATTCGACTATACGGGCCAAGCCCCGGATTTACGGGAAAACGCGGGATTTCGTTTGCCGGCGATTAAACCTCTTTCATTAAGCGTCTCATCAAAAATGAAAACATTTTTGAAAACTACAAGTCTCATGCGTTTTAGTGGTGAAAAAAAATTTAAAAAATCGTTCGGGAAATGAGTTTACTCCCTGGGTACTTTCTTTGTATACTTTTGACTATACGGGCCGAGTCCGGGGTTTACGGGAAATGGCGGGTTTTCGTTTGCCGGCGATTAAACTTCTTTTATTCAGCGTCTCATCAAAAATGAAAACATTTTTAAAAACTATAAGTCTCATGGGTTTTAGTGGTGAAATAATAATTTAAAAAATCGTTCGGGAAATGAGTTTACATCCCGGGTACTTTCTTTACTATACGGGCCGAGTCCGGGATTTACGGGAAATCGCAGGTTTTCGTTTGCCGGCGATTAAACTTCTTTTATTCAGCGTCTCATCAAAATTGAAAACATTTTTAAAAACTACAAGTCTCATGCGTTTTAGTGGTGAAATAATAATTTAAAAAATCGTTCGGGAAATGAGTTTACACCCTGGGTAATTTCTTTGTATACTTTTGACTATACGGTCCGTGTCCGGGATTTACGGGAAATCGCGGGTTTTGGTTTGCCGGCGATTAAACTTCTTTTATTCAGCGTCTCATCAAAAGTGAAAACATTTTTAAAAACTACAAGTCTCATGCGTTTTAGTGGTGAATAAATAATTTAAAAAATCGTTCGGGAAATGAGTTTACTCACAGGGTACTTTCTTTGTATACATTCGACTATACGGGCCAAGCCCGGGATTTACGGGAAATCGCGGGTTTTCGTTTGCTGGCGATTAAACCTCTTTCATTAAGCGTCTCATCAAAAATGAAAACATTTTTGAAAACTACAAGTCTCATGCGTTTTAGTGGTGAAAAAAAAATTTAAAAAATCGTTCGGGAAATGAGTTTACTCCCTGGGTACTTTCTTTGTATACATTCGACTATACGGGCCAAGCCCCGGATTTACGGGAAAACGCGGGATTTCGTTTGCCGGCGATTAAACCTCTTTCATTAAGCGTCTCATCAAAAATGAAAACATTTTTGAAAACTACAAGTCTCATGCGTTTTAGTGGTGAAAAAATAATTTAAAAAATCGTTCGGGAAATGAGTTTACTCCCTGGGTACATTCTTTGTATACTTTTGATTATATGGGCCGAGTCCGGGATTTACGGGAAATTGCGGATTTTCGTTTGCCGGCGATTAAACTTCTTTTATTCAGCGTCTCATCAAAAATGAAAACATTTTTAAAAACTACAAGTCTCATGCGTTTTAGTGGTGAAAAGATAATTTAAAAAATCGTTTTGGAAATGAATTTACTCACAGGGTACTTTCTTTGTATACATTCGACTATACGGGCCAAGCCCGGGATTTACGGGAAATCGCGGGTTTTCGATTGCCGGCGATTAAACTTCTTTCATTAACCGTCTCATCAAAAATGAAAACATTTTTGAAAACTACAATTCTCATGCGTTTTAGTGGTGAAAAAAAAAATAAAAAATCGTTCGGGAAATGAGTTTACTCCCTGGGTACTTTCTTTGTATACATTCGACTATACGGGCCAAGCCCGGGATTTACGGGAAATCGCGGGATTTCGTTTGCCGGCGATTAAACCTCTTTCATTAAGCGTCTCTTCAAAAATGAAATCAGTTTTGAAAATTACAAGTCTCATGCGTTGTAGTGGTGAAAAAATAATTTAAAAAATCGTTCGGAAAATGAGTTTACTCCCTGGGTACTTTCTTTGTATACTTTTGACTATACGGGCCGAGTCCGGGGTTTACGGGAAATGGCGGGTTTTCGTTTGCCGGCGATTAAACTTCTTTTATTCAGCGTCTCATCAAAAATGAAAACATTTTTAAAAACTATAAGTCTCATGGGTTTTAGTGGTGAAATAATAATTTAAAAAATCGTTCGGGAAATGAGTTTACATCCCGGGTACTTTCTTTACTATACGGGCCGAGCCTGGGATTTACGGGAAATCGCAGGTTTTCGTTTGCCGGCGATTAAACTTCTTTTATTCAGCGTCTCATCAAAATTGAAAACATTTTTAAAAACTACAAGTCTCATGCGTTTTAGTGGTGAAATAATAATTTAAAAAATCGTTCGGGAAATGAGTTTACACCCTGGGTAATTTCTTTGTATACTTTTGACTATACGGTCCGAGTCCGGGATTTACGGGAAGTCGCGGGTTTTGGTTTGCCGGCGATTAAACTTCTTTTATTCAGCGTCTCATCAAAAGTGAAAACATTTTTAAAAACTACAAGTCTCATGCGTTTTAGTGGTGAAATAATAATTTAAAAAATCGTTTGGGAAATGAGTTTACTCAAAGGGTACTTTCTTTGTATACATTCGACTATACGGGCCAAGCCTGGGATTTACGGGAAATCGCGGGTTTTCGTTTGCCGGCGATTAAACCTCTTTCATTAAGCGTCTCATCAAAAATGAAAACATTTTTGAAAACTACAAGTCTCATGCGTTTTAGTGGTGAAAAAAAAATTTAAAAAATCGTTCGGCAAATGAGTTTACTCCCTGGGTACTTTCTTTGTATACATTCGACTATACGGGCCAAGCCCCGGATTTACGGGAAAACGCAGGATTTCGTTTGCCGGCGATTAAACCTCTTTCATTAAGCGTCTCATCAAAAATGAAAATATTTTTGAAAACTACAAGTCTGATGCGTTTAGTGGTAAAAAAATAATATAAAAAATCGTTCGGGAAATGAGTTTACTCCCTGGGTACTTTCTTTGTATACTTTTGACTATACCGGTCGAGTCCGGGGTTTACGGAAATGGCGGGTTTTCGTTTGCCGGCGATTAAACTTCTTTTATTCAGCGTCTCATCAAAAATGAAAACATTTTTGAAAACTACAAGTCTCATGCGTTTTAGTGGTGAAAAGATAATTTAAAAAATCGTTTTGGAAATGAGTTTACTCACAGGGTACTTTCTTTGTATACATTCGACTATACGGGCCAAGCCCGGGATATACGGGAAATCGCGGGTTTTCGTTTGCTGGCGATTAAACCACTTTCATTAAGCGTCTCATCAAAAATGAAAACATTTCTGAAAACTACAAGTCTCATGCGTTTTAGTGGTGAAAAAATAATTTAAAAAATCGTTCGGGAAATGAGTTTACTCACAGGGTACTTTCTTTGTATACATTCGACTATACGGGCCAAGCCCGGGATTTACGGGAAATCGCGGGTTTTCGATTGCCGGCGATTAAACTTCTTTCAATAACCGTCTCATCAAAAATGAAAACATTTTTGAAAACTACAAGTCTCATGCGTTTTAGTGGTGAAAAAAAAAATAAAAAATCGTTCGGGAAATGAGTTTACTCCCTGGGTACTTTCTTTGTATACATTCGACTATACGGGCCAAGCCCGGGATTTACGGGAAATCGCGGGATTTCATTTGCCGGTGATTAAACCTCTTTCATTAAGCGTCTCTTCAAAAATGAAATCAGTTTTGAAAACTACAAGTCTCATGCGTTGTAGTGGTGAAAAAATAATTTAAAAAATCGTTCGGAAAATGAGTTTACTCCCTGGGTACTTTCTTTGTATACTTTTGACTATACGGGCCGAGTCCGGGGTTTACGGGAAATGGCGGGTTTTCGTTTGCCGGCGATTAAACTTCTTTTATTCACCGTCTCATCAAAAATGAAAACATTTTTAAAAACTATAAGTCTCATGGGTTTTAGTGGTGAAATAATAATTTAAAAAATCGTTCGGGAAATGAGTTTACATCCCGGGTACTTTCTTTACTATACGGGCCGAGTCCGGGATTTACGGGAAATCGCAGGTTTTCGTTTGCCGGCGATTAAACTTCTTTTATTCAGCGTCTCATCCAAATTGAAAACATTTTTAAAAACTACAAGTCTCATGCGTTTTAGTGGTGAAATAATAATTTAAAAAATCGTTCGGGAAATGAGTTTACACTCTGGGTAATTTCTTTGTATACTTTTGACTATACGGGCCGAGTCCGGGATTCACGGGAAATCGCGGGTTTTGGTTTGCCGGCGATTAAACTTCCTTTATTCAGCGTCCCATCAAAAATGAAAACATTTTTAAAAACTACAAGTCTCATGCGTTTTAGTGGTGAAAAAATAATTTAAAAAATCGTTCGGGAAATGAGTTTACTCCCTGGGTACTTTCTTTGTATACTTTTGACTATGTGGGCCGAGTCCGGGGTTTACGGGAAATCGCGGGTTTTCGTTTGCCGGCGATTAAACTTCTTTTATTCAGCGTCTCATCAAAAATGAAAACATTTTTAAAAACTACAAGTCTCATAGGCTTTAGTGGTGAAATAATAATATAAAAAATCGTTGGGGAAGTGAGTTTACACCCTGGGTACTTTCTTTGTATACTTTTGGCTATACGGGCCGAGTCCGGGATTTACGGGAAATCGCAGGTTTTCGTTTGCCGGCGATTAAACTTCTTTCATTCAGCGTCTCATCAAAAAAAAAGACATTTTTGAAAACTACAAGTCTCATGCGTTTTAATGGTGAAAATATAATTTAAAAAATCGTTCGGGAAATGAGTTTACTCCCTGGGTACTTTCTTTGTATACTTTTGACTATACGGGCCGAGTCCAGGATTTAGGGGAAGTCGCGAGTTTTCGTTTGCCGGCGATTAAACTTCTTTTATTCAGCGTCTCATCAAAAATGGAAACATTTTTAAAAACTACAAGTCTCATGGGCTTTAGTGGTGAAATAATAATTTAAAAAATAATTCGGGAAATGAGTTTACACCCTGGGTACTTTCTTTGTATACTTTTGACTATACGGGCCGAGTCCGGGATTTACGGGAAATCGCAGGTTTTTGTTTGCCGGCGATTAAACTTCTTTCATTAACCGTCTCATCAAAAATGAAAACATTTTTGAAAACTACAAGTCTCATGGGCTTTAGTGGTGAAAAAATAATTTAAAAAAACGTTCGGGAAATGAGTTTACTCCCTGGGTACTTTCTTTGTATACTTTTGATTATACGGGCCGAGTTCAGGGTTTACGGGAAATGGCGGGTTTTCGTTTGCCGGCGATTAAACTTCTTTTATTCAGCGTCTCATCAAAAATGAAAACATTTTTAAAAACTACAAGTCTCATGGGCTTTAGTGGTGAAATAATAATTTAAAAAATCGTTCGGGAAGTGAGTTTACACCCTGGGTACTTTCTTTGTATACTTTTGGCTATACGGGCCGAGTCCGGGATTTACGGGAAATCGCAGGTTTTCGTTTGCCGGCGATTAAACTTCTTTCATTCAGCGTCTCATCAAAAATGAAAACATTTTTGAAAACTACAAGTCTCATGCGTTTTAGTGGTGAAAATATAATTTAAAAAATCGTTCGGGAAATGAGTTTACTCCCTGGGTACTTTCTTTGTATACTTTTGACTATACGGGCCGAGTCCAGGATTTAGGGGTAGTCGCGAGTTTTCGTTTGCCGGCGATTAAACTTCTTTTATTCAGCGTCTCATCAAAAATGGAAACATTTTTAAAAACTACAAGTCTCATGGGCTTTAGTGGTGAAATAATAATTTAAAAAATAATTCGGGAAATGAGTTTACACCCTGGGTACTTTCTTTGTATACTTTTGACTATACGGGCCGAGTCCGTGATTTACGGGAAATCGCAGGTTTTCATTTGCCGGCGATTAAACTTCTTTCATTCAGCGTCTCATCAAAAATGAAAACATTTTTGAAAACTACAAGTCTCATGCGTTTTAGTGGTGAAAATGTAATTTAAAAAATCGTTCGGGAAATGAGTTTACTCCCTGGGTACTTTCTTTGTATACTTTTGACTATACGGGCCGAGTCCAGGATTTAGGGGAAGTCGCGAGTTTTCGTTTGCCGGCGATTAAACTTCTTTTATTCAGCGTCTCATCAAAAATGGAAACATTTTTAAAAACTACAAGTCTCATGGGCTTTAGTGGTGAAATAATAATTTAAAAAATAATTCGGGAAATGAGTTTACACCCTGGGTACTTTCTTTCTATACTTTTGACTATACGGGCCGAGTCCGGGATTTACGGGAAATCGCAGGTTTTTGTTTGCCGGCGATTAAACTTCTTTCATTAACCGTCTCATCAAAAATGAAAACATTTTTGAAAACTACAAGTCTCATGGGCTTTAGTGGTGAAAAAATAATTTAAAAAAACGTTCGGGAAATGAGTTTACTCCCTGGGTACTTTCTTTGTATACTTTTGATTATACGGGCCGAGTCCAGGGTTTACGGGAAATGGCGGGTTTTCGTTTGCCGGCGATTAAACTTCTTTTATTCAGCGTCTCATCAAAAATGGAAACATTTTTAAAAACTACAAGTCTCATGGGCTTTAGTGGTGAAATAATAATTTAAAAAATAATTCGGGAAATGAGTTTACACCCTGGGTACTTTCTTTGTATACTTTTGACTATACGGGACGAGTCCGGGATTTACGGGAAATCGCAGGTTTTTGTTTGCCGGCGATTAAACTTCTTTCATTAACCGTCTCATCAAAAATGAAAACATTTTTGAAAACTACAAGTCTCATGGGCTTTAGTGGTGAAAAAATAATTTAAAAAAACGTTCGGGAAATGAGTTTACTCCCTGGGTACTTTCTTTGTATACTTTTGATTATACGGGCCGAGTCCAGGGTTTACGGGAAATGGCGGGTTTTCGTTTGCCGGCGATTAAACTTCTTTTATTCAGCGTCTCATCAAAAATGAAAACATTTTTAAAAACTACAAGTCTCATGGGCTTTAGTGGTGAAATAATAATTTAAAAAATCGTTCGGGAAGTGAGTTTACACCCTGGGTACCTTCTTTGTATACTTTTGGCTATACGGGCCGAGTCCGGGACTTACGGGAAATCGCAGGTTTTCGTTTGCCGGCGATTAAACTTCTTTCATTCAGCGTCTCATCAAAAATGAAAACATTTTTGAAAACTACAAGTCTCATGCGTTTTAGTGGTGAAAATATAATTTAAAAAATCGTTCGGGAAATGAGTTTACTCCCTGGGTACTTTCTTTGTATACTTTTGACTATACGGGCCGAGTCCAGGATTTAGGGGAAGTCGCAAGTTTTCGTTTGCCGGCGATTAAACTTCTTTTATTCAGCGTCTCATCAAAAATGGAAACATTTTTAAAAACTACAAGTCTCATGGGCTTTAGTGGTGAAATAATAATTTAAAAAATAATTCGGGAAATGAGTTTACACCCTGGGTACTTTCTTTGTATACTTTTGACTATACGGGCCGAGTCCAGGATTTAGGGGAAGTCGCGGGTTTTCGTTTGCCGGCGATTAAACTTCTTTTATTCAGCGTCTCATCAAAAATGGAAACATTTTCAAAAACTACAAGTCTTATGGGCTTTAGTGGTGAAATAATAATTTAAAAAATAATTCGGGAAATGAGTTTACACCCTGGGTACTTTCTTTGTATACTTTTGACTATACGGGCCGAGTCCGGGATTTACGGGAAATCGCAGGTTTTTGTTTGCCGGCGATTAAACTTCTTTCATTAACCGTCTCATCAAAAGTGAAAACATTTTTGAAAACTACAAGTCTCATGCGTTTTAGTGGTGAAAAAAAAAATTAAAAAATCGTTCGGAAAATGAGTTTACTTCCTGGGTACTTTCTTTGTATACTTTTGACTATACGGGCCGAGTCCGGGGTTTACGGGAAATGGCGGGTTTTCGTTTGCCGGCGATTAAACTTCTTTTATTCAGCGTCACATCAAAAATGAAAACATTTTTAAAAACTATAAGTCTCATGGGTTTTAGTGGTGAAATAATAATTTAAAAAATCGTTCGGGAAATGAGTTTACATCCCGGGTACTTTCTTTACTATACGGGCCGAGTCCGGGATTTACGGGAAATCGCAGGTTTTCGTTTGCCGGCGATTAAACTTCTTTTATTCAGCGTCTCATCAAAATTGAAAACATTTTTAAAAACTACAAGTCTCATGCGTTTTAGTGGTGAAATAATAATTTAAAAAATCGTTCGGGAAATGAGTTTACACCCTGGGTACTTTCTTTGTATACTTTTGACTATACGGGCCGAGTCCGGGATTTACGGGAAATCGCGGGTTTTCGTTTGCCGGCGATTAAACTTCTTTTATTCAGCGTCTCATCAAAAATGAAAACATTTTTAAAAAATACAAGTCTCATGCGTTTTAGTGGTGAAAAAATAATTTAAAAAATCGTTCGGGAAATGAGTTTACTCCCTGGGTACTTTCTTTGTATACTTTTGACTATACGGGCAGAGTCCGGGATTTACGGGAAATCGCAGGTTTTCGTTTGCCGGCGATTAAACTTCTTTTATTCAGCGTCTCATCAAAATTGAAAACATTTTGAAAAACTACAAGTCTCATGCGTTTTAGTGGTGAAAAAAAAATTTAAAAAATCGTTCGGGAAATGAGTTTACACCCTAGGTACTTTCTTTGTATACATTCGACTATACGGGCCAAGCCCGGGATTTACGGGAAGTCGCGGGTTTTCGTTTGCCGGCAATTAAACTTCTTTTATTCAGCGTCTCATAAAAAATGAAAATATTTTTAAATACTACTAATCTCATGGGCTTTAGTGGTGAAATAATAATTCAAAAAATCGTTCGGGAAATGAGTTTACACCCTGGGTACTTTCTTTGTATACTTTTGACTATACGGGCCGAGTCCGGGATTTACTGGAAATCGCAGGTTTTCGTTTGCCCGCGATTAAACTTCTTTTATTCAGCGTCTCATCAAAAATGAAAACATTTTTGAAAACTACAAGTCTCATGCGTTTTAGTGGTGAAAAAATAATTTAAAAAATCGTTCGGGAAATGAGTTTACTCCCTGGGTACTTTCTTTGTATACTTTTGACTATGCGGGCCGAGTCCGGGGTTTACGGGAAATGGCGGATTTTCGTTTGCCGGCGATTAAACTTCTTTTATTCAGCGTCTCATCAAAAATGAAAACATTTTTGAAAACTACAAGTCTCAAGCGTTTTAGCGGTGAAAAGATAATTTAAAAAATCGTTTTGGAAATGAGTTTACTCAGAGGGTACTTTCTTTGTATACATTCGACTATACGGGCCAAGCCCGGGATTTACGGTAAATCGCGGGTTTTCGTTTGCAGGCGATTAAACCACTTTCATTAAGCGTCTCATCAAAAATGAAAACATTTCTGAAAACTGCAAGTCTCATGCGTTTTAGTGGTGAAAAAGTTATTTAAAAATTCGTTCGGGAAATGAGTTTACTCACTGGGTACTTTCCTTGTATACTTTTGAATATACGGGCCGAGTCCGGGATTTACGGGAAATCGCGGGTTTTCGTTTGCCGGCGATTAAACTTCTTTTATTCAGCGTCTCATCAAAAATGAAAACATTTTTAAAAACTACAATTCTCATGGGCTTTAGTGGTGAAATAATAATTTAAATAATCGTTTGCGAAATGAGTTTACTCCCTGGGTACTTTCTTTGTATACTTTTGACTATACGGGCCAAGTCCGGGATTCACGGGAAATCGCAGGTTTTCGTTTTCCGGCGATTAAACTTCTTTTATTCAGCGTCTCATCAAAAATGAAAACATTTTTGAAAACTACAAGTCTCATGCGTTTTAGTGGTGAAAAAATAATTTAAAAAATCGTTCCGGAAATGAGTTTACACCCTGGGTACTTTCTTTGTATACTTTTGACTATACGGGCCGAGACCGGGATTTACGGGAAATCGCGGGTTTTCGTTTGCCGGCGATTAAACTTCTTTTATTCAGCGTCTCATCAAAAATAAAAACATTTTTAAATACTACAAGTCTCATGGGCTTTAGTGGTGAAATAATAATTTAAAAAATCTTTCGGGAAATGAGTTTACTCCCTGGGTACTTTCTTTGTATACATTCGACTATACGGGCCAAGCCCGGGATTTACGGGAAATCGCAGGATTTTGTTTTGCCGGCGATTAAACCTCTTTTATTAAGCGTGTCATCAAAAATGAAAACATTTTTGAAAACTGCAAGTCTCATGCGTTTTAGTGGTGAAAAGATAATTGAAAAAATCGTTTCGGAAATGAGTTTACTCACAGGGTACTTTCTTTGTATACATTCGACTATACAGGCCAAGCCCGGGATTTACGGGAAGTCGCGGGTTTTCGTTTGCCGGCAATTAAACTTCTTTTATTCAGCGCCTCATCAAAAATGAAAACATTTTTAAAAACTACAAGTCTCATGGGATTTAGTGGTGAAATAATAATTTAAAAAATCGTTCGGGAAATGAATTTACACCCCGGGTACTTTCTTTGTATACTTTTGACTATACGGGCCGAGTCCGGGATTTACGGGAAATCGCAGGTTTTTGTTTGCCGGCGATTAAACTTCTTTCATTAACCGTCTCATCAAAAATGAAAACATTTTTGAAAACTACAAGTCTCATGGGCTTTAGTGGTGAAAAAATAATTTAAAAAAACGTTCGGGAAATGAGTTTACTCCCTGGGTACTTTCATTGTATACTTTTGATTATACGGGCCGAGTCCAGGGTTTACGGGAAATGGCGGGTTTTCGTTTGCCGGCGATTAAACTTCTTTTATTCAGCGTCTCATCAAAAATGAAAACATTTTTAAAAACTACAAGTCTCATGGGCTTTAGTGGTGAAATAATAATTTAAAAAATCGTTCGGGAAGTGAGTTTACACCCTGGGTACCTTCTTTGTATACTTTTGGCTATACGGGCCGAGTCCGGGACTTACGGGAAATCGCAGGTTTTCGTTTGCCGGCGATTAAACTTCTTTCATTCAGCGTCTCATCAAAAATGAAAACATTTTTGAAAACTACAAGTCTCATGCGTTTTAGTGGTGAAAATATAATTTAAAAAATCGTTCGGGAAATGAGTTTACTCCCTGGGTACTTTCTTTGTATACTTTTGACTATACGGGCCGAGTCCAGGATTTAGGGGAAGTCGCAAGTTTTCGTTTGCCGGCGATTAAACTTCTTTTATTCAGCGTCTCATCAAAAATGGAAACATTTTTAAAAACTACAAGTCTCATGGGCTTTAGTGGTGAAATAATAATTTAAAAAATAATTCGGGAAATGAGTTTACACCCTGGGTACTTTCTTTGTATACTTTTGACTATACGGGCCGAGTCCGGGATTTACGGGAAATCGCAGGTTTTTGTTTGCCGGCGATTAAACTTCTTTCATTAACCGTCTCATCAAAAATGAAAACATTTTTGAAAACTACAAGTCTCATGGGCTTTAGTGGTGAAATAATAATTTAAAAAATCGTTCGGGAAGTGAGTTTACACCCTGGGTACTTTCTTTGTATACTTTTGGCTATACGGGCCGAGTCCGGGATTTACGGGAAATCGCAGGTTTTCGTTTGCCGGCGATTAAACTTCTTTCATTCAGCGTCTCATCAAAAATGAAAACATTTTTGAAAACTACAAGTCTCATGCGTTTTAGTGGTGAAAATATAATTTAAAAAAACGTTCGGGAAATGAGTTTACTCCCTGGGTACTTTCATTGTATACTTTTGATTATACGGGCCGAGTCCAGGGTTTACGGGAAATGGCGGGTTTTCGTTTGCCGGCGATTAAACTTCTTTTATTCAGCGTCTCATCAAAAATGAAAACATTTTTAAAAACTACAAGTCTCATGGGCTTTAGTGGTGAAATAATAATTTAAAAAATCGTTCGGGAAGTGAGTTTACACCCTGGGTACCTTCTTTGTATACTTTTGGCTATACGGGCCGAGTCCGGGACTTACGGGAAATCGCAGGTTTTCGTTTGCCGGCGATTAAACTTCTTTCATTCAGCGTCTCATCAAAAATGAAAACATTTTTGAAAACTACAAGTCTCATGCGTTTTAGTGGTGAAAATATAATTTAAAAAATCGTTCGGGAAATGAGTTTACTCCCTGGGTACTTTCTTTGTATACTTTTGACTATACGGGCCGAGTCCAGGATTTAGGGGAAGTCGCAAGTTTTCGTTTGCCGGCGATTAAACTTCTTTTATTCAGCGTCTCATCAAAAATGGAAACATTTTTAAAAACTACAAGTCTCATGGGCTTTAGTGGTGAAATAATAATTTAAAAAATAATTCGGGAAATGAGTTTACACCCTGGGTACTTTCTTTGTATACTTTTGACTATACGGGCCGAGTCCGGGATTTACGGGAAATCGCAGGTTTTTGTTTGCCGGCGATTAAACTTCTTTCATTAACCGTCTCATCAAAAATGAAAACATTTTTGAAAACTACAAGTCTCATGGGCTTTAGTGGTGAAATAATAATTTAAAAAATCGTTCGGGAAGTGAGTTTACACCCTGGGTACTTTCTTTGTATACTTTTGGCTATACGGGCCGAGTCCGGGATTTACGGGAAATCGCAGGTTTTCGTTTGCCGGCGATTAAACTTCTTTCATTCAGCGTCTCATCAAAAATGAAAACATTTTTGAAAACTACAAGTCTCATGCGTTTTAGTGGTGAAAATATAATTTAAAAAATCGTTCGGGAAATGAGTTTACTCCCTGGGTACTTTCTTTGTATACTTTTGACTATACGGGCCGAGTCCAGGATTTAGGGGAAGTCGCGGGTTTTCGTTTGCCGGCGATTAAACTTCTTTCATTCAGCGTCTCATCAAAAATGGAAACATTTTCAAAAACTACAAGTCTCATGGGCTTTAGTGGTGAAATAATAATTTAAAAAATAATTCGGGAAATGAGTTTACACCCTGGGTACTTTCTTTGTATACTTTTGACTATACGGGCCGAGTCCGGGATTTTCGGGAAATCGCAGGTTTTTGTTTGCCGGCGATTAAACTTCTTTCATTAACCGTCTCATCAAAAGTGAAAACATTTTTGAAAACTACAAGTCTCATGCGTTTTAGTGGTGAAATAATAATTTAAAAAATCGTTCGGAAAATGAGTTTACTTCCTGGGTACTTTCTTTGTATACTTTTGACTATACGGGCCGAGTCCGGGGTTTACGGGAAATGGCGGGTTTTCGTTTGCCGGCGATTAAACTTCTTTTATTCAGCGTCACATCAAAAATGAAAACATTTTTAAAAACTATAAGTCTCATGGGTTTTAGTGGTGAAATAATAATTTAAAAAATCGTTCGGTAAATGAGTTTACATCCCGGGTACTTTCTTTACTATACGGGCCGAGTCCGGGATTTACGGGAAATCGCAGGTTTTCGTTTGCCGGCGATTAAACTTCTTTTATTCAGCGTCTCATCAAAATTGAAAACATTTTTAAAAACTACAAGTCTCATGCGTTTTAGTGGTGAAATAATAATTTAAAAAATCGTTCGGGAAATGAGTTTACACCCTGGGTACTTTCTTTGTATACTTTTGACTATACGGGCCGAGTCCGGGATTTACGGGAAATCGCGGGTTTTCGTTTGCCGGCGATTAAACTTCTTTTATTCAGCGTCTCATCAAAAATGAAAACATTTTTAAAAAATACAAGTCTCATGCGTTTTAGTGGTGAAAAAATAATTTAAAAAATCGTTCGGGAAATGAGTTTACTCCCTGGGTACTTTCTTTGTATACTTTTGACTATACGGGCAGGGTCCGGGATTTACGGGAAATCGCAGGTTTTCGTTTGCCGGCGATTAAACTTCTTTTATTCAGCGTCTCATCAAAATTGAAAACATTTTGAAAAACTACAAGTCTCATGCGTTTTAGTGGTGAAAAAAAAATTTAAAAAATCGTTCGGGAAATGAGTTTACACCCTAGGTACTTTCTTTGTATACATTCGACTATACGGGCCAAGCCCGGGATTTACGGGAAGTCGCGGGTTTTCGTTTGCCGGCAATTAAACTTCTTTTATTCAGCGTCTCATCAAAAATGAAAATATTTTTAAATACTACTAATCTCATGGGCTTTAGTGGTGAAATAATAATTCAAAAAATCGTTCGGGAAATGAGTTTACACCCTGGGTACTTTCTTTGTATACTTTTGACTATACGGGCCGAGTCCGGGATTTACTGGAAATCGCAGGTTTTCGTTTGCCCGCGATTAAACTTCTTTTATTCAGCGTCTCATCAAAAATGAAAACATTTTTGAAAACTACAAGTCTCATGCGTTTTAGTGGTGAAAAAATAATTTAAAAAATCGTTCGGGAAATGAGTTTACTCCCTGGGTACTTTCTTTGTATACTTTTGACTATACGGGTCGAGTCCGGGGTTTACGGGAAATGGCGGATTTTCGTTTGCCGGCGATTAAACTTCTTTTATTCAGCGTCTCATCAAAAATGAAAACATTTTTGAAAACTACAAGTCTCAAGCGTTTTAGCGGTGAAAAGATAATTTAAAAAATCGTTCGGGAAATGAGTTTACATCCCGGGTACTTTCTTTACTATACGGGCCGAGTCCGGGATTTACGGGAAATCGCAGGTTTTCGTTTGCCGGCGATTAAACTTCTTTTATTCAGCGTCTCATCAAAATTGAAAACATTTTTAAAAACTACAAGTCTCATGCGTTTTAGTGGTGAAATAATAATTTAAAAAATCGTTCGGGAAATGAGTTTACACCCTGGGTACTTTCTTTGTATACTTTTGACTATACGGGCCGAGTCCGGGATTTACGGGAAATCGCGGGTTTTCGTTTGCCGGCGATTAAACTTCTTTTATTCAGCGTCTCATCAAAAATGAAAACATTTTTAAAAAATACAAGTCTCATGCGTTTTAGTGGTGAAAAAATAATTTAAAAAATCGTTCGGGAAATGAGTTTACTCCCTGGGTACTTTCTTTGTATACTTTTGACTATACGGGCAGAGTCCGGGATTTACGGGAAATCGCAGGTTTTCGTTTGCCGGCGATTAAACTTCTTTTATTCAGCGTCTCATCAAAATTGAAAACATTTTGAAAAACTACAAGTCTCATGCGTTTTAGTGGTGAAAAAAAAATTTAAAAAATCGTTCGGGAAATGAGTTTACACCCTAGGTACTTTCTTTGTATACATTCGACTATACGGGCCAAGCCCGGGATTTACGGGAAGTCGCGGGTTTTCGTTTGCCGGCAATTAAACTTCTTTTATTCAGCGTCTCATCAAAAATGAAAATATTTTTAAATACTACTAATCTCATGGGCTTTAGTGGTGAAATAATAATTCAAAAAATCGTTCGGGAAATGAGTTTACACCCTGGGTACTTTCTTTGTATACTTTTGACTATACGGGCCGAGTCCGGGATTTACTGGAAATCGCAGGTTTTCGTTTGCCCGCGATTAAACTTCTTTTATTCAGCGTCTCATCAAAAATGAAAACATTTTTGAAAACTACAAGTCTCATGCGTTTTAGTGGTGAAAAAATAATTTAAAAAATCGTTCGGGAAATGAGTTTACTCCCTGGGTACTTTCTTTGTATACTTTTGACTATGCGGGCCGAGTCCGGGGTTTACGGGAAATGGCGGATTTTCGTTTGCCGGCGATTAAACTTCTTTTATTCAGCGTCTCATCAAAAATGAAAACATTTTTTAAAACTACAAGTCTCAAGCGTTTTAGCGGTGAAAAGATAATTTAAAAAATCGTTTTGGAAATGAGTTTACTCACAGGGTACTTTCTTTGTATACATTCGACTATACGGGCCAAGCCCGGGATTTACGGTAAATCGCGGGTTTTCGTTTGCCGGCGATTAAACCACTTTCATTAAGCGTCTCATCAAAAATGAAAACATTTCTGAAAACTGCAAGTCTCATGCGTTTTAGTGGTGAAAAAATTATTTAAAAATTCGTTCGGGAAATGAGTTTACTCACTGGGTACTTTCCTTGTATACTTTTGAATATACGGGCCGAGTCCGGGATTTACGGGAAATCGCGGGTTTTCGTTTGCCGGCGATTAAACTTCTTTTATTCAGCGTCTCATCAAAAATGAAAACATTTTTAAAAACTACAATTCTCATGGGCTTTAGTGGTGAAATAATAATTTAAATAATCGTTTGCGAAATGAGTTTACTCCCTGGGTACTTTCTTTGTATACTTTTGACTATACGGGCCAAGTCCGGGATTCACGGGAAATCGCAGGTTTTCGTTTGCCGGCGATTAAACTTCTTTTATTCAGCGTCTCATCAAAAATGAAAACATTTTTGAAAACTACAAGTCTCATGCGTTTTAGTGGTGAAAAAATAATTTAAAAAATCGTTCCGGAAATGAGTTTACACCCTGGGTACTTTCTTTGTATACTTTTGACTATACGGGCCGAGACCGGGATTTACGGGAAATCGCGGGTTTTCGTTTGCCGGCGATTAAACTTCTTTTATTCAGCGTCTCATCAAAAATAAAAACATTTTTAAATACTACAAGTCTCATGGGCTTTAGTGGTGAAATAATAATTTAAAAAATCTTTCGGGAAATGAGTTTACTCCCTGGGTACTTTCTTTGTATACATTCGACTATACGGGCCAAGCCCGGGATTTACGGGAAATCGCAGGATTTTGTTTTGCCGGCGATTAAACCTCTTTTATTAAGCGTGTCATCAAAAATGAAAACATTTTTGAAAACTGCAAGTCTCATGCGTTTTAGTGGTGAAAAGATAATTGAAAAAATCGATTCGGAAATGAGTTTACTCACAGGGTACTTTCTTTGTATACATTCGACTATACAGGCCAAGCCCGGGATTTACGGGAAGTCGCGGGTTTTCGTTTGCCGGCAATTAAACTTCTTTTATTCAGCGTCTCATCAAAAATGAAAACATTTTTAAAAACTACAAGTCTCATGCGTTTTAGTGGTGAAATAATAATTTAAAAAATCGTTCGGAAAATGAGTTTACTTCCTGGGTACTTTCTTTGTATACTTTTGACTATACGGGCCGAGTCCGGGGTTTACGGGAAATGGCGGGTTTTCGTTTGCCGGCGATTAAACTTCTTTTATTCAGCGTCACATCAAAAATGAAAACATTTTTAAAAACTATAAGTCTCATGGGTTTTAGTGGTGAAATAATAATTTAAAAAATCGTTCGGTAAATGAGTTTACATCCCGGGTACTTTCTTTACTATACGGGCCGAGTCCGGGATTTACGGGAAATCGCAGGTTTTCGTTTGCCGGCGATTAAACTTCTTTTATTCAGCGTCTCATCAAAATTGAAAACATTTTTAAAAACTACAAGTCTCATGCGTTTTAGTGGTGAAATAATAATTTAAAAAATCGTTCGGGAAATGAGTTTACACCCTGGGTACTTTCTTTGTATACTTTTGACTATACGGGCCGAGTCCGGGATTTACGGGAAATCGCGGGTTTTCGTTTGCCGGCGATTAAACTTCTTTTATTCAGCGTCTCATCAAAAATGAAAACATTTTTAAAAAATACAAGTCTCATGCGTTTTAGTGGTGAAAAAATAATTTAAAAAATCGTTCGGGAAATGAGTTTACTCCCTGGGTACTTTCTTTGTATACTTTTGACTATACGGGCAGGGTCCGGGATTTACGGGAAATCGCAGGTTTTCGTTTGCCGGCGATTAAACTTCTTTTATTCAGCGTCTCATCAAAATTGAAAACATTTTGAAAAACTACAAGTCTCATGCGTTTTAGTGGTGAAAAAAAAATTTAAAAAATCGTTCGGGAAATGAGTTTACACCCTAGGTACTTTCTTTGTATACATTCGACTATACGGGCCAAGCCCGGGATTTACGGGAAGTCGCGGGTTTTCGTTTGCCGGCAATTAAACTTCTTTTATTCAGCGTCTCATCAAAAATGAAAATATTTTTAAATACTACTAATCTCATGGGCTTTAGTGGTGAAATAATAATTCAAAAAATCGTTCGGGAAATGAGTTTACACCCTGGGTACTTTCTTTGTATACTTTTGACTATACGGGCCGAGTCCGGGATTTACTGGAAATCGCAGGTTTTCGTTTGCCCGCGATTAAACTTCTTTTATTCAGCGTCTCATCAAAAATGAAAACATTTTTGAAAACTACAAGTCTCATGCGTTTTAGTGGTGAAAAAATAATTTAAAAAATCGTTCGGGAAATGAGTTTACTCCCTGGGTACTTTCTTTGTATACTTTTGACTATACGGGTCGAGTCCGGGGTTTACGGGAAATGGCGGATTTTCGTTTGCCGGCGATTAAACTTCTTTTATTCAGCGTCTCATCAAAAATGAAAACATTTTTGAAAACTACAAGTCTCAAGCGTTTTAGCGGTGAAAAGATAATTTAAAAAATCGTTCGGGAAATGAGTTTACATCCCGGGTACTTTCTTTACTATACGGGCCGAGTCCGGGATTTACGGGAAATCGCAGGTTTTCGTTTGCCGGCGATTAAACTTCTTTTATTCAGCGTCTCATCAAAATTGAAAACATTTTTAAAAACTACAAGTCTCATGCGTTTTAGTGGTGAAATAATAATTTAAAAAATCGTTCGGGAAATGAGTTTACACCCTGGGTACTTTCTTTGTATACTTTTGACTATACGGGCCGAGTCCGGGATTTACGGGAAATCGCGGGTTTTCGTTTGCCGGCGATTAAACTTCTTTTATTCAGCGTCTCATCAAAAATGAAAACATTTTTAAAAAATACAAGTCTCATGCGTTTTAGTGGTGAAAAAATAATTTAAAAAATCGTTCGGGAAATGAGTTTACTCCCTGGGTACTTTCTTTGTATACTTTTGACTATACGGGCAGAGTCCGGGATTTACGGGAAATCGCAGGTTTTCGTTTGCCGGCGATTAAACTTCTTTTATTCAGCGTCTCATCAAAATTGAAAACATTTTGAAAAACTACAAGTCTCATGCGTTTTAGTGGTGAAAAAAAAATTTAAAAAATCGTTCGGGAAATGAGTTTACACCCTAGGTACTTTCTTTGTATACATTCGACTATACGGGCCAAGCCCGGGATTTACGGGAAGTCGCGGGTTTTCGTTTGCCGGCAATTAAACTTCTTTTATTCAGCGTCTCATCAAAAATGAAAATATTTTTAAATACTACTAATCTCATGGGCTTTAGTGGTGAAATAATAATTCAAAAAATCGTTCGGGAAATGAGTTTACACCCTGGGTACTTTCTTTGTATACTTTTGACTATACGGGCCGAGTCCGGGATTTACTGGAAATCGCAGGTTTTCGTTTGCCCGCGATTAAACTTCTTTTATTCAGCGTCTCATCAAAAATGAAAACATTTTTGAAAACTACAAGTCTCATGCGTTTTAGTGGTGAAAAAATAATTTAAAAAATCGTTCGGGAAATGAGTTTACTCCCTGGGTACTTTCTTTGTATACTTTTGACTATGCGGGCCGAGTCCGGGGTTTACGGGAAATGGCGGATTTTCGTTTGCCGGCGATTAAACTTCTTTTATTCAGCGTCTCATCAAAAATGAAAACATTTTTTAAAACTACAAGTCTCAAGCGTTTTAGCGGTGAAAAGATAATTTAAAAAATCGTTTTGGAAATGAGTTTACTCACAGGGTACTTTCTTTGTATACATTCGACTATACGGGCCAAGCCCGGGATTTACGGTAAATCGCGGGTTTTCGTTTGCCGGCGATTAAACCACTTTCATTAAGCGTCTCATCAAAAATGAAAACATTTCTGAAAACTGCAAGTCTCATGCGTTTTAGTGGTGAAAAAATTATTTAAAAATTCGTTCGGGAAATGAGTTTACTCACTGGGTACTTTCCTTGTATACTTTTGAATATACGGGCCGAGTCCGGGATTTACGGGAAATCGCGGGTTTTCGTTTGCCGGCGATTAAACTTCTTTTATTCAGCGTCTCATCAAAAATGAAAACATTTTTAAAAACTACAATTCTCATGGGCTTTAGTGGTGAAATAATAATTTAAATAATCGTTTGCGAAATGAGTTTACTCCCTGGGTACTTTCTTTGTATACTTTTGACTATACGGGCCAAGTCCGGGATTCACGGGAAATCGCAGGTTTTCGTTTGCCGGCGATTAAACTTCTTTTATTCAGCGTCTCATCAAAAATGAAAACATTTTTGAAAACTACAAGTCTCATGCGTTTTAGTGGTGAAAAAATAATTTAAAAAATCGTTCCGGAAATGAGTTTACACCCTGGGTACTTTCTTTGTATACTTTTGACTATACGGGCCGAGACCGGGATTTACGGGAAATCGCGGGTTTTCGTTTGCCGGCGATTAAACTTCTTTTATTCAGCGTCTCATCAAAAATAAAAACATTTTTAAATACTACAAGTCTCATGGGCTTTAGTGGTGAAATAATAATTTAAAAAATCTTTCGGGAAATGAGTTTACTCCCTGGGTACTTTCTTTGTATACATTCGACTATACGGGCCAAGCCCGGGATTTACGGGAAATCGCAGGATTTTGTTTTGCCGGCGATTAAACCTCTTTTATTAAGCGTGTCATCAAAAATGAAAACATTTTTGAAAACTGCAAGTCTCATGCGTTTTAGTGGTGAAAAGATAATTGAAAAAATCGATTCGGAAATGAGTTTACTCACAGGGTACTTTCTTTGTATACATTCGACTATACAGGCCAAGCCCGGGATTTACGGGAAGTCGCGGGTTTTCGTTTGCCGGCAATTAAACTTCTTTTATTCAGCGTCTCATCAAAAATGAAAACATTTTTAAAAACTACAAGTCTCATGGGATTTAGTGGTGAAATAATAATTTAAAAAATCGTTCGGGAAATGAATTTACACCCCGGGTACTTTCTTTGTATACTTTTGACTATACGGGCCGAGTCCGGGATTTACGGGAAATCGCAGGTTTTCGTTTGCCGGCGATTAAACTTCTTTTATTCAGCGTCTCATCAAAAATGAAAACGTTTTTAAAAACTACAAGTCTCATGCGTTTTAGTGGTGAAAAAATAATTTATAAAATCGTTCGGGAAATGAGTTTACTCCCTGGGTACTTTCTTTGTATACTTTTGACTATACGGGCAGAGTCCGGGATTTACGGAAAGTCGCGGGTTTTCGTTTGCCGGCGATTAAACTTCTTTTATTCAGCGTCTCATCAAAAATGAAAATAATTTTAAATACTACTAGTCTCATGGGCTTTAGTGGTGAAATAATAATTTAAAAAATCGTTCGGGAAATGAGTTTACACCCTGGGTACTTTCTTTGTTTACTTTTGACTATACGGGCCGAGTCCGGGATTTACTGGAAATCGCAGGTTTTCGTTTGCCCGCGATTAAACTTCTTTTATTCAGCGTCTCATCAAAAATGAAAACATTTTTGAAAACTACAAGTCTCATGCGTTTTAGTGGTGAAAAAATAATTTAAAAAATCGTTCGGGAAATGAGTTTACTCCCTGGGTACTTTCTTTGTATACTTTTGACTATGCGGGCCGAGTCCGGGGTTTACGGGAAATGGCGGATTTTCGTTTGCCGGCGATTAAACTTCTTTTATTCAGCGTCTCATCAAAAATGAAAACATTTTTTAAAATTACAAGTCTCAAGCGTTTTAGCGGTGAAAAGATAATTTAAAAAATCGTTTTGGAAATGAGTTTACTCACAGGGTACTTTCTTTGTATACATTCGACTATACGGGCCAAGCCCGGGATTTACGGTAAATCGCGGGTTTTTGTTTGCCGGCGATTAAACCACTTTCATTAAGCGTCTCATCCAAAATGAAAACATTTCTGAAAACTGCAAGTCTCATGCGTTTTAGTGGTGAAAAAATTATTTAAAAATTCGTTCGGGAAATGAGTTTACTCACTGGGTACTTTCCTTGTATACTTTTGAATATACGGGCCGAGTCCGGGATTTACGGGAAATCGCGGGTTTTCGTTTGCCGGCGATTAAACTTCTTTTATTCAGCGTCTCATCAAAAATGAAAACATTTTTAAAAACTACAATTCTCATGGGCTTTAGTGGTGAAATAATAATTTAAATAATCGTTTGCGAAATGAGTTTACTCCCTGGGTACTTTCTTTGTATACTTTTGACTATACGGGCCGAGTCCGGGATTTACGGGAAGTCGCGGGTTTTCGTTTGCCGGCAATTAAACTTCTTTTATTCAGCGTCTCATCAAAAATGAAAACATTTTTAAAAACTACAAGTCTCATGCGTTTTAGTGGTGAAAAAATAATTTAAAAAATCGTTCGGGAAATGAGTTTACTCCCTGGGTACTTTCTTTGTATACTTTTGACTACGCGGGCCGAGTCCAGGGTTTACGGGAAATGGCGGGTTTTCGTTTGCCGGCGATTAAACTTCTTTTATTCAGCGTCTCATCAAAAATGAAAACATTTTTTAAAACTACAAGTCTCAAGCGTTTTAGTGGTGAAAAGATAATTTAAAAAATCGTTTTGGAAATGAGTTTACTCACAGGGTACTTTCTTTGTATACTTTTGACTATGCGGGCCGAGTCCGGGGTTTACGGGAAATGGCGGGTTTTCGTTTGCCGGCGATTAAACAACTTTCATTAAGCGTCTCATCAAAAATGAAAATATTTCTGAAAACTACAAGTCTCATGCGTTTTAGTGGTGAAAATTAATTTAAAAAATCGTTCGGGAAATGGGTTTACTCCCTGGGTACTTTCTTTGTATACTTTTGACTATACGGGCCGAGGCCGGGATTTACGGGAAGTCGCGGGTTTTCGTTTGCCGGCAATTAAACTTCTTTTATTCAGCGTCTCATCAAAAATGAAAACATTTTTAAAAACTACAAGTCTCATGCGTTTTAGTGGTGAAAAAATAATTTAAAAAATCGTTCGGGAAATGAGTTTACTCCCTGGGTACTTTCTTTGTATACTTTTGACTATGCGGGCCGAGTCCGGGGTTTACGGGAAATGGCGGGTTTTCGTTTGCCGGCGATTAAACAACTTTCATTAAGCGTCTCATCAAAAATGAAAATATTTCTGAAAACTACAAGTCTCATGCGTTTTAGTGGTGAAAATTAATTTAAAAAATCGTTCGGGAAATGGGTTTACTCCCTGGGTACTTTCTTTGTATACTTTTGACTATACGGGCCGAGGCCGGGATTTACGGGAAGTCGCGGGTTTTCGTTTGCCGGCAATTAAACTTCTTTTATTCAGCGTCTCATCAAAAATGAAAACATTTTTAAAAACTACAAGTCTCATGCGTTTTAGTGGTGAAAAAATAATTTATAAAATCGTTCGGGAAATGAGTTTACTCCCTGGGTACTTTCTTTGTATACTTTTGACTATACGGGCCGAGTCCGGGATTTACGGGAAGTCGCGGGTTTTCGTTTGCCGGCGATTAAACTTCTTTTATTCAGCGTCTCATCAAAAATGAAAATATTTTTAAATACTACTAGTCTCATGGGTTTTAGTGGTGAAATAATAATTTAAAAAATCGTTCGGGAAATGAGTTTACACCCTGGGTACTTTCTTTGTATACTTTTGACTATACTGGCCGAGTCCGGGATTTACTGAAAATCGCAGGTTTTCGTTTGCCCGCGATTAAACTTCTTTTATTCAGCGTCTCATCAAAAATGAAAACATTTTTGAAAACTACAAGTCTCATGCGTTTTAGTGGTGAAAAAATAATTTAAAAAATCGTTCGGGAAATGAGTTTACTCCCTGGGTACTTTCTTTGTATACTTTTGACTATGCGGGCCGAGTCCGGGGTTTACGGGAAATGGCGGGTTTTCGTTTGCCGGCGATTAAACTTCTTTTATTCAGCGTCTCATCAAAAATGAAAACATTTTTGAAAACTACAAGTCTCAAGCGTTTTAGTGGTGAAAAGATAATTTAAAAAATCGTTTTGGAAATGAGTTTACTCACAGGGTACTTTCTTTGTATACATTCGACTATACGGGCCAAGCCTGGGATTTACGGGAAATCGCAGGTTTTCGTTTGCCGGCGATTAAACCACTTTCATTAAGCGTCTCATCAAAAATGAAAACATTTCTGAAAACTAAAAGTCTCATGCGTTTTAGTGGTGAAAAAATTATTTAAAAATTCGTTCGGGAAATGAGTTTACTCACTGGGTACTTTCCTTGTATGCTTTTGAATATACGGGCCGAGTCCGGGATTTACGGGAAATCGCGGGTTTTCGTTTGCCGGCGATTAAACTTCTTTTATTCAGCGTCTCATCAAAAATGAAAACATTTTTAAAAACTACAAGTCTCATGGGCTTTAGTGGTGAAATAATAATTTAAATAATCGTTTGGGAAATGAGTTTACTCCCTGGGTACTTTCTTTGTATAATTTTGACTATACGGGCCAAGTCCGGGATTTACGGGAAATCGCAGGTTTTCGTTTGCCGGCGATTAAACTTCTTTTGTTCAGCGTCTCATCAAAAATGAAAACATTTTTGAAAACTACAAGTCTCATGCGTTTTAGTGGTGAAAAAATAATTTAAAAAATTGTTCCGGAAATGAGTTTCCACCCTGGGTACTTTCTTTGTATACTTTTGACTATACGGGCCGAGACCGGGATTTACGGGAAATCGCGGGTTTTTGTGTGCCGGCGAATAAACTTCTTTTATTCAGCGTCTCATCAAAAATGAAAACATTTTAGAAAACTACAAGTCTCATGCGTTTTAGTGGTGAAAAGATAATTGAAAAAATCGTTTCGGAAATGAGTTTACTCACAGGGTACTTTCTTTGTATACTTTTGAATATGCGGGCCGAGTCCGGGGTTTACGGGAAATGGCGGGTTTTCGTTTGCCGGCGATTAAACAACTTTCATTAAGCGTCTCATCAAAAATGAAAATATTTCTGAAAACTACAAGTCTCATGCGTTTTAGTGGTGAAAATTAATTTAAAAAATCGTTCGGGAAATGAGTTTACTCCCTGGGTACTTTCTTTGTATACTTTTGACTATACGGGCCGAGGCCGGGATTTACGGGAAGTCGCGGGTTTTCGTTTGCCGGCAATTAAACTTCTTTTATTCAGCGTCTCATCAAAAATGAAAACATTTTTAAAAACTACAAGTCTCATGCGTTTTAGTGGTGAAAAAATAATTTATAAAATCGTTCGGGAAATGAGTTTACTCCCTGGGTACTTTCTTTGTATACTTTTGACTATACGGGCCGAGTCCGGGATTTACGGGAAGTCGCGGGTTTTCGTTTGCCGGCGATTAAACTTCTTTTATTCAGCGTCTCATCAAAAATGAAAATATTTTTAAATACTACTAGTCTCATGGGCTTTAGTGGTGAAATAATAATTTAAAAAATCGTTCGGGAAATGAGTTTACACCCTGGGTACTTTCTTTGTATACTTTTGACTATACTGGCCGAGTCCGGGATTTACTGAAAATCGCAGGTTTTCGTTTGCCCGCGATTAAACTTCTTTTATTCAGCGTCTCATCAAAAATGAAAACATTTTTGAAAACTACAAGTCTCATGCGTTTTAGTGGTGAAAAAATAATTTAAAAAATCGTTCGGGAAATGAGTTTACTCCCTGGGTACTTTCTTTGTATACTTTTGACTATGCGGGCCGAGTCCGGGGTTTACGGGAAATGGCGGGTTTTCGTTTGCCGGCGATTAAACTTCTTTTATTCAGCGTCTCATCAAAAATGAAAACATTTTTGAAAACTACAAGTCTCAAGCGTTTTAGTGGTGAAAAGATAATTTAAAAAATCGTTTTGGAAATGAGTTTACTCACAGGGTACTTTCTTTGTATACATTCGACTATACGGGCCAAGCCTGGGATTTACGGGAAATCGCGGGTTTTCGTTTGCCGGCGATTAAACCACTTTCATTAAGCGTCTCATCAAAAATGAAAACATTTCTGAAAACTACAAGTCTCATGCGTTTTAGTGGTGAAAAAATTATTTAAAAATTCGTTCGGGAAATGAGTTTACTCACTGGGTACTTTCCTTGTATGCTTTTGAATATACGGGCCGAGTCCGGGATTTACGGGAAATCGCGGGTTTTCGTTTGCCGGCGATTAAACTTCTTTTATTCAGCGTCTCATCAAAAATGTAAACATTTTTAAAAACTACAAGTCTCATGGGCTTTAGTGGTGCAATAATAATTTAAATAATCGTTTGGGAAATGAGTTTACTCCCTGGGTACTTTCTTTGTATAATTTTGACTATACGGGCCAAGTCCGGGATTTACGGGAATTCGCAGGTTTTCGTTTGCCGGCGATTAAACTTCTTTTATTCAGCGTCTCATCAAAAATGAAAACATTTTTGAAAACTACAAGTCTCATGCGTTTTAGTGGTGAAAAAATAATTTAAAAAATTGTTCCGGAAATGAGTTTACACCCTGGGTACTTTCTTTGTATACTTTTGACTATACGGGCCGAGACCGGGATTTACGGGAAATCGCGGGTTTTCGTTTGCCGGCGAATAAACTTCTTTTATTCAGCGTCTCATCAAAAATGAAAACATTTTTGAAAACTACAAGTCTCATGCGTTTTAGTGGTGAAAAGATAATTGAAAAAATCGTTGTGGAAATGAGTTTACTCACAGGGTACTTTCTTTGTATACATTCGACTATACGGGCCAAGACCGGGATTTACGGGAAGTCGCGGGTTTTCGTTTGCCGGCGATTAAACAACTTTCATTAAGCGTCTCATCAAAAATGAAAACATTTCTGAAAACTACAAGTCTCATGCGTTTTAGTGGTGAAAATTAAATTAAAAAATCGTTCGGGAAATGAATTTACACCCCGGATACTTTCTTTGTATACTTTTGACTGTACGGGCCGAGTCCGGGATTTACGGGAAATCGCAGGTTTTCGTTTGCCGGCGATTAAACTTCTTTTATTCAGCGTCTCATCAAAAATGAAAACATTTTTGAAAACTGCAAGTCTCATGCGTTTTAGTGGTGAAAAGATAATTGAAAAAATCGTTTCGGAAATGAGTTTACTCACAGGGTACTTTCTTTGTATACATTCGACTATACGGGCCAAGCCCGGGATTTACGGGAAGTCGCGGGTTTTCGTTTGCCGGCGATTAAACAACTTTCATTAAGCGTCTCATCAAAAATGAAAACATTTCTGAAAACTACAAGTCTCATGCGTTTTAGTGGTGAAAATTAATTTAATATGAAAATATTTTTAAATACTACTAGTCTCATGGGCTTTAGTGGTGAAATAATATTTTAAAAAATCGTTCGGGAAATGAGTTTACACCCTGGGTACTTTCTTTGTATACTTTTGACTATACGGGCCGAGTCCGGGATTTACTGGAAATCGCAGGTTTTCGTTTGCCCGCGATTAAACTTCTTTTATTCAGCGTCTCTTCAAAAATGAAAACATTTTTGAAAACTACAAGTCTCATGCGTTTTAGTGGTGAAAAAATAATTTAAAAAATCGTTCGGGAAATGAGTTTACTCCCTGGGTACTTTCTTTGTATACTTCTGACTATGCGGGCTGTGTCCGGGGTTTACGGGAAATGGCGGGTTTTCGTTTGCCGGCGATTAAACTTCTTTTATTCAGCGTCTCATCAAAAATTAAAACATTTTTGAAAACTACAAGTCTCAAGCGTTTTAGTGGTGAAAAGATAATTTAAAAAATCGTTTTGGAAATGAGTTTACTCACAGGGTACTTTCTTTGTATACATTCGACTATACGGGCCAAGCCCGGGATTTACGGGAAGTCGCGGGTTTTCGTTTGCCGGCGATTAAACTTCTTTTATTCAGCGTCTCATCAAAAATGAAAACATTTTTAAAAACTACAATTCTCATGCGTTTTAGTGGTGAAAAAATAATTTAAAAAATCGTTCGGGAAATGAGTTTACTCCCTGGGTACTTTCTTTGTATACTTTTGACTATGCGAGCCGAGTCCGGGGTTTACAGGAAATGGCGGGTTTTCGTTTGCCGGCGATTAAACTTCTTTTATTCAGCGTCTCATCAAAAATGAAAACATTTTTGAAAACTACAAGTCTCAAACGTTTTAGTGGTGAAAAGATAATTTAAAAAATCGTTTTGGAAATGAGTTTACTCACTGGGTACTTTCCTTGTATACTTTTGAATATACGGGCCGAGTCCGGGATTTACGGGAAATCGCGGGTTTTCGTTTGCCGGCGATTAAACTTCTTTTATTCAGCGTCTCATCAAAAATGAAAACATTTTTAAAAACTACAAGTCTCATGGGCTTTAGTGGTGAAATAATAATTTAAATAATCGTTTGGGAAATGAGTTTACTCCTGGGTACTTTCTTTGTATACTTTTGACTATACGGGCCAAGTCCGGGATTTACGGGAAATCGCAGGTTTTCGTTTGCCGGCGATTAAACTTCTTTTATTCAGCGTCTCATCAAAAATGAAAACATTTTTGAAAACTACAAGTCTCATGCGTTTTAGTGGTGAAAAAATAATTTAAAAAATCTTTCCGGAAATGAGTTTACACCCTGCGTACTTTCTTTGTATACTTTTGACTATACGGGCCGAGACCGGGATTTATGGGAAATCGCGGGTTTTCGTTTGCCGGCGATTAAACTTCTTTTATTCAGTGTCTCATCAGAAATGAAAACATTTTTGAAAACTACAAGTCTTATGCGTTTTAGTGGTGAAAAAATAATTTAAAAAATCATTCTGGAAATGAGTTTACTCACAGGGTACTTTCTTTGTATACATTCGACTATACGGGCCAAGCCCGGGATTTACAGGAAATAACGGGTTTTCGTTTGCCGGCGATTAAACCTCTTTCATTATGCGTCTCATCAAAAATGAAAACATTTTTGAAAATTACAAGTCTCATTCGTTTTAGTGGTGAGAAAAAAATTTAAAAAATCTTTCGGGAAATGAGTTTACTCCCTGGGTACTTTCTTTGTATACATTCGACTATACGGGCCAAGCCCGGGATTTACGGGAAGTCGCGGGTTTTCGTTTGCCGCCGATTAAACTTCTTTTATTCAGCGTCTCATCAAAAATGAAAATATTTTTAAATAATACTAGTCTCATGGGCTTTAGTGGTGAAATAATAATTTAAATAATCGTTTGGGAAATGAGTTTACTCCCTGGGTACTTTCTTTGTATACTTTTGACTATACGGGCCAAGTCCGGGATTTACGGGAAATCGCAGGTTTTCGTTTGCCGGCGATTAAACTTCTTTTATTCAGCGTCTCATCAAAAATGAAAACATTTTTGAAAACTACAAGTCTCATGCGTTTTAGTGGTGAAAAAATAATTTAAAAAATCGTTCCGGAAATAAGTTTACACCCTGGGTACTTTCTTTGTATACTTTTGACTATACGGGCCGAGACAGGGATTTACGGGAAATCGCGGGTTTTCGTTTGCCGGCGAATAAACTTCTTTTATTCAGCGTCTCATCAGAAATGAAAACATTTTTGAAAACTACAAGTCTTATGCGTTTTAGTGGTGAAAAAATAATTTAAAAAATCGTTCTGGAAATGAGTTTACTCACAGGGTACTTTCTTTGTATACATTCGACTATACGGGCCAAGCCCGGGATTTACGGGAAATAGCGGGTTTTGGTTTGTCGGCGATTAAACTTCTTTCATTATGCGTCTCATCAAAAATGAAAACATTTTTGAAAACTACAAGTCTCACTCGTTTTAGTGGTGAGAAAAAAATTTAAAAAATCTTTCGGGAAATGAGTTTACTCCCTGGGTACTTTCTTTTTACACATTCGACTATACGGGCCAAGCCCGGGATTTACGGGAAATCGCAGGATTTCGTTTGCCGGCGATTAAACCTCTTTTATTAAGCGTGTCATCAAAAATGAAAACATTTTTGAAAACTGCAAGTCTCAAGCGGTTTTTTGGTGAAAAAATAATTTAAAAAATCGTTCGGGAAATGAGTTTACTCCCTGGGTACTTTCTTTGTATACTTTTGACTATGCGGGCCGAGTCCGGGGTTTACGGGAAATGGCGGGTTTTCGTTTGCCGGCGATTAAACTTCTTTTATTCAGCGTCTCATCAAAAATGAAAACATTTTTGAAAACTACAAGTCTCAAGCGTTTTAGTGGTGAAAAGATAATTTAAAAAATCGTTTTGGAAATGAGTTTACTCACAGGGTACTTTCTTTGTATACATTCGACTATACGGGCCAAGCCTGGGATTTACGGGAAATCGCGGGTTTTCGTTTGCCGGCGATTAAACCACTTTCATAGAGCGTCTCATCAAAAATGAAAACATTTCTGAAAACTACAAGTCTCATGCGTTTTAGTGGTGAAAAAATTATTTAAAAATTCGTTCGGGAAATGAGTTTACTCACTGGGTACTTTCCTTGTATGCTTTTGAATATACGGGCCGAGACCGGGATTTACGGGAAATCGCGGGTTTTCGTTTGCCGGCGATTAAACCACTTTCATAAAGCGTCTCATCAAAAATGAAAACATTTCTGAAAACTACAAGTCTCATGCGTTTTAGTGGTGAAAAAATTATTTAAAAATTCGTTCGGGAAATGAGTTTACTCACTGGGTACTTTCCTTGTATGCTTTTGAATATACGGGCCGAGACCGGGATTTACGGGAAATCGCGGGTTTTCGTTTGCCGGCGAATAAACTTCTTTTATTCAGCGTCTCATCAAAAATGAAAACATTTGTGAAAACTGCAAGTCTCATGCGTTTTAGTGGTGAAAAGATAATTGAAAAAATCGTTTCGGAAATGAGTTTACTCACAGGGTACTTTCTTTGTATACATTCGACTATACGGGCCAAGCCCGGGATTTACGGGAAGTCGCGGGTTTTCGTTTGCCGGCGATTAAACTTCTTTTATTCAGCGTCTCATCAAAAATGAAAACATTTTTGAAAACTACAAGTCTCATGCGTTTTAGTGGTGAAAAAATAATTTAAAAAATCGTTCCGGAAATGAGTTTACACCCTGGGTACTTTCTTTGTATACTTTTGACTATACGGGCCGAGACCGGGATTTACGGGAAATCGCGGGTTTTCGTTTGCCGGCGAATAAACTTCTTTTATTCAGCGTCTCATCAAAAATGAAAACATTTTTGAAAAATGCAAGTCTCATGCGTTTTAGTGGTGAAAAGATAATTGAAAAAATCGTTTCGGAAATGAGTTTACTCCCAGGGTACTTTCTTTGTATACATTCGACTATACGGGCCAAGCCCGGGATTTACGGGAAGTCACCGGTTTTCGTTTGCCGGCGATCAAACAACTTTCATTAAGCGTCTCATCAAGAATGAAAACATTTCTGAAAACTACAAGTCTCATGCGTTTTAGTGGTGAAAATTAATTTAAAAAATAGTTCGGGAAATGAATTTACACCCCGGGTACTTTCTTTGTATACTTTTGACTATGCGGGCCGGGCCCGGGATTTACGGGAAATCGCAGGTTTTCGTTTGCCGGCGATTAAACTTCTTTTATTCAGCGTCCCATCAAAAATGAAAACATTTTTGAAAACTGCAAGTCTCATGCGTTTTAGTGGTGAAAAGATAATTGAAAAAATCGTTTCGGAAATGAGTTTACTCACAGGGTACTTTCTTTGTATACATTCGACTATACGGGCCAAGCCCGGGATTTACGGGAAGTCGCGGGTTTTCGTTTGCCGGCGATTAAACAACTTTCATTAAGCGTCTCATCAAAAATGAAAACATTTCTGAAAACTACAAGTCTCATGCGTTTTAGTGGTGAAAATTAATTTAATATGAAAATATTTTTAAATACTACTAGTCTCATGGGCTTTAGTGGTGAAATAATAATTTAAAAAATCGTTCGGGAAATGAGTTTACACCCTGGGTACTTTCTTTGTATACTTCTGACTATGCGGGCCGTGTCCGGGGTTTACGGGAAATGGCGGATTTTCGTTTGCCGGCGATTAAACTTCTTTTATTCAGCGTCTCATCAAAAATGAAAACATTTTTGAAAACTACAAGTCTCAAGCGTTTTAGTGGTGAAAAGATAATTTAAAAAATCGTTTTGTAAATGAGTTTACTCACAGGGTACTTTCTTTGTATACATTCGACTATACGGGCCAAGCCCGGGATTTACGGGAAGTCGCGGGTTTTCGTTTGCCGGCGATTAAACTTCTTTTATTCAGCGTCTCATCAAAAATGAAAACATTTTTAAAAACTACAATTCTCATGCGTTTTAGTGGTAAAAAAATAATTTAAAAAATCGTTCGGGAAATGAGTTTACTCCCTGGGTACTTTCTTTGTATACTTTTGACTATGCGGGCCGAGTCCGGGGTTTACAGGAAATGGCGGGTTTTCGTTTGCCGGCGATTAAACTTCTTTTATTCAGCGTCTCATCAAAAATGAAAACATTTTTGAAAACTACAAGTCTCAAACGTTTTAGTGGTGAAAAGATAATTTAAAAAATCGTTTTGGAAATGAGTTTACTCACAGGGTACTTTCTTTGTATACATTCGACTGTACGGGCCAAGCCCGCGATTTACGGGAAATCGCGGGTTTTCGTTTGCCGGGGATTAAACCACTTTCATTAAGCGTCTCATCAAAAATGAAAACATTTCTGAAAACTACAAGTCTCATGCGTTTTAGTGGTGAAAAAATAATTTAAAAATTCGTTCGGGAAGTGAGTTTACTCACTGGGTACTTTCCTTGTATACTTTTGAATATACGGGCCGAGTCCGGGATTTACGGGAAATCGCGGGTTTTCGTTTGCCGGCGATTAAACTTCTTTTATTCAGCGTCTCATCAAAAATGAAAACATTTTTAAAAACTACAAGTCTCATGGGCTTTAGTGGTGAATAAATAATTTAAATAATCGTTTGGGAAATGAGTTTACTCCCTGGGTACTTTCTTTGTATACTTTTGACTATACGGGCCAAGTCCGGGATTTACGGGAAATCGCAGGTTTTCGTTTGCCGGCGATTAAACTTCTTTTATTCAGCGTCTCATCAAAAATGAAAACATTTTTAAAAACTACAATTCTCATGCGTTTTAGTGGTGAAAAAATAATTTAAAAAATCGTTCGGGAAATGAGTTTACTCCCTGGGTACTTTCTTTGTATACTTTTGCCTATGCGGGCCGAGTCCGGGGTTTACAGGAAATGGCGGGTTTTCGTTTGCCGGCGAATAAACTTCTTTTATTCAGCGTCTCGAAAACATTTTTGAAAACTGCAAGTCTCAAACGTTTTAGTGGTGAAAAGATAATTTAAAAAATCGTTTTGGAAATGAGTTTACTCACAGGGTACTTTCTTTGTATACATTGGACTATACGGGCCAAGCCCAGGATTTACGGGAAATCGCGGGTTTTCGTTTGCCGGGGATTAAACCACTTTCATTAAGCGTCTCATCAAAAATGAAAACATTTCTGAAAACTACAAGTCTCATGCGTTTTAGTGGTGAAAAAATAATTTAAAAATTCGTTCGGGAAGTGAGTTTACTCACTGGGTACTTTCCTTGTATACTTTTGAATATACCGGCCTAGTCCGGGATTTACGGGAAATCGCGGGTTTTCGTTTGCCGGCGATTAAACTTCTTTTATTCAGCGTCTCATCAAAAATGAAAACATTTTTAAAAACTACAAGTCTCATGGGCTTTAGTGGTGAATAAATAATTTAAATAATCGTTTGGGAAATGAGTTTACTCCCTGGGTACTTTCTTTGTATACTTTTGACTATACGGGCCAAGTCCGGGATTTACGGGAAATCGCAGGTTTTCGTTTGCCGGCGATTAAACTTCTTTTATTCAGCGTCTCATCAAAAATGAAAACATTTTTAAAAACTACAAGTCTCATGCGTTTTAGTGGTGAAAAAATAATTTAAAAAATCGTTCCGGAAATGAGTTTACACCCTGGGTACTTTCTTTGTATACTTTTGACTATACGGGCCGAGACCGGGATTTACGGGAAATCGCGGGTTTTCGTTTGCCGGCGATTAAACTTCTTTTATTCAGTATCTCATCAGAAATGAAAATATTTTTGAAAACTACAAGTCTTATGCGTTTTAGTGGTGAAAAAATAATTTAAAAAATCATTCTGGAAATGAGTTTACTCACAGGGTACTTTCTTTGTATACTTTTGACTATACGGGCCGAGACCGGGATTTACGGGAAATCGCGGGTTTTCGTTTGCCGGCGATTAAACCTCTTTCATTATGCGGCTCATCAAAAATGAAAACAATTTTGAAAACTACAAGTCTCATTCGTTTTAGTGGTGAGAAAAAAATTTAAAAAATCTTTCGGGAAATGAGTTTACTCCCTGGGTACTTTCTTTGTATACATTCGACTATACGGGCCAAACCCAGGATTTACGGGAAGACGCGGGTTTTCGTTTGCCGGCGATTAAACTTCTTTTATTCAGCGTCTCATCAAAAATGAAAATATTTTTAAATACTACTAGTCTCATGGGCTTTAGTGGTGAAATAATAATTGAAATAATCGTTTGGGAAATGAGTTTACACCCTGGGTACTTTCTTTGTATACTTTTGACTATACGGGCCGAGACCGGGATTTACGGGAAATCGCGGGTTTTCGTTTGCCGGCGAATAAACTTCTTTTATTCAGCGTCTCATCAGAAATGAAAACATTTTTGAAAACTACAAGTCTTATGCGTTTTAGTGGTGAAAAAATAATTTAAAAAATCGTTCTGGAAATGAGTTTACTCACAGGGTACTTTCTTTGTATACATTCGACTATACGGGCCAAGCCCGGGATTTATGGGAAATCGCGGGTTTTCGTTTGTCGGCGATTAAACCTCTTTCATTATGCGTCTCATCAAAAATGAAAACATTTTTGAAAACTACAAGTCTCACTCGTTTTAGTGGTGAGAAAAAAATTTAAAAAATCTTTCGGGAAATGAGTTTACTCCCTGGGTACTTTCTTTGTATACATTCGACTATACGGGCCAAGCCCGGGATTTACGGGAAGTCGCAGGTTTTCGTTTGCCGGCAATTAAACTTCTTTTATTCAGCGTCTCATCAAAAATGAAAACATTTTTAAAAACTACAAGTCACATGGGATTTAGTGGTGAAATAATAATTTAAAAAATCGTTCGGGAAATGAATTTACACCCCGGGTACTTTCTTTGTATACTTTTGACTATACGGGCCGAGTCCGGGATTTACGGGAAATCGCAGGTTTTCGTTTGCCGGCGATTAAACTTCTTTTATTCAGCGTCTCATCAAAAATGAAAACATTTTTGAAAACTACAAGTCTCATGCGTTTTAGTGGTGAAAAAATAATTTATAAAATCGTTCGGGAAATGAGTTTACTCCCTGGGTACTTTCTTTGTGTACTTTTGACTATACGGGCCGAGTCCGGGATTTACGGGAAGTCGCGGGTTTTCGTTTGCCGGCGATTAAACTTCTTTTATTCAGCGTCTCATCAAAAATGAAAATATTTTTAAATACTACTAGTCTCATGGGCTTTAGTGGTGAAATAATAATTTAAAAAATTGTTTTGGAAATGAGTTTACTCACAGGGTACTTTCTTTGTATACATTCGACTATACGGGCCAAACCCAGGATTTACGGGAAGTCGCGGGTTTTCGTTTGCCGGCGATTAAACTTCTTTTATTCAGCGTCTCATCAAAAATGAAAATATTTTTAAATACTACTAGTCTCATGGGCTTTAGTGGTGAAATAATAATTTAAATAATCGTTTGGGAAATGAGTTTACACCCTGGGTACTTTCTTTGTATACTTTTGACTATACGGGCCGAGACCGGGATTTACGGGAAATCGCGGGTTTTCGTTTGCCGGCGAATAAACTTCTTTTATTCAGCGTCTCATCAGAAATGAAAACATTTTTGAAAACTACAAGTCTTATGCGTTTTAGTGGTGAAAAAATAATTTAAAAAATCGTTCTGGAAATGAGTTTACTCACAGGGTACTTTCTTTGTATACATTCGACTATACGGGCCAAGCCCGGGATTTATGGGAAATCGCGGGTTTTCGTTTGTCGGCGATTAAACCTCTTTCATTATGCGTCTCATCAAAAATGAAAACATTTTTGAAAACTACAAGTCTCACTCGTTTTAGTGGTGAGAAAAACATTTAAAAAATCTTTCGGGAAATGAGTTTACTCCCTGGGTACTTTCTTTGTATACATTCGACTATACGGGCCAAGCCCGGGATTTACGGGAAGTCGCAGGTTTTCGTTTGCCGGCAATTAAACTTCTTTTATTCAGCGTCTCATCAAAAATGAAAACATTTTTAAAAACTACAAGTCACATGGGATTTAGTGGTGAAATAATAATTTAAAAAATCGTTCGGGAAATGAATTTACACCCCGGGTACTTTCTTTGTATACTTTTGACTATACGGGCCGAGTCCGGGATTTACGGGAAATCGCAGGTTTTCGTTTGCCGGCGATTAAACTTCTTTTATTCAGCGTCTCATCAAAAATGAAAACATTTTTGAAAACTACAAGTCTCATGCGTTTTAGTGGTGAAAAAATAATTTATAAAATCGTTCGGGAAATGAGTTTACTCCCTGGGTACTTTCTTTGTGTACTTTTGACTATACGGGCCGAGTCCGGGATTTACGGGAAGTCGCGGGTTTTCGTTTGCCGGCGATTAAACTTCTTTTATTCAGCGTCTCATCAAAAATGAAAATATTTTTAAATACTACTAGTCTCATGGGCTTTAGTGGTGAAATAATAATTTAAAAAATTGTTTTGGAAATGAGTTTACTCACAGGGTACTTTCTTTGTATACATTCGACTATACGGGCCAAGCCCGGGATTTACGGGAAGTCGCGGGTTTTCGTTTGCCGGCGATTAAACTTCTTTTATTCAGTATCTCATCAGAAATGAAAACATTTTTGAAAACTACAAGTCTCAAGCGTTTTAGTGGTGAAAAGATAATTTAAAAAATCGTTTTGGAAATGAGTTTACTCACAGGGTACTTTCTTTGTATACATTCGACTATACGGGCCAAGCCCGGGATTTACGGGAAGTCGCGGGTTTTCGTTTGCCGGCGATTAAACTTCTTTTATTCAGTATCTCATCAGAAATGAAAACATTTTTGAAAACTACAAGTCTTATGCGTTTTAGTGGTGAAAAAATAATTTAAAAAATCATTCTGGAAATGAGTTTACTCACAGGGTACTTTCTTTGTATACATTCGACTATACGGGCCAAGCCCGGGATTTACGGGAAGTCGCGGGTTTTCGTTTGCCGGCGATTAAACTTCTTTTATTCAGCGTCTCATCAAAAATGAAAATATTTTTAAATACTACTAGTCTCATGGGCTTTAGTGGTGAAATAATAATTTAAATAATCGTTTGGGAAATGAGTTTACACCCTGGGTACTTTCTTTGTATACTTTTGACTATACGGGCCGAGACCGGGATTTACGGGAAATCGCGGGTTTTCGTTTGCCGGCGAATAAACTTCTTTTATTCAGCGTCTCATCAGAAATGAAAACATTTTTGAAAACTACAAGTCTTATGCGTTTTAGTGGTGAAAAAATAATTTAAAAAATCGTTCTGGAAATGAGTTTACTCACAGGGTACTTTCTTTGTATACATTCGACTATACGGGCCAAGCCCGGGATTTATGGGAAATCGCGGGTTTTCGTTTGTCGGCGATTAAACCTCTTTCATTATGCGTCTCATCAAAAATGAAAACATTTTTGAAAACTACAAGTCTCACTCGTTTTAGTGGTGAGAAAAAATTTAAAAAATCTTTCGGGAAATGAGTTTACTCCCTGGGTACTTTCTTTGTATACATTCGACTATACGGGCCAAGCCCGGGATTTACAGGAAGTCGCAGGTTTTCGTTTGCCGGCAATTAAACTTCTTTTATTCAGCGTCTCATCAAAAATGAAAACATTTTTAAAAACTACAAGTCTCATGGGCTTTAGTGGTGAAATAATAATTTAAATAATCGTTTGGGAAATGAGTTTACTCCCTAGGTACTTTCTTTGTATACATTCGACTATACGGGCCAAGCCCGGGATTTACGGGAAGTCGCGGGTTTTCGTTTGCCGGCGATTAAACTTCTTTTATTCAGCGTCTCATCAAAAATGAAAACATTTTTAAAAACTACAATTCTCATGCGTTTTAGTGGTGAAAAAATAATTCAAAAAATCGTTCGGGAAATGAGTTTACTCCCTGGGTACTTTCTTTGTATACTTTTGACTATGCGGGCCGAGTCCGGGGTTTACAGGAAATGGCGGGTTTTCGTTTGCCGGCGATTAAACCTCTTTTATTCAGCGTCTCATCAAAAATGAAAACATTTTTGAAAACTACAAGTCTCAAAGGTTTTAGTGGTGAAAAGATAATTTAAAAAATCGTTTTGGAAATGAGTTTACTCACAGGGTACTTTCTTTGTATACATTCGACTAAACGGGCCAAGCCCGGGATTTACGGGAAATCGCGGGTTTTCGTTTGCCGGGGATTAAACCACTTTTATTAAGCGTCTCATCAAAAATGAAAACATTTTTAAAAACTACAAGTCTCATGGGCTTTAGTGGTGAAATAATAATTTAAATAATCGTTTGGGAAATGAGTTTACTCCCTGGGTACTTTCTTTGTATACATTCGACTATACGGGCCAAGCCCGGGATTTACGGGAAGTCGCGGGTTTTCGTTTGCCGGCGATTAAACTTCTTTTATTCAGCGTCTCATCAAAAATGAAAACATTTTTAAAAACTACAATTCTCATGCGTTTTAGTGGTGAAAAAATAATTTAAAAAATCGTTCGGGAAATGAGTTTACTCCCTGGGTACTTTCTTTGTATACTTTTGACTATGCGGGCCGAGTCCGGGGTTTACAGGAAATGGCGGGTTTTCGTTTGCCGGCGATTAAACTTCTTTTATTCAGCGTCTCATCAAAAATGAAAACATTTTTGAAAACTACAAGTCTCAAACGTTTTAGTGGTGAAAAGATAATTTAAAAAATCGTTTTGGAAATGAGTTTACTCACAGGGTACTTTCTTTGTATACATTCGACTATACGGGCCAAGCCCGGGATTTACGGGAAATCGCGGGTTTTCGTTTGCCGGGGATTAAACTACTTTTATTAAGCGTCTCATCAAAAATGAAAACATTTCTGAAAACTACAAGTCTCATGCGTTTTAGTGGTGAAAAAATAATTTAAAAATTCGTTCGGGAAGTGAGTTTACTCACTGGGTACTTTCCTTGTATACTTTTGAATATACGGGCCGAGTCCGGGATTTACGGGAAATCGCGGGTTTTCGTTTGCCGGCGATTAAACTTCTTTTATTCAGCGTCTCATCAAAAATGAAAACATTTTTAAAAACTACAAGTCTCATGGGCTTTAGTGGTGAAATAATAATTTAAATAATCGTTTGGGAAATGAGTTTACTCCCTGGGTACTTTCTTTGTATACATTCGACTATACGGGCCAAGCCCGGGATTTACGGGAAGTCGCGGGTTTTCGTTTGCCGGCGATTAAACTTCTTTTATTCAGCGTCTCATCAAAAATGAAAACATTTTTAAAAACTACAATTCTCATGCGTTTTAGTGGTGAAAAAATAATTTAAAAAATCGTTCGGGAAATGAGTTTACTCCCTGGGTACTTTCTTTGTATACTTTTGACTATGCGGGCCGAGTCCGGGGTTTACAGGAAATCGCGGGTTTTCGTTTGCCGGCGATTAAACTTCTTTTATTCAGCGTCTCATCAAAAATGAAAACATTTTTGAAAACTACAAGTCTCAAACGTTTTAGTGGTGAAAAGATAATTTAAAAAATCGTTTTGGAAATGAGTTTACTCACAGGGTACTTTCTTTGTATACATTCGACTATACGGGCCAAGCCCGGGATTTACGGGAAATCGCGGGTTTTCGTTTGCCGGGGATTAAACCACTTTTATTAAGCGTCTCATCAAAAATGAAAACATTTCTGAAAACTACAAGTCTCATGCGTTTTAGTGGTGAAAAAATAATTTAAAAATTCGTTCGGGAAGTGAGTTTACTCACTGGGTACTTTCCTTGTATACTTTTGAATATACGGGCCGAGTCCGGGATTTACGGGAAATCGCGGGTTTTCGTTTGCCGGCGATTAAACTTCTTTTATTCAGCGTCTCATCAAAAATGAAAACATTTTTAAAAACTACAAGTCTCATGGGCTTTAGTGGTGAAATAATAATTTAAATAATCGTTTGGGAAATGAGTTTACTCCCTGGGTACTTTCTTTGTATACTTTTGACTATACGGGCCAAGTCCGGGATTTACGGGAAATCGCAGGTTTTCGTTTGCCGGCGATTAAACTTCTTTTATTCAGCGTCTCATCAAAAATGAAAACATTTTTGAAAACTACAAGTCTCATGCGTTTTAGTGGTGAAAAAATAATTTAAAAAATCGTTCCGGAAATGAGTTTACACCCTGGGTACTTTGTTTGTATACTTTTGACTATACGGGCCGAGACCGGGATTTACGGGAAATCGCGGGTTTTCGTTTGCCGGCGATTAAACTTCTTTTATTCAGTATCTCATCAGAAATGAAGACATTTTTGAAAACTACAAGTCTTATGCGTTTTAGTGGTGAAAAAATAATTTAAAAAATCATTCTGGAAATGAGTTTACTCACAGGGTACTTTCTTTGTATACATTCGACTATACGGGCCAAGCCCGGGATTTACGGGAAATAGCGGGTTTTCGTTTGCCGGCGATTAAACCTCTTTCATTATGCGTCTCATCAAAAATGAAAACATTTTTGAAAACTACAAGTCTCATTCGTTTTAGTGGTGAGAAAAAAATTTAAAAAATCTTTCGGGAAATGAGTTTACTCCCTGGGTACTTTCTTTGTATACATTCGACTATACGGGCCAAGCCTGGGATTTACGGGAAGTCGCGGGTTTTCGTTTGCCGGCGATTAAACTTCTTTTATTCAGCGTCTCATCAAAAATGAAAATATTTTTAAATACTACTAGTCTCATGGGCTTTAGTGGTGAAATAATAATTTAAATAATCGTTTGGGAAATGAGTTTACTCCCTGGGTACTTTCTTTGTATACTTTTGACTATACGGGCCAAGTCCGGGATTTACGGGAAATCGCAGGTTTTCGTTTGCCGGCGATTAAACTTCTTTTATTCAGCGTCTCATCAAAAATGAAAACATTTTTGAAAACTACAAGTCTCATGCGTTTTAGTGGTGAAAAAATAATTTAAAAAATCGTTCCGGAAATGAGTTTACACCCTGGGTACTTTGTTTGTATTATTTTGACTATACGGGCCGAGACCGGGATTTACGGGAAATCGCGGGTTTTCGTTTGCCGGCGATTAAACTTCTTTTATTCAGTATCTCATCAGAAATGAAGACATTTTTGAAAACTACAAGTCTTATGCGTTTTAGTGGTGAAAAAATAATTTAAAAAATCATTCTGGAAATGAGTTTACTCACAGGGTACTTTCTTTGTATACATTCGACTATACGGGCCAAGCCCGGGATTTACGGGAAATAGCGGGTTTTCGTTTGCCGGCGATTAAACCTCTTTCATTATGCGTCTCATCAAAAATGAAAACATTTTTGAAAACTACAAGTCTCATTCGTTTTAGTGGTGAGAAAAAAATTTAAAAAATCTTTCGGGAAATGAGTTTACTCCCTGGGTACTTTCTTTGTATACATTCGACTATACGGGCCAAGCCCGGGATTTACGGGAAGTCGCGGGTTTTCGTTTGCCGGCGATTAAACTTCTTTTATTCAGCGTCTCATCAAAAATGAAAATATTTTTAAATACTACTAGTCTCATGGGCTGTAGTGGTGAAATAATAATTTAAATAATCGTTTGGGAAATGAGTTTACACCCTGGGTACTTTCTTTGTATACTTTTGACTATACGGGCCGAGACCGGGATTTACGGGAAATCGCGGGTTTTCGTTTGCCGGCGAATAAACTTCTTTTATTCAGCGTCTCATCAGAAATGAAAACATTTTTGAAAACTACAAGTCTTATGCGTTTTAGTGGTGAAAAAATAATTTAAAAAATCGTTCTGGAAATGAGTCTACTCACAGGGTACTTTCTTTGTATACATTCGACTATACGGGCCAAGCCCGGGATTTATGGGAAATCGCGGGTTTTCGTTTGTCGTTGATTAAACCTCTTTCATTATGCGTCTCATCAAAAATGAAAACATTTTTGAAAACTACAAGTCTCACTCGTTTTAGTGGTGAGAAAAAAATTTAAAAAATCTTTCGGGAAATGAGTTTACTCCCTGGGTACTTTCTTTGTATACATTCGACTATACGGGCCAAGCCCGGGATTTACGGGAAGTCGCAGGTTTTCGTTTGCCGGCAATTAAACTTCTTTTATTCAGCGTCTCATCAAAAATGAAAACATTTTTAAAAACTACAAGTCACATGGGATTTAGTGGTGAAATAATAATTTAAAAAATCGTTCGGGAAATGAATTTACACCCCGGGTACTTTCTTTGTATACTTTTGACTATACGGGCCGAGTCCGGGATTTACGGGAAATCGCAGGTTTTCGTTTGCCGGCGATTAAACTTCTTTTATTCAGCGTCTCATCAAAAATGAAAACATTTTTGAAAACTACAAGTCTCATGCGTTTTAGTGGTGAAAAAATAATTTATAAAATCGTTCGGGAAATGAGTTTACTCCCTGGGTACTTTCTTTGTATACTTTTGACTATACAAGCCGAGTCCGGGATTTACGGGAAGTCGCGGGTTTTCGTTTGCCGGCGATTAAACTTCTTTTATTCAGCGTCTCATCAAAAATGAAAATATTTTTAAATACTACTAGTCTCATGGGCTTTAGTGGTGAAATAATAATTTAAAAAATCGTTCGGAAAATGAATTTACACCCTGGGTACTTTCTTTGTATACTTTTGACTATACGGGCCGAGTCCGGGATTTACCGGAAATCGCAGGTTTTCGTTTGCCCGCGATTAAATTTCTTTTATTCAGCGTCTCATCAAAAATGAAAACATTTTTAAAAACTACAAGTCTCATGCGTTTTAGTGGTGAAAAAATAATTTAAAAAATCGTTCGGGAAATGAGTTTACTCCCTGGGTACTTTCTTTGTATACTTTTGACTATGCAGGCCGAGTCCGGGGTTTGCGGGAAATGGCGGGTTTTCGTTTGCCGGCGATTAAACTTCTTTTATTCAGCGTCTCATCAAAAATGAAAACATTTTTGAAAACTACAAGTCTCAAGCGTTTTAGTGGTGAAAAGATAATTTAAAAAATCGTTTTGGAAATGAGTTTACTCACAGGGTACTTTCTTTGTATACATTGGACTATACGGGCCAAGCCCGGGATTTAGGGAAATCGCGGGTTTTCGTTTGCCGACGATTAAACCACTTTCATTAAGCGTCTCATCAAAAATGAAAACATTTCTGAAAACTACAAGTCTCATGCGTTTTAGTGGTGAAAAGATAATTTAAAAATTCGTTCGGGAAATGAGTTTACTCACTGGGTACTTTCCTTGTATACTTTTGAATATACGGGCCGAGTCCGGGATTTACGGGAAATCGCGGGTTTTCGTTTGCCGGCGATTAAACTTCTTTTATTCAGCGTCTCATCAAAAATGAAAAAATTTTTAAAACTACAAGTCTCATGGGCTTTAGTGGTGAAATAATTATTTAAATAATCGTTTGGGAAATGAGTTTACTCCCTGGGTACTTTCTTTGTATACTTTTGACTATACGGGCCAAGTCCGGGATTTACGGGAAATCGCAGGTTTTCGTTTGCCGGCGATTAAACTTCTTTTATTCAGCGTCTCATCAAAAATGAAAACAATTTTAAATACTACAAGTCTCATGCGTTTTAGTGGTGAAAAAATAATTTAAAAATTCGTTCGGGAAGTGAGTTTACTCACTGGGTACTTTCCTTGTATACTTTTGAATATACGGGCCGAGTCCGGGATTTACGGGAAATCGCGGGTTTTCGTTTTCCGGCGATTAAACTTCTTTTATTCAGCGTCTCATCAAAAATGAAAACATTTTTAAAAACTACAAGTCTCATGGGCTTTAGTGGTGAAATAATAATTTAAATAATCGTTTGGGAAATGAGTTTACTCCCTGGGTACTTTCTTTGTATACTTTTGACTATACGGGCCAAGTCCGGGATTTACGGGAAATCGCAGGTTTTCGTTTGCCGGCGATTAAACTTCTTTTATTCAGCGTCTCATCAAAAATGAAAACATTTTTGAAAACTACAAGTCTCATGCGTTTTAGTGGTGAAAAAATAATTTAAAAAATCGTTCCGGAAATGAGTTTACACCCTGGGTACTTTCTTTGTATACTTTTGACTATACGGGCCGAGACCGGGATTTACGGGAAATCGCGGGTTTTCGTTTGCCGGCGATTAAACTTCTTTTATTCCGTATCTCATCAGAAATGAAAACATTTTTGAAAACTACAAGTCTTATGCGTTTTAGTGGTGAAAAAATAATTTAAAAAATCATTCTGGAAATGAGTTTACTCACAGGGTACTTTCTTTGTATACATTCGACTATACGGGCCAAGCCCGGGATTTACGGGAAATAGCGGGTTTTCGTTTGCCGGCGATTAAACCTCTTTCATCATGCGTCTCATCAAAAATGAAAACATTTTTGAAAACTACAAGTCTCATTCGTTTTAGTGGTGAGAAAAAAATTTAAAAAATCTTTCGGGAAATGAGTTTACTCCCTGGGTACTTTCTTTGTATACATTCGACTATACGGGCCAAGCCCGGGATTTACGGGAAGTCGCGGGTTTTCGTTTGCCGGCGATTAAACTTCTTTTATTCAGCGTCTCATCAAAAATGAAAATATTTTTAAATACTACTAGTCTCATGGGCTTTAGTGGTGAAATAATAATTTAAATAATCGTTTGGGAAATGAGTTTACACCCTGGGTACTTTCTTTGTATACTTTTGACTATACGGGCCGAGACCAGGATTTACGGGAAATCGCGGGTTTTCGTTTTCCGGCGAATAAACTTCTTTTATTCAGCGTCTCATCAGAAATGAAAACATTTTTGAAAACTACAAGTCTCACTCGTTTTAGTGGTGAGAAAAAAATTTAAAAAATCTTTCGGGAAATGAGTTTACTCCCTGGGTACTTTCTTTGTATACATTCGACTATACGGGCCAAGCCCGGGATTTACAGGAAGTCGCAGGTTTTCGTTTGCCGGCAATTAAACTTCTTTTATTCAGCGTCTCATCAAAAATGAAAACATTTTTAAAAACTACAAGTCTCATGGGCTTTAGTGGTGAAATAATAATTTAAATAATCGTTTGGGAAATGAGTTTACTCCCTGGGTACTTTCTTTGTATACATTCGACTATACGGGCCAAGCCCGGGATTTACGGGAAGTCGCGGGTTTTCGTTTGCCGGCGATTAAACTTCTTTTATTCAGCGTCTCATCAAAAATGAAAACATTTTTAAAAACTACAATTCTCATGCGTTTTAGTGGTGAAAAAATAATTTAAAAAATCGTTCGGGAAATGAGTTTACTCCCTGGGTACTTTCTTTGTATACTTTTGATTATGCGGGCCGAGTCCGGGGTTTACAGGAAATGGCGGGTTTTCGTTTGCCGGCGATTAAACTTCTTTTATTCAGCGTCTCATCAAAAATGAAAACATTTTTGAAAACTACAAGTCTCAAACGTTTTAGTGGTGAAAACATAATTTAAAAAATCGTTTTGGAAATGAGTTTACTCACAGGGTACTTTCTTTGTATACATTCGACTATACGGGCCAAGCCCGGGATTTACGGGAAATCGCGGGTTTTCGTTTGCCGGGGATTAAACCACTTTTATTAAGCGTCTCATCAAAAATGAAAACATTTCTGAAAACTACAAGTCTCATGCGTTTTAGTGGTGAAAAAATAATTTAAAAATTCGTTCGGGAAGTGAGTTTACTCACTGGGTACTTTCCTTGTATACTTTTGAATATACGGGCCGAGTCCGGGATTTACGGGAAATCGCGGGTTTTCGTTTGCCGGCGATTAAACTTCTTTTATTCAGCGTCTCATCAAAAATGAAAACATTTTTAAAAACTACAAGTCTCATGGGCTTTAGTGGTGAAATAATAATTTAAATAATCGTTTGGGAAATGAGTTTACTCCCTGGGTACTTTCTTTGTATACTTTTGACTATACGGGCCAAGTCCGGGATTTACGGGAAATCGCAGGTTTTCGTTTGCCGGCGATTAAACTTCTTTTATTCAGCGTCTCATCAAAAATGAAAACATTTTTGAAAACTACAAGTCTCATGCGTTTTAGTGGTGAAAAAATAATTTAAAAAATCGTTCCGGAAATGAGTTTACACCCTGGGTACTTTCTTTGTATACTTTTGACTATACGGGCCGAGACCGGGATTTACGGGAAATCGCGGGTTTTCGTTTGCCGGCGATTAAACTTCTTTTATTCAGTATCTCATCAGAAATGAAAACATTTTTGAAAACTACAAGTCTTATGCGTTTTAGTGGTGAAAAAATAATTTAAAAAATCATTCTGGAAATGAGTTTACTCACAGGGTACTTTCTTTGTATACATTCGACTATACGGGCCAAGCCCGGGATTTACGGGAAATAGCGGGTTTTCGTTTGCCGGCGATTAAACCTCTTTCATTATGCGTCTCATCAAAAATGAAAACATTTTTGAAAACTACAAGTCTCAAACGTTTTAGTGGTGAAAAGATAATTTAAAAAATCGTTTTGGAAATGAGTTTACTCACAGGGTACTTTCTTTGTATACATTCGACTATACGGGCCAAGCCCGGGATTTACGGGAAATCGCGGGTTTTCGTTTGCCGGGGATTAAACCACTTTTATTAAGCGTCTCATCAAAAATGAAAACATTTCTGAAAACTACAAGTCTCATGCGTTTTAGTGGTGAAAAAATAATTTAAAAATTCGTTCGGGAAGTGAGTTTACTCACTGGGTACTTTCCTTGTATACTTTTGAATATACGGGCCGAGTCCGGGATTTACGGGAAATCGCGGGTTTTCGTTTGCCGGCGATTAAACTTCTTTTATTCAGCGTCTCATCAAAAATGAAAACATTTTTAAAAACTACAAGTCTCATGGGCTTTAGTGGTGAAATAATAATTTAAATAATCGTTTGGGAAATGAGTTTACTCCCTGGGTACTTTCTTTGTATACTTTTGACTATACGGGCCAAGTCCGGGATTTACGGGAAATCGCAGGTTTTCGTTTGCCGGCGATTAAACTTCTTTTATTCAGCGTCTCATCAAAAATGAAAACATTTTTGAAAACTACAAGTCTCATGCGTTTTAGTGGTGAAAAAATAATTTAAAAAATCGTTCCGGAAATGAGTTTACACCCTGGGTACTTTCTTTGTATACTTTTGACTATACGGGCCGAGACCGGGATTTACGGGAAATCGCGGGTTTTCGTTTGCCGGCGATTAAACTTCTTTTATTCAGTATCTCATCAGAAATGAAAACATTTTTGAAAACTACAAGTCTTATGCGTTTTAGTGGTGAAAAAATAATTTAAAAAATCATTCTGGAAATGAGTTTACTCACAGGGTACTTTCTTTGTATACATTCGACTATACGGGCCAAGCCCGGGATTTACGGGAAATAGCGGGTTTTCGTTTGCCGGCAATTAAACCTCTTTCATTATGCGTCTCATCAAAAATGAAAACATTTTTGAAAACTACAAGTCTCATTCGTTTTAATGGTGAGAAAAAAATTTAAAAAATCTTTCGGGAAATGAGTTTACTCCCTGGGTACTTTCTTTGTATACATTCGACTATACGGGCCAAGCCCGGGATTTACGGGAAGTCGCGGGTTTTCGTTTGCCGGCGATTAAACTTCTTTTATTCAGCGTCTCATCAAAAATGAAAATATTTTTAAATACCACTAGTCTCATGGGCTTTAGTGGTGAAATAATAATTTAAATAATCGTTTGGGAAATGAGTTTACACCCTGGGTACTTTCTTTGTATACTTTTGACTATACGGGCCGAGACCGGGATTTACGGGAAATCGCGGGTTTTCGTTTGCCGGCGAATAAACTTCTTTTATTCAGCGTCTCATCAGAAATGAAAACATTTTTGAAAACTACAAGTCTTATGCGTTTTAGTGGTGAAAAAATAATTTAAAAAATCGTTCTGGAAATGAGTTTACTCACAGGGTACTTTCTTTGTATACATTCGACTATACGGGCCAAGCCCGGGATTTATGGGAAATCGCGGGTTTTTGTTTGTCGTTGATTAAACCTCTTTCATTATGCGTCTCATCAAAAATGAAAACATTTTTGAAAACTACAAGTCTCACTCGTTTTAGTGGTGAGAAAAAAATTTAAAAAATCTTTCGGGAAATGAGTTTACTCCCTGGGTACTTTCTTTGTATACATTCGACTATACGGGCCAAGCCCGGGATTTACGGGAAGTCGCAGGTTTTCGTTTGCCGGCAATTAAACTTCTTTTATTCAGCGTCTCATCAAAAATGAAAACATTTTTAAAAACTACAAGTCACATGGGATTTAGTGGTGAAATAATAATTTAAAAAATCGTGCGGGAAATGAATTTACACCCCGGGTACTTTCTTTGTATACTTTTGACTATACGGGCCGAGTCCGGGATTTACGGGAAATCGCAGGTTTTCGTTTGCCGGCGATTAAACTTCTTTTATTCAGCGTCTCATCAAAAATGAAAACATTTTTGAAAACTACAAGTCTCATGCGTTTTAGTGGTGAAAAAATAATTTATAAAATCGTTCGGGAAATGAGTTTACTCCCTGGGTACTTTCTTTGTATACTTTTGACTATACGGGCCGAGTCCGGGATTTACGGGAAGTCGCGGGTTTTCGTTTGCCGGCGATTAAACTTCTTTTATTCAGCGTCTCATCAAAAATGAAAATATTTTTAAATACTACTAGTCTCATGGGCTTTAGTGGTGAAATAATAATTTAAAAAATTGTTTTTGAAATGAGTTTACTCACAGGGTACTTTCTTTGTATACATTCGACTATACGGGCCAAGCCTGGGATTTACGGGAAGTCGCGGGTTTTCGTTTGCCGGCGATTAAACTTCTTTTATTCAGCGTCTCATCAAAAATGAAAATATTTTTAAATACTACTAGTCTCATGGGTTTTAGTGGTGAAATAATAATTTAAAAAATCGTTCGGGAAATGAATTTACACCCTGAGTACTTTCTTTGTATACTTTTGACTATACGGGCCGAGTCCGGGATTTACTGGAAATCGCAGGTTTTCGTTTGCCCGCGATTAAACTTCTTTTATTCAGCGTCTCATCAAAAATGAAAACATTTTTAAAAACTACAAGTCTCATGCGTTTTAGTGGTGAAAAAATAATTTAAAAAATCGTTCGGGAAATGAGTTTACTCCCTGGGTACTTTCTTTGTATACTTTTGACTATGCAGGCCGAGTCCGGGGTTTGCGGGAAATGGCGGGTTTTCGTTTGCCGGCGATTAAACTTCTTTTATTCAGCGTCTCATCAAAAATGAAAACATTTTTGAAAACTACAAGTCTTATGCGTTTTAGTGGTGAAAAAATAATTTAAAAAATCATTCTGGAAATGAGTTTACTCACAGGGTACTTTCTTTGTATACATTCGACTATACGGGCCAAGCCCGGGATTTACGGGAAATAGCGGGTTTTCGTTTGCCGGCGATTAAACCTCTTTCATTATGCGTCTCATCAAAAATGAAAACATTTTTGAAAACTACAAGTCTCATTCGTTTTAATGGTGAGAAAAAAATTTAAAAAATCTTTCGGGAAATGAGTTTACTCCCTGGGTACTTTCTTTGTATACATTCGACTATACGGGCCAAGCCCGGGATTTACGGGAAGTCGCGGGTTTTCGTTTGCCGGCGATTAAACTTCTTTTATTCAGCGTCTCATCAAAAATGAAAATATTTTTAAATACCACTAGTCTCATGGGCTTTAGTGGTGAAATAATAATTTAAATAATCGTTTGGGAAATGAGTTTACACCCTGGGTACTTTCTTTGTATACTTTTGACTATACGGGCCGAGACCGGGATTTACGGGAAATCGCGGGTTTTCGTTTGCCGGCGAATAAACTTCTTTTATTCAGCGTCTCATCAGAAATGAAAACATTTTTGAAAACTACAAGTCTTATGCGTTTTAGTGGTGAAAAAATAATTTAAAAAATCGTTCTGGAAATGAGTTTACTCACAGGGTACTTTCTTTGTATACATTCGACTATACGGGCCAAGCCCGGGATTTATGGGAAATCGCGGGTTTTTGTTTGTCGTTGATTAAACCTCTTTCATTATGCGTCTCATCAAAAATGAAAACATTTTTGAAAACTACAAGTCTCACTCGTTTTAGTGGTGAGAAAAAAATTTAAAAAATCTTTCGGGAAATGAGTTTACTCCCTGGGTACTTTCTTTGTATACATTCGACTATACGGGCCAAGCCCGGGATTTACGGGAAGTCGCAGGTTTTCGTTTGCCGGCAATTAAACTTCTTTTATTCAGCGTCTCATCAAAAATGAAAACATTTTTAAAAACTACAAGTCACATGGGATTTAGTGGTGAAATAATAATTTAAAAAATCGTGCGGGAAATGAATTTACACCCCGGGTACTTTCTTTGTATACTTTTGACTATACGGGCCGAGTCCGGGATTTACGGGAAATCGCAGGTTTTCGTTTGCCGGCGATTAAACTTCTTTTATTCAGCGTCTCATCAAAAATGAAAACATTTTTGAAAACTACAAGTCTCATGCGTTTTAGTGGTGAAAAAATAATTTATAAAATCGTTCGGGAAATGAGTTTACTCCCTGGGTACTTTCTTTGTATACTTTTGACTATACGGGCCGAGTCCGGGATTTACGGGAAGTCGCGGGTTTTCGTTTGCCGGCGATTAAACTTCTTTTATTCAGCGTCTCATCAAAAAATGAAAATATTTTTAAATACTACTAGTCTCATGGGCTTTAGTGGTGAAATAATAATTTAAAAAATTGTTTTTGAAATGAGTTTACTCACAGGGTACTTTCTTTGTATACATTCGACTATACGGGCCAAGCCTGGGATTTACGGGAAGTCGCGGGTTTTCGTTTGCCGGCGATTAAACTTCTTTTATTCAGCGTCTCATCAAAAATGAAAATATTTTTAAATACTACTAGTCTCATGGGCTTTAGTGGTGAAATAATAATTTAAAAAATCGTTCGGGAAATGAATTTACACCCTGGGTACTTTCTTTGTATACTTTTGACTATACGGGCCGAGTCCGGGATTTACTGGAAATCGCAGGTTTTCGTTTGCCCGCGATTAAACTTCTTTTATTCAGCGTCTCATCAAAAATGAAAACATTTTTAAAAACTACAAGTCTCATGCGTTTTAGTGGTGAAAAAATAATTTAAAAAATCGTTCGGGAAATGAGTTTACTCCCTGGGTACTTTCTTTGTATACTTTTGACTATGCAGGCCGAGTCCGGGGTTTGCGGGAAATGGCGGGTTTTCGTTTGCCGGCGATTAAACTTCTTTTATTCAGCGTCTCATCAAAAATGAAAACATTTTTGAAAACTACAAGTCTCAAGCGTTTTAGTGGTGAAAAGATAATTTAAAAAATCGTTTTGGAAATGAGTTTACTCACAGGGTACTTTCTTTGTATACATTGAACTATACGGGCCAAGCCCGGGATTTAGGGAAATCGCGGGTTTTCGTTTGCCGACGATTAAACCACTTTCATTAAGGGTCTCATCAAAAATGAAAACATTTCTGAAAACTACAAGTCTCATGCGTTTTAGTGGTGAAAAGATAATTTAAAAATTCGTTCGGGAAATGAGTTTACTCACTGGGTACTTTCCTTGTATACTTTTGAATATACGGGCCGAGTCCGGGATTTACGGGAAATCGCGGGTTTTCGTTTGCCGGCGATTAAACTTCTTTTATTCAGCGTCTCATCAAAAATGAAAACATTTTTAAAACTACAAGTCTCATGGGCTTTAGTGGTGAAATAATTATTTAAATAATCGTTTGGGAAATGAGTTTACTCCCTGGGTACTTTCTTTGTATACTTTTGACTATACGGGCCAAGTCCCGGATTTACGGGAAATCGCAGGTTTTCGTTTGCCGGCGATTAAACTTCTTTTATTCAGCGTCTCATCAAAAATGAAAACATTTTTAAATACTACTAGTCTCATGGGCTTTAGTGGTGAAATAATAATTTAAAAAATCGTTCGGGAAATGAGTTTACACCCTGGGTACTTTCTTTGTATACTTTTGACTATACGGGCCGAGTCCGGGATTTACTGGAAATCGCAGGTTTTCGTTTGCCCGCGATTAAACTTCTTTTATTCAGCGTCTCATCAAAAATGAAAACATTTTTGAAAACTACAAGTCTCATGCGTTTTAGTGGTGAAAAAATAATTTAAAAAATCGTTCGGGAAATGAGTTTACTCCCTGGGTACTTTCTTTGTATACTTCTGACTATGCGGGCCGTGTCCGGGGTTTACGGGAAATGGCGGGTTTTCGTTTGCCGGCGATTAAACTTCTTTTATTCAGCGTCTCATCAAAAATGAAAACATTTTTGAAAACTACAAGTCTCAAGCGTTTTAGTGGTGAAAAGATAATTTAAAAAATCGTTTTGGAAATGAGTTTACTCACAGGGTACTTTCTTTGTATACATTCGACTATACGGGCCAAGCCCGGGATTTACGGGAAGTCGCGGGTTTTCGTTTGCCGGCGATTAAACTTCTTTTATTCAGCGTCTCATCAAAAATGAAAACATTTTTAAAAACTACAATTCTCATGCGTTTTAGTGGTGAAAAAATAATTTAAAAAATCCTTCGGGAAATGAGTTTACTCCCTGGGTACTTTCTTTGTATACTTTTGACTATGCAGGCCGAGTCCGGGGTTTACAGGAAATGGCGGGTTTTCGTTTGCCGGCGATTAAACTTCTTTTATTCAGCGTCTCATCAAAAATGAATACATTTTTGAAAACTAAAAGTCTCAAACGTTTTAGTGGTGAAAAGATAATTTAAAAAATCGTTTTGGAAATGAGTTTACTCACAGGGTACTTTCTTTGTATACATTCGACTATACGGGCCAAGCCCGGGATTTACGGGAAATCGCGGGTTTTCGTTTGCCGGGGATTAAACCACTTTCATTAAGCGTCTCATCAAAAATGAAAACATTTCTGAAAACTACAAGTCTCATGCGTTTTAGTGGTGAAAAAATAATTTAAAAATTCGTTCGGGAAGTGAGTTTACTCACTGGGTACTTTCCTTGTATACTTTTGAATATACGGGCCGAGTCCGGGATTTACGGGAAATCGCGGGTTTTCGTTTGCCGGCGATTAAACTTCTTTTATTCAGCGTCTCATCAAAAATGAAAACATTTTTAAAAACTACAAGTCTCAAACGTTTTAGTGGTGAAAAGATAATTTAAAAAATCGTTTTGGAAATGAGTTTACTCACAAGGTACTTTCTTTGTATACATTCGACTATACGGGCCAAGCCCGGGATTTACGGGAAATCGCGGGTTTTCGTTTGCCGGGGATTAAACCACTTTCATTGAGCGTCTCATCAAAAATGAAAACATTTCTGAAAACTACAAGTCTCATGCGTTTTAGTGGTGAAAAAATAATTTAAAAATTCGTTCGGGAAGTGAGTTTACTCACTGGGTACTTTCCTTGTATACTTTTGAATATACGGGCCGAGTCCGGGATTTACGGGAAATCGCGGGTTTTCGTTTGCCGGCGATTAAACTTCTTTTATTCAGCGTCTCATCAAAAATGAAAACATTTTTAAAAACTACAAGTCTCATGGGCTTTAGTGGTGAAATAATAATTTAAATAATCGTTTGGGAAATGAGTTTACTCACAGGGTACTTTCTTTGTATACATTCGACTATACGGGCCAAGCCCGGGATTTACGGGAAGTCGCGGGTTTTCGTTTGCCGGCGATTAAACTTCTTTTATTCAGCGTCTCATCAAAAATGAAAACATTTTTAAAAACTACAATTCTCATGCGTTTTAGTGGTGAAAAAATAATTTAAAAAATCCTTCGGGAAATGAGTTTACTCCCTGGGTACTTTCTTTGTATACTTTTGACTATGCAGGCCGATTCCGGGGTTTACAGGAAATGGCGGGTTTTCGTTTGCCGGCGATTAAACTTCTTTTATTCAGCGTCTCATCAAAAATGAAAACATTTTTGAAAACTAAAAGTCTCAAACGTTTTAGTGGTGAAAAGATAATTTAAAAAATCGTTTTGGAAATGAGTTTACTCACAGGGTACTTTCTTTGTATACATTCGACTGTACGGGCCAAGCCCGGGATTTACGGGAAATCGCGGGTTTTCGTTTGCCGGGGATTAAACCACTTTCATTAAGCGTCTCATCAAAAATGAAAACATTTCTGAAAACTACAAGTCTCATGCGTTTTAGTGGTGAAAAAATAATTTAAAAATTCGTTCGGGAAGTGAGTTTACTCACTGGGTACTTTCCTTGTATACTTTTGAATATACGGGCCGAGTCCGGGATTTACGGGAAATCTCGGGTTTTCGTTTGCCGGCGATTAAACTTCTTTTATTCAGCGTCTCATCAAAAATGAAAACATTTTTAAAAACTACAAGTCTCATGGGCTTTAGTGGTGAAACAATAATTTAAATAATCGTTTGGGAAATGAGTTTACTCCCTGGGTACTTTCTTTGTATACTTTTGACTATACGGGCCAAGTCCGGGATTTACGGGAAATCGCAGGTTTTCGTTTGCCGGCGATTAAACTTCTTTTATTCAGCGTCTCATCAAAAATGAAAACATTTTTGAAAACTACAAGTCTCATGCGTTTTAGTGGTGAAAAAATAATTTAAAAAATCGTTCTGGAAATGAGTTTACACCCTGGGTACTTTCTTTGTATACTTTTGACTATGCGGGCCGAGTCCGGGGTTTACAGGAAATGGCGGGTTTTCGTTTGCCGGCGATTAAACTTCTTTTATTCAGCGTCTCATCAAAAATGAAAACATTTTTGAAAACTACAAGTCTCAAACGTTTTAGTGGTGAAAAGATAATTTAAAAAATCGTTTTGGAAATAAGTTTACTCCCTGGGTACTTTCTTTGTATACATTCGACTATACGGGCCAAGCCCGGGATTTACGGGAAGTCGCGGGTTTTCGTTTGCCGGCGATTAAACTTCTTTTATTCAGCGTCTCATCAAAAATGAAAACATTTTTAAAAACTACAAGTCTCATGGGCTTTAGTGGTGAAATAATAATTTAAATAATCGTTTGGGAAATGAGTTTACTCCCTGGGTACTTTCTTTGTATACTTTTGACTATACGGGCCAAGTCCGGGATTTACGGGAAATCGCAGGTTTTCGTTTGCCGGCGATTAAACTTCTTTTATTCAGCGTCTCATCAAAAATGAAAACATTTTTGAAAACTGCAAGTCTCATGCGTTTTAGTGGTGAAAAAATAATTTAAAAAATCGGTCGGGAAATGAGTTTACTCCCTGGGTACTTTCTTTGTATACTTTTGACTATGCAGCCGGAGTCCGGGGTTTGCAGGAAATGGCGGGTTTTCGTTTGCCGGCGATTAAACTTCTTTTATTCAGCGTCTCATCAAAAATGAAAACATTTTTGAAAACTACAAGTCTCAAGCGTTTTAGTGGTGAAAAGATAATTTAAAAAATCGTTTTGGAAATGAGTTTACTCACAGGGTACTTTCTTTGTATACATTCGACTATACGGGCCAAGCCCGGGATTTAGGGAAATCGCGGGTTTTCGTTTGCCGACGATTAAACCACTTTCATTAAGCGTCTCATCAAAAATGAAAACATTTCTGAAAACTACAAGTCTCATGCGTTTTAGTGGTGAAAAGATAATTTAAAAATTCGTTCGGGAAATGAGTTTACTCACTGGGTACTTTCCTTGTATACTTTTGAATATACGGGCCGAGTCCGGGATTTACGGGAAATCGCGGGTTTTCGTTTGCCGGCGATTAAACTTCTTTTATTCAGCGTCTCATCAAAAATGAAAACATTTTTAAAACTACAAGTCTCATGGGCTTTAGTGGTGAAATAATTATTTAAATAATCGTTTGGGAAATGAGTTTACTCCCTGGGTACTTTCTTTGTATACTTTTGACTATACGGGCCAAGTCCGGGGGCTTACGGGAAATCGCAGGTTTTCGTTTGCCGGCGATTAAACTTCTTTTATTCAGCGTCTCATCAAAAATGAAAACATTTTTAAATACTACTAGTCTCATGGGCTTTAGTGGTGAAATAATAATTTAAAAAATCGTTCGGGAAATGAGTTTACACCCTTGGTACTTTCTTTGTATACTTTTGACTATACGGGCCGAGTCCGGGATTTACTGGAAATCGCAGGTTTTCGTTTGCCCGCGATTAAACTTCTTTCATTCAGCGTCTCATCAAAAATGAAAACATTTTTGAAAACTACAAGTCTCATGCGTTTTAGTGGTGAAAAAATAATTTAAAAAATCGTTCGGGAAATGAGTTTACTCCCTGGGTACTTTCTTTGTATACTTCTGACTATGCGGGCCGTGTCCGGGGTTTACGGGAAATGGCGGGTTTTCGTTTGCCGGCGATTAAACTTCTTTTATTCAGCGTCTCATCAAAAATGAAAACATTTTTGAAAACTACAAGTCTCAAGCGTTTTAGTGGTGAAAAGATAATTTAAAAAATCGTTTTGGAAATGAGTTTACTCACAGGGTACTTTCTTTGTATACATTCGACTATACGGGCCAAGCCCGGGATTTACGGGAAGTCGCGGGTTTTCGTTTGCCGGCGATTAAACTTCTTTTATTCAGCGTCTCATCAAAAATGAAAACATTTTTAAAAACTACAATTCTCATGCGTTTTAGTGGTGAAAAAATAATTTAAAAAATCCTTCGGGAAATGAGTTTACTCCCTGGGTACTTTCTTTGTATACTTTTGACTATGCGGGCCGAGTCCGGGGTTTACAGGAAATGGTGGGTTTTCGTTTGCCGGCGATTAAACTTCTTTTATTCAGCATCTCATCAAAAATGAAAACATTTTTGAAAACTACAAGTCTCAAACGTTTTAGTGGTGAAAAGATAATTTAAAAAATCGTTTTGGAAATGAGTTTACTCACAGGGTACTTTCTTTGTATACATTCGACTATACGGGCCAAGCCCGGGATTTACGGGAAATCGCGGGTTTTCGTTTGCCGGGGATTAAACCACTTTCATTAAGCGTCTCATCAAAAATGAAAACAGTTCTGAAAACTACAAGTCTCATGCGTTTTAGTGGTGAAAAAATAATTTAAAAATTCGTTCGGGAAGTGAGTTTAATCACTGGGTACTTTCCTTGTATACTTTTGAATATACGGGCCGAGTCCGGGATTTACGGGAAATCGCGGGTTTTCGTTTGCCGGCGATTAAACTTCTTTTATTCAGCGTCTCATCAAAAATGAAAACATTTTTAAAAACTACAAGTCTCATGGGCTTTAGTGGTGAAATAATAATTTAAATAATCGTTTGGGAAATGAGTTTACTCCCTGGGTACTTTCTTTGTATACTTTTGACTATACGGGCCAAGTCCGGGATTTACGGGAAATCGCAGGTTTTCGTTTGCCGGCGATTAAACTTCTTTTATTCAGCGTCTCATCAAAAATGAAAACATTTTTGAAAACTACAAGTCTCATGCGTTTTAGTGGTGAAAAAATAATTTAAAAAATCGTTCCGGAAATGAGTTTACACCCTGGGTACTTTCTTTGTATACTTTTGACTATGCGGGCCGAGTCCGGGGTTTACAGGAAATGGCGGGTTTTCGTTTGCCGGCGATTAAACTTCTTTTATTCAGCGTCTCATCAAAAATGAAAACATTTTTGAAAACTACAAGTCTCAAACGTTTTAGTGGTGAAAAGATAATTTAATAAATCGTTTTGGAAATGAGTTTACTCACAAGGTACTTTCTTTGTATACATTCGACTATACGGGCCAAGCCCGGGATTTACGGGAAATCGCGGGTTTTCGTTTGCCGGGGATTAAACCACTTTCATTAAGCGTCTCATCAAAAATGAAAACATTTCTGAAAACTACAAGTCTCATGCGTTTTAGTGGTGAAAAAATAATTTGAAAATTCGTTCGGGAAGTGAGTTTACTCACTGGGTACTTTCCTTGTATACTTTTGAATATACGGGCCGATTCCGGGATTTACGGGAAATCGCGGGTTTTCGTTTGCCGGCGATTAAACTTCTTTTATTCAGCGTCCCATCAAAAATGAAAACATTTTTAAAAACTACAAGTCTCATGGGCTTTAGTGGTGAAATAATAATTTAAATAATCGTTTGGGAAATGAGTTTACTCCCTGGGTACTTTCTTTGTATACTTTTGACTATACGGGCCAAGTCCGGGATTTACGGGAAATCGCAGGTTTTCGTTTGCCGGCGATTAAACTTCTTTTATTCAGCGTCTCATCAAAAATGAAAACATTTTTGAAAACTACAAGTCTCATGCGTTTTAGTGGTGAAAAAATAATTTAAAAAATCGTTCCGGAAATGAGTTTACACCCTGGGTACTTTCTTTGTATACTTTTGACTATACGGGCCGAGACCAGGATTTACGGGAAATCGCGGGTTTTCGTTTGCCGGCGATTAAACTTCTTTTATTCAGCGTCTCATCAGAAATGAAAACATTTTTGAAAACTACAAGTCTTATGCGTTTTAGTGGTGAAAAAATAATTTAAAAAATCATTCTGGAAATGAGTTTACTCACAGGGTACTTTCTTTGTATACATTCGACTATACGGGCCAAGCCCGGGATTTACGGGAAATAACGGGTTTTCATTTGCCGGCGATTAAACCTCTTTCATTATGCGTCTCATCAAAAATGAAAACATTTTTGAAAACTACAAGTCTCATTCGTTTTAGTGGTGAGAAAAAAATTCAAAAAATCTTTCGGGAAATGAGTTTACTCCCTGGGTACTTTCTTTGTATACATTCGACTATACGGGCCAAGCCCGGGATTTACGGGAAGTCGCGGGTTTTTGTTTGCCGGCGATTAAACTTCTTTTATTCAGCGTCTCATCAAAAATGAAAACATTTTTAAAAACTACAAGTCTCATGGGCTTTAGTGGTGAAATAATAATTTAAATAATCGTTTGGGAAATGAGTTTACTCCCTGGGTACTTTCTTTGTATACTTTTGACTATACGGGCCAAGTCCGGGATTTACGGGAAATCGCAGGTTTTCGTTTGCCGGCGATTAAACTTCTTTTATTCAGCGTCTCATCAAAAATGAAAACATTTTTGAAAACTACAAGTCTCATGCGTTTTAGTGGTGAAAAAATAATTTAAAAAATCGTTCCGGAAATGAGTTTACACCCTGGGTACTTTCTTTGTATACTTTTGACTATGCGGGCCGAGTCCGGGGTTTACAGGAAATGGCGGGTTTTCGTTTGCCGGCGATTAAACTTCTTTTATTCAGCGTCTCATCAAAAATGAAAACATTTTTGAAAACTACAAGTCTCAAACGTTTTAGTGGTGAAAAGATAATTTAAAAAATCGTTTTGGAAATGAGTTTACTCACAAGGTACTTTCTTTGTATACATTCGACTATACGGGCCAAGCCCGGGATTTACGGGAAATCGCGGGTTTTCGTTTGCCGGGGATTAAACCACTTTCATTAAGCGTCTCATCAAAAATGAAAACATTTCTGAAAACTACAAGTCTCATGCGTTTTAGTGGTGAAAAAATAATTTAAAAATTCGTTCGGGAAGTGAGTTTACTCACTGGGTACTTTCCTTGTATACTTTTGAATATACGGGCCGAGTCCGGGATTTACGGGAAATCGCGGGTTTTCGTTTGCCGGCGATTAAACTTCTTTTATTCAGCGTCTCATCAAAAATGAAAACATTTTTAAAAACTACAAGTCTCATGGGCTTTAGTGGTGAAATAATAATTTAAATAATCGTTTGGGAAATGAGTTTACTCCCTGGGTACTTTCTTTGTATACTTTTGACTATACGGGCCAAGTCCGGGATTTACGGGAAATCGCAGGTTTTCGTTTGCCGGCGATTAAACTTCTTTTATTCAGCGTCTCATCAAAAATGAAAACATTTTTGAAAACTACAAGTCTCATGCGTTTTAGTGGTGAAAAAATAATTTAAAAAATCGTTCCGGAAATGAGTTTACACCCTGGGTACTTTCTTTGTATACTTTTGACTATACGGGCCGAGACCGGGATTTACGGGAAATCGCGGGTTTTCGTTTGCCGACGATTAAACTTCTTTTATTCAGTGTCTCATCAGAAATGAAAACATTTTTGAAAACTACAAGTCTTATGCGTTTTAGTGGTGAAAAAATAATTTAAAAAATCATTCTGGAAATGAGTATACTCACAGGGTACTTTCTTTGTATACATTCGACAATGCGGGCCAAGCCCGGGATTTACGGGAAATAACGGGTTTTCGTTTGCCGGCGATTAAACCTCTTTCATTATGCGTCTCATCAAAAATGAAAACATTTTTGAAAACTACAAGTCTCATTCGTTTTAGTGGTGAGAAAAAAATTTAAAAAATCTTTCGGGAAATGAGTTTACTCCCTGGGTACTTTCTTTGTATACATTCGACTATACGGGCCAAGCCTGGGATTTACGGGAAGTCGCGGGTTTTCGTTTGCCGGCGATTAAACTTCTTTTATTCAGCGTCTCATCAAAAATGAAAACATTTTTAAATACTACTAGTCTCATGGGCTTTAGTGGTGAAATAATAATTTAAATAATCGTTTGGGAAATGAGTTTACTCCCTGGGTACTTTCTTTGTATACTTTTGACTATACGGGCCAAGTCCGGGATTTACGGGAAATCGCAGGTTTTCGTTTGCCGGCGATTAAACTTCTTTTATTCAGCGTCTCATCAAAAATGAAAACATTTTTGAAAACTACAAGTCTCATGCGTTTTAGTGGTGAAAAAATAATTTAAAAAATCGTTCCGGAAATGAGTTTACACCCTGCGTACTTTCTTTGTATACTTTTGACTATACGGGCCGAGACCGGGATTTACGGGAAATCGCGGGTTTTCGTTTGTCGGCGAATAAACTTCTTTTATTCAGCGTCTCATCAGAAATGAAAACATTTTTGAAAACTACAAGTCTTATGCGTTTTAGTGGTGAAAAAATAATTTAAAAAATCGTTCTGGAAATGAGTTTACTCACAGGGTACTTTCTTTGTATACATTGGACTATACGGGCCAAGCCCGGGATTTACGGGAAATCGCGGGTTTTCGTTGGTCGGCGATTAAACTTCTTTCATTATGCGTCTCATCAAAAATGAAAACATTTTTGAAAACTACAAGTCTCACTCGTTTTAGTGGTGAGAAAAAAATTTAAAAAATCTTTCGGGAAATGAGTTTACTCCCTGGGTACTTTCTTTTTACACATTCGACTATACGGGCCAAGCCCGGGATTTACGGGAAATCGCAGGATTTCGTTTGCCGGCGATTAAACCTCTTTTATTAAGCGTGTCATCAAAAATGAAAACATTTTTGAAAACTGCAAGTCTCATGCGTTTTATTGGTGAAAAAATAATTTAAAAAATCGTTCGGGAAATGAGTTTACTCCCTGGGTACTTTCTTTGTATACTTTTGACTATGCGGGCCGAGTCCGGGGTTTACGGGAAATGGCGGGTTTTCGTTTGCCGGCGATTAAACTTCTTTTATTCAGCGTCTCATCAAAAATGAAAACATTTTTGAAAACTACAAGTCTCAAGCGTTTTAGTGGTGAAAAGATAATTTAAAAAATCGTTTTGGAAATGAGTTTACTCACAGGGTACTTTCTTTGTATACATTCGACTATACGGGCCAAGCCTGGGATTTACGGGAAATCGCGGGTTTTCGTTTGCCGGCGATTAAACCACTTTCATTAAGCGTCTCATCAAAAATGAAAACATTTCTGAAAACTACAAGTCTCATGCGTTTTAGTGGTGAAAAAATAATTTAAAAAATCGTTCGGGAAATGAGTTTACTCACTGGGTACTTTCCTTGTATGCTTTTGAATATACGGGCCGAGACCGGGATTTACGGGAAATCGCGGGTTTTCGTTTGCCGGCGAATAAACTTCTTTTATTCAGCGTCTCATCAAAAATGAAAACACTTTTGAAAACTGCAAGTCTCATGCGTTTTAGTGGTGAAAAGATAATTGAAAAAATCGTTTCGGAAATGAGTTTACTCACAGGGTACTTTCTTTGTATACATTCGACTATACGGGCCAAGCCCGGGATTTACGGGAAGTCGCGGGTTTTCGTTTGCCGGCGATTAAACTTCTTTTATTCAGCGTCTCATCAAAAATGAAAACATTTTTGAAAACTACAAGTCTCATGCGTTTTAGTGGTGAAAAAATAATTTAAAAAATCGTTCCGGAAATGAGTTTACACCCTGGGTACTTTCTTTGTATACTTTTGACTATACGGGCCGAGACCGGGATTTACGGGAAATCGCGGGTTTTTGTTTGCCGGCGAATAAACTTCTTTTATTCAGCGTCTCATCAAAAATGAAAACATTTTTGAAAACTGCAAGTCTCATGCGTTTTAGTGGTGAAAAGATAATTGAAAAAATCGTTTCGGAAATGAGTTTACTCACAGGGTACTTTCTTTGTATACATTCGACTATACGGGCCAAGCCCGGGATTTACGGGAAGTCGCGGGTTTTTGTTTGCCGGCGATTAAACAACTTTCATTAAGCGTCTCATCAAAAATGAAAACATTTCTGAAAACTACAAGTCTCATGCGTTTTAGTGGTGAAAATTAATTTAAAAAATCGTTCGGGAAATGAATTTACACCCCGGGTACTTTCTTTGTATACTTTTGACTATACGGGCCGAGCCCGGGATTTACGGGAAATCGCAGGTTTTCGTTTGCCGGCGATTAAACTTCTTTTATTCAGCGTCTAATCAAAAATGAAAACATTTTTGAAAACTGCAAGTCTCATGCGTTTTAGTGGTGAAAAGATAATTGAAAAAATCGTTTCGGAAATGAGTTTACTCACAGGGTACTTTCTTTGTATACATTCGACTATACGGGCCAAGCCCGGGATTTACGGGAAGTCGCGGGTTTTCGTTTGCCGGCGATTAAACAACTTTCATTAAGCGTCTCATCAAAAATGAAAACATTTCTGAAAACTACAAGTCTCATGCGTTTTAGTGGTGAAAATTAATTTAATATGAAAATATTTTTAAATACTACTAGTCTCATGGGCTTTAGTGGTGAAATAATAATTTGAAAAATCGTTCGGGAAATGAGTTTACACCCTGGGTACTTTCTTTGTATACTTTTGACTATACGGGCCGAGTCCGGGATTAACTGGAAATCGCAGGTTTTCGTTTGCCCGCGATTAAACTTCTTTTATTCAGCGTCTCATCAAAAATGAAAACATTTTTGAAAACTACAAGTCTCATGCGTTTTAGTGGCGAAAAAATAATTTAAAAAATCGTTCGGGAAATGAGTTTACTCCCTGGGTACTTTCTTTGTATAATTCTGACTATGCGGGCCGTGTCCGGGGTTTACGGGAAATGGCGGGTTTTTGTTTGCCGGCGATTAAACTTCTTTTATTCAGCGTCTCATCAAAAATGAAAACATTTTTGAAAACTACAAGTCTCAAGCGTTTTAGTGGTGAAAAGATAATTTAAAAAATCGTTTTGGAAATGAGTTTACTCACAGGGTACTTTCTTTGTATACATTCGACTATACGGGCCAAGCCCGGGATTTACGGGAAGTCGCGGGTTTTCGTTTGCCAGCGATTAAACTTCTTTTATTCAGCGTCTCATCAAAAATGAAAATATTTTTAAAAACTACAATTCTCATGCGTTTTAGTGGTGAAAAAATAATTTAAAAAATCGTTCGGGAAATGAGTTTACTCCCTGGGTACTTTCTTTGTATACTTTTGACTATGCGGGCCGAGTCCGGGGTTTACGGGAAATGGCGGGTTTTCGTTTGCCGGCGATTAAACTTCTTTTATTCAGCGTCTCATCAAAAATGAAAACATTTTTGAAAACTACAAGTCTCAAGCGTTTTAGTGGTGAAAAGATAATTTAAAAAATCGTTTTGGAAATGAGTTTACTCACAGGGTACTTTCTTTGTATACATTCGACTATACGGGCCAAGCCTGGGATTTACGGGAAATCGCGGGTTTTCGTTTGCCGGTGATTAAACCACTTTCATTAAGCGTCTCATCAAAAATGAAAACATTTCTGAAAACTACAAGTCTCATGCGTTTTAGTGGTGAAAAAATAATTTAAAAAATCGTTCGGGAAATGAGTTTACTCACTGGGTACTTTCCTTGTATGCTTTTGAATATACGGGCCGAGACCGGGATTTACGGGAAATCGCGGGTTTTCGTTTGCCGGCGAATAAACTTCTTTTATTCAGCGTCTCATCAAAAATGAAAACACTTTTGAAAACTGCAAGTCTCCTGCGTTTTAGTGGTGAAAAGATAATTGAAAAAATCGTTTCGGAAATGAGTTTACTCACAGGGTACTTTCTTTGTATACATTCGACTATACGGGCCAAGCCCGGGATTTACGGGAAGTCGCGGGTTTTCGTTTGCCGGCGATTAAACTTCTTTTATTCAGCGTCTCATCAAAAATGAAAACATTTTTGAAAACTACAAGTCTCATGCGTTTTAGTGGTGAAAAAATAATTTAAAAAATCGTTCCGGAAATGAGTTTACACCCTGGGTACTTTCTTTGTATACTTTTGACTATACGGGCCGAGACCGGGATTTACGGGAAATCGCGGGTTTTTGTTTGCCGGCGAATAAACTTCTTTTATTCAGCGTCTCATCAAAAATGAAAACATTTTTGAAAACTGCAAGTCTCATGCGTTTTAGTGGTGAAAAGATAATTGAAAAAATCGTTTCGGAAATGAGTTTACTCACAGGGTACTTTCTTTGTATACATTCGACTATACGGGCCAAGCCCGGGATTTACGGGAAGTCGCGGGTTTTTGTTTGCCGGCGATTAAACAACTTTCATTAAGCGTCTCATCAAAAATGAAAACATTTCTGAAAACTACAAGTCTCATGCGTTTTAGTGGTGAAAATTAATTTAAAAAATCGTTCGGGAAATGAATTTACACCCCGGGTACTTTCTTTGTATACTTTTGACTATACGGGCCGAGCCCGGGATTTACGGGAAATCGCAGGTTTTCGTTTGCCGGCGATTAAACTTCTTTTATTCAGCGTCTAATCAAAAATGAAAACATTTTTGAAAACTGCAAGTCTCATGCGTTTTAGTGGTGAAAAGATAATTGAAAAAATCGTTTCGGAAATGAGTTTACTCACAGGGTACTTTCTTTGTATACATTCGACTATACGGGCCAAGCCCGGGATTTACGGGAAGTCGCGGGTTTTCGTTTGCCGGCGATTAAACAACTTTCATTAAGCGTCTCATCAAAAATGAAAACATTTCTGAAAACTACAAGTCTCATGCGTTTTAGTGGTGAAAATTAATTTAATATGAAAATATTTTTAAATACTACTAGTCTCATGGGCTTTAGTGGTGAAATAATAATTTGAAAAATCGTTCGGGAAATGAGTTTACACCCTGGGTACTTTCTTTGTATACTTTTGACTATACGGGCCGAGTCCGGGATTAACTGGAAATCGCAGGTTTTCGTTTGCCCGCGATTAAACTTCTTTTATTCAGCGTCTCATCAAAAATGAAAACATTTTTGAAAACTACAAGTCTCATGCGTTTTAGTGGCGAAAAAATAATTTAAAAAATCGTTCGGGAAATGAGTTTACTCCCTGGGTACTTTCTTTGTATAATTCTGACTATGCGGGCCGTGTCCGGGGTTTACGGGAAATGGCGGGTTTTTGTTTGCCGGCGATTAAACTTCTTTTATTCAGCGTCTCATCAAAAATGAAAACATTTTTGAAAACTACATGTCTCAAGCGTTTTAGTGGTGAAAAGATAATTTAAAAAATCGTTTTGGAAATGAGTTTACTCACAGGGTACTTTCTTTGTATACATTCGACTATACGGGCCAAGCCCGGGATTTACGGGAAGTCGCGGGTTTTCGTTTGCCAGCGATTAAACTTCTTTTATTCAGCGTCTCATCAAAAATGAAAATATTTTTAAAAACTACAATTCTCATGCGTTTTAGTGGTGAAAAAATAATTTAAAAAATCGTTCGGGAAATGAGTTTACTCCCTGGGTACTTTCTTTGTATACCTTTGACTATGCGGGCCGAGTCCGGGGTTTACAGGAAATGGCGGGTTTTCGTTTGCCGGCGATTAAACTTCTTTTATTCAGCGTCTCATCAAAAATGAAACATTTTTGAAAACTACAAGTCTCAAACGTTTTAGTGGTGAAAAGATAATTTAAAAAATCGTTTTGGAAATGAGTTTACTCACAGGGTACTTTCTTTGTATACATTCGACTATACGGGCCAAGCCCGGGATTTACGGGAAATCGCGGGTTTTCGTTTGCCGGGGATTAAACCACTTTCATTAAGCGTCTCATCAAAAATGAAAACATTTCTGAAAACTAAAAGTCTCATGCGTTTTAGTGGTGAAAAAATAATTTAAAAATTCGTTCGGGAAGTGAGTTTACTCACTGGGTACTTTCCTCATCAAAAATGAAAACATTTTTGAAAACTACAAGTCTCATGCGTTTTAGTGGTGAAAAGAAAATTTAAAAAATCGTTTTGGAAATGAGTTTACTCACAGGGTACTTTCTTTTTATACATTCGACTATACGGGCCAAGCCCCGGATTTACGGGAAATCGCAGATTTTCGTTTGCCGGCGATTAAACCTCTTTCATTAAGCGTCTCATCAAAAATGAAAACATTTTTGAAAATTACAAGTTTCATGCGTTTTAGTGGTGAAAAAAAAAATTAAAAAATCGTTCGGAAAATGAGTTTACTCCCTGGGTACTTTCTTTGTATACATTCGACTACACGGGTCAAGCCCGGGATTTACGGGAAATGGCGGGTTTTCGTTTGCCGGCGATTAAACTCTTTTTATTCAGTGTCTCATCAAAAATGAAAACATTTTTGAAAACTACAAGTCTCATGCGTTTTAGTGGTGAAAAGAAAATTTAAAAAATCGTTTTGGAAATGAGTTTACTCACAGGGTACTTTCTTTGTATACATTCCACTATACGGGCCAAGCCCGGGATTTACGGGAAATCACGGGTTTTCGTTTGCCGACGATTAAACCACTTTCATTAAGCGTCTCATCAAAAATGAAAACATTTCTGAAAACTACAAGTCTCATGCGTTTTAGTGGTGAAAAAATAATTTAAAAAATCGTTCGGGAAATGAGTTTACTCCCTGGGTACTTTCTTTGTATACTTTTGACTATACGGGCCGAGTCCGGGATTTACGGGAAGTCGCAGGTTTTCGTTTGCCGGCGATTAAACTTCTTTTATTAGGCGTCTCATCAAAAATGAAAACATTTTTAAAAACTAGAAGTCTCATGGGCTTTAGTGGTGAAATAATTATTTAAAAAATCGTTCGGGAAATGAGTTTACACCATGGGTACTTTCTTTGTATACTTTTGACTATACGGGCCGAGTCCGGGTTTTACGGGAAATCGCAGGTTTTCGTTTTCCGGCGATTAAACTTCTTTCATTCAGCGTCTCATCAAAAATGAACACATTTTTAAAAACTACATGTCTCATGCGTTTTAGTGGTGAAAAAATAATTTTAAAAAATCGCTCGGGAAATGAGTTTACTCCCTGGGTACTTTCTTTGTATACTTTTGATTATACGGGCAGAGTCCGGGATTTACGGGAAATCGCAGGTTCTCGTTTGCCGGCGTTTGAACTTCTTTTATTCAGCGTCTTATCACAAATGAAAACATTATTGAAAACTACAAGTTTCATGCGTTTTAGTGGTGAAAAAAAAATTTAAAAAATCGTTCGGGAAATGAGTTTACTCCCTGGGTACTTTCTTTGTATACATTCGACTACACGGGTCAAGCCCGGGATTTACGGGAAATGGCGGGTTTTCGTTTGCCGGCGATTAAACTCTTTTTATTCAGTGTCTCATCAAAAATGAAAACATTTTTGAAAACTACAAGTCTCATGCGTTTTAGTGGTGAAAAGAAAATTTAAAAAATCGTTTTGGAAATGAGTTTACTCACAGGGTACTTTCTTTTTATACATTCGACTATACGGGCCAAACCCGGGATTTACGGGAAATCGCAGATTTTCGTTTGCCGGCGATTAAACCTCTTTCATTAAGCGTCTCATCAAAAATGAAAACATTTTTGAAAACTACAAGTTTCATGCGTTTTAGTGGTGAAAAAAAAATTTAAAAATCGTTCGGAAAATGAGTTTACTCCCTGGGTACTTTCTTTGTATACATTCGACTACACGGGTCAAGCCCGGGATTTACGGGAAATGGCGGGTTTTCGTTTGACGGCGATTAAACTCTTTTTATTCAGTGTCTCATCAAAAATGAAAACATTTTTAAAAACTAAAAGTCTCATGGGCTTTAGTGGTGAAATAATTATTTAAAAAATCGTTCGGGAAATGAGTTTACTCCCTGGGTACTTTCTTTGTATACTTTTGACTATACGGGCCGAGTCCGGGATTTACGGGAAATCGCAGGTTCTCGTTTGCCGGCGTTTAAACTTCTTTTATTCAGCGTCTTATCACAAATGAAAACATTATTGAAAACTACAAGTCTTATGCGTTTTAGTGGTGAAAAAATAATTTAAAAAATCGTTCTGATAATGAGTTTACTCCCTGGGTACTTTCTTTTTATACATTCGACTACACGAGCCAAGCCTGGGATTTAGGGGAAATCGCTGGTTTTCGATTGCCGTCGATTAAACCTCTTTCATTAAGCGTCCAATCAAAAATGAAAACATTTTTGAAAACTACAAGTCTCATGCGTTTTAGTGGTGAAAAAATAATTTAAAAAATCGTTCGGAAAATGAGTTAACCCCCTGGGTACTTTCTTTGTAAACTTTTGACTGTACGGGCCGAGTGCGGGATTTACGGGAAATCGCAGGTTTTCGTTTGCCGGCGATTAAACTTCTTTTATTAGGCGTCTCATCAAAAACGAAAACATTTTTAAAAACTAGAAGTCTCATGGGCTTTAGTGGTGAAATAATTATTTAAAAAATCGTTCGGGAAATGAGTTTACACCATGGGTACTTTCTTTGCATACTTTTGACTATACGGGCCGAGTCCGGGATTTACGGGAAATCGCAGGTTTTCGTTTTCCGGCGATTAAACTTCTTTTATTCAGCGTCTCATCAAAAATGAACACATTTTTAAAAACTACATGTCTCATGCGTTTTAGTGGTGAAAAAATAATTTAAAATATCTCTCGGGAAATGAGTTTACTCCCTGGGTACTTTCTTTGTATACTTTTGATTATACGGGCAGAGTCCGGGATTTACGGGAAATCGCAGGTTCTCGTTTGCCGGCTTTAAACTTCTTTTATTCAGCGTCTTATCACAAATGAAAACATTATTGAAAACTACAAGTTTCATGCGTTTTAGTGGTGAAAAAAAAATTTAAAAAATCGTTTTGGAAATGAGTTTACTCACAGGGTACTTTCTTTGTATACATTCCACTATACGGGCCAAGCCCGGGATTTACGGGAAATCACGGGTTTTCGTTTGCCGACGATTAAACCACTTTCATTAAGGGTCTCATCAAAAATGAAAACATTTCTGAAAACTACAAGTCTCATGCGTTTTAGTGGTAAAAAATAATTTAAAAAATCGTTCGGGAAATGAGTTTACTCCCTGGGTACTTTCTTTGTATACTTTTGACTATACGGGTCGAGTCCGGGATTTACGGGAAGTCGCAGGTTTTCGTTTGCCGGCGATTAAACTTCTTTTATTAGGCGTCTCATCAAAAATGAAAACATTTTTAAAAACTAGAAGTCTCATGGGCTTTAGTGGTGAAATAATTATTTAAAAAATCGTTCGGGAAATGAGTTTACACCATGGGTACTTTCTTTGTATACTTTTGACTATACGGGCCGAGTCCGGGATTTACGGGAAATCGCAGGTTTTCGTTTTCCGGCGATTAAACTTCTTTTATTCAGCGTCTCATCAAAAATGAACACATTTTTATAAACTACATGTCTCATGCGTTTTAGTGGTGAAAAAATAATTTAAAAAATCGCTCGGGAAATGAGTTTACTCCCTGGGTACTTTCTTTGTATACTTTTGATTATACGGGCAGAGTCCGGGATTTTCGGGAAATCGCAGGTTCTCGTTTGCGGCGTTTAAACTTCTTTAATTCAGCGTCTTATCACAAATGAAAACATTATTGAAAACTACAAGTTTCATGCGTTTTAGTGGTGAAAAAAAAATTTAAAAAATCGTTCGGGAAATGAGTTTACTCCCTGGGTACTTTCTTTGTATACATTCGACTACACGGGTCAAGCCCGGGATTTACGGGAAATGGCGGGTTTTCGTTTGCCGGCGATTAAACTCTTTTTATTCAGTGTCTCATCAAAAATGAAAACATTTTTGAAAACTACAAGTCTCATGCGTTTTAGTGGTGAAAATAAAATTTAAAAAATCGTTTTGGAAATGAGTTTACTCACAGGGTACTTTCTTTTTATACATTCGACTATACGGGCCAAGCCCGGGATTTACGGGAAATCGCAGATTTTCGTTTGCCGGCGATTAAACCTCTTTCATTAAGCGTCTCATCAAAAATGAAAAAATTTTTGAAAATTACAATTTTCATGCGTTTTAGTGGTGAAAAAAAAATTTAAAAAATCGTTCGGGAAATGAGTTTACTCCCTGGGTACTTTCTTTTTGTACATTCGACTACACGGGCCAAGCCTGGGATTTAGGGGAAATTGCTGGTTTTCGATTGCCGTCGATTAAACCTCTTTCGTTAAGCGTCCAATCAAAAATGAAAACATTTTTGAAAACTACAAGTCTCATGCGTTTTAGTGGTGAAAAAATAATTTAAAAAATCGTTCGGAAAATGAGTTTACTCCCTGGGTACTTTCTTTGTAAACTTTTGGCTGTACGGGCCGAGTGCGGGATTTACGGGAAATCGCGGGTTTTCGTTTGCCGGCAATTAAACTTTTTTTATTCAGCGTCCCATCAAAAATGAAAACATTTTTGAAAACTACAATTCTCATGCGTTTTAGTGGTGAAAAAAAAATTTAAAAAATCGTTCTGGAAATGAGTTTACTCCCTGGGTACTTTCTTTGTAAACTTTTGGCTGTACGGGCCGAGTGCGGGATTTACGGGAAATCGCGGGTTTTCGTTTGCCGGCAATTAAACTTCTTTTATTCAGCGTCTTATCACAAATGAAAACATTATTGAAAACTACAAGTCTTATGCGTTTTAGTGGTGAAAAAAAAATTTAAAAAATCGTTCTGGAAATGAGTTTACTCCCTGGGTACTTTCTTTGTATACATTCGACTACACGGGCCAAGCCTGGGATTTAGGGGAAATCGCTGGTTTTCGATTGCCGTCGATTAAACCTCTTTCATTAAGCGTCCAATCAAAAATGAAAACATTTTTGAAAACTACAAGTCTCATGCGTTTTAGTGGTGAAAAAATAATTTAAAAAATCGTTGTGGAAATGAGTTTACTCCCTGGGTACTTTCTTTGTATACATTCGACTACACGGGCCAAGCCTGGGATTTAGGGGAAATCGCTGGTTTTCGATTGCCGTCGATTAAACCTCTTTCATTAAGCGTCCAATCAAAAATGAAAACATTTTTGAAAACTACAAGTCTCATGCGTTTTAGTGGTGAAAAAATAATTTAAAAAATCGTTCGGAAAATGAGTTTACTCCCTGGGTACTTTCTTTGTAAACTTTTGACTGCACGGGCCGAGTGCGGGATTTACGGGAAATCGCGGGTTTTCGTTTGCCGGCAATTAAAGTTCTTTTATTCAGCGTCCCATCAAAAATGAAAACATTTTTGAAAACTACAATTCTCATGCGTTTTAGTGGTGAAAAGAAAATTTAAAAAATCGTTTTGGAAATGAGTTTACTCGCAGGGTACTTTCTTTGTATACATTCCACTATACGGGTCAAGCCCGGGATTTACGGGAAATCACGGGTTTTCGTTTGCTGACGATTAAACCACTTTCAGTAAGCGTCTCATCAAAAATGAAAACATTTTTGAAAACTACAAGTCTTATGCGTTTTAGTGGTGAAAAAATAATTTAAAAAATCGTTCTGGAAATGAGTTTACTCCCTGGGTACTTTCTTTGTATACATTCGACTACACGGGCCAAGCCTGGGATTTAGGGGAAATCGCTGGTTTTCGATTGCCGTCGATTAAACCTCTTTCATTAAGCGTCCAATCAAAAATGAAAACATTTTTGAAAACTGCAAGTCTCATGCGTTTTAGTGGTGAAAAAATAATTTAAAAAATCGTTCGGACAATGAGTTTACTCCCTGGGTACTTTCTTTGTATACTTTTGACTATACGGGCCGAGTCCGGGATTTACGGGAAATCGCGGGTTTTCGTTTGCTGGCGATTAAACTTTTTTTATTCAGCGTCCCATCAAAAATGAAAACATTTTTAAAAACTACAAGTCTCATGCGTTTTAGTGGTGAAAAAGTAATATAAAAAATCGTTCGGGAAATAAGTTTACTCCCTGGGTACTTTCTTTGTATACTTTTGACTATACGGGCCAAGCCCGGGATTTACGGGAAATGGCGGGTTTTCGTTTGCCGGCGATTAAACTTCTTTTATTCAGCGTCCCAACGAAAATGAAAACATTTTTGAGAACTACAATTCTCATGCGTTTTAGTGGTGAAAAAATAATTTAAAAAATCGTTCTGGAAATGAGTTTACTCCCTGGGTACTTTCTTTGTATACATTCGACTACACGGGCCAAGCCTGGGATTTAGGGGAAATCGCTGGTTTTCGATTGCCGTCGATTAAACCTCTTTAATTAAGCGTCCAATCAAAAATGAAAACATTTTTGAAAACTGCAAGTCTCATGCGTTTTAGTGGTGAAAAAATAATTTAAAAAATCGTTCGGACAATGAGTTTACTCCCTGGGTACTTTCTTTGTATACTTTTGACTATACGGGCCGAGTCCGGGATTTACGGGAAATCGCGGGTTTTCGTTTGCTGGCGATTAAACTTTTTTTATTCAGCGTCCCATCAAAAATGAAAACATTTTTAAAAACTACAAGTCTCATGCGTTTTAGTGGTGAAAAAGTAATATAAAAAATCGTTCGGGAAATAAGTTTACTCCCTGGGTACTTTCTTTGTATACTTTTGACTATACGGGCCAAGCCCGGGATTTACGGGAAATGGCGGGTTTTCGTTTGCCGGCGATTAAACTTCTTTTATTCAGCGTCCCAACGAAAATGAAAACATTTTTGAGAACTACAATTCTCATGCGTTTTAGTGGTGAAAAAATAATATAAAAAATCGTTCGGGAAATGAGTCTACTCACAGGGTACTTTCTTTGTATACTTTTGAATATACGGGCAGAGTCCGGGATTTACGGGAAATCGCAGGTTTTCGTTTGCCGGCGTTTAAACTTCTTTTATTCAGCGTCTTATCACAAATGAAAACATTATTGAAAACTACAAGTCTTATGCGTTTTAGTGGTGAAAAAATAATTTAAAAAATCGTTCTGGAAATGAGTTTACTCCCTGGGTACTTTCTTTGTATACATTCGACTACACGGGCCAAGCCTGGGATTTAGGGGAAATCGCTGGTTTTCGATTGCCGTCGATTAAACCTCTTTCATTAAGCGTCCAATCAAAAATGAAAACATTTTTGAAAACTACAAGTCTCATGCGTTTTAGTGGTGAAAAAATAATTTAAAAAATCGTTCGGAAAATGAGTTTACTCCCTGGGTACTTTCTTTGTAAACTTTTGACTGCACGGGCCGAGTGCGGGATTTACGGGAAATCGCGGGTTTTCGTTTGCCGGCAATTAAAGTTCTTTTATTCAGCGTCCCATCAAAAATGAAAACATTTTTGAAAACTACAATTCTCATGCGTTTTAGTGGTGAAAAGAAAATTTAAAAAATCGTTTTGGAAATGAGTTTACTCACAGGGTACTTTCTTTGTATACATTCCACTATACGGGTCAAGCCCGGGATTTACGGGAAATCACGGGTTTTCGTTTGCTGACGATTAAACCACTTTCATTAAGCGTCTCATCAAAAATGAAAACATTTTTGAAAACTACAAGTCTTATGCGTTTTAGTGGTGAAAAAATAATTTAAAAAATCGTTCTGGAAATGAGTTTACTCCCTGGGTACTTTCTTTGTATACATTCGACTACACGGGCCAAGCCTGGGATTTAGGGGAAATCGCTGGTTTTCGATTGCCGTCGATTAAACCTCTTTCATTAAGCGTCCAATCAAAAATGAAAACATTTTTGAAAACTGCAAGTCTCATGCGTTTTAGTGGTGAAAAAATAATTTAAAAAATCGTTCGGACAATGAGTTTACTCCCTGGGTACTTTCTTTGTATACTTTTGACTATACGGGCCGAGTCCAGGATTTACGGGAAATCGCGGGTTTTCGTTTGCTGGCGATTAAACTTTTTTTATTCAGCGTCCCATCAAAAATGAAAACATTTTTAAAAACTACAAGTCTCATGCGTTTTAGTGGTGAAAAAGTAATATAAAAAATCGTTCGGGAAATAAGTTTACTCCCTGGGTACTTTCTTTGTATACTTTTGACTATACGGGCCAAGCCTGGGATTTACGGGAAATGGCGGGTTTTCGTTTGCCGGCGATTAAACTTCTTTTATTCAGCGTCCCAACGAAAATGAAAACATTTTTGAGAACTACAATTCTCATGCGTTTTAGTGGTGAAAAAATAATTTAAAAAATCGTTCTGGAAATGAGTTTACTTCCTGGGTACTTTCTTTGTATACATTCGACTACACGGGCCAAGCCTGGGATTTAGGGGAAATCGCTGGTTTTCGATTGCCGTCGATTAAACCTCTTTCATTAAGCGTCCAATCAAAAATGAAAACATTTTTGAAAACTGCAAGTCTCATGCGTTGTAGTGGTGAAAAAATAATTTAAAAAATCGTTCGGACAATGAGTTTACTCCCTGGGTACTTTCTTTGTATACTTTTGACTATACGGGCCGAGTCCAGGATTTACGGGAAATCGCGGGTTTTCGTTTGCTGGCGATTAAACTTTTTTTATTCAGCGTCCCATCAAAAATGAAAACATTTTTAAAAACTACAAGTCTCATGCGTTTTAGTGGTGAAAAAGTAATATAAAAAATCGTTCGGGAAATAAGTTTACTCCCTGGGTACTTTCTTTGTATACTTTTGACTATACGGGCCAAGCCTGGGATTTACGGGAAATGGCGGGTTTTCGTTTGCCGGCGATTAAACTTCTTTTATTCAGCGTCCCAACGAAAATGAAAACATTTTTGAGAACTACAATTCTCATGCGTTTTAGTGGTGAAAAAATAATTTAAAAAATCGTTCTGGAAATGAGTTTACTTCCTGGGTACTTTCTTTGTATACATTCGACTACACGGGCCAAGCCTGGGATTTAGGGGAAATCGCTGGTTTTCGATTGCCGTCGATTAAACCTCTTTCATTAAGCGTCCAATCAAAAATGAAAACATTTTTGAAAACTGCAAGTCTCATGCGTTGTAGTGGTGAAAAAATAATTTAAAAAATCGTTCGGACAATGAGTTTACTCCCTGGGTACTTTCTTTGTATACTTTTGACTATACGGGCCGAGTCCGGGATTTACGGGAAATCGCGGGTTTTCGTTTGCTGGCGATTAAACTTTTTTTATTCAGCGTCCCATCAAAAATGAAAACATTTTTAAAAACTACAAGTCTCATGCGTTTTAGTGGTGAAAAAGTAATATAAAAAATCGTTCGGGAAATAAGTTTACTCCCTGGGTACTTTCTTTGTATACTTTTGACTATACGGGCCAAGCCCGGGATTTACGGGAAATGGCGGGTTTTCGTTTGTCGGCGATTAAACTTCTTTTATTCAGCGTCTCAACGAAAATGAAAACATTTTTGAGAACTACAATTCTCATGCGTTTTAGTGGTGAAAAAATAATATAAAAAATCGTTCGGGAAATGAGTTTACTCACAGGGTACTTTCTTTGTATACATTCGACTATACGGGCCAAGCCCGGGATTTACGGGAAATCGCGGGTTTTCGTTTGCCGGCGATTAAACCTCTTTTATTCAGTGTCTCATCAAAAATGAAAACATTTTTGAAAACGACAATTCTCATGCGTTTTAGTGGTGAAAAGAAAATTTAAAAAACCCTTTTGGAAATGAGTTTACTCACAGGGTACTTTCTTTGTATACATTCGACTATAGGGGGCGAGTCCAGGATTTACGGGAAGTCGCGTGTTTTTGTTTGACGGCGATTAAACTTCTTTTATTCAGCGTCTCATCAAAAATGAAAACATTTTTAAAAACTGCAAGTCTCATGGGCTTTAGTGGTGAAATAATAATTTAAAAAATCGTTCGGGAAATGAGTTTACACCCTGGGTACTTTCTTTGTATACTTTTGACTATACGGTCCGAGTCCGGGATTTACGGGAAATCGCAGGTTTTCGTTTGCCAGCGATTAAACCTCTTTTATTCAGTGTCTCATCAAAAATGAAAACATTTTTGAAAACTACAAGTCTCATGCGTTTTAGTGGTGAAAAAATAATTTAAAAAATCGTTCTGGAAATGCGTATACTCACAGGGTACTTTCTTTGTATACATTCGACTATACTTGTCAAGCCCGGGATTTACGGGAAATCGCGGGTTTTCGTTTGCCGGCGATTAAACTTCTTTTATTCAGCGTCTCATCAAAAATGAAAACATTTTTGAAAACTACAAGTCTCATGCGTTTTAGTGATGAAAAAATAATTTAAAAAATCGATCGGGAAATGAGTTTACTCCCTGGGTACTTTCTTTGTATACTTTTGATTATACGGCCGAGTCCGGGTTTTACGGGAAATCGCAGGTTTTCGTTTGCCGGCGATTAAACTTCTCTTATTCAGCGTCTCATCAAAAATGAAAACATTTTTGAAAACTACAAGTCTCATGCGTTTTAGTGGTGAAAAGATAATTTAAAAAATCGTTCGGGAAATGAGTTTACACCCTGGGTACTTTCTTTGTATACTTTTGACTTTACAGGCCGAGTCCGGGATTTACGGGAAATCGCAGGTTTTCATTTGCCGGCGTTTAAACCTCTTTTATTCAGCGTCTCATCAAAAATGAAAACAAGTTTGAAGACTGCAAGTCTCATGCGTTTTAGTGGTGAAAAAATAATTTAAAAAATCGTTCGGGAAATGAGTTTACTCCCTGGGTACTTTCTTTGTATACTTTTGACTATACGGGCCAAGCCCGGGATTTACGGGAAATCGCGGGTTTTCGTTTGCCGGCGATTAAACTTCTTTTATTCAGCGTCTCATCACAAATGAAAATATTTTTAAAAACTACAAGTCTCATGCGTTTTAGTGGTAAAAAAAAATTTAAAAAATCGTTCGGGAAATGAGTTTACTCCCTGGGTAATTTCTTTGTATACATTCGACCACACTTCGACAAGTCTTATGCGTTTTAGTGATGAAAAAATAACTTAAAAAATCGATCGGGAAATGAGTTTACTCCCTGGGTACTTTCTTTGTATACTTTTGATTATACGGGCCGAGTCCGGGTTTTACGGGAAATGGCGGGTTTTCGTTTGCCGGCGATTAAACTTCTTTTATTCAGCGTCTCATCAAAAATGAAAACATTTTTGAAAACTACAAGTCTCATGCGTTTCAGTGGTGAAAAAATAATTTAAAAAATCGTTCGGGAAATGAGTTTACACCCTGGCTACTTTCTTTGTATACTTTTGACTATACGGGCCAAGTCCGGGAATAACGGGAAATCGCAGGTTTTCGTTTGCCGGCGATTAAACTTCTTTTTTTCAGCGTCTCATCAAAAATGAAAACATTTTTGAAAACTACAAGTCTCATGCGTTTTAGTGGTGAAAAGATAATTTAAAAAATCGTTCGGGAAATGAGTTTACACCCTGGGTACTTTCTTTGTATACTTTTGACTTTACAGGCCGAGTCCGGGATTTACGGGAAATCGCAGGTTTTCATTTGCCGGCGTTTAAACCTCTTTTATTCAGCGTCTCATCAAAATTGAAAACAAGTTTGAAGACTGCCAGTGTCATGCGTTTTAGTGGTGAAAAAATAATTTAAAAAATCGTTCGGGAAATGAGTTTACTCTCTGGGTACTTTCTTTGTATACTTTTGACTATACGGGCCAAGCCCGGGATTTACGGGAAATCGCGGGTTTTCGTTTGCCGGCGATTAAACTTCTTTTATTCAGCGTCTCATCACAAATGAAAATATTTTTAAAAACTACAAGTCTCATGCGTTTTAGTGGTGAAAAAAAATTTAAAAAATCGTTCGGGAAATGAGTTTACTCCCTGGGTAATTTCTTTGTATACATTCGACCACACTTCGACAAGTCTTATGCGTTTTAGTGATGAAAAAATAACTTAAAAAATCGATAGGGAAATGAGTTTACTCCCTGGGTACTTTCTTTGTATACTTTTGATTATACGGGCCGAGTCCGGGTTTTACGGGAAATGGCGGGTTTTCGTTTGCCGGCGATTAAACTTCTTTTATTCAGCGTCTCATCAAAAATGAAAACATTTTTGAAAACTACAAGTCTCATGCGTTTCAGTGGTGAAAAAATAATTTAAAAAATCGTTCGGGAAATAAGTTTACACCCTGGGTACTTTCTTTGTATACTTTTGACTATACGGGCCGAGTCCGGGAATAACGGGAAATCGCAGGTTTTCGTTTGCCGGCGATTAAACTTCTTTTATTCAGCGTCTCATCAAAAATGAAAACATTTTTGAAAACTACAAGTCTCATGCGTTTTAGTGGTGAAAAAATAATTTAAAAAATCGTTCGGGAAATGAGTTTACTCCCTGGGTACTTTCTTTGTATACTTTTGACTATACGGGCCAAGCCCGGGATTTACGGGAAATCGCGGGTTTTCGTTTGCCGGCGATTAAACTTCTTTTATTCAGCGTCTCATCACAAATGAAAATATTTTTAAAAACTACAAGTCTCATGCGTTTTAGTGGTAAAAAAAAATTTAAAAAATCGTTCGGGAAATGAGTTTACTCCCTGGGTAATTTCTTTGTATACATTCGACCACACTTCGACAAGTCTTATGCGTTTTAGTGATGAAAAAATAACTTAAAAAATCGATCGGGAAATGAGTTTACTCCCTGGGTACTTTCTTTGTATACTTTTGATTATACGGGCCGAGTCCGGGTTTTACGGGAAATGGCGGGTTTTCGTTTGCCGGCGATTAAACTTCTTTTATTCAGCGTCTCATCAAAAATGAAAACATTTTTGAAAACTACAAGTCCCATGCGTTTCAGTGGTGAAAAAATAATTTAAAAAATCGTTCGGGAAATGAGTTTACACCCTGGCTACTTTCTTTGTATACTTTTGACTATACGGGCCAAGTCCGGGAATAACGGGAAATCGCAGGTTTTCGTTTGCCGGCGATTAAACTTCTTTTTTTCAGCGTCTCATCAAAAATGAAAACATTTTTGAAAACTACAAGTCTCATGCGTTTTAGTGGTGAAAAGATAATTTAAAAAATCGTTCGGGAAATGAGTTTACACCCTGGGTACTTTCTTTGTATACTTTTGACTTTACAGGCCGAGTCCGGGATTTACGGGAAATCGCAGGTTTTCATTTGCCGGCGTTTAAACCTCTTTTATTCAGCGTCTCATCAAAATTGAAAACAAGTTTGAAGACTGCCAGTGTCATGCGTTTTAGTGGTGAAAAAATAATTTAAAAAATCGTTCGGGAAATGAGTTTACTCTCTGGGTACTTTCTTTGTATACTTTTGACTATACGGGCCAAGCCCGGGATTTACGGGAAATCGCGGGTTTTCGTTTGCCGGCGATTAAACTTCTTTTATTCAGCGTCTCATCACAAATGAAAATATTTTTAAAAACTACAAGTCTCATGCGTTTTAGTGGTGAAAAAAAATTTAAAAAATCGTTCGGGAAATGAGTTTACTCCCTGGGTAATTTCTTTGTATACATTCGACCACACTTCGACAAGTCTTATGCGTTTTAGTGATGAAAAAATAACTTAAAAAATCGATAGGGAAATGAGTTTACTCCCTGGGTACTTTCTTTGTATACTTTTGATTATACGGGCCGAGACCGGGTTTTACGGGAAATGGCGGGTTTTCGTTTGCCGGCGATTAAACTTCTTTTATTCAGCGTCTCATCAAAAATGAAAACATTTTTGAAAACTACAAGTCTCATGCGTTTCAGTGGTGAAAAAATAATTTAAAAAATCGTTCGGGAAATGAGTTTACACCCTGGGTACTTTCTTTGTATACTTTTGACTATACGGGCCGAGTCCGGGAATAACGGGAAATCGCAGGTTTTCGTTTGCCGGCGATTAAACTTCTTTTATTCAGCGTCTCATCAAAAATGAAAACATTTTTGAAAACTACAAGTCTCATGCGTTTTAGTGGTGAAAAGATAATTTAAAAAATCGTTCGGGAAATGAGTTTACACCCTGGGTACTTTCTTTGTATACTTTTGACTTCACAGGCCGAGTCCGGGATTTACGGGAAATCGCAGGTTTTCATTTGCCGGCGTTTAAACCTCTTTTATTCAGCGTCTCATCAAAAATGAAAACAAGTTTGAAGACTGCAAGTGTCATGCGTTTTAGTGGTGAAAAAATAATTTAAAAAATCGTTCGGGAAATGAGTTTACTCCCTGGGTACTTTCTTTGTATACTTTTGACTATACGGGCCAAGCCCGGGATTTACGGGAAATCGCGGGTTTTCGCTTGCCGGCGATTAAACTTCTTTTATTCAGCGTCTCATCACAAATGAAAATATTTTTAAAAACTACAAGTCTCATGCGTTTTAGTGGTGAAAAAAAATTTTAAAAATCGTTCGGGAAATGAGTTTACTCCCTGGGTAATTTCTTTGTATACATTCGACTACACGCGCCAAGCCCGGGATTTAGGGGAAATCGCTGGTTTTCGTTTGCCGGCGATTAAACCTCTTTCATTAAGCGTCTCATCAAAAATGAAAACATTTTTGAAAACTACAAGTCTCATGCGTTTTAGTGGTGAAAAAATAATTTAAAAAATCGTTCGGGAAATGAGTTTACTCCCTGGGTACTTTCTTTGTATACTTTTGACTATACGGGCTGAGTCCGGGATTTACGGGAAATGGCGGGTTTTCATTTGCCGGCGTTTAAACCTGTTTTATTCAGCGTCTCATCAAAAATGAAAACAAGTTTGAAGACTGCAAGTGTCATGCGTTTTAGTGGTGAAAAAATAATTTAAAAAATCGTTCGGGAAATGAGTTTACTCCCTGGGTACTTTCTTTGTATACTTTTGACTATACGGGCCAAGCCCGGGATTTACGGGAAATCGCGGGTTTTTGTTTGCCGGCGATTAAACTTCTTTTATTCAGCGTCTCATCACAAATGAAAATATTTTTAAAAACTACAAGTCTCATGCGTTTTAGTGGTGAAAAAAAATTTAAAAAATCGTTCGGGAAATGAGTTTACTCCCTGGGTAATTTCTTTGTATACATTCGACCACACTTCGACAAGTCTTATGCGTTTTAGTGATGAAAAAATAACTTAAAAAATCGATAGGGAAATGAGTTTACTCCCTGGGTACTTTCTTTGTATACTTTTGATTATACGGGCCGAGTCCGGGTTTTACGGGAAATGGCGGGTTTTCGTTTGCCGGCGATTAAACTTCTTTTATTCAGCGTCTCATCAAAAATGAAAACATTTTTGAAAACTACAAGTCTCATGCGTTTCAGTGGTGAAAAAATAATTTAAAAAATCGTTCGGGAAATAAGTTTACACCCTGGGTACTTTCTTTGTATACTTTTGACTATACGGGCCGAGTCCGGGAATAACGGGAAATCGCAGGTTTTCGTTTGCCGGCGATTAAACTTCTTTTATTCAGCGTCTCATCAAAAATGAAAACATTTTTGAAAACTACAAGTCTCATGCGTTTTAGTGGTGAAAAAATAATTTAAAAAATCGTTCGGGAAATGAGTTTACTCCCTGGGTACTTTCTTTGTATACTTTTGACTATACGGGCCAAGCCCGGGATTTACGGGAAATCGCGGGTTTTCGTTTGCCGGCGATTAAACTTCTTTTATTCAGCGTCTCATCACAAATGAAAATATTTTTAAAAACTACAAGTCTCATGCGTTTTAGTGGTAAAAAAAAATTTAAAAAATCGTTCGGGAAATGAGTTTACTCCCTGGGTAATTTCTTTGTATACATTCGACCACACTTCGACAAGTCTTATGCGTTTTAGTGATGAAAAAATAACTTAAAAAATCGATCGGGAAATGAGTTTACTCCCTGGGTACTTTCTTTGTATACTTTTGATTATACGGGCCGAGTCCGGGTTTTACGGGAAATGGCGGGTTTTCGTTTGCCGGCGATTAAACTTCTTTTATTCAGCGTCTCATCAAAAATGAAAACATTTTTGAAAACTACAAGTCCCATGCGTTTCAGTGGTGAAAAAATAATTTAAAAAATCGTTCGGGAAATGAGTTTACACCCTGGCTACTTTCTTTGTATACTTTTGACTATACGGGCCAAGTCCGGGAATAACGGGAAATCGCAGGTTTTCGTTTGCCGGCGATTAAACTTCTTTTTTTCAGCGTCTCATCAAAAATGAAAACATTTTTGAAAACTACAAGTCTCATGCGTTTTAGTGGTGAAAAGATAATTTAAAAAATCGTTCGGGAAATGAGTTTACACCCTGGGTACTTTCTTTGTATACTTTTGACTTTACAGGCCGAGTCCGGGATTTACGGGAAATCGCAGGTTTTCATTTGCCGGCGTTTAAACCTCTTTTATTCAGCGTCTCATCAAAATTGAAAACAAGTTTGAAGACTGCCAGTGTCATGCGTTTTAGTGGTGAAAAAATAATTTAAAAAATCGTTCGGGAAATGAGTTTACTCTCTGGGTACTTTCTTTGTATACTTTTGACTATACGGGCCAAGCCCGGGATTTACGGGAAATCGCGGGTTTTCGTTTGCCGGCGATTAAACTTCTTTTATTCAGCGTCTCATCACAAATGAAAATATTTTTAAAAACTACAAGTCTCATGCGTTTTAGTGGTGAAAAAAAATTTAAAAAATCGTTCGGGAAATGAGTTTACTCCCTGGGTAATTTCTTTGTATACATTCGACCACACTTCGACAAGTCTTATGCGTTTTAGTGATGAAAAAATAACTTAAAAAATCGATAGGGAAATGAGTTTACTCCCTGGGTACTTTCTTTGTATACTTTTGATTATACGGGCCGAGACCGGGTTTTACGGGAAATGGCGGGTTTTCGTTTGCCGGCGATTAAACTTCTTTTATTCAGCGTCTCATCAAAAATGAAAACATTTTTGAAAACTACAAGTCTCATGCGTTTCAGTGGTGAAAAAATAATTTAAAAAATCGTTCGGGAAATGAGTTTACACCCTGGGTACTTTCTTTGTATACTTTTGACTATACGGGCCGAGTCCGGGAATAACGGGAAATCGCAGGTTTTCGTTTGCCGGCGATTAAACTTCTTTTATTCAGCGTCTCATCAAAAATGAAAACATTTTTGAAAACTACAAGTCTCATGCGTTTTAGTGGTGAAAAGATAATTTAAAAAATCGTTCGGGAAATGAGTTTACACCCTGGGTACTTTCTTTGTATACTTTTGACTTCACAGGCCGAGTCCGGGATTTACGGGAAATCGCAGGTTTTCATTTGCCGGCGTTTAAACCTCTTTTATTCAGCGTCTCATCAAAAATGAAAACAAGTTTGAAGACTGCAAGTGTCATGCGTTTTAGTGGTGAAAAAATAATTTAAAAAATCGTTCGGGAAATGAGTTTACTCCCTGGGTACTTTCTTTGTATACTTTTGACTATACGGGCCAAGCCCGGGATTTACGGGAAATCGCGGGTTTTCGCTTGCCGGCGATTAAACTTCTTTTATTCAGCGTCTCATCACAAATGAAAATATTTTTAAAAACTACAAGTCTCATGCGTTTTAGTGGTGAAAAAAAATTTTAAAAATCGTTCGGGAAATGAGTTTACTCCCTGGGTAATTTCTTTGTATACATTCGACTACACGCGCCAAGCCCGGGATTTAGGGGAAATCGCTGGTTTTCGTTTGCCGGCGATTAAACCTCTTTCATTAAGCGTCTCATCAAAAATGAAAACATTTTTGAAAACTACAAGTCTCATGCGTTTTAGTGGTGAAAAAATAATTTAAAAAATCGTTCGGGAAATGAGTTTACTCCCTGGGTACTTTCTTTGTATACTTTTGACTATACGGGCTGAGTCCGGGATTTACGGGAAATGGCGGGTTTTCATTTGCCGGCGTTTAAACCTGTTTTATTCAGCGTCTCATCAAAAATGAAAACAAGTTTGAAGACTGCAAGTGTCATGCGTTTTAGTGGTGAAAAAATAATTTAAAAAATCGTTCGGGAAATGAGTTTACTCCCTGGGTACTTTCTTTGTATACTTTTGACTATACGGGCCAAGCCCGGGATTTACGGGAAATCGCGGGTTTTTGTTTGCCGGCGATTAAACTTCTTTTATTCAGCGTCTCATCACAAATGAAAATATTTTTAAAAACTACAAGTCTCATGCGTTTTAGTGGTGAAAAAAAATTTTAAAAATCGTTCGGGAAATGAGTTTACTCCCTGGGTAATTTCTTTGTATACATTCGACTACACGCGCCAAGCCCGGGATTTAGGGGAAATCGCTGGTTTTCGTTTGCCGGCGATTAAACCTCTTTCATTAAACGTCTCATCAAAAATGAAAACATTTTTGAAAACTACAAGTCTCATGCGTTTTAGTGGTGAAAAAATAATTTAAAAAATCGTTCGGGAAATGAGTTTACTCACTGGGTACTTTCTTTGTATACTTTTGACTATACGGGCTGAGTCCGGGATTTACGGGAAATGGCGGGTTTTCGTTTGCCGGCGATTAAACTTCTTTTATTCAGTGTCTCATCAAAAATTAAAACATTTTTAAAAACTACAATTCTCATGCGCTTTAGTGGTGAAGAGATAATTTAAAAAATCGTTCGGGAAATGAGTTTACACCCTGGGTACTTTCTTTGTATACTTTTGACTTTACAGGGCGAGTCTGGGATTTACGGGAAATCGCAGGTTTTCGTTTGCCGGCGTTTAAACTTCTTTTAATCAGCGTCTCATCAAAAATGAAAACAAGTTTGAAGACTACAAGTCTCATGCGTTTTAGTGGTGAAAAAATAATTTAAAAAATCGTTCGGGAAATGAGTTTACTCCCTGGGTACTTCCTTTGTGTACTTTTGACTATACGGGCCAAGCCCGGGATTTAAGGGAAATCGCGGGTTTTCGTTTGCCGGCGATTAAACTTCTTTTATTCAGCGTCTCATCAAAAATAAAAAGATTTTTGAAAACTACAAGTCTTATGCGTTTTAGTGGTGAAAAATAATTTAAAAAATCGTTCTGGAGATGAGTTTACTCACAGGGTTCTTTCTTTGTATACTTTCGACTATACGGACCAAGCCCGGGATTTACGGGAAATCGCAGATTTTCGTTTGCCGGCGATTAAACCACTTTCATTAAGCGTCTCATGAAAAATGAAAACATTTTTGAAAACCACAAGTCTCATGCGTTTTAGTGGTGAAAAAAAAAATTAAAAAATCGTTCGGGAAATGAGTTTACTCCCTGGGTACTTTCTTTGTATACATTCGACTACACGGGCCAAGCCCTGGATTTACGGGAAATGGCGGATTTTCGTTTGCCGGCGATTAAACTCTTTTTATTCAGTGTCTCATCAAAAATGAAAACATTTTTGAAAACTACAAGTCTCATGCGTTTTAGTGGTGAAAAGATAATTTAAAAAATCGTTTTGGAAATGAGTTTACTCACAGGGTACTTTCTTTGTATACATTCGACTATACGGGCCAAGCCCGGGATTTACGGGAAATCACGGGTTTTCGTTTGCCGGCGATTAAACCACTTTCATTAAGCGTCTCATCAAAAATGAAAACATTTCTGAAAACTACAAGTCTCATGCGTTTTAGTGGTGAAAAAATAATTTAAAAAATCGTTCGGGAAATGAGTTTACTCCCTGGGTACTTTCTTTGTATACTTTTGACTATGCGGGCCAAGTCCGGGAATTACGGGAAGTCGCAGGTTTTCGTTTGCCGGCGATTAAACTTCTTTTATTCAGCGTCTCATCAAAAATGAAAACATTTTTGAAAACTACAAGTCTCATGTGCTTTAGTGGTGAAATAATAATTTAAAAAATCGTTCGGGAATTGAGTTTACACCATGGGTACTTTCTTTGTATCTTATATATTAATTCCCTTGCGTGAGTAAAACTGTGAGTCCGCGACACGGAAATCATGGGTCACTTTCTTATGACGTGGCTGTACGCTAAAATTTAACTAAAAAGATTAGGGATGTACTTCATAGAAATCGCACATAAGGTGTAAATATATAACCCGCTGCTAATAACGATATGAATATATATACCCTTATGCCAAAAAACTCTATGTTAGCATATATATATATAGGTATCGCTACATATGAAACGGTATTAGATATTCACAAAGCATACGGACTGTTAAATGAAGTTCCTAGCATAAAACGGAAATTGTGTTTACGAAAAAGATGGCTGTTCTTTTAGAGTATTCTCTACTCTTTCATTCAAAATAAATCTTTAAAAAAACATTTGAAGAAGAGCATGGTTTTATAAATTAATCATAGCAAGGTTCTGTAAGGTTTTTTCATGTTTTATTTTCAGTTTTGATTATATTATTGTTGCCACACATGTTTTATAGCTAGCATCATAAAAAGCCAACCACCACCAACAACTAGCTAGCTAGCTAGCTAGGAATATATATATATATATGTAGCCATGTTCTTTATACCTAGCTAAGTCTCCAGTTTATATTTAAGTGACTAGCTATTAGCTGCTGTAGCTAGCTAATGCTAGCTTTAAACTAAAGATTCCCAGTATATATATTCCCACAAAACACATCTAACGTTATTAACCCTGAAAATTTTAAACATTTTCCTGGGTTTTTTTTGGTTTGCGAAGTTCTTTTCCTCCAAATATTCTGAAAATAAAGTTCAGAAATTACTTATTTTTAAAATGTAAATTTAATTTGTTTCAAATTGTGGGCAAAAACCTTAATCAGCATGCTAAAAGAACTGACTTTTCTTAATTTAAAATCACTAAACACTACCATTTTCTTACATTTAGTGTAAACTTTTGTGCGTATGGCTTATATTTAATACACCAAAAGAGCTACTTTGTTGATTTCAATTTTATACTCTTTGTAAGCTATTTTTTTCTTCTTTTTGACATTTCTGTTTTACCACTCAATTTTTACATTTTATAAGTTATTTGGAACAGAATGGTATGAAATAGACCAAAATACCTGATCTTAGTTGTTTTTAATTTACAGGCTGTGTCTGTGAAACCTTAAGGGGAACATTTGGTGGAAGACAATGGCATGACATATACTGATAACTGATTTTTGTTGTGTTAGATGTTATATCTGAACCTTTTTGACATTTTATGTTAATTTTGCGAGGAAGGACCATATATATATACACAGAAGAAGAATTCAATTTTACACCTTGCAAGCTTTGTTTTTCTATATTTTGTATAAATTCTTACTGGGGAGGACTCCGTGCAATATATCGAAATGACTGATCCTTCTCGATTTAAATTTGATGTGTTCTAAATCGTATATAGTTTTGGAAATTTTGTGTAAGATTTAATGGGTAAGGGCTAGATGCAATATGTCAAAAAAACTTTTTTTGTTGAATCAGAAGCACTCCCTACAACCATTCTTTTTTTTACAGTTTGTGAAGCTTTTGTGAGGAAAGAGTGTATGCAATATTATCGAAATAACTGATTTTTGTTGCAAACTGTTTTTCTTTGGCATTTTGGATTAAAATATTGTTTTAGAGGGCATATGCAGTAGATATATGTACTGAAATAGTTAAATTTTGCAAACTTTGATTTTGTCGTTACCTCTCATTTTTTACATTTTGATTAAACTTTTGTGGGAGACCTTCGGTATGCGAAGGACCAAAATAAGAGATTTTAGTATTATTTAGAATTTGTATTTTGTGTTGCAAAATTGGTGCAAAAATTGACATAAAATGAACTTATATACAGCTGTTGTTTAACATGACTCATTATGACTTATATATATATTTTATGAAAATTTGTGACAGAATACTATGTGAGATTTGAAATTTTGTTTACTTTATTGATGGTAAAACAGCATGCAAATTGCTAAAAGGACTTTATTAATTTTAGATTTAAACACCGTTATTTTGTTGGCATTTTGTCTAAAGTTTGGTGAGGAAGGACTGTATGCAATATATCAAATAATGTTTTATTGCATTGTAATTTGTCCTTGCAAATCCCTTTTTTTCACCTTAGATAAAAAATTCTGTCAGAGGCACAATTTATTGTTTATTTTTCACATTGTGTGTCAACCTTTGGCAGGGTTTGCAATAAACTAACTGATTTTAACATATACAATGAGAGAGATTTGTGTTTGACATTGATCAGCTTTTTTGTATATATGTGGCGTTTTGAGTGATTTAAATTTTATGGGTGAGATGTATGTTGAAAACTTCTTTCCGAATAATTTTCGCATTTGTCAGATGGTCAGAGCAAGTAATTTTAGTAGATTTAGATTTTAAATGTCACATAAATACTGCAGTTGTTGAAAACCTTTAATTTTTTTGGTCATTTATATAATAATGCAGATGTAAGATGCGCACTGCTGTATTGTTTGATTTTTGATGGACATATATCTGCTACATAAATTAAATGGAATACAGTGGATTCTTCCACGGGAAACAGCTAGTACTTTTGACTATACGGGCCGAGTCAGGGATTTACGGGAAATCGCAGGTTTTCGTTTTCCGGCAATTAAACTTCTTTTATTCAGCGTCTTATCACAAATGAAAACATTATTGAAAACTACAAGTCTTATGCGTTTTAGTGATGAAAAAATAATTTAAAAAATCGTTCTGGAAATGAGTTTACTCCCTGGGTACTTTCTTTGTATACATTCGACTACACGGGCCAAGCCCGGGATTTAGGGGAAATCGCTGGTTTTCGATTGCCGTCGATTAAACGTCTTTCATTAAGCGTCTCATCAAAAATGAAAACATTTTTGAAAACTACAAGTCTCATGCGTTTTAGTGGTGAAAAAATAATTTAAAAAATCGTTCGGAAAATGAGTTTACTCCCTGGGTACTTTCTTTGTAAACTTTTGACTATACGGGCCGAGTGCGGGATTTACGGGAAATCGCGGGTTTTCGTTTGCCGGCGATTAAACTTCTTTTATTCAGCGTCCCATCAAAAATGAAAACATTTTTGAAAACTACAATTCTCATGCGTTTTAGTGGTGAAAAAACAATATAAAAAATCGTTCGGGAAATGAGTTTACTCACAGGGTACTTTCTTTGTATACATTCGACTATACGGGCCAAGCCCGGGGTTTACGGGAAATCGCGGTTTGTCGTTCGCCGGCGATTAAACCTCTTTCATTAAGCGTCTCATCAAAAATGAAAACATTTTTGAAAACTAAAAGTCTCATGCGTTTTAGTGGTGAAAAAATAATTTAAAAAATCGTTCGGACAATGAGTTTACTACCTGGGTACTTTCTTTGTATACTTTTGACTATACGGGCCGAGTCCGGGATTTACGGAAAATCGCGGGTTTTCGTTTGCCGGCGATTAAACTTCTTTTATTCAGCGTCCCATCAAAAATGAAAACATTTTTAAAAACTACAAGTCTCATGCGCTTTAGTGATGAAAAAATAATATAAAAAATCGTTCTGGAAATGAGTATACACCCTGGGTACTTTCTTTGTATACATTCGACTACACGGGCCAAGCCCGGGATTTACAGGAAATGGCGGGTGTTCATTTGCCGGTGATTAAACTCTTTTTATTCAGTGTCTCATCAAAAATGAAAACATTTTTGAAAACTACAAGTCTCATGCGTTTTAGTGGTGAAAAGATAATTTAAAAAATCGTTTTGGAAATGAGTTTACTCACAGGGTACTTTCTTTGTATACATTCGACTATACGGGCCAAGCCCGGGATTTACGGGAAATCTCGGGTTTTCGTTTGCCGGCGATTAAACCACATTCATTAGGCGTCTCATCAAAAATGAAAACATTTCTGAAAACTACAAGTCTCATGCGTTTTAGTGGAGAAAAAATAATTTAAAAAATCGTTCGGGAAATGAGTTTAATCTCTGGGTACTATCTTTGTATACTTTTGACTATGCGGGCCGAGTCCGTGACTTACGGGAAGTCGCAGGTTTTCGTTTGCCGGCGATTAAACTTCTTTTATTCAGCCTCTCATCAAAAATGAAAACATTTTTAAAAACTACAAGTCTCATGGGCTTTAGTGGTGAAACAATAATTTAAAAAATCGTTCGGGCAATGAGTTTACACCATGGGTACTTTCTTTGTATACTTTTGACTATACGGGCCGAGTCCGGGATTTACGGGAAATCGCAGGTCGCCGTTTTCCGGCGATTAAACTTCTTTTATTCAGCGTCTCATCAAAAATGAACACATTTTTGAAAACTACAAGTCTCATGCGTTTTAGTGGTGAAAAAATAATTTAAAAAATCGCTCGGGAAATGAGTTTACTCCCTGGGTGCTTTCTTTGTATACTTTTAATTATACGGGCCGAGTCCAGGATTTACGGGAAATCGCAGGTTTTCGTTTGCCGGCGTTTAAACTTCTTTTATTCAGCGTCCCATCAAAAATGAAAACATTTTTAAAAACTACAAGTCTCATGCGCTTTAGTGATGAAAAAATAATATAAAAAATCGTTCGGGAAATGAGTTTACACCATGGGTACTTTCTTTGTATACTTTTGACTATACGGGCCGAGTCCGGGATTTACGGGAAATCGCAGGTCGCCGTTTTCCGGCAATTAAACTTCTTTTATTCAGCGTCTCATCAAAAATGAACACATTTTTGAAAACTACAAGTCTCATGCGTTTTAGTGGTGAAAAAATAATTTAAAAAATCGCTCGGGAAATGAGTTTACACCCTGGGTGCTTTCTTTGTATACTTTTAATTATACGGGCCGAGTCCAGGATTTACGGGAAATCGCAGGTTTTCGTTTGCCGGCGTTTAAACTTCTTTTATTCAGCGTCCCATCAAAAATGAAAACATTTTTAAAAACTACAAGTCTCATGCGCTTTAGTGATGAAAAAATAATATAAAAAATCGTTCGGGAAATGAGTATACTCCCTGGGTACTTTCTTTGTATACATTCGACTACACGGGCCAAGCCCGGGATTTACGGGAAATGGCGGGTGTTCATTTGCCGGTGATTAAACTCTTTTTATTCAGTGTCTCATCAAAAATGAAAACATTTTTGAAAACTACAAGTCTCATGCGTTTTAGTGGTGAAAAGATAATTTAAAAAATCGTTTTGGAAATGAGTTTACTCACAGGGTACTTTCTTTGTATACATTCGACTATACGGGCCAAGCCCGGGATTTACGGGAAATCTCGGGTTTTCGTTTGCCGGCGATTAAACCACATTCATTAGGCGTCTCATCAAAAATGAAAACATTTCTGAAAACTACAAGTCTCATGCGTTTTAGTGGAGAAAAAATAATTTAAAAAATCGTTCGGGAAATGAGTTTAATCCCTGGGTACTATCTTTGTATACTTTTGACTATGCGGGCCGAGTCCGTGACTTACGGGAAGTCGCAGGTTTTCGTTTGCCGGCGATTAAACTTCTTTTATTCAGCGTCTCATCAAAAATGAAAACAATTTTAAAAACTACAAGTCTCATGGGCTTTAGTGGTGAAACAATAATTTAAAAAATCGTTCGGGCAATGAGTTTACACCATGGGTACTTTCTTTGTATACTTTTGACTATACGGGCCGAGTCCGGGATTTACGGGAAATCGCAGGTCGCCGTTTTCCGGCGATTAAACTTCTTTTATTCAGCGTCTCATCAAAAATGAACACATTTTTGAAAACTACAAGTCTCATGCGTTTTAGTGGTGAAAAAATAATTTAAAAAATCGCTCGGGAAATGAGTTTACTCCCTGGGTGCTTTCTTTGTATACTTTTAATTATACGGGCCGAGTCCAGGATTTACGGGAAATCGCAGGTTTTCGTTTGCCGGCGTTTAAACTTCTTTTATTCAGCGTCTTATCACAAATGAAAAAATTATTGAAAACTACAAGTCTTATGCGTTTTAGTGGTGAAAAAATAATTTAAAAAATCGTTCTGGAAATTAGTTTACTCCCTGGGTACTTTCTTTGTATACATTCGACTACACGGGCCAAGCCCAGGATTTAGGGGAAATCGCTGGTTTTCGATTGCCGTCGATTAAACCTCTTTCATTAAGCGTCTCATCAAAAATGAAAACATTTTTGAAAACTACAAGTCTCATGCGTTTTAGTGGTGAAAAAATATTTTAAAAAATCGTTCGGAAAATGAGTTTACTCCCTGGGTACTTTCTTTGTAAACTTTTGACTATACGGGCCGAGTGCGGGATTTACGGGAAATCGCGGGTTTTCGTTTTTCCGGCGATTAAACTTCTTTTATTCAGCGTGTCATCGAAAATGAAAACATTTTTAAAAACTACAAGTTTCATGGGCTTTAGTGGTGAAATAATAATTTAAAAAATCGTTCGGAAAATGAGTTTACACCCTGGGTACTTTCTTTGTATACTTTTGACTATACGGGCCGAGTCAGGGATTTACGGGAAATCTCGGGTTTTCGTTTGCCGGCGATTAAACCACATTCATTAGGCGTCTCATCAAAAATGAAAACATTTCTGAAAACTACAAGTCTCATGCGTTTTAGTGGAGAAAAAATAATTTAAAAAATCGTTCGGGAAATGAGTTTAATCCCTGGGTACTATCTTTGTATACTTTTGACTATGCGGGCCGAGTCCGTGACTTACGGGAAGTCGCAGGTTTTCGTTTGCCGGCGATTAAACTTCTTTTATTCAGCGTCTCATCAAAAATGAAAACAATTTTAAAAACTACAAGTCTCATGGGCTTTAGTGGTGAAACAATAATTTAAAAAATCGTTCGGGCAATGAGTTTACACCATGGGTACTTTCTTTGTATACTTTTGACTATACGGGCCGAGTCCGGGATTTACGGGAAATCGCAGGTCGCCGTTTTCCGGCGATTAAACTTCTTTTATTCAGCGTCTCATCAAAAATGAACACATTTTTGAAAACTACAAGTCTCATGCGTTTTAGTGGTGAAAAAATAATTTAAAAAATCGCTCGGGAAATGAGTTTACTCCCTGGGTGCTTTCTTTGTATACTTTTAATTATACGGGCCGAGTCCAGGATTTACGGGAAATCGCAGGTTTTCGTTTGCCGGCGTTTAAACTTCTTTTATTCAGCGTCTTATCACAAATGAAAAAATTATTGAAAACTACAAGTCTTATGCGTTTTAGTGGTGAAAAAATAATTTAAAAAATCGTTCTGGAAATTAGTTTACTCCCTGGGTACTTTCTTTGTATACATTCGACTACACGGGCCAAGCCCAGGATTTAGGGGAAATCGCTGGTTTTCGATTGCCGTCGATTAAACCTCTTTCATTAAGCGTCTCATCAAAAATGAAAACATTTTTGAAAACTACAAGTCTCATGCGTTTTAGTGGTGAAAAAATATTTTAAAAAATCGTTCGGAAAATGAGTTTACTCCCTGGGTACTTTCTTTGTAAACTTTTGACTATACGGGCCGAGTGCGGGATTTACGGGAAATCGCGGGTTTTCGTTTTTCCGGCGATTAAACTTCTTTTATTCAGCGTGTCATCGAAAATGAAAACATTTTTAAAAACTACAAGTTTCATGGGCTTTAGTGGTGAAATAATAATTTAAAAAATCGTTCGGAAAATGAGTTTACACCCTGGGTACTTTCTTTGTATACTTTTGACTATACGGGCCGAGTCAGGGATTTACGGGAAATCGCAGGTTTTCGTTTGCCAGCGATTAAACTTCTTTTATTCAGTCTCTCATCAAAAATGAAAACATTTTTGGAAACTACAAGTCTCATGCGTTTTAGTGGTGAAAAAATAATTTAAAAAATCGTTCTGGAAATGAGTTTACTCACAGGGTACTTTCTTTGTATACTTTTGATTATACGGGCCGTGTCCGGGTTTTACGGGAAATTGCGGGTTTTCGTTTGCCGGTGATTAAACTTCTTTTATTCAGCGTCTCATCAAAGATGAAAACATTTTTGAAAACTACAAGTCTCATGCGTTTTAGTGGTGAAAAAATAATTTAAAAAATCGTTCGGGAAATAAGTTTACTCCCTGGGTACTTTCTTTGTATACTTTTGATTATACGGGCCGAGTCCGGGGTTTACGGGAAATGGCGGGTTTTCGTTTGCCGGCGATTAAACTTCTTTTATTCAGCGTCTCATTAAAAATAAAAACATCTTTGAAAACTACAAGTCTCGTGCGTTTTAGTGGTGAAAAAATAATTTAGAAAATCGTTCTGGAAATGAGTTTACTCACAGGGTACTTTCTTTGTATACTTTTGATTATACGGGCCGAGTCCGGGGTTTACGGGAAATGGCGGGTTTTCGTTTGCCGGCGATTAAACTTCTTTTATTCAGCGTCTCATCAAAAATGAAAACATTTTTGAAAACTACAAGTCTCATGCGTTTTAGAGGTGAAAAGATAATTTAAAAAATCGTTTGGGAAATGAGTTTACTCCCTGGGTACTTTCTTTGTAAACTTTTGACTATACGGGCCGAGTGCGGGATTTACGGGAAATCGCGGGTTTTCGTTTTTCCGGCGATTAAACTTCTTTTATTCAGCGTGTCATCGAAAATGAAAACATTTTTAAAAACTACAAGTTTCATGGGCTTTAGTGGTGAAATAATAATTTAAAAAATCGTTCGGAAAATGAGTTTACACCCTGGGTACTTTCTTTGTATACTTTTGACTATACGGGCCGAGTCAGGGATTTACGGGAAATCGCAGGTTTTCGTTTGCCAGCGATTAAACTTCTTTTATTCAGTCTCTCATCAAAAATGAAAACATTTTTGGAAACTACAAGTCTCATGCGTTTTAGTGGTGAAAAAATAATTTAAAAAATCGTTCTGGAAATGAGTTTACTCACAGGGTACTTTCTTTGTATACTTTTGATTATACGGGCCGTGTCCGGGTTTTACGGGAAATGGCGGGTTTTCGTTTGCCGGTGATTAAACTTCTTTTATTCAGCGTCTCATCAAAGATGAAAACATTTTTGAAAACTACAAGTCTCATGCGTTTTAGTGGTGAAAAAATAATTTAAAAAATCGTTCGGGAAATAAGTTTACTCCCTGGGTACTTTCTTTGTATACTTTTGATTATACGGGCCGAGTCCGGGGTTTACGGGAAATGGCGGGTTTTCGTTTGCCGGCGATTAAACTTCTTTTATTCAGCGTCTCATTAAAAATAAAAACATTTTTGAAAACTACAAGTCTCGTGCGTTTTAGTGGTGAAAAAATAATTTAGAAAATCGTTCTGGAAATGAGTTTACTCACAGGGTACTTTCTTTGTATACTTTTGATTATACGGGCCGAGTCCGGGGTTTACGGGAAATGGCGGGTTTTCCTTTGCCGGCGATTAAACTTCTTTTATTCAGCGTCTCATCAAAAATGAAAACATTTTTGAAAACTACAAGTCTCATGCGTTTTAGAGGTGAAAAGATAGCTTAAAAAATCGTTCGGGAAATGAGTTTACACCCTGGGTACTTTCTTTATATACTTTTGACTTTACAGGCCGAGTCTGGGATTTACGGTAAATTGCAGGTTTTCGTTTGCCGGCGTTTAAACCTCTTTCATTAAGCGTCTCATCAAAACTGAAAACATTTTTGAAAACTACAAGTCTCGTGCGTTTTAGTGGTGAAAAAATAATTTAGAAAATCATCTGGAAATGAGTTTACTCACAGGGTACTTTCTTTGTATACATTCGACTATACGGTCCAAGCCCGGGATTTACGGGAAATCGCGGGTTTTCGTTTGCCGGCGATTAAACTTCTTTTATTCAGCGTCTCATCAAAAATGAAAACATTTTTAAAAACTACAAGTCTCATGGGCTTTAGTGGTGAAATAATAATTTAAAAAATCGTTCGGGAAATGAGTTTACACCCTGGGTACTTTCTTTGTATACTTTTGACTATACGGGCCGAGTCCGGGATTAACGGGAAATCGCAGGTTTTCGTTTGCCGCCGATTAAACTTCTTTTATTCAGCGTCTCATCAAAAAGGAAAACATTTTTGAAAACTACAAGTCTCATGCGTTTTAGTGGTGAAAGATAATTTAAAAAATCGTTCGGGAAATGAGTTTACACCCTGGGTACTTTCTTTGTATACTTTTGACTTTACAGGCCGAGTCCGGGATTTACGGGAAATCGCAGGTTTTCGTTTGCCGGCGTTTAAACCTCTTTCATTAAGCGTCTCATCAAAAATGAAAACATTTTTGAAAACTACAAGTCTCGTGCGTTTTAGTGGTGAAAAAATAATTTAGAAAATCATTCTGGAAATGAGTTTACTCACAGGGTACTTTCTTTGTATACATTCGACTATACGGTCCAAGCCCGGGATTTACGGGAAATCGCGGGTTTTCGTTTGCCGGCGATTAAACTTCTTTTATTCAGCGTCTCATCAAAAATGAAAACATTTTTAAAAACTACAAGTCTCATGGGCTTTAGTGGTGAAATAATAATTTAAAAAATCGTTCGGGAAATGAGTTTACACCCTGGGTACTTTCTTTGTATACTTTTGACTATACGGGCCGAGTCCGGGATTAACGGGAAATCGCAGGTTTTCGTTTGCCGGCGATTAAACTTCTTTTATTCAGCGTCTCATCAAAAAGGAAAACATTCTTGAAAACTACAAGTCTCATGCGTTTTAGTGGTGAAAGATAATTTAAAAAATCGTTCGGGAAATGAGTTTACACCCTGGGTACTTTCTTTGTATACTTTTGACTTTACAGGCCGAGTCCGGGATTTACGGGAAATCGCAGGTTTTCGTTTGCCGGCGTTTAAACTTTTTTTATTCAGCGTCTCATCAAAAATGAAAACAAGTTTGAAGACTGCAAGTCTCATGCGTTTTAGTGGTGAAAAAATAATTTAAAAAATCGTTCGGGAAATGAGTTTACTCCCTGGGTACTTTCTTTGTATACTTTTGACTATACGGGCCAAGCCCGGGATTTACGGGAAATCGCGGGTTTTCGTTTGCCAGCGATTAAACTTCTTTCATTCAGCGTCTCATCACAAATGAAAACATTTTTAAAAACTACAAGTCTCATGGGCTTTAGTGGTGAAATAATAATTTAAAAAATCGTTCGGGAAATGAGTTTACACCCTGGGTACTTTCTTTGTATACTTTTGACTATACGGGCCGAGTCCGGGATTAACGGGAAATCGCAGGTTTTCGTTTGCCGGCGATTAAACTTCTTTTATTCAGCGTCTCATCAAAAAGGAAAACATTCTTGAAAACTACAAGTCTCATGCGTTTTAGTGGTGAAAGATAATTTAAAAAATCGTTCGGGAAATGAGTTTACACCCTGGGTACTTTCTTTGTATACTTTTGACTTTACAGGCCGAGTCCGGGATTTACGGGAAATCGCAGGTTTTCGTTTGCCGGCGTTTAAACCTCTTTCATTAAGCGTCTCATCAAAAATGAAAACATTTTTGAAAACTACAAGTCTCGTGCGTTTTAGTGGTGAAAAAATAATTTAGAAAATCATTCTGGAAATGAGTTTACTCACAGGGTACTTTCTTTGTATACATTCGACTATACGGTCCAAGCCCGGGATTTACGGGAAATCGCGGGTTTTCGTTTGCCGGCGATTAAACTTCTTTTATTCAGCGTCTCATCAAAAATGAAAACATTTTTAAAAACTACAAGTCTCATGGGCTTTAGTGGTGAAATAATAATTTAAAAAATCGTTCGGGAAATGAGTTTACACCCTGGGTACTTTCTTTGTATACTTTTGACTATACGGGCCGAGTCCGGGATTAACGGGAAATCGCAGGTTTTCGTTTGCCGGCGATTAAACTTCTTTTATTCAGCGTCTCATCAAAAAGGAAAACATTCTTGAAAACTACAAGTCTCATGCGTTTTAGTGGTGAAAGATAATTTAAAAAATCGTTCGGGAAATGAGTTTACACCCTGGGTACTTTCTTTGTATACTTTTGACTTTACAGGCCGAGTCCGGGATTTACGGGAAATCGCAGGTTTTCGTTTGCCGGCGTTTAAACTTTTTTTATTCAGCGTCTCATCAAAAATGAAAACAAGTTTGAAGACTGCAAGTCTCATGCGTTTTAGTGGTGAAAAAATAATTTAAAAAATCGTTCGGGAAATGAGTTTACTCCCTGGGTACTTTCTTTGTATACTTTTGACTATACGGGCCAAGCCCGGGATTTACGGGAAATCGCGGGTTTTCGTTTGCCAGCGATTAAACTTCTTTCATTCAGCGTCTCATCACAAATGAAAACATTTTTAAAAACTACAAGTCTCATGGGCTTTAGTGGTGAAATAATAATTTAAAAAATCGTTCGGGAAATGAGTTTACACCCTGGGTACTTTCTTTGTATACTTTTGACTATACGGGCCGAGTCCGGGATTAACGGGAAATCGCAGGTTTTCGTTTGCCGGCGATTAAACTTCTTTTATTCAGCGTCTCATCAAAAAGGAAAACATTCTTGAAAACTACAAGTCTCATGCGTTTTAGTGGTGAAAGATAATTTAAAAAATCGTTCGGGAAATGAGTTTACACCCTGGGTACTTTCTTTGTATACTTTTGACTTTACAGGCCGAGTCCGGGATTTACGGGAAATCGCAGGTTTTCGTTTGCCGGCGTTTAAACTTTTTTTATTCAGCGTCTCATCAAAAATGAAAACAAGTTTGAAGACTGCAAGTCTCATGCGTTTTAGTGGTGAAAAAATAATTTAAAAAATCGTTCGGGAAATGAGTTTACTCCCTGGGTACTTTCTTTGTATACTTTTGACTATACGGGCCAAGCCCGGGATTTACGGGAAATCGCGGGTTTTCGTTTGCCAGCGATTAAACTTCTTTCATTCAGCGTCTCATCACAAATGAAAACATTTTTAAAAACTACAAGTCTCATGCGTTTTAGTGGTGAAAAAATAATTTTAAAAATCGTTCGGGAAATAAGTTTACTCCCTGGGTACTTTCTTTGAATACTTTTGACTATACGGGCTGAGTCCAGGATTTACGGGAAATGGCGGGTTTTCGTTTGCCAGCGATTAAACTTCTTTTATTCAGTGTCTCATCAAAAATGAAAACATTTTTAAAAACTACAAGTCTCATGCGTTTTAGTGGTGAAAAGATAATTTAAAAAATCGTTTTGGAAATGAGTTTACTCACAGGGTACTTTCTTTGTATACATTCGACTATACGAGCCAAGCCCGAGATTTACGGGAAATCACGGGTTTTCGTTTGCCGGCGATTAAACCACTTTCATTAAGCGTCTCATCAAAAATGAAAACATTTCTAAAAACTACAAGTCTCATGCGTTTTATTGGTGGAAAAATAATTTAAAAAATCGTTCAAGAAATGAGTTTACTCCCTGGGTACTTTATTTGTATACTTTTGACTATACGGGCCGAGTCCGGGATTTACGGGAAGTCGCAGGTTTTCGTTTGCCGGCGATTAAACTTCTTTTATTCAGCGTCTCATCAAGAATGAAAACATTTTTGAAAACTACAAGTCTCATGCGTTTTAGTGGTGAAAAGATAATTTAAAAAATCGTTCGGGAAATGAGTTTACACCCTGGGTACTTTCTTTGTATACTTTTGACTTTACAGGCCGAGTCTGGGATTTACGGGAAATCGCAGGTTTTCGTTTGCCGGCGTTTAAACTTCTTTTATTCAGCGTCTCATCAAAAATGAAAACAAGTTTGAAGACTACAAGTCTCATCCGTTTTAGTGGTGAAAAAATATTTTAAAATATCGTTCGGGAAATAAGTTTACTTCCTGGGTACTTTCTTTGCATACTTTTGATTATACGGGCCGAGTCCGGGTTTTACGGGAAATGGTGGGTTTTCGTTTGCCGGCGATTAAACTTCTTTTATTCAGCGTCTCATTAAAAATGAAAACATTTTTGAAAACTACAAGTCTCATGCGTTTTAGTGGTGAAAAGATAATTTAAAAAATAGTTCGGGAAATGAGTTTACACCCTGGGTACTTTCTTTGTATACTTTTGACTATACGGGCCAAGCCCGGGATTTACGGGAAATCGCGGGTTTTCGTTTGCCGGCGATTAAACTTCTTTTATTCAGCGTCTCATCAAAAATGAAAACATTTTTAAAAACTACAAGTCTTATGCGTTTTAGTGGTGAAAAAATAAATTAAAAAATCGTTCTGGAAATGAGTTTACTCACAGGGTACTTTCTTTGTATATATTCGACTATACGGGCCGAGCCCGGGATTTACGGGAAATCACAGGTTTTCGTTTGCCGGCGATTAAACCTCTTTCATTAAGCGTCTCATCAAAAATGAAAACATTTTTAAAAAATACAAGTCTCGTGCGTTTTAGTGGTGAAAAAAAATTTAAAAAATCGCTCGGGAATTGAGTTTACTCCCTGGGTACTTTCTTTGTATACATTCGACTACACGGGCCAAGCCCGGGATTTACGGGAAATGGCGGGTTTTATTTGCCGGCAATTAAACTTCTTTTATTCAGTGTCTCATCAAAAATGAAAACATTTCTGAAAACTACAAGTCTCATGCGTTTTAGTGGTGAAAAAAAAATTTAAAAAATCGTTCGGGAAATGAGTTTACTCCCTGGGTACTTTCTTTGTATACTTTTGACTATACGGGCCAAGCCCGGGATTTACGGGAAATCGCGGGTTTTCGTTTGCCAGCGATTAAACTTCTTTCATTCAGCGTCTCATCACAAATGAAAACATTTTTAAAAACTACAAGTCTCATGCGTTTTAGTGGTGAAAAAATAATTTTAAAAATCGTTCGGGAAATAAGTTTACTCCCTGGGTACTTTCTTTGAATACTTTTGACTCTACGGGCTGAGTCCAGGATTTACGGGAAATGGCGGGTTTTCGTTTGCCAGCGATTAAACTTCTTTTATTCAGTGTCTCATCAAAAATGAAAACATTTTTAAAAACTACAAGTCTCATGCGTTTTAGTGGTGAAAAGATAATTTAAAAAATCGTTTTGGAAATGAGTTTACTCACAGGGTACTTTCTTTGTATATATTCGACTATACGGGCCGAGCCCGGGATTTACGGGAAATCACAGGTTTTCGTTTGCCGGCGATTAAACCTCTTTCATTAAGCGTCTCATCAAAAATGAAAACATTTTTAAAAAATACAAGTCTCGTGCGTTTTAGTGGTGAAAAAAAATTTAAAAAATCGCTCGGGAATTGAGTTTACTCCCTGGGTACTTTCTTTGTATACATTCGACTACACGGGCCAAGCCCGGGATTTACGGGAAATGGCGGGTTTTATTTGCCGGCAATTAAACTTCTTTTATTCAGTGTCTCATCAAAAATGAAAACATTTCTGAAAACTACAAGTCTCATGCGTTTTAGTGGTGAAAAAAAAATTTAAAAAATCGTTCGGGAAATGAGTTTACTCCCTGGGTACTTTCTTTGTATACTTTTGACTATACGGGCCAAGCCCGGGATTTACGGGAAATCGCGGGTTTTCGTTTGCCAGCGATTAAACTTCTTTCATTCAGCGTCTCATCACAAATGAAAACATTTTTAAAAACTACAAGTCTCATGCGTTTTAGTGGTGAAAAAATAATTTTAAAAATCGTTCGGGAAATAAGTTTACTCCCTGGGTACTTTCTTTGAATACTTTTGACTATACGGGCTGAGTCCAGGATTTACGGGAAATGGCGGGTTTTCGTTTGCCAGCGATTAAACTTCTTTTATTCAGTGTCTCATCAAAAATGAAAACATTTTTAAAAACTACAAGTCTCATGCGTTTTAGTGGTGAAAAGATAATTTAAAAAATCGTTTTGGAAATGAGTTTACTCACAGGGTACTTTCTTTGTATACATTCGACTATACGAGCCAAGCCCGAGATTTACGGAAAATCACGGGTTTTCGTTTGCCGGCGATTAAACCACTTTCATTAAGCGTCTCATCAAAAATGAAAACATTTCTAAAAACTACAAGTCTCATGCGTTTTATTGGTGGAAAAATAATTTAAAAAATCGTTCAAGAAATGAGTTTACTCCCTGGGTACTTTATTTGTATACTTTTGACTATACGGGCCGAGTCCGGGATTTACGGGAAGTCGCAGGTTTTCGTTTGCCGGCGATTAAACTTCTTTTATTCAGCGTCTCATCAAGAATGAAAACATTTTTGAAAACTACAAGTCTCATGCGTTTTAGTGGTGAAAAGATAATTTAAAAAATCGTTCGGGAAATGAGTTTACACCCTGGGTACTTTCTTTGTATACTTTTGACTTTACAGGCCGAGTCTGGGATTTACGGGAAATCGCAGGTTTTCGTTTGCCGGCGTTTAAACTTCTTTTATTCAGCGTCTCATCAAAAATGAAAACAAGTTTGAAGACTACAAGTCTCATCCGTTTTAGTGGTGAAAAAATATTTTAAAATATCGTTCGGGAAATAAGTTTACTTCCTGGGTACTTTCTTTGCATACTTTTGATTATACGGGCCGAGTCCGGGTTTTACGGGAAATGGTGGGTTTTCGTTTGCCGGCGATTAAACTTCTTTTATTCAGCGTCTCATTAAAAATGAAAACATTTTTGAAAACTACAAGTCTCATGCGTTTTAGTGGTGAAAAGATAATTTAAAAAATAGTTCGGGAAATGAGTTTACACCCTGGGTACTTTCTTTGTATACTTTTGACTATACGGGCCAAGCCCGGGATTTACGGGAAATCGCGGGTTTTCGTTTGCCGGCGATTAAACTTCTTTTATTCAGCGTCTCATTAAAAATGAAAACATTTTTAAAAACTACAAGTCTTATGCGTTTTAGTGGTGAAAAAATAATTTAAAAAATCGTTCTGGAAATGAGTTTACTCACAGGGTACTTTCTTTGTATATATTCGACTATACGGGCCAAGCCCGGGATTTACGGGAAATCACAGGTTTTCGTTTGCCGGCGATTAAACCTCTTTCATTAAGCGTCTCATCAAAAATGAAAACATTTTTAAAAACTACAAGTCTCGTGCGTTTTAGTGGTGAAAAAAAATTTCAAAAATCGCTCGGGAATTGAGTTTACTCCCTGGGTACTTTCTTTGTATACATTCGACTACACGGGCCAAGCCCGGGATTTACGGGAAATGGCGGGTTTTATTTGCCGGCAATTAAACTTCTTTTATTCAGTGTCTCATCAAAAATGAAAACATTTCTGAAAACTACAAGTCTCATGCGTTTTAGTGGTGAAAAAAAAATTTAAAAAATCGTTCGGGAAATGAGTTTACTCCCTGGGTACTTTCTTTGTATACTTTTGGTTATACGGGCCGAGTCCGGGGTTTACGGGAAATGGCGGTCGTTTGCCGGCGATTAAACTTCTTTTATTCAGCCTCTTATCAAAAATGAAAACATTTTTGAAAACTACAAGTCTCATGCGTTTTAGTGGTGAAAAGATAATTTAAAAAATCGTTCGGGAAATGAGTTTACTCCCGGGGTACTTTCTTTGTACACTTTTGACTATACGGGCCAAGCCCGGGATTTACGGGAAATCACAGGTTTTCGTTTGCCGGCGATTAAACCTCTTTCATTAAGCGTCTCATCAAAAATGAAAACATTTTTAAAAACTACAAGTCTCGTGCGTTTTAGTGGTGAAAAAAAATTTCAAAAATCGCTCGGGAATTGAGTTTACTCCCTGGGTACTTTCTTTGTATACATTCGACTACACGGGCCAAGCCCGGGATTTACGGGAAATGGCGGGTTTTATTTGCCGGCAATTAAACTTCTTTTATTCAGTGTCTCATCAAAAATGAAAACATTTCTGAAAACTACAAGTCTCATGCGTTTTAGTGGTGAAAAAAAAATTTAAAAAATCGTTCGGGAAATGAGTTTACTCCCTGGGTACTTTCTTTGTATACTTTTGGTTATACGGGCCGAGTGCGGGGTTTACGGGAAATGGCGGTCGTTTGCCGGCGATTAAACTTCTTTTATTCAGCCTCTTATCAAAAATGAAAACATTTTTGAAAACTACAAGTCTCATGCGTTTTAGTGGTGAAAAGATAATTTAAAAAATCGTTCGGGAAATGAGTTTACTCCCGGGGTACTTTCTTTGTACACTTTTGACTATACGGGCTGAGTCCGGGATTTACGGGAAATGGCGGTTTTTCGTTTGCCGGCGATTAAACTTCTTTTATTCAGTGTCTCATCAAAAATGAAAACATTTTTAAAAACTACAAGTCTCATGCGTTTTAGTGGTGAAAAAATAATTTAAAAAATCGTTCTGGAAATGAGTTTACTCACAGGGTACTTTCTTTGTATATATTCGACTATACGGGCCAAGCCCGGGATTTACGGGAAATCACAGGTTTTCGTTTGCCGGCGATTAAACCTCTTTCATTAAGCGTCTCATCAAAAATGAAAACATTTTTAAAAACTACAAGTCTCGTGCGTTTTAGTGGTGAAAAAAAATTTCAAAAATCGCTCGGGAATTGAGTTTACTCCCTGGGTACTTTCTTTGTATACATTCGACTACACGGGCCAAGCCCGGGATTTACGGGAAATGGCGGGTTTTATTTGCCGGCAATTAAACTTCTTTTATTCAGTGTCTCATCAAAAATGAAAACATTTCTGAAAACTACAAGTCTCATGCGTTTTAGTGGTGAAAAAAAAATTTAAAAAATCGTTCGGGAAATGAGTTTACTCCCTGGGTACTTTCTTTGTATACTTTTGGTTATACGGGCCGAGTCCGGGGTTTACGGGAAATGGCGGTCGTTTGCCGGCGATTAAACTTCTTTTATTCAGCCTCTTATCAAAAATGAAAACATTTTTGAAAACTACAAGTCTCATGCGTTTTAGTGGTGAAAAGATAATTTAAAAAATCGTTCGGGAAATGAGTTTACTCCCGGGGTACTTTCTTTGTACACTTTTGACTATACGGGCCAAGCCCGGGATTTACGGGAAATCACAGGTTTTCGTTTGCCGGCGATTAAACCTCTTTCATTAAGCGTCTCATCAAAAATGAAAACATTTTTAAAAACTACAAGTCTCGTGCGTTTTAGTGGTGAAAAAAAATTTCAAAAATCGCTCGGGAATTGAGTTTACTCCCTGGGTACTTTCTTTGTATACATTCGACTACACGGGCCAAGCCCGGGATTTACGGGAAATGGCGGGTTTTATTTGCCGGCAATTAAACTTCTTTTATTCAGTGTCTCATCAAAAATGAAAACATTTCTGAAAACTACAAGTCTCATGCGTTTTAGTGGTGAAAAAAAAATTTAAAAAATCGTTCGGGAAATGAGTTTACTCCCTGGGTACTTTCTTTGTATACTTTTGGTTATACGGGCCGAGTGCGGGGTTTACGGGAAATGGCGGTCGTTTGCCGGCGATTAAACTTCTTTTATTCAGCCTCTTATCAAAAATGAAAACATTTTTGAAAACTACAAGTCTCATGCGTTTTAGTGGTGAAAAGATAATTTAAAAAATCGTTCGGGAAATGAGTTTACTCCCGGGGTACTTTCTTTGTACACTTTTGACTATACGGGCTGAGTCCGGGATTTACGGGAAATGGCGGTTTTTCGTTTGCCGGCGATTAAACTTCTTTTATTCAGTGTCTCATCAAAAATGAAAACATTTTTAAAAACTACAAGTCTCATGCGTTTTGCTGGTGAAAAGTTATTTTAAAAAATCGTTTTGGAAATGAGTTTACTCACAGGGTACTTTCTTTGTATACATTCGACTATACGGGCCAAGCCCGGGATTTACGGGAAATCACGGGTTTTCGTTTGCCGGCTATTAAACCACTTTTATTAAGCGTCTCATCAAAAATGAAAACATTTCTGAAAACTACAAGTCTCATGCGTTTTAGTGGTGGAAAAATAATTTAAAAAATCGTTCGGGAAATGAGTTTACTCCCTGGGTACTTTATTTGTATACTTTTGACTATACGGGCCGAGTCCGGGATTTACGGGAAGTCGCAGGTTTTCGTTTGCCGGCGATTAAACTTCTTTTATTCAGCGTCTCATCAAAAATGAAAACATTTTTGAAAACTACAAGTCTCATGCGTTTTAGTGGTGAAAAGATAATTTAAAAAATCGTTCGGGAAATGAATTTACACCCTGGGTACTTTCTTTGTATACTTTTGACTTTACAGGCCGAGTCTGGGATTTACGGGAAATCGCAGGTTTTCGTTTGCCGGCGTTTAAACTTCTTTTATTCAGCGTCTCATCAAAAATGAAAACAAGTTTGAAGACTACAAGTCTCATCCGTTTTAGTGGTGAAAAAATAATTTAAATAATCGTTCGGGAAAAAAGTTTACTCCCTGGGTACTTTCTTTGTATACTTTTGATTATACCGGCCGAGTCCGGGTTTTACGGGAAATGGTGGGTTTTCGTTTGCCGGCGATTAAACTTCTTTTATTCAGCGTCGGATCAAAAATGAAAATAAGTTTGAAGACTTCAAGTCTCATGCGTTTTAGTGGTGAAAAAATTATTTAAAAAATCGTTCTGGAAATGAGTTTACTCACAGGGTACTTTCTTTGTATACATTCGACTATACGGGCCAAGCCCGGGATTTACGGGAAATGGCGGGTTTTCGTTTGCCGGCGATTAAACTTCTTTTATTCAGTGTCTCATCAAAAATGAAAACATTTCTGAAAACTACAAGTCTCATGCGTTTTAGTGGTGAAAAAAAATTTAAAAAATCGTTCGGGAAATGAGTTTACTCCATTGGTACTTTCTTTGTATACTTTTGATTATACGGGCCGAATCCGGGGTTTACGGGAAATGGCAGTCGTTTGCCGGCGAGTAAACTTCCTTTATTCAGCCTCTTATCAAAAATGAAAAACATTTTTGAAAACTACAAGTCTCATGCGTTTTAGTGGTGAAAAGATAATTTAAAAAATCGTTCGGGAAATGAGTTTACTCCCGGGGTACTTTCTTTGTATACTTTTGACTATACGGCTGAGTCCGGGATTTACGGGAAATGGCGGGTTTTCGTTTGCCGGCGATTAAACTTCTTTTATTCAGTGACTCATCAAAAATGAAAACATTTTTAAAAACTACAAGTCTCATGCGTTTTATTGGTGAAAAGATAATTTAAAAAATCGTTTTGGAAATGAGTTTACTCACAGGGTGCCTTCTTTGTATACATTCGACTATACGGGTCAAGCCCGGCATTTACTGGAAATCACGGGTTTTCGTTTGCCGGCGATTAAACCACTTTTATTAAGCGTCTCATCAAAAATGAAAACATTTTTGAAAACTACAAGTCTCATGCGTTTTAGTGGCGAAAAAATAATTTAAAAAATCGTTCGGGAAATGAGTTTACTCCCTGGGTACTTTCTTTGTATACATTCGACTACACGGGCCAAGCCCGAGATTTAGGGGAAATCGCTGGTTTTCGTTTGCCGGCGATTAAACCTCTTTCATTAAGCGTCTCATCAAAAATGAAAACATTTTTGAAAACTACAAGTCTCATGCGTTTTAGTGGTGAAAAAATAATTTAAAAAATCGTTCGGAAAATGAGTTTACTTCCTGGGTACTTTCTTTGTATACTTTTGACTATACGGGCCGAGTCCGGGAATTACGGGAAATCGCGGGTTTTCGCTTGCCGGCGATTAAACTTCTTTTATTCAGCGTCCCATCAAAAATGAAAACATTTTTGAAAACTACAAGTCTCATGCGATTTAGTGGTGAAAAAATAATATAAAAAATCGTTCGGGAAATGAGTTTACTGCCTGGGTACTTTCTTTGTATACTTTTGACTATAGGGGCCAAGCCCGGGATTTACGGGAAATGGCGGGTTTTCGTTTGCCGGCGATTAAACTTCTTTTATTCAGCGTCTCATCAAAAATGAAAACATTTTTAAAAACTACAAGTCTCTTGGGCTTTAGTGGTGAAATAATAATTTAAAAAATCGTTCGGGAAATGAGTTTACACCCCGGGTACTTTCTTTGTATACTTTTGACTATACGGGCCAAGCCCGGGGTTTTCGGGAAATGGCGGGTTTTCGTTTGCCAGCGATTAAACTTCTTTTATTCAGCCTCGTATCAAAAATGAAAACATTTTTGAAAACTACAAGTCTCATGCGTTTTAGTGGTGAAAAGATAATTTAAAAAATCGTTCGGGAAATGAGTTTACTCCCGGGGTACTTTCTTTGTATACATTCGACTACACGGGCCAAGCCCGGGATTTACGGGAAATGGCGGGTTTTATTTGCCGGCAATTAAACTTCTTTTATTCAGTGTCTCATCAAAAATGAAAACATTTCTGAAAACTACAAGTCTCATGCGTTTTAGTGGTGAAAAAAAAATTTAAAAAATCGTTCGGGAAATGAGTTTACTCCCTGGGTACTTTCTTTGTATACTTTTGGTTATACGGGCCGAGTCCGGGGTTTACGGGAAATGGCGGTCGTTTGCCGGCGATTAAACTTCTTTTATTCAGCCTCTTATCAAAAATGAAAACATTTTTGAAAACTACAAGTCTCATGCGTTTTAGTGGTGAAAAGATAATTTAAAAAATCGTTCGGGAAATGAGTTTACTCCCGGGGTACTTTCTTTGTACACTTTTGACTATACGGGCCAAGCCCGGGATTTACGGGAAATCACAGGTTTTCGTTTGCCGGCGATTAAACCTCTTTCATTAAGCGTCTCATCAAAAATGAAAACATTTTTAAAAACTACAAGTCTCGTGCGTTTTAGTGGTGAAAAAAAATTTCAAAAATCGCTCGGGAATTGAGTTTACTCCCTGGGTACTTTCTTTGTATACATTCGACTACACGGGCCAAGCCCGGGATTTACGGGAAATGGCGGGTTTTATTTGCCGGCAATTAAACTTCTTTTATTCAGTGTCTCATCAAAAATGAAAACATTTCTGAAAACTACAAGTCTCATGCGTTTTAGTGGTGAAAAAAAAATTTAAAAAATCGTTCGGGAAATGAGTTTACTCCCTGGGTACTTTCTTTGTATACTTTTGGTTATACGGGCCGAGTGCGGGGTTTACGGGAAATGGCGGTCGTTTGCCGGCGATTAAACTTCTTTTATTCAGCCTCTTATCAAAAATGAAAACATTTTTGAAAACTACAAGTCTCATGCGTTTTAGTGGTGAAAAGATAATTTAAAAAATCGTTCGGGAAATGAGTTTACTCCCGGGGTACTTTCTTTGTACACTTTTGACTATACGGGCTGAGTCCGGGATTTACGGGAAATGGCGGTTTTTCGTTTGCCGGCGATTAAACTTCTTTTATTCAGTGTCTCATCAAAAATGAAAACATTTTTAAAAACTACAAGTCTCATGCGTTTTGCTGGTGAAAAGTTATTTTAAAAAATCGTTTTGGAAATGAGTTTACTCACAGGGTACTTTCTTTGTATACATTCGACTATACGGGCCAAGCCCGGGATTTACGGGAAATCACGGGTTTTCGTTTGCCGGCTATTAAACCACTTTTATTAAGCGTCTCATCAAAAATGAAAACATTTCTGAAAACTACAAGTCTCATGCGTTTTAGTGGTGGAAAAATAATTTAAAAAATCGTTCGGGAAATGAGTTTACTCCCTGGGTACTTTATTTGTATACTTTTGACTATACGGGCCGAGTCCGGGATTTACGGGAAGTCGCAGGTTTTCGTTTGCCGGCGATTAAACTTCTTTTATTCAGCGTCTCATCAAAAATGAAAACATTTTTGAAAACTACAAGTCTCATGCGTTTTAGTGGTGAAAAGATAATTTAAAAAATCGTTCGGGAAATGAATTTACACCCTGGGTACTTTCTTTGTATACTTTTGACTTTACAGGCCGAGTCTGGGATTTACGGGAAATCGCAGGTTTTCGTTTGCCGGCGTTTAAACTTCTTTTATTCAGCGTCTCATCAAAAATGAAAACAAGTTTGAAGACTACAAGTCTCATCCGTTTTAGTGGTGAAAAAATAATTTAAATAATCGTTCGGGAAAAAAGTTTACTCCCTGGGTACTTTCTTTGTATACTTTTGATTATACCGGCCGAGTCCGGGTTTTACGGGAAATGGTGGGTTTTCGTTTGCCGGCGATTAAACTTCTTTTATTCAGCGTCGGATCAAAAATGAAAATAAGTTTGAAGACTTCAAGTCTCATGCGTTTTAGTGGTGAAAAAATTATTTAAAAAATCGTTCTGGAAATGAGTTTACTCACAGGGTACTTTCTTTGTATACATTCGACTATACGGGCCAAGCCCGGGATTTACGGGAAATGGCGGGTTTTCGTTTGCCGGCGATTAAACTTCTTTTATTCAGTGTCTCATCAAAAATGAAAACATTTCTGAAAACTACAAGTCTCATGCGTTTTAGTGGTGAAAAAAAATTTAAAAAATCGTTCGGGAAATGAGTTTACTCCATTGGTACTTTCTTTGTATACTTTTGATTATACGGGCCGAATCCGGGGTTTACGGGAAATGGCAGTCGTTTGCCGGCGAGTAAACTTCCTTTATTCAGCCTCTTATCAAAAATGAAAAACATTTTTGAAAACTACAAGTCTCATGCGTTTTAGTGGTGAAAAGATAATTTAAAAAATCGTTCGGGAAATGAGTTTACTCCCGGGGTACTTTCTTTGTATACTTTTGACTATACGGCTGAGTCCGGGATTTACGGGAAATGGCGGGTTTTCGTTTGCCGGCGATTAAACTTCTTTTATTCAGTGACTCATCAAAAATGAAAACATTTTTAAAAACTACAAGTCTCATGCGTTTTATTGGTGAAAAGATAATTTAAAAAATCGTTTTGGAAATGAGTTTACTCACAGGGTGCCTTCTTTGTATACATTCGACTATACGGGTCAAGCCCGGCATTTACTGGAAATCACGGGTTTTCGTTTGCCGGCGATTAAACCACTTTTATTAAGCGTCTCATCAAAAATGAAAACATTTTTGAAAACTACAAGTCTCATGCGTTTTAGTGGCGAAAAAATAATTTAAAAAATCGTTCGGGAAATGAGTTTACTCCCTGGGTACTTTCTTTGTATACATTCGACTACACGGGCCAAGCCCGAGATTTAGGGGAAATCGCTGGTTTTCGTTTGCCGGCGATTAAACCTCTTTCATTAAGCGTCTCATCAAAAATGAAAACATTTTTGAAAACTACAAGTCTCATGCGTTTTAGTGGTGAAAAAATAATTTAAAAAATCGTTCGGAAAATGAGTTTACTTCCTGGGTACTTTCTTTGTATACTTTTGACTATACGGGCCGAGTCCGGGAATTACGGGAAATCGCGGGTTTTCGCTTGCCGGCGATTAAACTTCTTTTATTCAGCGTCCCATCAAAAATGAAAACATTTTTGAAAACTACAAGTCTCATGCGATTTAGTGGTGAAAAAATAATATAAAAAATCGTTCGGGAAATGAGTTTACTGCCTGGGTACTTTCTTTGTATACTTTTGACTATAGGGGCCAAGCCCGGGATTTACGGGAAATGGCGGGTTTTCGTTTGCCGGCGATTAAACTTCTTTTATTCAGCGTCTCATCAAAAATGAAAACATTTTTAAAAACTACAAGTCTCTTGGGCTTTAGTGGTGAAATAATAATTTAAAAAATCGTTCGGGAAATGAGTTTACACCCCGGGTACTTTCTTTGTATACTTTTGACTATACGGGCCAAGCCCGGGGTTTTCGGGAAATGGCGGGTTTTCGTTTGCCAGCGATTAAACTTCTTTTATTCAGCCTCGTATCAAAAATGAAAACATTTTTGAAAACTACAAGTCTCATGCGTTTTAGTGGTGAAAAGATAATTTAAAAAATCGTTCGGGAAATGAGTTTACTCCCGGGGTACTTTCTTTGTACACTTTTGACTATACGGGCTGAGTCCGGGATTTACGGAAAATGGCGGGTTTTCGTTTGCCGGCGATTAAACTTCTTTTATTCAGTGTCTCATCAAAAATGAAAACATTTTTAAAAACTACAAGTCTCATGCGTTTTGGTGGTGAAAAGATAATTTAAAAAATCGTTTTGGAAATGAGTTTACTCACAGGGTACTTTCTTTGTATACATTCGACTATACGGGCCAAGCCCGGGATTTACGGGAAATCACGGGTTTTCGTTTGCCGGCTATTAAACCACTTTTATTAAGCGTCTCATCAAAAATGAAAACATTTCTGAAAACTACAAGTCTCATGCGTTTTAGTGGTGGAAAAATAATTTAAAAAATCGTTCGGGAAATGAGTTTACTCCCTGGGTACTTTATTTGTATACTTTTGACTATACGGGCCGAGTCCGGGATTTACGGGAAGTCGCAGGTTTTCGTTTGCCGGCGATTAAACTTCTTTTATTCAGCGTCTCATCAAAAATGAAAATAAGTTTGAAGACTACAAGTCTCATCCGTTTTAGTGGTGAAAAAATAATTTAAATAATCGTTCGGGAAATAAGTTTACTCCCTGGGTACTTTCTTTGTATACTTTTGATTATACCGGCCGAGTCCGGGTTTTACGGGAAATGGTGGGTTTTCGTTTGCCGGCGATTAAACTTCTTTTATTCAGCGTTTGATCAAAAATGAAAATAAGTTTGAAGACTTCAAGTCTCATGCGTTTTAGTGGTGAAAAAATTATTTAAAAAATCGTTCTGGAAATGAGTTTACTCACAGGGTACTTTCTTTGTATACATTCGACTATACGGGCCAAGCCCGGGATTTACGGGAAATGGCGGGTTTTCGTTTGCCGGCGATTAAACTTCTTTTATTCAGTGTCTCATCAAAAATGAAAACATATCTGAAAACTACAAGTCTCATGCGTTTTAGTGGTGAAAAAAAATTTAAAAAATCGTTCGGGAAATGAGTTTACTCCATTGGTACTTTCTTTGTATACTTTTGGTTATACGGGCCGAGTCCGGGGTTTACGGGAAATGGCGGTCGTTTGCCGGCGATTAAACTTCTTTTATTCAGCCTCTTATCAAAAATGAAAACATTTTTGAAAACTACAAGTCTCATGCGTTTTAGTGGTGAAAAGATAATTTAAAAAATCGTTCGGGAAATGAGTTTACTCCCGGGGCACTTTCTTTGTACACTTTTGACTATACGGGCTGAGTCCGGGATTTACGGGAAATGGCGGGTTTTCGTTTGCCGGCGATTAAACTTCTTTTATTCAGTGTCTCATCAAAAATGAAAACATTTTTAAAAACTACAAGTCTCATGCGTTTTGGTGGTGAAAAGATAATTTAAAAAATCGTTTTGGAAATGAGTTTACTGACAGGGTACTTTCTTTGTATACATTCGACTATACGGGCCAAGCCCGGGATTTACGGGAAATCACGGGTTTTCGTTTGCCGGCTATTAAACCACTTTTATTAAGCGTCTCATCAAAAATGAAAACATTTCTGAAAACTACAAGTCTCATGCGTTTTAGTGGTGGAAAAATAATTTAAAAAATCGCTCGGGAAATGAGTTTACTCCCTGGGTACTTTATTTGTATACTTTTGACTATACGGGCCGAGTCCGGGATTTACGGGAAGTCGCAGGTTTTCGTTTGCCGGCGATTAAACTTCTTTTATTCAGCGTCTCATCAAAAATGAAAACATTTTTGAAAACTACAAGTCTCATGCGTTTTAGTGGTGAAAAGATAATTTAAAAAATCGTTCGGGAAATGAATTTACACCCTGGGTACTTTCTTTGTATACTTTTGACTTTACAGGCCGAGTCTGGGATTTACGGGAAATCGCAGGTTTTCGTTTGCCGGCGTTTAAACTTCTTTTATTCAGCGTCTCATCAAAAATGAAAATAAGTTTGAAGACTACAAGTCTCATCCGTTTTAGTGGTGAAAAAATAATTTAAATAATCGTTCGGGAAATAAGTTTACTCCCTGGGTACTTTCTTTGTATACTTTTGATTATACCGGCCGAGTCCGGGTTTTACGGGAAATGGTGGGTTTTCGTTTGCCGGCGATTAAACTTCTTTTATTCAGCGTTTGATCAAAAATGAAAATAAGTTTGAAGACTTCAAGTCTCATGCGTTTTAGTGGTGAAAAAATTATTTAAAAAATCGTTCTGGAAATGAGTTTACTCACAGGGTACTTTCTTTGTATACATTCGACTATACGGGCCAAGCCCGGGATTTACGGGAAATGGCGGGTTTTCGTTTGCCGGCGATTAAACTTCTTTTATTCAGTGTCTCATCAAAAATGAAAACATTTCTGAAAACTACAAGTCTCATGCGTTTTAGTGGTGAAAAAAAATTTAAAAAATCGTTCGGGAAATGAGTTTACTCCATTGGTACTTTCTTTGTATACTTTTGATTATACGGGCCGAATCCGGGGTTTACGGGAAATGGCGGTCGTTTGCCGGCGATTAAACTTCCTTTATTCAGCCTCTTATCAAAAATGAAAACATTTTTGAAAACTACAAGTCTCATGCGTTTTAGTGGTAAAAAGATAATTTAAAAAATCGTTCGGGAAATGAGTTTACTCCCGGGGTACTTTCTTTGTATACTTTTGACTATACGGCTGAGTCCGGGATTTACGGGAAATGGCGGGTTTTCGTTTGCCGGCGATTAAACTTCTTTTATTCAGTGACTCATCAAAAATGAAAACATTTTTAAAAACTACAAGTCTCATGCGTTTTATTGGTGAAAAGATAATTTAAAAAATCGTTTTGGAAATGAGTTTACTCACAGGGTGCCTTCTTTGTATACATTCGACTATACGGGTCAAGCCCGGCATTTACTGGAAATCACGGGTTTTCGTTTGCCGGCGATTAAACCACTTTTATTAAGCGTCTCATCAAAAATGAAAACATTTTTGAAAACTACAAGTCTCATGCGTTTTAGTGGCGAAAAAATAATTTAAAAAATCGTTCGGGAAATGAGTTTACTCCCTGGGTACTTTCTTTGTATACATTCGACTACACGGGCCAAGCCCGAGATTTAGGGGAAATCGCTGGTTTTCGTTTGCCGGCGATTAAACCTCTTTCATTAAGCGTCTCATCAAAAATGAAAACATTTTTGAAAACTACAAGTCTCATGCGTTTTAGTGGTGAAAAAATAATTTAAAAAATCGTTCGGAAAATGAGTTTACTTCCTGGGTACTTTCTTTGTATACTTTTGACTATACGGGCCGAGTCCGGGAATTACGGGAAATCGCGGGTTTTCGCTTGCCGGCGATTAAACTTCTTTTATTCAGCGTCCCATCAAAAATGAAAACATTTTTGAAAACTACAAGTCTCATGCGATTTAGTGGTGAAAAAATAATATAAAAAATCGTTCGGGAAATGAGTTTACTGCCTGGGTACTTTCTTTGTATACTTTTGACTATAGGGGCCAAGCCCGGGATTTACGGGAAATGGCGGGTTTTCGTTTGCCGGCGATTAAACTTCTTTTATTCAGCGTCTCATCAAAAATGAAAACATTTTTAAAAACTACAAGTCTCTTGGGCTTTAGTGGTGAAATAATAATTTAAAAAATCGTTCGGGAAATGAGTTTACACCCCGGGTACTTTCTTTGTATACTTTTGACTATACGGGCCAAGCCCGGGGTTTTCGGGAAATGTAGGGTTTTCGTTTGCCAGCGATTAAACTTCTTTTAATCAGCGTCTCATCAAAAATGAAAACATTTTTAAAAACTACAAGTCTCATGCGTTTTAGTGGTGAAAAGATAATTTAAAAAATCGTTTTGGAAATGAGTTTACTCACAGGGTACTTTCTTTGTATACATTCGACTATACGGGCCAAGCCCAGGATTTACGGGAAATTGCGAGTTTTTCTTTGCCGGCGATCAAACCATTTTCATTAAGCGTCTCATCAAAAATGAAAACATTTCTGAAAACTACAAGTCTCATGCGTTTTAGTGGTGAAAAAATAATTTAAAAAATCGTTCGGGAAATGAGTTTACTCCCTGGGTACTTTCTTTATATACTTTTGACTATACAGGCCGAGTCCGGGATTTACGGGAAATCGCAGGTTTTCGTTTGTTAGCGATTAAACTTCTTTTAATCAGCGTCTCATCAAAAATGAAAACATTTTTAAAAACTACAAGTCTCATGCGTTTTAGTGGTGAAAAGATAATTTAAAAAATCGTTTTGGAAATGAGTTTACTCACAGGGTACTTTCTTTGTATACATTCGACTATACGGGCCAAGCCCAGGATTTACGGGAAATTGCGAGTTTTTCTTTGCCGGCGATCAAACCATTTTCATTAAGCGTCTCATCAAAAATGAAAACATTTCTGAAAACTACAAGTCTCATGCGTTTTAGTGGTGAAAAAATAATTTAAAAAATCGTTCGGGAAATGAGTTTACTCCCTGGGTACTTTCTTTATATACTTTTGACTATACAGGCCGAGTCCGGGATTTACGGGAAATCGCAGGTTTTCGTTTGCCAGCGATTAAACTTCTTTTATTCAGCGTCTCATCAAAAATGAAAACATTTTTAAAAACTACAAGTTTCATGCGTTTCAGTGGTGGAAAAATAATTTAAAAAATCGTTCGGGAAATGAGTTTACTCCCTGGGAACTTTATTTGTATACTTTTGACTATACGGGCCGAGTCCAGGATTTACGGGAAGTCGCAGGTTTTCGTTTGCCGGCAATTAAACTTCTTTTATTCAGCGTCTCATTAAAAATAAAAACATTTTTAAAAACTACAAGTCTCATGGGCTTTAGTGGTGAAATAATAATTTAAAAAATCGTTCGGGAAATGAGTTTACACCCTGGGTACTTTCTTTGTATACTTTTGACTATACGGGCCGAGTCCGGGATTTACGGGAAATCGCAGGTTTTCGTTTGCCGGCGATTAAACTCCTTTTATTCAGCGTCTCATGAAAAATGAAAACATTTTTGAAAACTACAAGTCAAATGCGTTTTAGTGGTGAAAAAATAATTTCAAAACACATTCGGGAAATGAGTTTACTCCATGGGTACTTTCTTTGTATACTTTTGATTATACGGGCCGAGTCCGGGGTTTACAGGAAATGGCGGGTTTTCGTTTGCCGGCGATTAAACTTCTTTTATTCAGCGTCTTATCAAAATGAAAACATTTTTGAAAACTACAAGTCTCATGCGTTTTAGTGGTGAAAAAATAATTTAAAAAATCGTTCGGAAAATGAGTTTACTCCCTGGGTACTTTCTTTGCATACTTTTGACTATACGGGCTGAGTCCGGGAGTTAAGGGAAATCGCTGGTTTTCGCTTGCCAGCGATTAAACCTCTTTCATTAAGCGTCTCATCAAAAATGAAAACATTTTTGAAAACTACAAGTCTCATGCGTTTTAGTGGTGAAAAAATAATTTAAAAAATCGTTCGGAAAATGAGTTTACTTCCTGGGTACTTTCTTCGTATACTTTTGACTATACGGGCCGAGTCCGGGATTTACGGGAAATCGCGGGTTTTCGCGTGCCGGCGATTAAACTTCTTTTATTCAGCGTCCCATCAAAAATGAAAACATTTTTGAAAACTACAAGTCTCATGCGATTTAGTGGTGAAAAAATAATATAAAAAATCGTTCGGGAAATGAGTTTACTGCCTGGGTACTTTCTTTGTATACTTTTGACTATAGGGGCTAAGCCCGGGATTTACGGGAAATGGCGGGTTTTCGTTTGCCGGCGATTAAACTTCTTTTATTCAGCGTCTCATCAAAAATGAAAACATTTTTGAAAACTACAAGTCTCATGCGTTTTAGTGGCGAAAAAATAATTTAAAAAATCGTTCGGGAAATGAGTTTACTCCCTGGGTACTTTCTTTGTATACATTCGACTACACGGGCCAAGCCCGAGATTTAGGGGAAATCGCTGGTTTTCGTTTGCCGGCGATTAAACCTCTTTCATTAAGCGTCTCATCAAAAATGAAAACATTTTTGAAAACTACAAGTCTCATGCGTTTTAGTGGTGAAAAAATAATTTAAAAAATCGTTCGGAAAATGAGTTTACTTCCTGGGTACTTTCTTTGTATACTTTTGACTATACGGGCCGAGTCCGGGAATTACGGGAAATCGCGGGTTTTCGCTTGCCGGCGATTAAACTTCTTTTATTCAGCGTCCCATCAAAAATGAAAACATTTTTGAAAACTACAAGTCTCATGCGATTTAGTGGTGAAAAAATAATATAAAAAATCGTTCGGGAAATGAGTTTACTGCCTGGGTACTTTCTTTGTATACTTTTGACTATAGGGGCCAAGCCCGGGATTTACGGGAAATGGCGGGTTTTCGTTTGCCGGCGATTAAACTTCTTTTATTCAGCGTCTCATCAAAAATGAAAACATTTTTAAAAACTACAAGTCTCTTGGGCTTTAGTGGTGAAATAATAATTTAAAAAATCGTTCGGGAAATGAGTTTACACCCCGGGTACTTTCTTTGTATACTTTTGACTATACGGGCCAAGCCCGGGGTTTTCGGGAAATGTAGGGTTTTTGTTTGCCAGCGATTAAACTTCTTTTAATCAGCGTCTCATCAAAAATGAAAACATTTTTAAAAACTACAATTCTCATGCGTTTTAGTGGTGAAAAGATAATTTAAAAAATCGTTTTGGAAATGAGTTTACTCACAGGGTACTTTCTTTGTATACATTCGACTATACGGGCCAAGCCCAGGATTTACGGAAAATTGCGAGTTTTTCTTTGCCGGCGATCAAACCATTTTCATTAAGCGTCTCATCAAAAATGAAAACATTTCTGAAAACTACAAGTCTCATGCGTTTTAGTGGTGAAAAAATAATTTAAAAAATCGTTCGGGAAATGAGTTTACTCCCTGGGTACTTTCTTTATATACTTTTGACTATACAGGCCGAGTCCGGGATTTACGGGAAATCGCAGGTTTTCGTTTGCCAGCGATTAAACTTCTTTTAATCAGCGTCTCATCAAAAATGAAAACATTTTTAAAAACTACAAGTCTCATGCGTTTTAGTGGTGAAAAGATAATTTAAAAAATCGTTTTGGAAATGAGTTTACTCACAGGGTACTTTCTTTGTATACATTCGACTATACGGGCCAAGCCCAGGATTTACGGGAAATTGCGAGTTTTTCTTTGCCGGCGATCAAACCATTTTCATTAAGCGTCTCATCAAAAATGAAAACATTTCTGAAAACTACAAGTCTCATGCGTTTTAGTGGTGAAAAAATAATTTAAAAAATCGTTCGGGAAATGAGTTTACTCCCTGGGTACTTTCTTTATATACTTTTGACTATACAGGCCGAGTCCGGGATTTACGGGAAATCGCAGGTTTTCGTTTGCCAGCGATTAAACTTCTTTTATTCAGCGTCTCATCAAAAATGAAAACATTTTTAAAAACTACAAGTTTCATGCGTTTCAGTGGTGGAAAAATAATTTAAAAAATCGTTCGGGAAATGAGTTTACTCCCTGGGAACTTTATTTGTATACTTTTGACTATACGGGCCGAGTCCAGGATTTACGGGAAGTCGCAGGTTTTCGTTTGCCGGCAATTAAACTTCTTTTATTCAGCGTCTCATTAAAAATAAAAACATTTTTAAAAACTACAAGTCTCATGGGCTTTAGTGGTGAAATAATAATTTAAAAAATCGTTCGGGAAATGAGTTTACACCCTGGGTACTTTCTTTGTATACTTTTGACTATACGGGCCGAGTCCGGGATTTACGGGAAATCGCAGGTTTTCGTTTGCCGGCGATTAAACTCCTTTTATTCAGCGTCTCATGAAAAATGAAAACATTTTTGAAAACTACAAGTCAAATGCGTTTTAGTGGTGAAAAAATAATTTCAAAACACATTCGGGAAATGAGTTTACTCCATGGGTACTTTCTTTGTATACTTTTGATTATACGGGCCGAGTCCGGGGTTTACAGGAAATGGCGGGTTTTCGTTTGCCGGCGATTAAACTTCTTTTATTCAGCGTCTTATCAAAAATGAAAACATTTTTGAAAACTACAAGTCTCATGCGTTTTAGTGGTGAAAAAATAATTTAAAAAATCGTTCGGAAAATGAGTTTACTCCCTGGGTACTTTCTTTGCATACTTTTGACTATACGGGCTGAGTCCGGGAGTTAAGGGAAATCGCTGGTTTTCGCTTGCCAGCGATTAAACCTCTTTCATTAAGCGTCTCATCAAAAATGAAAACATTTTTGAAAACTACAAGTCTCATGCGTTTTAGTGGTGAAAAAATAATTTAAAAAATCGTTCGGAAAATGAGTTTACTTCCTGGGTACTTTCTTCGTATACTTTTGACTATACGGGCCGAGTCCGGGATTTACGGGAAATCGCGGGTTTTCGCGTGCCGGCGATTAAACTTCTTTTATTCAGCGTCCCATCAAAAATGAAAACATTTTTGAAAACTACAAGTCTCATGCGATTTAGTGGTGAAAAAATAATATAAAAAATCGTTCGGGAAATGAGTTTACTGCCTGGGTACTTTCTTTGTATACTTTTGACTATAGGGGCTAAGCCCGGGATTTACGGGAAATGGCGGGTTTTCGTTTGCCGGCGATTAAACTTCTTTTATTCAGCGTCTCATCAAAAATGAAAACATTTTTAAAAACTACAAGTCTCATGGGCTTTAGTGGTGAAAAAATAATTTAAAAAATCGTTCGGGAAAGGAGTTTACACCCCGGGTACTTTCTTTGTATACTTTTGACTATACGGGCCAAGCCCGGGGTTTACGGGAAATGGCGGGTTTTCGTTTGCCAGCGATTAAACTTCTTTTATTCACCGTCTCATCAAAAATGAAAACATTTTTGAAAACTACAAGTCTCATGCGTTTTAGTGGTGAAAAGATAATTTAAAAAATCGTTTTGGAAATGAGTTTCCTCCCTGGGTACTTTCTTTGTATACTTTTGACTATACGGGCCGAGTCCGGGATTTACGGGAAATCGCGGGTTTTTGTTTGCCGGCGATTAAACTTCTTTTATTCAGTGCTCATCAAAAATGAAAACATTTTTAAAAACTACAAGTCTCATGGGCTTTAGTGGTAAAAAAAAAAAATTAAAAAATTGTTCGGGAAATGAGTTTACTCCCTGGGTACTTTCTCTGTATACATTCGACTACACGGGCCAAGCCCGGGATTTAGAGGAAATCGCTGGTTTTCGTTTGCCGGCGATTAAACCTCTTTCATTAAGCGTTTCATCAAAAATGAAAACATTTTTAAAAACTACAAGTCTCATGCGTTTTAGTGGTGAAAAGATAATTTAAAAAATCGTTCGGGAAATGAGTTTACTCCCGGGGTACTTTCTTTGTATACTTTTGACTATACGGGCTGAGTCCGGGATTTACGGGAAATGGCGGGTTTTCGTTTGCCGGCGATTAAACTTCTTTTATTCAGTGTCTCATCAAAAATGAAAACATTTTTAAAAACTACAAGTCTCATGCGTTTTAGTGGTGAAAAGATAATTTAAAAAATCGTTTTGGAAATGAGTTTACTCACAGGGTACTTTCTTTGTATACATTCGACTATACGGGCCAAGCCCGGGATTTACGGGAAATCACGGGTTTTCGTTTGCCGGCGATTAAACCACTTTTATAAAGCGTCTCATCAAAAATGAAAACATTTCTGAAAACTACAAGTCTCATGCGTTTTAGTGGTGAAATAATAATTTAAAAAATCCTTTGGGAAATGAGTTTACACCCCGGGTACTTTCTTTGTATACTTTTGACTATACGGGCCAAGCCCGGGGTTTACGGGAAATGGCGGGTTTTCGTTTGCCAGCGATTAAACTTCTTTTATTCAGCGTCTCATCAAAAATGAAAACATTTTTGAAAACTACAAGTCTCATGCGTTTTAGTGGTGAAAAGATAATTTAAAAAATCGTTTTGGAAATTAGTTTACTCACAGGGTACTTTCTTTGTATACATTCGACTATACGGGCCAAGCCCAGGATTTACGGGAAATTGCGGGTTTTTCTTTGCCGGCGATCAAACCATTTTCATTAAGCGTCTCATCAAAAATGAAAACATTTCTGAAAATTACTAGTCTCATGCGTTTTAGTGGTGAAAAAATAATTTAAAAAATCGTTCGGGAAATGAGTTTCCTCCCTGGGTACTTTCTTTGTATACTTTTGACTATACGGGCCGAGTCCGGGATTTACGGGAAATCGCGGCTTTTTGTTTGCCGGCGATTAAACTTCTTTTATTCAGCGCTCATCAAAAATGAAAACATTTTTAAAAACTACAAGTCTCATGGGCTTTAGTGGTAAAAAAAAAAATTAAAAAATTGTTCGGGAAATGAGTTTACTCCCTGGGTACTTTCTCTGTATACATTCGACTACACGGGCCAAGCCCGGGATTTAGGGGAAATCGCTGGTTTTCGTTTGCCGGCGATTAAACCTCTTTCATTAAGCGTTTCATCAAAAATGAAAACATTCTTAAAAACTACAAGTCTCATGCGTTTTAGTGGTGAAAAGATAATTTAAAAAATCGTTCGGGAAATGAGTTTACTCCCGGGGTACTTTCTTTGTATACTTTTGACTATACGGGCTAAGCCCGGGATTTACGGGCAATCACGGGTTTTCGTTTGCCGGCGATTAAACCACTTTTATAAAGCGTCTCATCAAAAATGAAAACATTTTTAAAAACTACAAGTCTCATGCGTTTTAGTGGTGGAAAAATAAGTTAAAAAATCGTTCGGGAAATGAGTTTACTCCCTGGGTACTTTATTTGTATACTTTTGACTATACGGGCCGAGTCCGGGATTTACGGGAAGTCGCAGGTTTTCTTTAGCCGGCGATTAAACTTCTTTTATTCAGCGTCTCATCAAAAATGAAAACATTTTTGAAAACTACAAATCTCATGCGTTTTAGTGGGGAAAAGATAACTTCAAAAATCGTTCGGGAAATGAGTTTACACCCTGGGTACTTTCTTTGTATACTTTTGACTTTACAGGCCGAGTCTGGGATTTACGGGAAATCGCAGGTTTTCGTTTGCCGGTGTTTAAACTTCTTTTATTCAGCGTCTCATCAAAAATGAAAACAAGTTTGAAGACTACAAGTCTCATTCGTTTTAGTGGTGAAAAAATAATTTAAAATATCGTTCGGGAAATAAGTTTACTCCCTGGGTACTTTCTTTGAATACTTTTGATTATACGGGCCGAGTCCGGGTTTTACGGGAAATGGTGGGTTTTCGTTTGCCGGCGATTAAACTTCTTTTATTCAGCGTCTCATTAAAAATGAAAACATTTTTGAAAACTACAAGTCTCATGCGTTTTAGTGGTGAAAAGATAATTTAAAAAATCGTTCGGGAATTGAGTTTACACCCTGGGTACTTTCTTTGTATACTTTTGACTTTACAGGCCGAGTCTGATAATTACGGGAGATAGCAGGTTTTCGTTTGCCTGCGTTTAAACTTCTTTTATTCAGCATCTCATCAAAAATGAAAATAAGTTTGAAGACTTCAAGTCTCATGCGTTTTAGTGGTGAAAAAATAATTTAAAAAACCGTTCGGGAAATGAGTTTACTCCCTGTGTACTTTCTTTGTATACTTTTGACTATACGGGCCAAGCCCGGAATTTACGGGAAATTGCGGGTTTTCGTTTGCCGGCGATTAAACTTCTTTTATTCAGCGTCTCATCAAAAATGAAAACATTTTTGAAAACTACAAGTCTTACGCGTTTTAGAGGTGAAAAAATAATTTAAAAAATCGTTCTGGAAATGAGTTTACTCACAGGGTACTTTCTTTGTATACATTCGACTATACGGGTGAAGCCCGGGATTTACGGGAAATCGCAGGTTTTTGTTTGCCGGCGATTAAACCTCTTCCATTAAGCGTCTCATCAAAAATGAAAACATTTTTGAAAACTACAAGTCTCATGTGTTTTAGTGGTGAAAAAAAATTTTAAAAAATCGCTCGGGAAATGAGTTTACTCCCTGGGTACTTTCTTTGTATACATTCGACTACACGGGCCAAGCCCGGGATTTACGGGAAATGGCGGGTTTTCGTTTGCCGGCGATTAAACTTCTTTTATTCAGTGTCTCATCAAAAATGAAAACATTTCTAAAAACTACAAGTCTCATGCGTTTTAGTGGTGAAAAAAAAATTTAAAAAATCGTTCGGGAAATGAGTTTACTTCCTGGGTACTTTCTTTGTATACTTTTGATTATACGGACCGAGTCCGGGGTTTACGGGAAATGGCGGTCGTTTGCCGGCGATTAAACTTCCTTTATTCAGCCTCTTAATAAAAATGAAAACATTTTTGAAAACTACAAGTCTCATGCGTTTTAGTGGTGAAAAGATAATTTAAAAAATCGTTCGGGAAATGAGTTTACTCCCGGGGTACTTTCTTTGTATACTTTTGACTATACGGGCTGAGTCCGGGATATACGGGAAATGGCGGGTTTTCGTTTGTCGGCGATTAAACTTCTTTTATTCAGTGTCTCATCAAAAATGAAAACATTTTTAAAAACTACAAGTCTCATGCGTTTTATTGGTGAAAAGATAATTTAAAAAATCGTTTTGGAAATGAGTTTACTCACAGGGTACCTTCTTTGTATACATTCGACTATACGGGTCAAGCCCGGCATTTACAGGAAATCACGGCTTTCGCTTGCCGGCGATTAAACCACTTTTATTAAGCGTCTCATCAAAAATGAAAACATTTCTGAAAACTACAAGTTTCATGCGTTTCAGTGGTGGAAAAATAATTTAAAAAATCGTTCGGGAAATGAGTTTACTCCCTGGGTACTTTATTTGTATACTTTTGACTATACGGGCCGAGTCCAGGATTTACGGGAAGTCGCTGGTTTTCGTTTGCCGGCGATTAAACTTCTTTTATTCAGCGTCTCATTAAAAATAAAAACATTTTTAAAAACTACAAGTCTCATGGGCTTTAGTGGTGAAATAATAATTTAAAAAATCGTTCGAGAAATGAGTTTACACCCTGGGTACTTTCTTTGAATACTTTTGACTATACTGGCCGAGTCCGGGATTTACGGGAAATCGCAGGTTTTCGTTTGCCGGCGATTAAACTCCTTTTATTCAGCGTCTCATCAAAAATGAAAACATTTTTGAAAACTACCAGTCTCATGCGTTTTAGTGGTGAAAAAATAATTTAAAAATACGTTCGGGAAATGAGTTTACTCCCTGGGTACTTTCTTTGTATACTTTTGACTATACGGGCCGAGTCCGGGATTTACGGGAAATCGCGGGTTTTCGCTTGCCGGCGATTAAACTTCTTTTATTCAGGGTCTTATCAAAAATGAAAACATTTTTGAAAACTACAAGTCCCATGCGTTTTAGTGGCGAAAAAATAATTTAAAAAATCGTTCGGGAAATGAGTTTACTCCCTGGGTACTTTCTTTGTATACATTCGACTACACGAGCCAAGCCCGAGATTTAGGGGAAATCGCTGGTTTTCGTTTGCCGGCGATTAAACCTCTTTCATTAAGCGTCTCATCAAAAATGAAAACATTTTTGAAAACTACAAGTCTCATGCGTTTTAGTGGTGAAAAAATAATTTAAAAAATCGTTCGGAAAATGAGTTTAATCCCTGGGTACTTTCTTTGTATACTTTTGACAATACGGGCCGAGTCCGGGATTGACGGGAAATCGCGGGTTTTCGCTTGCCGGCGATTAAACTTCTTTTATTTAGCGTCCCATCAAAAATGAAAACATTTTTGAAAACTACAAGTCTCATGCGATTTAGTGGTGAAAAAATAATATAAAAAATCGTTCGGGAAATGAGTTTACTGCCTGGGTACTTTCTTTGTATACTTTCGACTATAGGGGCCAAGCCCGGGATTTACGGGAAATGGCGGGTTTTCGTTTGCCGGCGATTAAACTTCTTTTATTCAGCGTCTCATCAAAAATGAAAACATTTTTAAAAACTACAAGTCTCATGGGCTTTAGTGGTGAAATAATAATTTAAAAAATCGTTCGGGAAATGAGTTTACACCCCGGGTACTTTCTTTGTATACTTTTGACTATACGGGCCAAGCCCGGGGTTTACGGGAAATTGCGGGTTTTTCTTTGCCGGCGATCAAACCATTTTCATTAAGCGTCTCATCAAAAATGAAAACATTTCTGAAAACTACAAGTCTCATGCGTTTTAGTGGTGAAAAAATAATTTAAAAAATCGTTCGGGAAATGAGTTTACTCCCTGGGTACTCTCTCTGTATACATTCGACTACACGGGCCAAGCCCGGGATTTAGGGGAAATCGCTGGTTTTCATTTGCCGCCGATTAAACCTCTTTCATTAAGCGTTTCATCAAAAATGAAAACATTTTTAAAAACTACAAGTCTCATGCGTTTTAGTGGTGAAAAAATAATTTAAAAAATCGTTCGGAAAATGCGTTTACTCCCTGGGTACTTTTTTGTATACTTTTGACTATACGGGCCGAGTCCGGGATTTTCGGGAAATCGGGGGTTTTCGTTTGCCGGCGATTAAACTTCTTTTATTCAGCGTCCCATCAAAAATGAAAACATTTTTGAAAACTACAAGTCTCATGCGATTTAGTGGTGAAAAAAAAATATAAAAAATCGTTCGAGAAATGAGTTTACTCCCTGGGTACTTTCTTTGTATACTTTTGACTATAGGGGCCAAGCCCGGGATTTACGGCAAATGGCGGGTTTTCGTTTGTCGGCGATTAAACTTCTTTTATTCAGTTTCTCATCAAAAATGAAAACATTTTTGAAAACTACAAGTCTCATGCGTTTTAGTGGTGAAAAGATAATTTGAAAAATCGTTTTGGAAATGAGTTTACTCACAGGGTACTTTCTTTGTATACATTCGACTATACGGGCCAAGCCCGGGATTTACGGGAAATCGCGGGTTTTCGTTTGCCGGCGATTAAACCACTTTCATTAAGCGTCTCATCAAAAATGAAAAGATTTCTGAAAACTACAAGTCTCATGCGTTTTAGTGGTGAAAATATAATTTAAAAAATCGTTCGGAAAATGAGTTTACTCCCTGGGTACTTTTTTTGTATACTTTTGACTATAGGGGCCAAGCCCGGGATTTACGGGAAATGGCGGTTTTCGTTTGTCGGCGATTAAACTTCTTTTATTCAGTGTCTCATCAAAAATGAAAACATTTTTAAAAACTACAAGTCTCATGGGCTTTAGTGGTGAAATAATAATTTAAAAAATCGTTCGGGAAATCAGTTTACTCCCTGGGTACTTTTTTGTATACTTTTGACTATACGGGCCGAGTCCGGGATTTACGGGAAATCGCGGGTTTTCGTTTGCCGGCGATTAAACTTCTTTTATTCAGCGTCCCATCAAAAATGAAAACATTTTTGAAAACTACAAGTCTCATGCGTTTTAGTGGTGAAAAAATAATTTAAAAAATCGTTCGGGAAATGAGTTTACTCCCTGGGTACTTTCTTTGTATACTTTTGACTATACGGGCCGAGTTCGGCATTTATGGGAAGTCGCGGGTTTTCGTTTGCCGGCGATTAAACTTCTTTTATTCAGCGTCTCATCGTAAATGAAAAGATTTTTGAAAACTACAAGTCTCATGCGTTTTAGTGGTGAAAAGATAAATTAAAAAATCGTTTTGGAAATGAGTTTACTCACAAGGTACTTTCTTTGTGTACATTCGACTATACGGGCCAAGCCCGGGATTTACGGGAAATCGCGGGTTTTCGTTTGCCGGCGATTAAACCACTTTCATTAAGCGTCTCATCAAAAATGAAAAGATTTCTGAAAACTACAAGTCTCATGCGTTTTAGTGGTGAAAAAATAATTTAAAAAATCGTTCGGAAAATGAGTTTACTCCCTGGGTACTTTTTTTGTATACTTTTGACTATACGGGCCGAGACCGGGATTTACGGGAAATCGCGGGATTTCGTTTGCCGGCGATTAAACTTCTTTTATTCAGCGTCCCATCAAAAATGAAAACATTTTTGAAAACTACAAGTCTCATGCGATTTAGTGGTGAAAAAATAATATAAAAAATCGTTCGGGAAATGAGTTTACTCCCTGGGTACTTTCTTTGTATACTTTTGACTATAGGGGCCAAGCCCGGGATTTACGGGAAATGGCGGTTTTCGTTTGTCGGCGATTAAATTTCTTTTATTCAGTGTCTCATCAAAAATGAAAACATTTTTAAAAACTACAAATCTCATGGGCTTTAGTGGTGAAATAATAATTTAAAAAATCGTTCGGGAAATCAGTTTACTCCCTGGGTACTTTCTTTGTATACTTTTGACTATAGGGGCCAAGCCCGGGATTTACGGGAAATCACGGGTTTTTGTTTGCCGGCGATTAAACTTCTTTTATTCAGCGCTCATCAAAAATGAAAACATTTTTAAAAACTACAAGTCTTATTGGGTTTAGTGGTGAAAAAAAAAAATTAAAAAATCGTTCGGGAAATGAGTTTTCTCCCTGGGTACTTTCTTTGTATACATTCGACTACACAGGCCAAGCCCGGGATTTAGGGGAAATCGCTGGTTTTCGTTTGCCGGCGATTAAACCTCTTTCATTAAGCGTCTCATCAAAAATGAAAACATTTTTGAAAACTGCAAGTCACATGCGTTTTAGTGGTGAAAAAATAATTTAAAAAATCGTTCGGAAAATGAGTTTACTCCCTGGGTACTTTTTTTGTATACTTTTGACTATACGGGCCGAGTCCGGGATTTACGGGAAATCGCGGGTTTTCGTTTGCCGGCGATTAAACTTCTTTTACTCAGCGTCCCATCAAAAATGAAAACATTTTTGAAAACTACAAGTCTCATGCGTTTTAGTGGTGAAAAAAGAATTTAAAAAATCGTTCGGGAAATGAGTTTACTCCCTGGGTACTTTCTTTGTATACATTCGACTACACAGGTCAAGCCCGGGATTTAGGTGAAATCGCTGGTTTTCGTTTGCCGGCGATTAAACATCTTTCATTAAGCGTCTCATCAAAAATGAAAACATTTTTGAAAACTGCAAGTCTCATGCGTTTTAGTGGTGAAAAAATAATTTATAAAATCGTTCGGAAAATGAGTTTACTCCCTGGGTACTTTCTTTGTATACTTTTCACTATACGGGCCGAGTCCGGGATTTACGGGAAATCGCGGGTTTTCGTTTGCCGGCGATTAAACTTCTTTTATTCAGTGTCCCATCCAAAATGAAAACATTTTTGAAAACTACAAGTCTCATGCGTTTTAGTGGTGAAAAAATAATATAAGAAATCGTTCAGGAAATGAGTTTACTCCCTGAGTACTTTCTTTGTATACTTTTGACTATACGGGCCAAGCCCGGGATTTACGGGAAATCGCGGGTTTTCGTTTGCCGGCGATTAATCCACTTTTATTAAGCGTTTCATCAAAAATGAAAACATTTCTGAAAACTACAAGTCTCATGCGTTTTAGTGGTGAAAAAATAATTTAAAAAATCGTTCGGGAAATGAGTTTACACCCTGGGTACTTTCTTTGTATACTTTTGACTATACGGGCCGAGTTCGGCATTTGCGGGAAGTCGCGGGTTTTCGTTTGCCGGCGATTAAACTTCTTTTATTCAGCGTCTCATCGTAAATAAAAAGATTTTTGAAAACTAAAAGTCTCATGCGTTTTAGTGGTGAAAAGATAAATTAAAAAATCGTTTTGGAAATGAGTTTACTCACAGTGTACTTTCTTTGTGTACATTCGACTATACGGGCCAAGCCCGGGATTTACGGGAAATCGCGGGTTTTCTTTTGCCGGCGATTAAACCACTTTCATTAAGCGTCTCATCTAAAATGAAAACATTTCTGAAAACAACAAGTCTCATGCGTTTTAGTGGTGAAAAAATAATTTAAAAAATCGTTCGGGAAATGAGTTTACTCCCTAAGTACTTTCTTTGTATACTTTTGACTATACGGGCCGAGTCGAGATTTACGAGAAATCGCGGGTTTTCTTTTGCCGGCGATTAAACCACTTTCATTAAGCGTCTCATCAAAAATAAAAACATTTCTGAAAACTACAAGTCTCATGCGTTTTAGTGGTGAAAAAATAATTTAAAAAATCGTTTGGGAAATGAGTTTACTCCCTAAGTACTTTCTTTGTATACTTTTGACTATACGGGCCGAGTCGGGATTTACGGGAAATCGCGGGTTTTCTTTGTATACATTCGACTACAGGGGTCAAGCCCGGGATTTAGGTGAAATCGCTGGTTTTCGTTTGCCGGCGATTAAACATCTTTCATTAAGTGTCTCATCAAAAATGAAAACATTTTTGAAAACTGCAAGTCTCATGCGTTTTAGTGGTGAAAAAATAATTCAAAAAATCGTTCGGAAAATGAGTTTACTCCCTGGGTACTTTCTTTGTATACTTTTGACTATACGGGCCGAGTCCGGGATTTACGGGAAGTCGCGGGTTTTCGTTTGCCGGCGATTAAACTTCTTTTATTCAGCGTCTCATCATAAATGAAAAAAATTTTAAAAACTACAAGTCTCATGGGGTTTAGTGGTAAAATAATAATTTAAAAAATCGTTCGGGAAATGAGTTTACACCCCGGGTAGTTTCTTTGTATACTTTTGAGTATACAGGCCAAGCCCGGGGTTTACAGGAAATGGCGGGTTTTCGGTTGCCGGCGATTAAACTTTTTTTTTTCAGCGTCTCATCAAAAATGAAAACATTTTTGAAAACTACAAGTCTCATGCGTTTTAGTGGTGAAAAGATAAATTAAAAAATCGTTTTGGAAATGAGTTTACTCACAAGGTACTTTCTTTGTATACATTCGACTATACGGGCCGAGTCGGGATTTACGGGAAATCGCGGGTTTTCGTTTGCCGGCGATTAAACTTCTTTTATTCAGCGTCTCATCAAAAATGAAAACATTTTTAAAAACTACAAGTCTCATGGGCTGTAGTGGTGGAATAATAATTTAGAAAATCGTTCGGGAAATGAGTTTACACCCCGGTAATTTCTTTGTATGCTTTTGACTATACGGGCCAAGACCGGGATTTACGGGAAATCGCGGGTTTTCGTTTGCCGGCGATTAAACTTCTTTTATTCAGCGTCTCATCAAAAATGAAAACATTTTTAAAAACTACAAGTCTCATGGGCTTTAGTGGTGAAATAATAATTTAAAAAATCGTTTGGGAAATGAGTTTACTCCCTGGGTACTTTCTTTGTATACTTTTGACTATACGGGCCGAGTCCGGGATTTACAGAAAATCGCAGGTTTTCGTTTGCCGGCGATTAAACTTCTTTTATTCAGCGTCTCATCAAAAATGAAAACATTTTTGAAAACTACAAGTCTCATGCGTTTTAGTGGTGAAAAAACAAATTAAAAAATCGTTCGGGAAATGAGTTTACTCCCTGGGTACTTTCTTTGTATACTTTTGACTATACGGCCGAGTCGGGATTTACGGGAAATCGCGGGTTTTCGTTTGCCGGCGATTAAACTTCTTTTATTCAGCGTCTCATCAAAAATGAAAACATTTTTAAAAACTACAAGTCTCATGGGCTTTAGTGGTGAAATAATAATTTAAAAAATCGTTTGGGAAATGAGTTTACTCCCTGGGTACTTTCTTTGTATACTTTTGACTATACGGGCCGAGTCCGGGATTTACGGGAAATCGCAGGTTTTCGTTTGCCGGCGATTAAACTTCTTTTATTCAGCGTCTCATCAAAAATAAAAACATTTTTAAAAACTACAAGTCTCATGCGTTTTAGTGGTGAAAAAATAAATTAAAAAATCGTTCGGGAAATAAGTTTACTCCCTGGGTACTTTCTTTGTATACTTTTGACTATACGGACCAAGCCAGGGATTTACGGGAAATCGCGGGTTTTCGTTTGCCGGCGATTAAACTTCTTTTATTCAGCGTCTCATCAAAAATGAAAACAAATTTGAAAACTACTAGTCTCATGCGTTTTAGTGGTGAAAAAATAATTTAAAAAATCGTTCGGGAAATGAGTTTACTTCGTGGGTACTTTCTTTGTATACTTTTGACTATACGGGCCGAGTCCGGGATTTACGGGAAGTCGCAGGTTTTCGTTTGCCGGCGATTAAACTTCTTTTATTCAGCGTCTCATCAAAAATGAAAACATTTTTAAAAACTACAAGTCTCATGGGCTTTAGTGGTGAAATAATAATTTAAAAAATCGTTCGGAAAATGAGTTTACACCCCGGGTACTTTCTTTGTTTACTTTTGACTATACGGGCCAAGCCCGGGGTTTACAGGAAATGGCGGGTTTTCGTTTGCCGGTGATTAAACTTCTTTTATTCAGCGTCTCATCAAAAATGAAAACATTTTTGAAAACTACAAGTCTCATGCGTTTTAGTGGTGAAAAAATAAATTAAATAATCGTTCGGGAAATGAGTTTACTCCCTGGGTACTTTCTTTGTATACTTTTGACTATACGGCCGAGTCGGGATTTACGGGAAATCGCGGGTTTTCGTTTGCCGGCGATTAAACTTCTTTTATTCAGCGTCTCATCAAAAATGAAAACATTTTTAAAAACTACAAGTCTCATGGGCTTTAGTGGTGAAATAATAATTTAAAAAATCGTTTGGGAAATGAGTTTACTCCCTGGATACTTTCTTTGTATACTTTTGACTATACGGGCCGAGTCCGGGATTTACGGGAAATCGCATGTTTTCGTTTGCCGGCGATTAAACTTCTTTTATTCAGCGTCTCATCAAAAATGAAAACATTTTTGAAAACTACAAGTCTCATGCGTTTTAGTGGTGAAAAAATAAATTAAAAAATCGTTCGGGAAATGAGTTTACTCCCTGGGTACATTCTTTGTATACTTTTGACTATACGGCCGAGTCGGGATTTACGGGAAATCGCGGGTTTTCGTTTGCCGGCGATTAAACTCCTTTTATTCAGCGTCTCATCAAAAATGAAAACATTTTTAAAATCTACAAGTCTCATGGGCTTTAGTGGTGATATAATAATTTAAAAAATCGTTTGGGAAATGAGTTTACTCCCTGGGTACTTTCTTTGTATACTTTTGACTATACGGGCCGAGTCCGGGATTTACGGGAAATCGCAGGTTTTCGTTTGCCGGCGATTAAACTTCTTTTATTCAGCGTCTCATCAAAAATGAAAACATTTTTGAAAACTACAAGTCTCATGGGCTTTAGTGGTGAAATAATAATTTAAAAAATCGTTTGGGAAATGAGTTTACTCCCTGGATACTTTCTTTGTATACTTTTGACTATACGGGCCGAGTCCGGGATTTACGGGAAATCGCATGTTTTCGTTTGCGGGCGATTAAACTTCTTTTATTCAGCGTCTCATCAAAAATGAAAACATTTTTGAAAACTACAAGTCTCATGCGTTTTAGTGGTGAAAAAATAAATTAAAAAATCGTTCGGGAAATGAGTTTACTCCCTGGGTACATTCTTTGTATACTTTTGACTATACGGCCGAGTCGGGATTTACGGGAAATCGCGGGTTTTCGTTTGCCGGCGATTAAACTCCTTTTATTCAGCGTCTCATCAAAAATGAAAAAATTTTTAAAATCTACAAGTCTCATGGGCTTTAGTGGTGAAATAATAATTTAAAAAATCGTTTGGGAAATGAGTTTACTCCCTGGGTACTTTCTTTGTATACGTTTGACTATACGGGCCGAGTCCGGGATTTACGGGAAATCGCAGGTTTTCGTTTGCCGGCGATTAAACTTCTTTTATTCAGCGTCTCATCAAAAATGAACACATTTTTGAAAACTACAAGTCTCATGCGTTTTAGTGGTGAAAAAATAAATTAAAAAATCGTTATGGAAATGAGTTTACTCCCTGGGTACTTTCTTTGTATACTTTTGACTATACGGACCAAGCCAGGGATTTACGGAAAATCGCGGGTTTTCGTTTGCCGGCGATTAAACTTCTTTTTTTCAGCGTCTCATCAAAAATGAAAACAATTTTGAAAACTACAAGTCTTATGCGTTTTAGTGGTAAGAAAATAATTTAAAAAATCGTTCTGGAAATGAGTTAACTCGCAGGGTACTTTCTTTGTATATATTCGACTATACGGGCCAAGCCCGGGATTTACGGGAAATCGCGGGTTTTCGTTTGCCGGCGATTAAACCTCTTTTATTCAGCGTCTCATCAAAAATGAAAACATTTTTGAAAACTACAAGTCTCATGCGTTTTAGTAGTGAAAAAATAATTTAAAAAATCGTTCGGGAAATGAGTTTACTCCCTGGGTACTTTCTTTGTATACTTTTGACTATACGGGCCGAGTCCAGGATTTACGGGAAGTCGCGGGTTTTCGTTTTCCGGCGATTAAACTTCTTTTATTCGGCGTCTCATCAAAAATGAAAACATTTTTGAAAACTACAAGTCTCATGTGTTTTAATGGTGAAAAAATAATTTAAAAAATCGTTCGGAAAATGAGTTTACTCATTGGGTACTTTCTTTGTATACTTTTGACTATACGGGCCGAGCCGGGATTTACGGGAAATCACGGGTTTTCGTTTGCCGGCGATTAAACCACTTTTATTAATGAAATGAGTTTACTCCCTGGGTACTTTCTTTGTATACTTTTGACTATGCGGGCCGAGTTCGGGGTTTACGGGAAATGGCGGGTTTTCGTTTTCCGGCGATTAAACTTCTTTTATTTAGCGTCTCATCAAAAATGAAAACATTTTTGAAAACTACAAGTCTCAAGCGTTTTAGTGGTGAAAAGATAATTTAAAAAATCGTTTTGGAAATGAGTTTACTCACAGCGTACTTTCCTTGTATACTTTTGACTATACGGGCCGCGTCCGGGATTTACGGGAAATGGCGGGCTTTCGTTTTCCGGCGATTAAACCTCTTTCATTAAGCGTCTCATCAAAAATGAAAACATTTTTGAAAACTACAAGTTTCATGCGTTTTAGTGGTGAAAAAAAAATTTAAAAAATCGTTTGGGAAATGAGTTTGCTCCCTGGGTACTTTCTTTGTATTCATTCGACTATACGGGCCAAGCCCCGGATTTACGGGAAAACGCGGGATTTCGTTTACCGGCGATTAAACCTCTTTCATTAAGCGTCTCATCAAAAATGAAAACATTTTTGAAAACTACATGTCTCATGCGTTTTAGTGGTGAAAAAATAATTTAAAAAATCGTTCGGGAAATGAGTTTACTCCCTGGGTACTTTCTTTGTATACTTTTGACTATACGGGCCGAGTCCGGGTTTTACGGGAAATCGCGGATTTTCGTTTGCCGGCGAATAAATTCTTTTATTCAGCGTCCCATCAAATATGAAAATATTTTTGAAAACTACAAGTCTCATGCGTTGTAGTGGTGAAAAAAAAATTTAAAAAATCGTTCGGAAAATGAGTTTACTCCCTGGGTACTTTCTTTGTATACTTTTGACTATACGGGCCGAGTCCGGGATTTACAGAAAATCGCAGGTTTTCGTTTGCCGGCGATTAAACTTCTTTTATTCAGCGTCTCATCAAAAATGAAAACATTTTTGAAAACTACAAGTCTCATGCGTTTTAGTGGTGAAAAAACAAATTAAAAAATCGTTCGGGAAATGAGTTTACTCCCTGGGTACTTTCTTTGTATACTTTTGACTATACGGCCGAGTCGGGATTTACGGGAAATCGCGGGTTTTCGTTTGCCGGCGACTAAACTTCTTTTATTCAGCGTCTCATCAAAAATGATAACATTTTTAAAAACTACAAGTCTCATGGGCTTTAGTGGTGAAATAATAATTTAAAAAATCGTTTGGGAAATGAGTTTACTCCCTGGGTACTTTCTTTGTATACTTTTGACTATACGGGCCGAGTCCGGGATTTACGGGAAATCGCAGGTTTTCGTTTGCCGGCGATTAAACTTCTTTTATTCAGCGTCTCATCAAAAATAAAAACATTTTTGAAAACTATAAGTCTCATGCGTTTTAGTGGTGAAAAAATAAATTAAAAAGTCGTTCGGGAAATGAGTTTACTCCCTGGGTACTTTCTTTGTATACTTTTGACTATACGGACCAAGCCAGGGATTTACGGGAAATCGCGGGTTTTCGTTTGCCGGCGATTAAACTTCTTTTATTCAGCGTCTCATCAAAAATGAAAACAAATTTGAAAACTACTAGTCTCATGCGTTTTAGTGGTGAAAAAATAATTTAAAAAATCGTTCGGGAAATGAGTTTACTTCGTGGGTACTTTCTTTGTATACTTTTGACTATACGGGCCGAGTCCGGGATTTACGGGAAGTCGCAGGTTTTCGTTTGCCGGCGATTAAACTTCTTTTATTCAGCGTCTCATCAAAAATGAAAACATTTTTAAAAACTACAAGTCTCATGGGCTTTAGTGGTGAAATAATAATTTAAAAAATCGTTCGGAAAATGAGTTTACACCCCGGGTACTTTCTTTGTTTACTTTTGACTATACGGGCCAAGCCCGGGGTTTACAGGAAATGGCGGGTTTTCGTTTGCCGGTGATTAAACTTCTTTTATTCAGCGTCTCATCAAAAATGAAAACATTTTTGAAAACTACAAGTCTCATGCGTTTTAGTGGTGAAAAAATAAATTAAATAATCGTTCGGGAAATGAGTTTACTCCCTGGGTACTTTCTTTGTATACTTTTGACTATACGGCCGAGTCGGGATTTACCGGAAATCGCCGGTTTTCGTTTGCCGGCGATTAAACTTCTTTTATTCAGCGTCTCATCAAAAATGAAAACATTTTTAAAAACTACAAGTCTCATGGGCTTTAGTGGTGAAATAATAATTTAAAAAATCGTTTGGGAAATGAGTTTACTCCCTGGATACTTTCTTTGTATACTTTTGACTATACGGGCCGAGTCCGGGATTTACGGGAAATCGCATGTTTTCGTTTGCCGGCGATTAAACTTCTTTTATTCAGCGTCTCATCAAAAATGAAAACATTTTTGAAAACTACAAGTCTCATGCGTTTTAGTGGTGAAAAAATAAATTAAAAAATCGTTCGGGAAATGAGTTTACTCCCTGGGTGCATTCTTTGTATACTTTTGACTATACGGCCGAGTCGGGATTTACGGGAAATCGCGGGTTTTCGTTTGCCGGCGATTAAACTCCTTTTATTCAGCGTCTCATCAAAAATGAAAACATTTTTAAAATCTACAAGTCTCATGGGCTTTAGTGGTGATATAATAATTTAAAAAATCGTTTGGGAAATGAGTTTAGTCCCTGGGTACTTTCTTTGTATACTTTTGACTATACGGGCCGAGTCCGGGATTTACGGGAAATCGCAGGTTTTCGTTTGCCGGCGATTAAACTTCTTTTATTCAGCGTCTCATCAAAAATGAAAACATTTTTGAAAACTACAAGTCTCATGGGCTTTAGTGGTGAAATAATAATTTAAAAAATCGTTTGGGATATGAGTTTACTCCCTGGATACTTTCTTTGTATACTTTTGACTATACGGGCCGAGTCCGGGATTTACGGGAAATCGCATGTTTTCGTTTGCCGGCGATTAAACTTCTTTTATTCAGCGTCTCATCAAAAATGAAAACATTTTTAAAAACTACAAGTCTCATGCGTTTTAGTGGTGAAAAAATAAATTAAAAAATCGTTCGGGAAATGAGTTTACTCCCTGGGTACATTCTTTGTATACTTTTGACTATACGGCCGAGTCGGGACTTACGGGAAATCGCGGGTTTTCGTTTGCCGGCGATTAAACTCCTTTTATTCAGCGTCTCATCAAAAATGAAAAAAATTTTAAAATCTACAAGTCTCATGGGCTTTAGTGGTGAAATAATAATTTAAAAAATCGTTTGGGAAATGAGTTTACTCCCTGGGTACTTTCTTTGTATACTTTTGACTATACGGGCCGAGTCCGGGATTTACGGGAAATCGCAGGTTTTCGTTTGCCGGCGATTAAACTTCTTTTATTCAGCGTCTCATCAAAAATGAAAACATTTTTGAAAACTACAAGTCTCATGCGTTTTAGTGGTGAAAAAATAAATTAAAAAATCGTTATGGAAATGAGTTTACTCCCTGGGTACTTTCTTTGTATACTTTTGACTATACGGACCAAGCCAGGGATTTACGGAAAATCGCGGGTTTTCGTTTGCCGGCGATTAAACTTCTTTTTTTCAGCGTCTCATCAAAAATGAAAACAATTTTGAAAACTACAAGTCTTATGCGTTTTAGTGGTAAGAAAATAATTTAAAAAATCGTTCTGGAAATGAGTTAACTCGCAGGGTACTTTCTTTGTATATATTCGACTATACGGGCCAAGCCCGGGATTTACGGGAAATCGCGGGTTTTCGTTTGCCGGCGATTAAACCTCTTTTATTCAGCGTCTCATCAAAAATGAAAACATTTTTGAAAACTACAAGTCTCATGCGTTTTAGTGGTGAAAAAATAATTTATAAAATCGTTCGGGAAATGAGTTTACTCCCTGGGTACTTTCTTTGTATACTTTTGACTATACGGGCCGAGTCCAGGATTTACGGGAAGTCGCGGGTTTTCGTTTTCCGGCGATTAAACTTCTTTTATTCGGCGTCTCATCAAAAATGAAAACATTTTTGAAAACTACAAGTCTCATGTGTTTTAATGGTGAAAAAATAATTTAAAAAATCGTTCGGAAAATGAGTTTACTCATTGGGTACTTTCTTTGTATACTTTTGACTATACGGGCCGAGCCGGGATTTACGGGAAATCACGGGTTTTCGTTTGCCGGCGATTAAACCACTTTTATTAATGAAATGAGTTTACTCCCTGGGTACTTTCTTTGTATACTTTTGACTATGCGGGCCGAGTTCGGGGTTTACGGGAAATGGCGGGTTTTCGTTTTCCGGCGATTAAACTTCTTTTATTTAGCGTCTCATCAAAAATGAAAACATTTTTGAAAACTACAAGTCTCAAGCGTTTTAGTGGTGAAAAGATAATTTAAAAAATCGTTTTGGAAATGAGTTTACTCACAGCGTACTTTCCTTGTATACTTTTTACTATACGGGCCGCGTCCGGGATTTACGGGAAATGGCGGGCTTTCGTTTTCCGGCGATTAAACCTCTTTCATTAAGCGTCTCATCAAAAATGAAAACAATTTTGAAAACTACAAGTTTCATGCGTTTTAGTGGTGAAAAAAAAATTTAAAAAATCGTTTGGGAAATGAGTTTGCTCCCTGGGTACTTTCTTTGTATTCATTCGACTATACGGGCCAAGCCCCGGATTTACGGGAAAACGCGGGATTTCGTTTACCGACGATTAAACCTCTTTCATTAAGCGTCTCATCAAAAATGAAAACATTTTTGAAAACTACATGTCTCATGCGTTTTAGTGGTGAAAAAATAATTTAAAAAATCGTTCGGGAAATGAGTTTACTCCCTGGGTACTTTCTTTGTATACTTTTGACTATACGGGCCGAGTCCGGGTTTTACGGGAAATCGCGGATTTTCGTTTGCCGGCGATTAAATTCTTTTATTCAGCGTCCCATCAAATATGAAAATATTTTTGAAAACTACAAGTCTCATGCGTTGTAGTGGTGAAAAAATAATTTAAAAAATCGTTCGGAAAATGAGTTTACTCCCTGGGTAATTTCTTTGTATACTTTTGACTATACGGGCCGAGTCCGTGGTTTACGGGAAATGGCGGGTTTTCGTTTGCCGGCGATTAAACTTCTTTTATTCAGCGTCTCATCAAAAATGAAAACATATTTAAAAACTATAAGTCTCATGGGTTTTAGTGGTGAAATAATAATTTAAAAAATCGTTCGGGAAATGAGTTTACATCCCGGGTACATTCTTTACTATACGGGCCGAGTCCGGGATTTACGGGAAATCGCAGGTTTTCGTTTGCCGGCGATTAAACTTCTTTTATTCAGCGTCTCATCTAGAATGAAAACATTTTTGAAAACTACAAGTCTCATGCGTTTTAGTGGTGAAAAAATATTTTAAAAAATCGTTCGGGAAATGAGTTTACTCCCTGGGTACTTTCTTTGTATACAATCGACTACACGGGCCAAGCCCGGGATTTAGGGGAAATCGCTGGTTTTCGTTTGCCGGCGATTAAACCTTTTTCATTAAGCGCCTCATCAAAAATGAAAACATTTTTGAAAACTACAAGTCTCATGCGTTTTTGTGGTGAAAAGATAATTTAAAAAATCGTTTTGGAAATGAGTTTACTCACAGGGTACTTTCTTTGTATACATTCGACTATACGGACCAAGCCCGGGATTTACGGAAAATCACGGGTTTTTGTTTGCCGACGATTAAACCACTTTTATTAATGAAATGAGTATACTCCCTGGGTACTTTCTTTGTATACTTTTGACAATGCAGGCCGAGTCCGGGGTTTACGGGAAATGGCGGGTTTTCGTTTTCCGGCGATTAAACTTCTTTTATTTAGCGTCTCATCAAAAATGAAAACATTTTTGAAAACTACAAGTCTCAAGCGTTTTAGTGGTGAAAAGATAATTTAAAAAATCGTTTTGGAAATGAATTTACTCACAGCGTACTTTCCTTGTATACTTTTGACTATACGGGCCGCGTCCGGGATTTACGGGAAATGGCGGGTTTTCGTTTTCCGGCGATTAAATCTCTTTTATTAAGCGTCTCATCAAAAATGAAAACATTTTTGAAAACTACAAGTTTCATGCGTTTTAGTGGTGAAAAAAAAATTTAAAAAATCGTTTGGGAAATGAGTTTACTCCCTGGGTACTTTCTTTGTATACATTCGACTATACGGGCCAAGCCCCGGATTTACGGGAAAACGCGGGATTTCGTTTACCGGCGATTAAACCTCTTTCATTAAGCGTCTCATCAAAAATGAAAACATTTTTGAAAACTACAAGTCTCAAGCGTTTTAGTGGTGAAAAAATAATTTAAAAAATCGTTCGGGAAATGAGTTTACTCCCTGGGTACTTTCTTTGTATACTTTTTACTATACGGGCCGAGTCCGGGTTTTACGGGAAATCGCGGATTTTCGTTTGCCGGCGATTAACTTCTTTTATTCAGCGTCCCATCAAATATGAAAATATTTTTGAAAACTACAAGTCTCATGCGTTGTAGTGGTGAAAAAATAATTTAAAAAATCGTTTTGGAAATGAGTTTACTCACAGGGTACTTTCTTTGTATACATTCGACTATACGGACCAAGCCCGGGATTTACGGAAAATCACGGGTTTTCGTTTGCCGGCGATTAAACCACTTTTATTAATGAAATGAGTATACTCCCTGGGTACTTTCTTTGTATACTTTTGACTATGCAGGCCGAGTCCGGAGTTTACGGGAAATGGCGGGTTTTCGTTTTCCGGCGATTAAACTTCTTTTATTTAGCGTCTCATCAAAAATGAAAACATTTTTGAAAACTACAAGTCTCAAGCGTTTTAGTGGTGAAAAGATAATTTAAAAAATCGTTTTGGAAATGAATTTACTCACAGCGTACTTTCCTTGTATACTTTTGACTATACGGGCCGCGTCCGGGATTTACGGGAAATGGCGGGTTTTCGTTTTCCGGCGATTAAATCTCTTTTATTAAGCGTCTCATCAAAAATGAAAACATTTTTGAAAACTACAAGTTTCATGCGTTTTAGTGGTGAAAAAAAAATTTAAAAAATCGTTTGGGAAATGAGTTTACTCCCTGGGTACTTTCTTTGTATACATTCGACTATACGGGCCAAGCCCCGGATTTACGGGAAAACGCGGGATTTCGTTTACCGGCGATTAAACCTCTTTCATTAAGCGTCTCATCAAAAATGAAAACATTTTTGAAAACTACAAGTCTCATGCGTTTTAGTGGTGAAAAAATAATTTAAAAAATCGTTCGGGAAATGAGTTTACTCCCTGGGTACTTTCTTTGTATACTTTTTACTATACGGGCCGAGTCCGGGTTTTACGGGAAATCGCGGATTTTCGTTTGCCGGCGATTAACTTCTTTTATTCAGCGTCCCATCAAATATGAAAATATTTTTGAAAACTACAAGTCTCATGCGTTGTAGTGGTGAAAAAATAATTTAAAAAATCGTTCGGAAAATGAGTTTACTCCCTGGGTAATTTCTTTGTATACTTTTGACTATACGGGCCGAGTCTGTGGTTTACAGGAAATGGCGGGTTTTCGTTTGCCGGCGATTAAACTTCTTTTATTCAGCGTCTCATCAAAAATGAAAACATTTCTAAAAACTATAAGTCTCATGGGTTTTAGTGGTGAAATAATAATTTAAAACATCGTTCGGAAAATGAGTTTACATCCGGGTACATTCTTTACTATACGGGCCGAGTCCGGGATTTACAGGAAATCGCAGGTTTTCGTTTGCCGGCGATTAAACTTCTTTTATTCAGCGTCTCATCAAGAATGAAAACATTTTTGAAAACTACAAGTCTCATGCGTTTTAGTGGTGACAAAATATTTTAAAAAATCGTTCGGGAAACGAGTTTACTCCCTGGGTACTTTCTTTGTATACTTTTGACTATACGGGCCGAGTCCGGGATTTACGGGAATCGCGGGTTTTCGTTTGCCGGCTTATAAACTTCTTTTATTCAGCGTCTCATCAAAAATGAAAATATTTTTAAAAACTATAAGTCTCATGGGTTTTAGTGGTGAAATAATAATTTAAAACATCGTTCGGGAAATGAGTTTACATTCCGGGTACATTCTTTACTATACGGGCCGAGTCCGGGATTTACGGGAAATCGCAGGTTTTCGTTTGCCGGCGATTAAACTTCTTTTATTCAGCGTCTCATCAAGAATGAAAACATTTTTGAAAACTACAAGTCTCATGCGTTTTAGTGGTGAAAAAATATTTTAAAAAATCGTTCGGCAAATGAGTTTACTCCCTGGGTACTTTCTTTGTATAATTTTGACTATACGGGCCGAGTCCGGGATTTACGGGAATCGCGGGTTTTCGTTTGCCGGCGTATAAACTTCTTTTATTCAGCGTCTCATCAAAAATGAAAACATTTTTAAAAACTACAAGTCTCATGGGCTTTAGTGGTGAAATAATAATTTAAAAAATCGTTCGGAAAATGAGTTTACTCCCTGGGTACTTTCTTTGTATACTTTTGACTATACGGGCCGAGTCCGGGATTTACGGGAATCGCGGGTTTTCGTTTGCCGGCGAATAAACTTTTTTTATTCAGCGTCTCATCAGAAATGAAAACATTTTTAAAAACTACAAGTCTCATGCGTTGTAGTGGTGAAAAAATAATTTAAAAAATCGTTCGGAAAATGAGTTTACTCCCTGGGTAATTTCTTTGTATACTTTTGACTATACGGGCCGAGTCCGTGGTTTACGGGAAATGGCGGGTTTTCGTTTGCCGGCGATTAAACTTCTTTTATTCAGCGTCTCATCAAGAATGAAAACATTTTTGAAAACTACAAGTCTCATGCGTTTTAGTGGTGAAAAAATATTTTAAAAAATCGTTCGGGAAATGAGTTTACTCCCTGGGTACTTTCTTTGTATACTTTTGACTATACGGGCCGAGTCCGGGATTTACGGGAATCGCGGCTTTTCGTTTGCCGGCGTATAAACTTCTTTTATTCAGCGTCTCATCAAAAATGAAAACATTTTTAAAAACTACAAGTCTCATGGGCTTTAGTGGTGAAATAATAATTTAAAAAATCGTTTGGGAAATGAGTTTACTCCCTGGGTACTTTCTTTGTATACTTTTGACTATACGGGCCGAGTCCGGGATTTACGGGAAATCGCAGGTTTTCGTTTGCCGGCGATTAAACTTCTTTTATTCAGCGTCTCATCAAGAATGAAAACATTTTTGAAAACTACAAGTCTCATGCGTTTTAGTGGTGAAAAAATATTTTAAAAATTCGTTCGGCAAATGAGTTTACTCCCTGGGTACTTTCTTTGTATAATTTTGACTATACGGGCCGAGTCCGGGATTTACGGGAATCGCGGGTTTTCGTTTGCCGGCGTATAAACTTCTTTTATTCAGCGTCTCATCAAAAATGAAAACATTTTTAAAAACTACAAGTCTCATGGGCTTTAGTGGTGAAATAATAATTTAAAAAATCGTTCGGAAAATGAGTTTACTCCCTGGGTACTTTCTTTGTATACTTTTGACTATACGGGCCGAGTCCGGGATTTACGGGAATCGCGGGTTTTCGTTTGCCGGCGAATAAACTTTTTTTATTCAGCGTCTCATCAGAAATGAAAACATTTTTAAAAACTACAAGTCTCATGCGTTGTAGTGGTGAAAAAATAATTTAAAAAATCGTTCGGAAAATGAGTTTACTCCCTGGGTAATTTCTTTGTATACTTTTGACTATACGGGCCGAGTCCGTGGTTTACGGGAAATGGCGGGTTTTCGTTTGCCGGCGATTAAACTTCTTTTATTCAGCGTCTCATCAAGAATGAAAACATTTTTGAAAACTACAAGTCTCATGCGTTTTAGTGGTGAAAAAATATTTTAAAAAATCGTTCGGGAAATGAGTTTACTCCCTGGGTACTTTCTTTGTATACTTTTGACTATACGGGCCGAGTCCGGGATTTACGGGAATCGCGGCTTTTCGTTTGCCAGCGTATAAACTTCTTTTATTCAGCGTCTCATCAAAAATGAAAACATTTTTAAAAACTACAAGTCTCATGGGCTTTAGTGGTGAAATAATAATTTAAAAAATCGTTTGGGAAATGAGTTTACTCCCTGGGTACTTTCTTTGTATACTTTTGACTATACGGGCCGAGTCCGGGATTTACGGGAAATCGCAGGTTTTCGTTTGCCGGCGATTAAACTTCTTTTATTCAGAGTCTCATCAAAAATGAAAACATTTTTGAAAACTACAATTCTCATGCGTTTTAGTGGTGAAAAAATAAATTAAAAAATCGTTCGGGAAATGAGTTTACTCCCTGGGTACTTTCTTTGTATACTTTTGACTATACGGGCCGAGTCCGGGATTTACGGGAAGTCGCGGGTTTTCGTTTTCCGGCGATTAAACTTCTTTTATTCAGCGTCTCATCAAAAATGAAAACATTTTTAAAAACTACAAGTCTCATGGGTTTTAGTTGTGAAATAATAATTTAAAAAATCGTTCGGGAAATGAGTTTACACCCTGGGTACTTTCTTTGTATACTTTTGACTATACGGGCTGAGTCCGGGATTTACGGGAAATCGCAGGTTTTCGTTTGGCGGCGATTAAACTTCTTTCATTCAGCGTCTCATTAAAAATGAAAACATTTTTAAAAACTACAAGTCTCATGCGTTTTAGTGGTGAAAAAATAATTTAAAAAATCGTTTTGGAAATGAGTTTACTCACAGGGTACTTTTTTTGTATACATTCGACTATACGGGCCAAGCCCGGGATTTACGGGAAATCGCGGGTTTTCGTTTGCCGGCGATTAAACCACTTTCATTAAGCGTCTCATCAAAAATGAAAACATTTCTGAAAACTACAAGTCTCATGCGTTTTAGTGGTGAAAAAATAATTTAAAAAATCGTTCGGGAAATGAGTTTACTCCCTGGGTACTTTCTTTGTATACTTTTGATTATACGGACCGAGTCCGGGGTTTACGGGAAATGGCGGGTTTTTGTGTGCCGGCGATTAAACTTCTTTTATTCAGCGTCTCATGAAAAATGAAAACATTTTTGAAAACTACAAGTCTCCTGCGTTTTAGTGGTGAAAAGATAATTTAAAAAATCGTTCGGGAAATGAGTTTACTCCCTGGGTACTTTCTTTGTATACTTTTGACTATACGGGCCGAGTCCGGGATTTACGGGAAGTCGCGGGTTTTCGTTAGCCGGCGATTAAACTTCTTTTATTCAGCGTCTCATCAAAAATGAAAACATTTTTAAAAACTACAAGTCTCATGGGCTTTAGTGGTGAAAAAATAATTTAAAAAATCGTTCGGGAAATGAGTTTACTCCCTGGGTACTTTCTTTGTATACTTTTGATTATACGGACCGAGTCCGGGGTTTACGGGAAGTCGCGGGTTTTCGTTAGCCGGCGATTAAACTTCTTTTATTCAGCGTCTCATCAAAAATGAAAACATTTTTAAAAACTAAAAGTCTCATGGGCTTTAGTGGTGAAAAAATAATTTAAAAAATCGTTCGGGAAATGAGTTTACTCCCTGGGTACTTTCTTTGTATACTTTTGATTATACGGACCGAGTCCGGGGTTTCCGGGAAATGGCGGGTTTTCGTGTGCCGGCGATTAAACTTCTTTTATTCAGCGTCTCATCAAAAATGAAAACATTTTTGAAAACTACAATTCTCATGCGTTTTAGTGGTGAAAAGATAATTTAAAAAATCGTTTTGGAAATGAGTTTACTCACAGGGTACTTTCTTTGTATACATTTGACTGTACGGGACAAGCCCGGGATTTACGGGAAATCGCGGGTTTTCGTTTGCTGGCGATTAAACCACTTTCATTAAGCGTCTCATCAAAAATGAAAACATTTTGAAAACTACAAGTCTCATGCGTTTTAGTGGTGAAAAAATAATTTAAAAAATCGTTCGGGAAATGAGTTTACTCCCTGGGTACTTTCTTTGTATACTTTTGATTATACGGACCGAGTCCGGGGTTTACGGGAAATGGCGGGTTTTCGTGTGCCGGCGATTAAACTTCTTTTATTCAGCGTCTCATCAAAAATGAAAACATTTTTGAAAACTACAAGTCTCATGCGTTTTAGTGGTGAAAAGATAATTTAAAAAATCGTTCGGGAAATGAGTTTACTCCCTGGGTACTTTCTTTGTATACTTTTGACTATACGGGCCGAGTCCGGGATTTACGGGAAATCGCTGGTTTTCGTTTGCCGGCGATTAAACTTCTTTTATTCAGCGTCTCATCAAAAATGAAAACATTTTTAAAAACTACAAGTCTCATGGGCTTTAGTGGTGAAATAATAATTTAAAAATTTGTTAGGGAAATTAGTTTACTCCCTGGGTACTTTCTTTGTATACTTTTGACTATACGGGCCGAGTCCGGGATTTACGGGAAATCGCAGGTTTTCGTTTGCCGGCGATTAAACTTCTTTTATTCAGCATCTCATCAGAAATGAAAACATTTTTGAAAACTACAAGTCTCATGCGTTTTAGTGGTGAAAAAAAAAATTAAAAAATCGTTCGGCAAATGAGTTTACTCCCTGGGTACTTTCTTTGTATACATTCGACTATACGGGCCAAGCCCCGGATTTACGGGAAATCGCGGGATTTCGTTTGCCGGCAATTAAACTTCTTTTATTCAGCGTCTCATCAAAAATGAAATCATATTTAAAAACTACAAGTCTCATGGGCTTTAGTGGTGAAATAATAATTTAAAAAATCGTTCGGGAAATGAGTTTACACCCCGGGTACTTTCTTTGTATACTTTTGACTATACGGCCCGAGTCCGGGATTTACGGGAAATCGCAGGTTTTCGTTTACCGGCGATTAAACTTCTTTTATTCAGCGTCTCATCAAAAAAGAAAACATTTTTGAAAACTACAAGTCTCATGCGTTTTAGTGGTGAAAAAATAATTTAAAAAATCGTTCGGGAAATGAGTTTACTCCCTGGGTACTTTCTTTGTATACTTTTGACTATGCTGGCCGAGTCCGGGGTTTACGGGTAATGGCGGGTTTTCGTTTGCCGGCGATTAAACTTTTTTTATTCAGCGTCTCATCAAAAATAAAAACATATCTGAAAACTACAAGTCTCATGCGTTTTAGTGGTGAAAAAATAAATTAAAAAATCGTTCGGGAAATGAGTTTACTCCCTGGGTACTTTCTTTGTATACTTTTGACTATACGGGCCGAGTCCGGGATTTACGGGAAGTCGCGGGTTTTCGTTTTCCGGCGATTAAACTTCTTTTATTCAGCGTCTCATCAAAAATGAAAACATTTTTAAAAACTACAAGTCTCATGGGTTTTAGTTGTGAAATAATAATTTAAAAAATCGTTCGGGAAATGAGTTTTCACCCTGGGTACTTTCTTTGTATACTTTTGACTATACGGGCCGAGTCCGGGATTTACGGGAAATCGCAGGTTTTCGTTTGGCGGCGATTAAACTTCTTTCATTCAGCGTCTCATTAAAAATGAAAACATTTTTAAAAACTACAAGTCTCATGCGTTTTAGTGGTGAAAAAATAATTTAAAAAATCGTTTTGGAAATGAGTTTACTCACAGGGTACTTTCTTTGTATACATTCGACTATACGGCCAAGCCCGGGATTTACGGGAAATCGCGGGTTTTCGTTTGCCGGCGATTAAACCACTTTCATTAAGCGTCTCATCAAAAATGAAAACATTTCTGAAAACTACAAGTCTCATGCGGTTTAGTGGTGAAAAAATAATTTAAAAAATCGTTCGGGAAATGAGTTTACTCCCTGGGTACTTTCTTTGTATACTTTTGACTATGCTGGCCGAGTCCGGGGTTTACGGGTAATGGCGGGTTTTCGTTTGCCGGCTATTAAACTTTTTTTATTCAGCGTCTCATCAAAAATGAAAACATTTCTGAAAACTACAAGTCTCATGCGTTTTAGTGGTGAAAAAATAAATTAAAAAATCGTTCGGGAAATGAGTTTACTCCCTGGGTACTTTCTTTGTATACTTTTGACTATACGGGCCGAGTCCGGGATTTACGGGAAGTCGCGGGTTTTCGTTTTCCGGCGATTAAACTTCTTTTATTCAGCGTCTCATCAAAAATGAAAACATTTTTAAAAACTACAAGTCTCATGGGTTTTAGTTGTGAAATAATAATTTAAAAAATCGTTCGGGAAATGAGTTTTCACCCTGGGTACTTTCTTTGTATACTTTTGACTATACGGGCCGAGTCCGGGATTTACGGGAAATCGCAGGTTTTCGTTTGGCGGCGATTAAACTTCTTTCATTCAGCGTCTCATTAAAAATGAAAACATTTTTAAAAACTACAAGTCTCATGCGTTTTAGTGGTGAAAAAATAATTTAAAAAATCGTTTTGGAAATGAGTTTACTCACAGGGTACTTTCTTTGTATACATTCGACTATACGGGCCAAGCCCGGGATTTACGGGAAATCGCGGGTTTTCGTTTGCCGGCGATTAAACCACTTTCATTAAGCGTCTCATCAAAAATGAAAACATTTCTGAAAACTACAAGTCTCATGCGTTTTAGTGGTGAAAATATAATTTAAAAAATCGTTCGGGAAATGAGTTTACTCCCTGGGTACTTTCTTTGTATACTTTTGATTATACGGACCGAGTACGGGGTTTACGGGAAATGGCGGGTTTTCGTGTGCCGGCGATTAAACTTCTTTTATTCAGCGTCTCATCAAAAATGAAAACATTTTTGAAAACTACAAGTCTCCTGCGTTTTAGTGGTGAAAAGATAATTTAAAAAATCGTTCGGGAAATGAGTTTACTCCCTGGGTACTTTCTTTGTATACTTTTGACTATACGGGCCGAGTCCGGGATTTACGGGAAGTCGCGGGTTTTCGTTAGCCGGCGATTAAACTTCTTTTATTCAGCGTCTCATCAAAAATGAAAACATTTTTAAAAACTACAAGTCTCATGGGCTTTAGTGGTGAAAAAATAATTTAAAAAATCGTTCGGGAAATGAGTTTACTCCCTGGGTACTTTCTTTGTATACTTTTGATTATACGGGCCGAGTCCGGGGTTTACGGGAAATGGCGGGTTTTCGTGTGCCGGCGATTAAACTTCTTTTATTCAGCGTCTCATCAAAAATGAAAACATTTTTAAAAACTAAAAGTCTCATGGGCTTTAGTGGTGAAAAAATAATTTAAAAAATCGTTCGGGAAATGAGTTTACTTCCTGGGTACTTTCTTTGTATACTTTTGATTATACGGACCGAGTCCGGGGTTTCCGGGAAATGGCGGGTTTTCGTGTGCCGGCGATTAAACTTCTTTTATTCAGCGTCTCATCAAAAATGAAAACATTTTTGAAAACTACAAGTCTCATGCGTTTTAGTGGTGAAAAGATAATTTAAAAAATCGTTTTGGAAATGAGTTTACTCACAGGGTACTTTCTTTGTATACATTCGACTATACGGGCCAAGCCCGGGATTTACGGGAAATCGCGGGTTTTCGTTTGCTGGCGATTAAACCACTTTCATTAAGCGTCTCATCAAAAATGAAAACATTTTGAAAACTACAAGTCTCATGCGTTTTAGTGGGGAAAAAATATTTTAAAAAATCGTTCGGGAAATGAGTTTACTCCCTGGGTACTTTCTTTGTATACTTTTGATTATACGGACCGAGTCCGGGGTTTACGGGAAATGGCGGGTTTTCGTGTGCCGGCGATTAAACTTCTTTTATTCAGCGTCTCATCAAAAATGAAAACATTTTTAAAAACTACAAGTCTCATGGGTTTTAGTTGTGAAATAATAATTTAAAAAATCGTTCGGGAAATGAGTTTTCACCCTGGGTACTTTCTTTGTATACTTTTGACTATACGGGCCGAGTCCGGGATTTACGGGAAATCGCAGGTTTTCGTTTGGCGGCGATTAAACTTCTTTCATTCAGCGTCTCATTAAAAATGAAAACATTTTTAAAAACTACAAGTCTCATGCGTTTTAGTGGTGAAAAAATAATTTAAAAAATCGTTTTGGAAATGAGTTTACTCACAGGGTACTTTCTTTGTATACATTCGACTATACGGGCCAAGCCCGGGATTTACGGGAAATCGCGGGTTTTCGTTTGCCGGCGATTAAACCACTTTCATTAAGCGTCTCATCAAAAATGAAAACATTTCTGAAAACTACAAGTCTCATGCGTTTTAGTGGTGAAAAAATAATTTAAAAAATCGTTCGGGAAATGAGTTTACTCCCTGGGTACTTTCTTTGTATACTTTTGATTATACGGACCGAGTACGGGGTTTACGGGAAATGGCGGGTTTTCGTGTGCCGGCGATTAAACTTCTTTTATTCAGCGTCTCATCAAAAATGAAAACATTTTTGAAAACTACAAGTCTCCTGCGTTTTAGTGGTGAAAAGATAATTTAAAAAATCGTTCGGGAAATGAGTTTACTCCCTGGGTACTTTCTTTGTATACTTTTGACTATACGGGCCGAGTCCGGGATTTACGGGAAGTCGCGGGTTTTCGTTAGCCGGCGATTAAACTTCTTTTATTCAGCGTCTCATCAAAAATGAAAACATTTTTAAAAACTACAAGTCTCATGGGCTTTAGTGGTGAAAAAATAATTTAAAAAATCGTTCGGGAAATGAGTTTACTCCCTGGGTACTTTCTTTGTATACTTTTTGATTATACGGGCCGAGTCCGGGGTTTACGGGAAATGGCGGGTTTTCGTGTGCCGGCGATTAAACTTCTTTTATTCAGCGTCTCATCAAAAATGAAAACATTTTTAAAAACTAAAAGTCTCATGGGCTTTAGTGGTGAAAAAATAATTTAAAAAATCGTTCGGGAAATGAGTTTACTCCCTGGGTACTTTCTTTGTATACTTTTGATTATACGGACCGAGTCCGGGGTTTCCGGGAAATGGCGGGTTTTCGTGTGCCGGCGATTAAACTTCTTTTATTCAGCGTCTCATCAAAAATGAAAACATTTTTGAAAACTACAAGTCTCATGCGTTTTAGTGGTGAAAAGATAATTTAAAAAATCGTTTTGGAAATGAGTTTACTCACAGGGTACTTTCTTTGTATACATTCGACTATACGGGCCAAGCCCGGGATTTACGGGAAATCGCGGGTTTTCGTTTGCTGGCGATTAAACCACCTTCATTAAGCGTCTCATCAAAAATGAAAACATTTTGAAAACTACAAGTCTCATGCGTTTTAGTGGTGAAAAAATATTTTAAAAAATCGTTCGGGAAATGAGTTTACTCCCTGGGTACTTTCTTTGTATACTTTTGATTATACGGACCGAGTCCGGGGTTTACGGGAAATGGCGGGTTTTCGTGTGCCGGCGATTAAACTTCTTTTATTCAGCGTCTCATCAAAAATGAAAACATTTTTAAAAACTACAAGTCTCATGCGTTTTAGTGGTGAAAAGATAATTTAAAAAATCGTTCGGGAAATGAGTTTACTCCCTGGGTACTTTCTTTGTATACTTTTCACTATACGGGCCGAGTCCGGGATTTACGGGAAATCGCTGGTTTTCGTTTGCCGGCGATTAAACTTCTTTTATTCAGCGTCTCATCAAAAATGAAAACATTTTTAAAAACTACAAGTCTCATGGGCTTTAGTGGTGAAATAATAATTTAAAAATTCGTTAGGGAAATTAGTTTACTCCCTGGGTACTTTCTTTGTATACTTTTGACTATACGGGCCGAGTCCGGGATTTACGGGAAATCGCAGGTTTTCGTTTGCCGGCGATTAAACTTCTTTTATTCAGCATCTCATCAAAAATGAAAACATTTTTGAAAACTACAAGACTCATGCGTTTTAGTGGTGAAAAAATAAATCAAAAAATCGTTCGGGAAATGAGTTTACTCCCTGGGTACTATCTTTGTATACTTTTGATTATACGGGCCAAGCCCGGGATTTACGGGAAATCTCGGGTTTTTGTTTGCCGGCGATTAAACTTCTTTTATTCAGCGTTTCATCAGAAATGAAAACATTTTTGAAAACTACAAGTCTTATGCGTTTTTAGTGGTGAAAAAATAATTTAAAAAATCGTTCTGGAAATGAGTTTACTCACAGGGTACTTTCTTTGTATACATTCGACTATACGGGCCAAGCCCGGGAATTTCGGGAAATCGCGGGTTTTCGTTTGCCGGCGATTAAACCTCTTTCATTAAGCGTATCATCAAAAATGAAAACATTTTTGAAAACTACAAGTCTCATGCGTTTTAGTGGTGAAAAAAGAAATTTAAAAAATCGTTCGGGAAATGAGTTTACTCCCTGGGTACTTTCTTTGTATACATTCGACTATACGGGCCAAGCCCGGGATTTACGGGAAATCGCGGGATTTCGTTTGTCGGCGATTAAACCTCTTTTATTAATCGTCTCATCAAAAATGAAAACATTTTTGAAAACTGCAAGTCTCATGCGTTTTAGTGGTGAAAAGATAATTGAAAAAATCGTTTCGGAAATGAGTTTACTCACAGGGTACTTTCTTTGTATACATTCGACTATACAGGCCAAGCCCGGGATTTACGGGAAATCGCGGGTTTTCGTTTGCCGGCAATTAAACTTCTTTTATTCAGCGTCTCATCAAAAATGAAATCATATTTAAAAACTACAAGTCTCATGGGCTTTAGTGGTGAAATAATAATTTAAAAAATCGTTCGGGAAATGAGTTTACACCCCGGGTACTTTCTTTGTATACTTTTGACTATACGGCCCGAGTCCGGGATTTACGGGAAATCGCAGGTTTTCGTTTACCGGCGATTAAACTTCTTTTATTCAGCGTCTCATCAAAAAAGAAAACATTTTTGAAAACTACAAGTCTCATGCGTTTTAGTGGTGAAAAAATAATTTAAAAAATCGTTCGGGAAATGAGTTTACTCCCTGGGTACTTTCTTTGTATACTTTTGACTATGCTGGCCGAGTCCGGGGTTTACGGGTAATGGGGGGTTTTCGTTTGCCGGCGATTAAACTTTTTTTATTCAGCGTCTCATCAAAAATGAAAACATTTCTGAAAACTACAAGTCTCATGCGTTTTAGTGGTGAAAAAATAATTTAAAAATTCGTTCGGGAAATGAGTTTACTCACTGGGTACTTTCCTTGTATACTTTTGACTATAAGGGCCGAGTCCGGGATTTACGGGAAATCGCGGGTTTTCGTTTGCCGGCGATTAAACTTCTTTTATTCAGCGTCTCATCAAAAATGAAAACATTTTTAAAAACCACAAGTCCCATGGGCTTTAGTGGTGAAATAATAATTTAAATAATCGTTTGGGAAATGAGTTTACACCCCGGGTACTTTCTTTGTATACTTTTGACTATACGGGCCAAGCCCGGGAATTTCGGGAAATCGCGGGTTTTCGTTTGCCGGCGATTAAACTTCTTTCATTAAGCGTATCATCAAAAATGAAAACATTTTTGAAAACTACAAGTCTCATGCGTTTTAGTGGTGAAAAAAAAAATTTAAAAAATCGTTCGGGAAATGAGTTTACTCCCTGGGTACTTTCTTTGTATACATTCGACTATACGGGCCAAGCCCGGGATTTACGGGAAATCGCGGGATTTCGTTTGTCGGCGATTAAACCTCTTTTATTAATCGTCTCATCAAAAATGAAAACATTTTTGAAAACTGCAAGTCTCATGCGTTTTAGTGGTGAAAAGATAATTGAAAAAATCGTTTCGGAAATGAGTTTACTCACAGGGTACTTTCTTTGTATACATTCGACTATACAGGCCAAGCCCGGGATTTACGGGAAATCGCGGGTTTTCGTTTGCCGGCAATTAAACTTCTTTTATTCAGCGTCTCATCAAAAATGAAATCATATTTAAAAACTACAAGTCTCATGGGCTTTAGTGGTGAAATAATAATTTAAAAAATCGTTCGGGAAATGAGTTTACACCCCGGGTACTTTCTTTGTATACTTTTGACTATACGGCCCGAGTCCGGGATTTACGGGAAATCGCAGGTTTTCGTTTACCGGCGATTAAACTTCTTTTATTCAGCGTCTCATCAAAAAAGAAAACATTTTTGAAAACTACAAGTCTCATGCGTTTTAGTGGTGAAAAAATAATTTAAAAAATCGTTCGGGAAATGAGTTTACTCCCTGGGTACTTTCTTTGTATACTTTTGACTATGCTGGCCGAGTCCGGGGTTTACGGGTAATGGGGGGTTTTCGTTTGCCGGCGATTAAACTTTTTTTATTCAGCGTCTCATCAAAAATGAAAACATTTCTGAAAACTACAAGTCTCATGCGTTTTAGTGGTGAAAAAATAATTTAAAAATTCGTTCGGGAAATGAGTTTACTCACTGGGTACTTTCCTTGTATACTTTTGACTATAAGGGCCGAGTCCGGGATTTACGGGAAATCGCGGGTTTTTGTTTGCCGGCGATTAAACTTCTTTTATTCAACGTCTCATCAAAAATGAAAACATTTTTAAAAACCACAAGTCCCATGGGCTTTAGTGGTGAAATAATAATTTAAATAATTGTTTGGGAAATGAGTTTACACCCCGGGTACTTTCTTTGTATACTTTTGACTATACGGGCCAAGCCCGGGGTTTACGGGAAATGGCGGGTTTTCGTTTGCCAGCGATTAAACTTCTTTTATTCAGCGTCTCATCAAAAATGAAAACATTTTTGAAAACTACAAGTCTCATGGGCTTTAGTGGTGAAATAATAATTTAAAAATTCGTTAGGGAAATTAGTTTACTCCCTGGGTACTTTCTTTGTATACTTTTGACTATACGGGCCGAGTCCGGGATTTACGGGAAATCGCAGGTTTTCGTTTGCCGGCGATTAAACTTCTTTTATTCAGCATCTCATCAAAAATGAAAACATTTTTGAAAACTACAAGACTCATGCGTTTTAGTGGTGAAAAAATAAATCAAAAAATCGTTCGGGAAATGAGTTTACTCCCTGGGTACTATCTTTGTATACTTTTGATTATACGGGCCAAGCCCGGGATTTACGGGAAATCGCGGAATTTCGTTTGTCGGCGATTAAACCTCTTTTATTAATCGTCTCATCAAAAATGAAAACATTTTTGAAAACTACAAGTCTCATGCGTTTTAGTGGTGAAAAGATATTGAAAAAATCGTTTCGGAAATGAGTTTACTCACAGGGTACTTTCTTTGTATACATTCGACTATACAGGCCAAGCCCGGGATTTACGGGAAATCGCGGGTTTTCGTTTGCCGGCAATTAAACTTCTTTTATTCAGCGTCTCATCAAAAATGAAAACATATTTAAAAACTACAAGTCTCATGGGCTTTAGTGGTGAAATAATAATTTAAAAAATCGTTCGGGAAATGAGTTTACACCCCGGGTACTTTCTTTGTATACTTTTGACTATACGGCCCGAGTCCGGGATTTACGGGAAATCGCAGGTTTTCGTTTACCGGCGATTAAACTTCTTTTATTCAGCGTCTCATCAAAAATGAAAACATTTTTGAAAACTACAAGTCTCATGCGTTTTAGTGGTGAAAAAATAATTTAAAACTTCGTTAGGGAAATAAGTTTACTCACTGGGTACTTTCCTTGTATACTTTTGACTATACGGGCCGAGACCGGGATTTACGGGAAATCGCGGATTTTCGTTTGCCGGCGATTAAACTTCTTTTATTCAGCGTCTCATCAAAAATGAAAACATTTTTAAAAACTACAAGTCTCATGCGTTGTAGTGGTGAAAAAAGAATTTATAAAATCGTTCGAGAAATGAGTTTACACCCTGGGTACTTTCCTTGTATACTTTTGACTATACGGGCCGAGACCGGGATTTACGGGAAATCGCGGATTTTCGTTTGCCGGCGATTAAACTTCTTTTATTCAGCGTCTCATCAAAAATGAAAACATTTTTAAAAACTACAAGTCTCATGCGTTGTAGTGGTGAAAAAAGAATTTATAAAATCGTTCGAGAAATGAGTTTACACCCTGGGTACTTTCCTTGTATACTTTTGACTATACGGGCTGAGTCTGGGATTTACGGGAAATCACAGGTTTTCGTTTGCCGGCGATTAAACAACTTTCATTAAGCGTCTCATCAAAAATGAAAAGATTTCTGAAAACTACAAGTCTCATGCGTTTTAGTGGTGAAAAATTAATTTAAAAAATCGTTCGGGAAATGAGTTTACTCCCTGGGTACTTTCTTTGTCTACTTTTGACTATACGGGCCGAGTCCGGGATTTACGGGAAATCGCAGGTTTTCGTTTGTCAGCGATTAAACTTCTTTTATTCAGCGTCTCATCAAAAATGAAAACATTTTTGGAAACTACAAGTCTCATGCGTTTTAGTGGTGAAAAAATAATTTAAAAAATCGTTCGGGAAATGAGTTTACTCCCTGGGTACTTTCTTTGTATACATTTGACTATACGGGCCAAGCCCGGGATTTACGAGAAATCGCGGGATTTCGTTTGTCGGCGATTAGACCTCTTTTATTAATCGTCTCATCAAAAATGAAAACATTTTTGAAAACTGCAAGTCTCATGCGTTTTAGTGGTGAAAAGATAATTGAAAAAATCGTTTCGGAAATGAGTTTACTCACAGGGTACTTTTTTTGTATACATTCGACTATACAGGCCAAGCCCGGGATTTACGGGAAATCGCGGGTTTTCGTTTGCCGGCAATTAAACTTCTTTTATTCAGCGTCTCATCAAAAATGAAAACATTTTTGGAAACTACAAGTCTCATGGGCTTTAGTGGTGAAATAATAATTTAAAAAATCGTTCGGGAAATGTGTTTACACCCCGGGTACTTTCTTTGTATACTTTTGACTATACGGCCCGAGTCCGGGATTTACGGGAAATCGCAGGTTTTCGTTTACCGGCGATTAAACTTCTTTTATTCAGCGTCTCATCAAAAAAGAAAACATTTTTGAAAACTACAAGTCTCATGCGTTTTAGTGGTGAAAAAATAATTTAAAAATTCGTTCGGGAAATGAGTTTACTCACTGGGTACTTTCCTTGTATACTTTTGACTATAAGGGCCGAGTCCGGGATTTACGGGAAATCGCGGGTTTTCGTTTGCCGGCGATTAAACTTCTTTTATTCAGCGTCTCATCAAAAATGAAAACATTTTTAAAAACCGCAAGTCCCATGGGCTTTAGTGGTGAAATAATAATTTAAATAATCGTTTGGGAAATGAGTTTACTCCCTGGGTACTTTCTTTGTATACTTTTGACTATACGGGCCGAGTCCGGGATGTACGGGAAATCGCAGGTTTTCGTTTGCCGGCGATTAAACTTCTTTTATTCAGCGTCTCATCAAAAATGAAAACATTTTTGAAAACTACAAGTCTCATGCGTTTTAGTGGGGAAAAAATAATTTAAAAAATCTTTCGGGAAATGAGTTTACACCCTGGGTACTTTCTTTGTATACTTTTGACTACACGGGCCGAGTCCGGGATTTACGGGAATTCGCAGGTTTTCGTTTGCCGGCGATTAAACTTCTTTTATTCAGCGTCTCATCAAAAATGAAAACATTTTTGAAAACTACAAGTCTTATGCGTTTTAGTGGTGAAAAAATAATTTAAAAAATCGTTTTGGAAATGAGTTTACTCAGAGGGTACTTTCTTTGTATACATTCGACTATACGGGCCAAGCCCGGGAATTACGGGAAATCGCAGGTTTTCGTTTGCGGGCGATTAAACCACTTTCATTAAGCGTCTCATCAAAAATGAAAACATTTCTGAAAACTACAAGTCTTATGCGTTTTAGTGGTGAAAAAATAATTTAAAAATTCGTTCGGGAAATGAGTTTACTCACTGGGTACTTTCCTTGTATACTTTTGACTATACGGGCCGAGTCCGGGATTTACGGGAAATCGCGGGTTTTCAATTGCCGGCGATTAAACTTCATTTATTCAGCGTCTCATCAAAAATGAAAACATTTTTAAAAACTACAAGTCCCATGGGCTTTAGTGGTGAAATAATAATTTAAATAATCGTTTGGGAAATGAGTTTACTAACTGGGTACTTTCTTTGTATACTTTGACTATACGGGCCGAGTCCGGGATTTACGGGAAATCGCGGGTTTTCAATTGCCGGCGATTAAACTTCATTTATTCAGCGTCTCATCAAAAATGAAAACATTTTTAAAAACTACAAGTCCCATGGGCTTTAGTGGTGAAATAATAATTTAAATAATCGTTTGGGAAATGAGTTTACTCCATGGGTACTTTCTTTATATACTTTTGACTATACGGGCCGAGTCCGGGATTTACGGGAAATCGCAGGTTTTCGTTTGCCGGCGATTAAACTTCTTTTATTCGGCGTCTCATCAAAAATGAAAACATTTTTGAAAACTACAAGTCTCATGCGTTTTAGTGGTGAAAAAATAATTTAAAAAATCTTTCGGGAAATGAGTTTACACCCTGGGTACTTTTTTTGTATACTTTTGACTACACGGGCCGAGTCCGGGATTTACGGGAAATCGCAGGTTTTCGTTTGCCGGCGATTAAACTTCTTTTATTCAGCGTCTCATCAAAAATGAAAACATTTTTGAAAACTACAAGTCTCATGCATTTTAGTGGTGAAAAAATAATTTAAAAATTCGTTAGGGAAATGAGTTTACTCACTGTGTACTTTCCTTGTATACTTTTGACTATACGGGCCGAGACCGGGATTTACGGGAAATCGCAGGTTTTCGTTTGCCGGCGATTAAACTTCTTTTATTCAGCGTCTCATCAAAAATGAAAACATTTTTGAAAACTACAAGTCTCATGCGTTTTAGTGGTGAAAAAATAATTTAAAACCTCGTTAGGGAAATGAGTTTACTCACTGGGTACTTTCCTTGTATACTTTTGACTATACGGGCCGAGACCGGGATTTACGGGAAATCGCGGATTTTCGTTTGCCGGCAATTAAACTTATTTTATTCAGCGTCTCATCAAAAATGAAAACATTTTTAAAAACTACAAGTCTCATGCGTTGTAGTGGTGAAAAAATAATTTATAAAATCGTTCTAGAAATGAGTTTACACCCTGGATTCTTTCTTTGTATACTTTTGACTACACGGGCCGACTCTGGGATTTACGGGAAATCGCAGGTTTTCGTTTGCCGGCGATTAAACCACTTTCATTAAGCGTCTCATCAAAAATGAAAAGATTTCTGAAAACTACAAGTCTCATGCGTTTTAGTGGTAAAAAAATAATTTAAAAAATCGTTCGGGAAATGAGTTTACTCCCTGGGTACTTTCTTTGTCTACTTTTGACTATACGGGCCGAGTCCGGGATTTACGGGAAATCGCAGGTTTTCGTTTGTCAGCGATTAAACTTCTTTTATTCAGCGTCTCATAAAAAATGAAAACATTTTTGAAAACTACAAGTCTCATGCGTTTAAGTGGTGAAAAAATAAATTAAAAAATCGTTCGGGAAATGAGTTTACTCCCTGGGTACTATCTTTGTATACTTTTGACTATACGGGCCAAGCCCGGGATTTACGGGAAATCGCGGGTTTTCGTTTGCCGGCGATTAAACTTCTTTTATTCAGCGTCTCATCAGAAATGAAAACATTTTTGAAAACTACAAGTCTTATGCGTTTTAGTGGTGAAAAATAAATTTAAAAAATCGTTCTGGAAATGAGTTTACTCACAGGGTACTTTCTTTGTATACATTCGACTATACGGGCCAAGCCCGTGATTTGCGGGAAATCGCGGGTTTTCGTTTGCCGGCGATTAAACCTCTTTCATTAAGCGTCTCATCAAAAATGAAAACATTTTTGAAAACTACAAGTGTCATGGGCTTTAGTGGTGAAATAATAATATAAAAAATCGTTCGGGAAATGAGTTTACACCCCGGGTACTTTCTTTGTATACTTTTGACTATACGGGCCGAGTCCGAGATTTACGGGGAATCGCAGGTTTTCGTTTGCCGGCGATTAAACTTCTTTTATTCAGCGTCTCATCAAAAATGAAAACATTTTTAAAAACTACAAGTCTCATGCGTTTTAGTGGTGAAAAAAAAATTAAAAAATCGTTCGGGAAATGAGTTTACTTCCTGGGTACTTTCTTTGTATACATTCGACTATACGGGCCAAGCCCCGGATTTACGGGAAATCGCGGGATTTCGTTTGCCGGCGATTAAAAATCTTTTATTAAGCGTCTCATCAAAAATGAAAACATTTTTGAAAACTACAAGTGTCATGGGCTTTAGTGGTGAAATAATAATATAAAAAATCGTTCGGGAAATGAGTTTACACCCCGGGTACTTTCTTTGTATACTTTTGACTATACGGGCCGAGTCCGGGATTTACGGGGAATCGCAGGTTTTCGTTTGCCGGCGATTAAACTTCTTTTATTCAGCGTCTCATCAAAAATGAAAACATTTTTAAAAACTACAAGTCTCATGCGTTTTAGTGGTGAAAAAAAAATTAAAAAATCGTTCGGGAAATGAGTTTACTTCCTGGGTACTTTCTTTGTATACATTCGACTATACGGGCCAAGCCCCGGATTTACGGGAAATCGCGGGATTTCGTTTGCCGGCGATTAAAAATCTTTTATTAAGCGTCTCATCAAAAATGAAAACATTTTTAAAAACTACAAGTCTCATGCGTTTTAGTGGTGAAAAAATAATTTAAAAAATCGTTCGGGAAATGAGTTTACACCCTGGGTACTTTCCTTGTACACTTTTGACTATACGGGCCGAGACTGGGATTTACGGGAAATCGCGGATTTTCGTTTGCCGGCGATTAAACTTCTTTTATTCAGCGTCTCATCAAAAATGAAAACATTTTTAAAAACTACAAGTCTCATGCGTTGTAGTGGTGAAAAAATAATTTAAAAAATCGTTCGAGAAATGAGTTTACACACTGGGTTCTTTCTTTGTATACTTTTGACTATACGGACCGAGTCTGGGATTTACGCGAAATCGCAGGTTTTCGTTTGCCGGCGATTAAACCACTTTCATTAAGCGTCTCATCAAAAATGAAAAGATTTCTGAAAACTACAAGTCTCATGCGTTTTAGTGGTGAAAAAATAATTTAAAAAATCGTTCGGGAAATGAGTTTACTCCCTGGGTACTTTCTTTGTATACTTTTTACTATACGGGCCGAGTCCGGGATTTACGGGAAATCGCAGGTTTTCGTTTGGCGGCGATTAAACCTCTTTTATTAAGCGTCTCATCAAAAATAAAAACATTTTTAAAAACTACAAGTCTCATGGGCTTTAGTGGTGAAATAATAATTTAAAAAATCGTTCGGGAAATGAGTTTACACCCCGGGTACTTTCTTTGTATACTTTTGACTATACGGGCCGAGTCCGGGATTTACGGGGAATCGCAGGTTTTCGTTTGCCGGCGATTAAACTTCTTTTATTCAGCGTCTCATCAAAAATGAAAACATTTTTAAAAACTACAAGTCTCATGCGTTTTAGTGGTGAAAAAATAATTTAAAAAATCGTTCGGGAAATGAGTTTACACCCTGGGTACTTTCCTTGTACACTTTTGACTATACGGGCCGAGACTGGGATTTACGGGAAATCGCGGATTTTCGTTTGCCGGCGATTAAACTTCTTTTATTCAGCGTCTCATCAAAAATGAAAACATTTTTAAAAACTACAAGTCTCATGCGTTGTAGTGGTGAAAAAATAATTTAAAAAATCGTTCGAGAAATGAGTTTACACACTGGGTTCTTTCTTTGTATACTTTTGACTATACGGACCGAGTCTGGGATTTACGCGAAATCGCAGGTTTTCGTTTGCCGGCGATTAAACCACTTTCATTAAGCGTCTCATCAAAAATGAAAAAATTTCTGAAAACTACAAGTCTCATGCGTTTTAGTGGTGAAAAAATAATTTAAAAAATCGTTCGGGAAATGAGTTTACTCCCTGGGTACTTTCTTTGTATACTTTTTACTATACGGGCCGAGTCCGGGATTTACGGGAAATCGCAGGTTTTCGTTTGGCGGCGATTAAACCTCTTTTATTAAGCGTCTCATCAAAAATAAAAACATTTTTAAAAACTACAAGTCTCATGGGCTTTAGTGGTGAAATAATAATTTAAAAAATCGTTCGGGAAATGAGTTTACACCCCGGGTACTTTCTTTGTATACTTTTGATTATACGGGCCGAGTCCGGGATTTACGGGAAATCGCAGGTTTTTGTTTGCCGGCGATTAAACTTCTTTTATTCAGCGTCTCATCAAAAATGAAAACACTTTCAAAAACTACAAGTCTCATGCGTTTTAGTGGTGAAAAAAAAATTTAAAAAATCGTTCGGGAAATGAGTTTACTTCCTGGGTACTTTCTTTGTATACATTCGACTATACGGGCCAAGCCCCGGATTTACGGGAAATCGCGGGATTTCGTTTGCCGGCGATTAAACCTCTTTTATTAAGCGTCTCATCAAAAATGAAAACATTTTTAAAAACTACAAGTCTCATGCGTTTTAGTGGTGAAAAAATAATTTAAAAAATCGTTCGGGAAATGAGTTTGCACCCTGGGTACTATCTTTGTATACTTTTGACTATACGGCCGTTCCCGGGATTTACGGGAAATCGCAGGTTTTCGTTTGCCGGCGATTAAACTTCTTTTATTCAGTGTCTCATCAAAAATGAAAACATTTTTAAAAACTACAAGTCTCATGCGTTTTAGTGGTGAAAAAATAATTTAAAAATTCGTTAGGGAAATGAGTTTACTCACTGGGTACTTTCCTTCTACACTTTTGACTAAACGGGCCGAGACCGGGATTTACGGGAAATCGCGGATTTTCGTTTGCTGGCGATTAAACTTCTTCTATTCAGCGTCTCATCAAAAATGAAAACATTTTTAAAAACTACAAGTCTCATGCGTTGTAGTGGTGAAAAAATAATTTAAAAAATCGTTCGAGAAATGAGTTTACACCCTGGGTTCTTTCTTTGTATACTTTTGACTATACAGGCCGAGTCTTGGATTTACGGGAAATCGCAGGTTTTCGTTTGCCGGCGATTAAACCACTTTCATTAAGCGTCTCATCAAAAATGAAAAGATTTCTGAAAACTACAAGTCTCATGGGTTTTAGTGGTGAAAAAATCATTTAAAAAATCGTTCGGGAATGGAGTTTACTCCCTGGGTACTTTCTTTGTATACTTTTTACTATACGGGCCGAGTCCAGGATTTACGGGAAATCGCGGGTTTTCGCTTGCCGGCGATTAAACTTCTTTTATTCAGCGTCTCATCAAAAATGAAAACATTTTTAAAAACTACAAGTCTCATGGGCTTTAGTGGTGAAAGAATAATTTAAAAAATCGTTTGGGAAATTAGTTTACTCCCTGGGTACTTTCTTTGTATACTTTTGACTATACGGGCCGCGTCCGGGATTTACGGCAAATCGCAGGTTTTCGTTTGCCGGCGATTAAACTTCTTTTATTCAGCGTCTCATCAAAAATGAAAACATTTTTGAAAACTACAAGTCTCAAGCGTTTTAGTGGTGAAAAAATAAATTTAAAAATCGTTCGGGAAATGAGTTTACTCCCTGGGTACTATCTTTGTATACTTTTGACTATACGGGCCAAGCCCGGGATTTACGGGAAATCGCGGGTTTTCGTTTGCCGGCGATTAAACTTCTTTTATTCAGCGTCTCATCAGAAATGAAAACATTTTTGAAAACTACAAGTCTTATGCGTTTTAGTGGTGAAAAAATAATTTAAAAAATCGTTCTGGAAATGAGTTTACTCACAGGGTACTTTCTTTGTATACTTTTGACTATACGGCCGAGCCCGGGATTTACGGGAAATCGCAGGTTTTCGTTTGCCGGCGATTAACCTTCTTTTATTCAGCGTCTCATCAAAAATGAAAACATTTTTAAAAACTACAAGTCTCATGCGTTTTAGTGGTGAAAAAATAATTTAAAAATTCGTTAGGGAAATGAGTTTACTCACTGGGTACTTTCCTTGTATACTTTTGACTATACGGGCCAAGACCGGGATTTACGGAAAATCGCGGATTTTCGTTTGCCGGCGATTAAACTTCTTTTATTCAGCGTCTCATCAAAAATGAAAACATTTTTAAAAACTACAAGTCACATGCGTTGTAGTGGTGAAAAAATAATTTAAAAAATGGTTCGAGAAATGAGTTTACACCCTGGGTTCTTTCTTTGTATACTTTTGACTATACGGGCCGAGTCTGGGATTTACGGGAAATCGCAGGTTTTCGTTTGCCGGCGATTAAACCACTTTCATTAAGCGTCTCATCAAAAATGAAAAGATTTCTGAAAACTACACGTCTCATGCGTTTTAGTGGTGAAAAAATAATTTAAAAAATCGTTCGGGAAATGAGTTTACTCCCTGGGTACTTTCTTTGTATACTTTTTACTATACGTGCCGAGTCCGGGATTTACGGGAAATCGCGGGTTTTCGTTTGACGGCGATTAAACTTCTTTTATTCAGCGTCTCCTCAAAAATGAAAACATTTTTAAAAACTACAAGTCTCATGGGCTTTAGTGGTGAAATAATAATTTAAAAAATCGTTTGGGAAATTAGTTTACTCCCTGGGTACTTTCTTTGTATACTTTTGACTATACGGGCCGAGTCCGGGATTTACGGGAAATCGCAGGTTTTCGTTTGCCGGCGATTAAACTTCTTTTATTCAGCGTCTCATCAAAAATGAAAACATTTTTGAAAACTACAAGTCTCATGCGTTTTAGTGGTGAAAAAATAAATTAAAAAATCGTTCGGGAAATGAGTTTACTCCCTGGGTACTATCTTTGTATACTTTTGACTATACGGGCCAGGCCCGGGATTTACGGGAAATCGCGGGTTTTCGTTTGCCGGCGATTAAACTTCTTTTATTCAGCGTCTCATCAGAAATGAAAACATTTTTGAAAACTACAAGTCTTATGCGTTTTAGTGGTGAAAAAATAATTTAAAAAATCGTTCTGGAAATGAGTTTACTCACAGGGTACTTTCTTTGTATACATTGGACTATACGGGCCAAGCCCGGGATTCACAGGAAATCGCGGGTTTTCGTTTGTCGGCGATTAAACCTCTTTCATTAAGCGTCTCATCAAAAATGAAAACATTTTTAAAAACTACAAGTCTCATGCGTTTTAGTGGTGAAAAAAAAATTTAAAAAATCGTTCGGGAAATGAGTTTACTTCCTGGGTACTTTCTTTGTATACATTCGACTATACGGGCCAAGCCCGGGATTTACGGGAAATCGCGGGATTTCCTTTGCTGGCGATTAAACCTCTTTTATTAAGCGTCTCATCAAAAATGAAAACATTTTTAAAAACTACAAGTCTCATGGGCTTTAGTGGTGAAATAATAATTTAAAAAATCGTTCGGGAAATGAGTTTACACCCCGGGTACTTTCTTTGTATACTTTTGACTATACGGGCCGAGTCCGGGATTTACGGGAAATCGCAGGTTTTCGTTTGCCGGCGATTAAACTTCTTTTATTAGGCTGTTCAGTCACGTGACTTTTTGCCGTGTTCGGAAATTCAGCTTAAAACAAGCTCGCACACGGCAACGCGTATTTTGTTATTGCGCGTGATGGCACTTATTTTAAATCGTCGAATTCGGCACCTATTTCGCTTAAGACAGATGGTGTATGGGCAGATAGTGATTGTTAAGTACCTTAAATTTGTTTTTTTGAATGAGACTTGTTTAAACGACCAACAGTGTATTCAGATTTCGACGAGGGAAATGTAAACTTGGCGCAAACAGAGGAAAGTGCATGACGTATCAGGTAGTCTCACTTGAAATTAGTTTATATTAAAAATATACTTTCAATTTCTATTCTTATTCCTAACTTTCCTGCATGACAAATCTGGAGAAAAAGCATTTTTTGTTTATATCGAACCCCCGTCTTAAAGTTCTATGTGACTTGCTGCAGTGCAACAACGAATTTCGACTTTTTATTTATTTTATTTTATTATATAATTTATAGTCTTGGAATGATGGCTATTAATCATGGCTATGTGCTAGATATTCCAGTTAACATTAGACACAGCTACTAAACTAAAGCACCAAAGCTAGCTAGCTACCTAGCTATATATATATTAGCCGAAGTAGTGGACCAGAAGATGGAGTGTGTGATGTTGTGTTTAATTATTCCATACCACTGTGTGGTTAATAGATAAAGGTATATTTTGCTTACTACTAGTGTGATTTGGTTTTTAAACACTTAAAGTATTAGGCTTGGAAATTTGTTGATTCCAGATACCAATTTGTTACCCACTCAGTTCTTGCAAACTGTTTACTGTTTACCATTATTCTTTTTTACAAAAACGCCTCTCTTCCAACTTTCCAGGCCTAAAGTTAGCTAAGAGTCAGAGTAGGTTACTTTATAGCTAGCTTATACTGTTTTAAAAAGCAAGATTTAGATAATAATTGAAGAGATAATGATTATATAATGTTATTTTTGTAAATATTCCATTGTTTAGTATGTATAGCTATATCATAATTGCTGACGTAAACTAGAAAGGCAGATAATACACAGTCTAGGTAGGAATGGTATTTTAAAAATAATATGCATTGGTTAAAAGTTTTGCAGCTTATGTTAGACAATAAAATTATTAGTGCAGTTTCGCTTGATATATTTTCAGCTTTAAAAATGAGTATTAAAAATAAACAAGTTTATGATCTTTTTTCTTCATTGAATGAAAAAAGCATTAAAGAAGTAAGTGATGGATTTGTTTTACTTGGTGTTGAAATAACATGTCCAGAAAAAGCGTTATATACAAAAGTTAAAAGACTAGTAGAGAAAGTAAATGGTCTGAAAAAAAGGAAAGCTAATTCTGCTATAGAAACTTTGTTGGAAGCTGAGTTTAGTGTTCCAGTGCAAATTACCCCACATCAGCGATCTATTGATGCGGCTAGTTCTAGAAATGAAGTTTTGTTTAAAGAGAAAATGAAACAATTAAAGGAGGAAAACAAAAGTTTAAAAAGAAAGTGCGAAAATTTTCAAGAATTAGAAATTCAATACAACACACAAGTCAAAGAGGTTAAGAAACTTAGTAACGAGTTATTTGTAGCAATGAAGGATGAAAATAAGTTGACAGCAGAATATCGTCGTATAAAGAACAATTATCTTGAAGTAGAGGAAAAACTTAGAAATGTGGAATTGAAATTTAAAGATAATAGCAAAGCGAGGGCAGATAAATTGAGAAATTTATCAAAGAAAATTAAAAACAGAGATGATAAAATTAATAAAATGGAATCAGAAATAGCTGAATTGATATCTGGTACTGAGAATAAAAGTGATGAGTTGGATGACATGAAAGTAAACTTGAACAGACTCAATGATAAATTAGAAAACAGTGAAACTATAGTTGATGATCTGCGGAATGAGAAAGCAAAACTGAAAAGAAAGACGCACAGTTTGTTGTTAAAAATTGAAAACCAGAAAAAATTGATTGACCACAAAGAAGTGAATGATATGAAGTGTTTAAAAAGTGATTATGACAAACTCTGTACAAACATGAAGCAACTTACTGAAGAAAATCGTGATTTGCAAATGCTCGTTTCGTTATTAAACGACAATGAAATTGTAACATTTGAAGGTGGTCGTTATTCAGACGAAATAAGAGAAGTTGTTATGGAATTACTTTCCTTGAATGTCAGCATGGGAAAGGTAAATGATGTGATCAAGGTTGTACTTGAAAAACTTGCAAAAAAAAGGGTTGACAGGTTGCCTTCACAAGGTTTAAAAAGTCATTTAATGCAAGAAGCATTAATTTTAGCACAATTACAGGTTGCAGAAGCAATGATTGATAATGACAAGGATGCGTTTGGTAATTGTTTACATGGAGATGGTACATCAAAATACCATAAACATTATCAAAATTTTCAGATTACAACATCGAAAGGAAAAACTTTAACATTTGGATTATCAGAAGTTGCAGGTGGCGATGCGGCAATAGTAATGAAAAATTTTACTGACACAATTGATGACATGTGTGACATTCTGAAAGAATGTGACAAGGATGCAAATTTTTCCCGGCTTGTCACATCAATCAAATCTACAATGTCGGATCTTGGCCCTATTAATCCTTTATTTAACTCACAACTGAAATCTTTAAGGGAAAAATTATTACCAAATGTTGTAGAAAACTGGAATTATTTAAGCGAAACACAAAAAACGGACATGACCGATATGGGAAATTTCTTTTGCAAATTACATCTTCTGGCAAATTTTGCCTCAGAGGCAGATAAAGTTCTGCATTCATTTGAGAGAATGGTCCTCTGTGATGACTATGAAACAGTATTTGCCTTCAATAGTGCAAAAGAATCTTCTGCTTCTAGATTAGTGCGTACAGCTTGTAAAGCTTTTCATGTGCGTGGAAGTGACGAATGTGGAGTAGCATCGTATTTTAACTCGTTTTTAGCTGGTCGCAATCAGAAATCTTACTTTGTACCATTTATTGGAAATCGTTTTAACATATTGTTTTATAACGCTGCTGCATTATATTACCATCGTGATGCAGTCGTATCTTTTCTTTCATCATGGCCTGATCCTAATAATTTACTGAAAGCTGTAAATGAAGACGTATCAAATAAGTTGTTTCTTAGTGAAGTCAGAGCACTTGGCATTATTGATAAATTATTGACTGGTCCATTGTGGCGATTAATAGAGTCTTGTGAAAGTATCCTCGAAATAAATCCATACCTGTTACAACTTAAAGTCAAACTATCTGCACTCTGCAACAATTGTTCATCACTTCTATCTGGCAGTCATATTTTCCAAGAGGATGGTATTATTGTACACAACAAAGATGAATTATTTATCAAGCTATTTGAGGATACAGGTGATGATGAATTGGATATTCTAACACAGCAAGCCCTTGAAATTATTTTCCATGCAATTCTCATCATCTTAGAGCGTCAATGTAAGGATCAACTGCCTGGAGGAAAGTACTGGAGCCCCAGTCAGATAATAAAGGAGACGTCATCAATTGTACCAGTAACCAATAAGGCTTCTGAAAGTGACTTTGCAATTTTGGATTTGTTAGTGAAAACGAAGCCAAGTGCCAATGTTGAAACATTGCAGGCTTTAACCATGTGGTCGCGTAACAAAACACTTGATTGGTTTGAACAGAAGTCTTATGATGAGAAAAAAAGTATGATGGAATCAGCCAGACATAATGTGGAAAAAATGAAGGCGAAGTATAAATCAAGGAGAAAAGAACTGTTGGAGGAGAGGAAAAGGAAATTGCTTGCTAAACAAGATATGAAAAAGAAAGCTGAAGAGAAAATAGCATTGAAGAAAGTGGAAGCTTTTAACAAATTGCTTGAGCTAAATGTCCAGGCTTGGATATCTGTTGATGAACTGAAAAAAAACATCATGGATATATCATCACAAAAACGTGCAGAAGTTTTGCTAGCGCAAATGAATTTTTACAGGCATGTTATGCCTTTCAAATGCAATTCCAAATTGTTTAACAAAACAAAACAGAGTGGAAACAAAAGAGTTGATTTGTCTTGGGAAGAGCTTCTTGAAAACTTTGTTAAAATCATGCATGTAACATTTTCATCATCTGCAGAAAAGGTAACAAAGGATAACCTGAAGTCGAAGGAAGATAGAGATGAAGTAGTTGCAACCCAAAAAAAGGAACTGATGGAAAAGATCAAGAAAGAAAGGATGAAAAAACTGTCTGAACAACAAAAAAGCAACAAACTCCCTTCCTTCATCAAAGACCCTGATTGTTTAGTTGGTTTACACATACGGCATCATTTAAAGGAAGAAGATGAAGAGGATGCATATTGGTGTAAAGGGGAAATTCTAAGTGTAGCAAAACGACATTCCAATCCTAAACGCACGTTGTTTAATGTAGTATATGAGTCAGAACCTGAGACAGTTTGGAGTTTTCCAATAATTTTAGATTTTGAGAAGGGAGACGTTATTATGTTATCTTAGAATATAGTTAGTTATAGTATAGTTATATATTTGAGGGAAGAAATTTTTGTGGTAATGTATTTCGTTCAAACCGTGGAACTTTTTTATGGCAAAAACTTCTTCCTTTGAGGATCATTGTTTTGTCAACTTGTGACATGTGGTATATATTGTTCTATTAAAACATTTAGCACTTATGGTAGCTTAATATTTTGCGTTCTTTTTTTTATTTAGGTGCTAAAAGGTGCAGTTGTTCCATTTTCATCTGGTCTGCATATTTATACTCTGTCAAATATTTTGCAAGCTTTAAGAGTGTTTGTCAAAGTTTTATAGTTACCAACTTAGTGTTTTACAGTGGTTCCTGTGGACTTTCTTTTTACATTTCCTTAAATTTGAAATATCTTTTCAGCTATTACGTTATTTTCTCTGGCTGGTCTGCAAAAATATAAATTTCGTACATTTCTATGAAGTCTCTCAATGTTAAGATTACAGTTTATAAACATTTTTGCCGGTTATTGTATAATTGTTTTGCTTTTATACATTGATTTTATGTTATTTTTGAGCTACAGCATCATTTTTACTATCTGGTCTGCAAATTACACTCTTGTCAAATATTTTGTACTCTTCAAGAGTGTTTGTAAAATTTTTGAATAGTTACTAATTTGTGGTGTTTTATTATGTTCCTGTGAATTTTTTTCGCATTTTCATCAATTTGGAAAGATTTTTTCAACTATGACGTCATTTTTTCTATCTGGTCTGCAAATTACACTCTTGTCAGATATTTGTACTCCTTAAGAGTGTTTGTATAATTTTTGAATAGTTACTAATTTGTGGTGTTTTATTATGTTCCTGTGAACTTTTTTGCATTTTCATCAATTTGGAAAGACTTTTTCAACTATGACGTCATTTTTTCTATCTGGTCTGCAAATTTACACCCTTGTCCGAAATTTCGTACACTCTAATGAACTTTGTTTAACGTTAAGATTACAGTTTATAAAATTGTTTACTGGTTGTTGTATACTTTCTTGCGCTTTTAGAGCAATTTGTAGTAATATTTGAGCTATGACGTCATCATTACGTCATTTCTAAAAATAAACCATCAAAAATTAATATATTTTTTCTTTTACAAATATACTATCTACTGTAAAAATTTTAAGTTCTTACCATGTCTCAATCTGGAGTTATTGATTTTTAAAGATAGAAATTGTGAAAAAAAACCTATACATGACCCCCGTCTTTGTGCCGTGTTTTGTTGCGAAATTGGCCGAAAAACGCAACAAAAAAGGGCTATACTATCTATCATAAAAATAACAATAACTAGAGAATGGCTTGGAGTTAGGAGTTGCGCGACCCCTCGTTGAAACCGTATAGAAATGTAGAAAACGTTGCATACGGCTAGAAGGTCGAGCGGCGCATAGAAAAATTTGACCTGAACAGCCTACTTTTATTCTGCGTCTCATCAAAAATGAAAACATTTTTGAAAACTACCAGTCTCATGCGTTTTAGTGGTGAAAAAAAAATTTAAAAAATCGTTCGGGAAATGAGTTTACTTCCTGGGTACTTTCTTTGTATACAATCGACTATACGGGCCAAGCCCCGGATTTACGGGAAATCGCTGGATTTTGTTTGCCTGCGATTAAACCTTTTTTATTAAGCGTCTCATCAAAAATGAAAACATTTTTGAAAACTACAAGTCTCATGCGTTTTAGTGGTGAAAAAATAATTTAAAAAATCGTTCAGGAAATGAGTTTACACCCTGGGTACTTTCTTTGTATACTTTTGACTATACGGGCCGAGTCCGGGATTTACGGGAAATCGCAGGTTTTCGTTTGCCGTCGATTAAACTTCTTTTATTCAGCGTCTCATCAAAAATGAAAACATTTTTGAAAACTACAAGTCTCATGCGTTTTAGTGGTGAAAAAATAATTTAAAAATTCGTTAGGGAAATGAGTTTACTCACTGGGTACTTTCCTTGTATACTTTTGACTATACGGGCCGAGACCGGGATTTACGGAAAATCGCGGATTTTCGTTTGCCAGCGATTAAACTTCTTTTATTCAGCGTCTCATCAAAAATGAAAACATTTTTAAAAACTACAAGTCACATGCGTTGTAGTGGTGAAAAAATAATTTAAAAAATCGTTCGAGAAATGAGTTTACACCCTGGGTTCTTTCTTTGTATACTTTTGACTATACGGGCCGAGTCTGGGATTTACGGGAAATCGCAGGTTTTCGTTTGCCGGCGATTAAACCACTTTCATTAAGCGTCTCATCAAAAATGAAAAGATTTCTGAAAACTACACGTCTCATGCGTTTTAGTGGTGAAAAAATAATTTAAAAAATCGTTCGGGAAATGAGTTTACTCCCTGGGTACTATCTTTGTATACTTTTTACTATACGGGCCGAGTCCGGGATTTACGGGAAATCGCGGGTTTTCGTTTGACGGCGATTAAACTTCTTTTATTCAGCGTCTCCTCAAAAATGAAAACATTTTTGACAACTACAAGTCTCATGCGTTTTAGTGGTGAAAAAATAATTTAAAAAATCGTTCGGGAAATGAGTTTACTCCCTGGGTACTTTCTTTGTATACTTTTGACTATACGGGCCAAGCCGGGATTTACGGGAAATCGCGGGTTTTCGTTTGCCGGCGATTAAACTTCTTTTATTCAGCGTCTCATCAAAAATGAAAACATTTTTAAAAACTACAAGTCTCATGCGTTTTAGTGGTGAAAAAATAATTTAAAAATCCTTCGGGAAATGAGTTTACTCCCTGGGTACTTCCTTTGTATACTTTTGACTATACCGGCCAAGCCGGGATTTACGGGAAATCGCGGGTTTTCGTTTGCCGGCGATTAAACTTCTTTTATTCAGCGTCTCATCAAAAATGAAAACATTTTTGAAAACTACAAGTCTCATGCGTTTTAGTGGTGAAAAAAAAAATTTAAAAAATCGTTCGGGAAATGAGTTTACTCCCTGGGTACTTTCTTTGTATACATTCGACTATACGTGCCAAGCCCGGGATTTACGGGAAATCGCGGGTTTTCGTTTTCCGGCGATTAAACTTCTTTTATTCAGCGTCTCATCAAAAATGAAAACATTTTTGAAAACTACAAGTCTCATGCGTTTTAGTGGTGAAAAAATAATATAAAAAATCGTTCGGGAAATGAGTTTACTCCCTGGGTACTTTCTTTGTATACTTTTGACTATACGGGCCAAGCCGGGATTTACGGGAAATCGCGGGTTTTCGTTTGCCGGCGATTAAACTTCTTTTATTCAGCGTCTCATCAAAAATGAAAACATTTTTAAAACCTACAAGTCTCATGGGCTTTAGTGGTGAAATAATAATTTAAAAAATCGTTTGGGAAATTAGTTTACTCCCTGGGTACTTTCTTTGTATACTTTTGACTATACGGGCCGAGTCCGGGATTTACGGGAAATCGCAGGTTTTCGTTTGCCGGCGATTAAACTTCTTTTATTCAGCGTCTCATCAAAAATGAAAACATTTTTGAAAACTACAAGTCTCATGCGTTTTAGTGGTGAAAAAATAAATTAAAAAATCGTTCGGGAAATGAGTTTACTCCCTGGGTACTATCTTTGTATACTTTTGACTATACGGGCCAGGCCCGGGATTTACGGGAAATCGCGGGTTTTCGTTTGCCGGCGATTAAACTTCTTTTATTCAGCGTCTCATCAGAAATGAAAACATTTTTGAAAACTACAAGTCTTATGCGTTTTAGTGGTGAAAAAATAATTTAAAAAATCGTTCTGGAAATGAGTTTACTCACAGGGTACTTTCTTTGTATACATTGGACTATACGGGCCAAGCCCGGGATTCTCAGGAAATCGCGGGTTTTCGTTTGTCGGCGATTAAACCTCTTTCATTAAGCGTCTCATCAAAAATGAAAACATTTTTAAAAACTACAAGTCTCATGCGTTTTAGTGGTGAAAAAAAAATTTAAAAAATCGTTCGGAAATGAGTTTACTTCCTGGGTACTTTCTTTGTATACATTCGACTATGCGGGCCAAGCCCGGGATTTACGGGAAATCGCGGGATTTCCTTTGCTGGCGATTAAAACTCTTTTATTAAGTGTCTCATCAAAAATGAAAACATTTTTAAAAACTACAAGTCTCATGGGCTTTAGTGGTGAAATAATAATTTAAAAAATCGTTCGGGAAATGAGTTTACACCCCGGGTACTTTCTTTGTATACTTTTGACTATACGGGCCGAGTCCGGGATTTACGGGAAATCGCAGGTTTTCGTTTGCCGGCGATTAAACTTCTTTTATTCTGCGTCTCATCAAAAATGAAAACATTTTTAAAAACTACAAGTCTCATGCGTTTTAGTGGTGAACAAAAAATTTAAAAAATCGTTCGGGAAATGAGTTTACTTCCTGGGTACTTTCTTTGTATACAATCGACTATACGGGCCAAGCCCCGGATTTACGGGAAATCGCTGGATTTCGTTTGCCTGCGATTAAACCTCTTTTATTAAGCGTCTCATCAAAAATGAAAACATTTTTAAAAACTACAAGTATCATGCGTTCTAGTGGTGAAAAAATAATTTAAAAAATCGTTCAGGAAATGAGTTTACACCCTGGGTACTTTCTTTGTATACTTTTGACTATACGCGGCGAGTCCGGGATTTACGGGAAATCGCAGGTTTTCGTTTGCCGTCGATTAAACTTCTTTTATTCAGCGTCTCATCAAAAATGAAAACATTTTTGAAAACTACAAGTCTCATGCGTTTTAGTGGTGAAAAAATAATTTAAAAATTCGTTAGGGAAATGAGTGTACTCACTGGGTACTTTCCTTGTTTACTTTTGACTATACGGGCCGAGACCGGGATTTACGGGAAATCGCGGATTTTCGTTTGCTGGCGATTAAACTTCTTTTATTCAGAGTCTCATCAAAAATGAAAACATTTTTAAAAACTACAAGTCTCATGCGTTGTAGTGGTGAAAAAATAATTTAAAAAATCGTTCGAGAAATGAGTTTACACCCTGGGTTCTTTCTTTGTATACTTTTAACTATACGGGCCGAGTCTGGGATTTACGGGAAATCGCAGGTTTTCGTTTGCCGGCGATTAAACCACTTTCATTAAGCGTCTCATCAAAAATGAAAAGATTTCTGAAAACTACAAGTCTCATGCGTTTTAGTGGTGAAAAAAAATTTAAAAAATCGTTCGGGAAATGAGTTTACTCCCTGGGTACTTTCTTTGTATACTTTTGAATTTACGGGCCGAGTCCGGGATTTACGGGAAATCGCGGGTTTTTGTTTGCCGGCGATTAAACTTCTTTTATTCAGCGTCTCATCAAAAATGAAAACATTTTTAAAAACTACAAGTCTCATGGGCTTTAGTGGTGAAATAATAATTTAATAAATCGTTTGGGAAATAAGTTTACTCCCTGGGTACTTTCTTTGTATACTTTTGACTAAACGGGCCGAGTCCGGGATTTATGGGAAATCGCAGGTTTTCGTTTGCCGGCGATTAAACTTCTTTTATTCAGCGTCTCATCAAAAATGAAAACATTTTTGAAAACTACAAGTCTCATGCGTTTTAGTGGTGAAAAAATAAATTAAAAAATCGTTCGGGAAATGAGTTTACTCCCTGGGTACTATCTTTGTATACTTTTGACTATACGGGCCAAGCCCGTGATTTACGGGAAATCGCGGCTTTTCGTTTGCGGCGATTAAACTTCTTTTATTCAGCGTCTCATCAGAAGTGAAAACATTTTTGAAAACTACAAGTCTTATGCGTTTTAGTGGTGAAAAAATAATTTAAAAAATCGTTCTGGAAATGAGTTTACTTGCAGGGTACTTTCTTTGTATACATTCGACTATACGGGCCAAGACCGGGATTTACGGGAAATCGCGGGTTTTCGTTTGCCGGCGATTAAACTACTTTTATTAAGCGTCTCATCAAAAATGGAAAAATTTTTAAAAACTACAAGTCTCATGCGTTTTAGTGGTGAAAAAAAAAATTTAAAAAATCGTTCGGGAAATGAGTTTACTTCCTGGGTACTTTCTGTGTATACATTCGACTATACGGGCCAAGCCCCGGATTTACGGGAAATCGCGGGATTTCGTTTGCCGGCGATTAAACCACTTTTATTAAGCGTCTCATCAAAAATGAAAACATTTTTAAAAACTACAAGTCTCATGGGCTTTAGTGGTGAAATAATAATTTAAAAAATCGTTCGGGAAATGAGTTTACACCCCGGGTACTTTCTTTGTATACTTTTGACTATACGGGCCGAGTCCGGGATTTACGGGAAATCGCAGGATTTCGTTTGCCGGCGATTAAACTTCTTTTATTCAGCGTCTCATCAAAAATGAAAACATTTTTGAAAAATACAAGTCTCATGCGTTTTAGTGGTGAAAAAAAAATTTAAAAAATTGTTCGGGAAATGAGTTTACTTCCTGGGTACTTTCTTTGTATACATTTGACTATACGGGCCAAGCCCCGGATTTACGGGAAATCGCGGGATTTCGTTTGCCGGCGATTAAACCTTTTTTATTAAGCGTCTCATCAAAAATGAAAACATTTTTAAAAACTACAAGTCTCATGGGCTTTAGTGGTGAAATAATAATTTAAAAAATCGTTCGGGAAATGAGTTTACACCCCGGGTACTTTCTTTGTATACTTTTGACTATACGGGCCGAGTCGGGGATTTACGGGAAATCGCAGGTTTTCGTTTGCCGGCGATTAAACTTCTTTTATTTAGCGTCTCATCAAAAATGAAAATATTTTTAAATACTACAAGTCTCATGGGCTTTAGTGGTGAAATAATAATTTAAAAAATCGTTCAAGAAATGAGTTTACACCCCGGGTACTTTCTTTGTATACTTTTGACTATACGGGCCGATTCAGGGATTTACGGGAAATCGCAGGTTTTCGTTTGCGGCGTTTAAACTTCTTTTATTCAGCGTCTCATCAAAAATGAAAACATCTCTGAAAACTACAAGTCTCATGCGTTTTAGTGGTGAAAAAATAATTTAAAAAATCGTTCGGGAAATGAGTTTACTCCCTGGGTACTTTCTTTGTATACTTTTGACTATACGGGCCGAGTCCGGGATTTACGGGAAGTCGCGGGTTTTTGTTTGCCGGCGATTAAACTTCTTTTATTCAGCGTCTCATCAAAAATGAAAATATTTTTAAATACTACAAGTCTCATGGGCTTTAGTGGTGAAATAATAATTTAAAAAATCGTTCAGGAAATGAGTTTACACCCTGGGTACTTTCTTTGTATACTTTTGACTATACGGGCCGAGTCCGGGATTTACGGGAAATCGCAGGTTTTCGTTTGCCGTCGATTAAACTTCTTTTATTCAGCGTCTCATCAAAAATGAAAACATTTTTGAAAACTACAAGTCTCATGCGTTTTAGTGGTGAAAAAATAATTTAAAAATTCGTTAGGGAAATGAGTTTACTCACTGGGTACTTTCCTTGTATACTTTTGACTATACGGGCCGAGACCGGGATTTACGGGAAATCGCGGATTTTCGTTTGCCGGCGATTAAACTTCTTTTATTCAGCGTCTCATCAAAAATGAAAACATTTTTAAAAACTACAAGTCTCATGCGTTGTAGTGGTGAAAAAATAATTTAAAAAATCGTTCGAGAAATGAGTTTACACCCTGGGTTCTTTCTTTGTATACTTTTGACTATACGGGCCGAGTCTGGGATTTACGGGAAATCGCAGGTTTTCGTTTGCCGGCGATTAAACCACTTTCATTAAGCGTCTCATCAAAAATGAAAAGATTTCTGAAAACTACAAGTCTCATGCGTTTTAGTGGTGAAAAAAAATTTAAAAAATCGTTCGGGAAATGAGTTTACTCCCTGGGTACTTTCTTTGTATACTTTTGACTATACGGGCCGAGTCCGGGATTTACGGGAAATCGCGGGTTTTTTTTTGCCGGCGATTAAACTTCTTTTATTCAGCGTCTCATCAAAAATGAAAACATTTTTAAAAACTACAAGTCTCATGGGCTTTACTGGTGAAATAATAATTTAAAAAATCGTTTGGGAAATAAGTTTACTCCCTGGGTACTTTCTTTGTATACTTTTGACTATACGGGCCGAGTCGGGGATTTACGGAAATCGCAGGTTTTCGTTTGCCGGCGATTAAACTTCTTTTATTTAGCGTCTCATCAAAAATGAAAATATTTTTAAATACTACAAGTCTCATGGGCTTTAGTGGTGAAATAATAATTTAAAAAATCGTTCGGGAAATGAGTTTACACCCCGGGTACTTTCTTTGTATACTTTTGACTATATGGGCCGATTCAGGGATTTACGGGAAATCGCAGGTTTTCGTTTGCGGCGATTAAACTTCTTTTATACAGCGTCTCATCAAAAATGAAAACATCTCTGAAAACTACAAGTCTCATGCGTTTTAGTGGTGAAAAAATAATTTAAAAAATCGTTCGGGAAATGAGTTTACTCCCTGGGTACTTTCTTTGTATACTTTTGACTATACGGGCCGAGTCCGGGATTTACGGGAAGTCGCGGGTTTTTGTTTGCCGGCGATTAAACTTCTTTTATTCAGCGTCTCATCAAAAATGAAAATATTTTTAAATACTACAAGTCTCATGGGCTTTAGTGGTGAAATAATAATTTAAAAAATCGTTCAGGAAATGAGTTTACACCCTGGGTACTTTCTTTGTATACTTTTGACTATACGGGCCGAGTCCGGGATTTACGGGAAATCGCAGGTTTTCGTTTGCCGGCGATAAAACTTCTTTTATTCAGCGTCTCATCAAAAATGAAAACATTTTTGAAAACTACAAGTCTCATGCGTTTTAGTGGTGAAAAAATAATTTAAAAATTCGTTAGGGAAATGAGTTTACTCACTGGGTACTTTCCTTGTATACTTTTGACTATACGGGCCGAGACCGGGATTTACGGGAAATCGCGGATTTTCGTTTGCCGGCGATTAAACTTCTTTTATTCAGCGTCTCATCAAAAATGAAAACATTTTTAAAAACTACAAGTCTCATGCGTTGTAGTGGTGAAAAAATAATTTAAAAAATCGTTCAAGAAATGAGTTTACACCCTGGGTTCTTTCTTTGTATACTTTTGACTATACGGGCCGAGTCTGGGATTTACGGGAAATCGCAGGTTTTCGTTTGCCGGCGATTAAACCACTTTCATTAAGCGTCTCATCAAAAATGAAAAGATTTCTGAAAACTACAAGTCTCATGCGTTTTAGTGGTGAAAAAAAATTTAAAAAATCGTTCGGGAAATGAGTTTACTCCCTGGGTACTTTCTTTGTATACTTTTGACTATACGGGCCGAGTCCGGGATTTACGGGAAATCGCGGGTTTTTGTTTGCCGGCGATTAAACTTCTTTTATTCAGCGTCTCATCAAAAATGAAAACATTTTTAAAAACTACAAGTCTCATGGGCTTTACTGGTGAAATAATAATTTAAAAAATCGTTTGGGAAATAAGTTTACTCCCTGGGTACTTTCTTTGTATACTTTTGACTATACGGGCCGAGTCCGGGATTTACGGGATATTGCAGGTTTTCGTTTGCCGGCGATTAAACTTCTTTTATTCAGCGTCTCATCAAAAATGAAAACATTTTTGAAAACTACAAGTCTCATGCGTTTTAGTGGTGAAAAAATAAATTAAAAAATCGTTCGGGAAATGAGTTTACTCCCTGGGTACTATCTTTGTATACTTTTGACTATACGGGCCAAGCCCGGGATTTACGGGAAATCGCGGCTTTTCGTTTGCGGCGATTAAACTTCTTTTATTCAGCGTCTCATCAAAAATGAAAACAATTTTGAAAACTACAAGTCTTATGCGTTTTAGTGATGAAAAAATAATTTAAAAAATCGTTCTGGAAATGAGTTTACTCACAGGGAACTTTCTTTGTATACATTCGACTATACGGGCCAAGACCGGGATTTACGGGAAATCGCGGGTTTTCGTTTGCCGGCGATTAAACCTCTTTTATTAAGCGTCTCATCAAAAATGAAAACATTTTTAAAAACTACAAGTCTCATGGGCTTTAGTTGTGAAATAATAATTTAAAAAATCGTTCGGGAAATGAGTTTACACCCCGGGTACTTTCTTTGTATACTTTTGACTATACGGGCCGAGTCGGGGATTTACGGGAAATCGCAGGTTTTCGTTTGCCGGGGATTAAACTTCTTTTATTTAGCGTCTCATCAAAAATGAAAATATTTTTAAATACTACAAGTCTCATGGACCTTAGTGGTGAAATAATAATTTAAAAAATCGTTCGGGAAATGAGTTTACACCCCGGGTACTTTCTTTGTATACTTTTGACTATACGGGCCGAGTCCGGGATTTACGGGAAATCGCAGGTTTTCGTTTGCGGCGATTAAACTTCTTTTATTCAGCGTCTCATCAAAAATGAAAACATCTCCGAAAACTACAAGTCTCATGCGTTTTAGTGGTGAAAAAATAATTTAAAAAATCGTTCGGAAAATGAGTTTACTCCCTGGGTACTTTCTTTGTATACTTTTGACTATACGGGCCGAGTCCGGGATTTACGGGAAGTCGCGGGTTTTTGTTTGCCGGCAATTAAACTTCTTTTATTCAGCGTCTCATCAAAAATGAGAATATTTTTAAATACTACAAGTCTCATGGGCTTTAGTGGTGAAATTATAATTTAAAAAATCGTTCGGGAAATGAGTTTACACCCTGGGTACTTTCTTCTTATACTTTTCACTATACGGGCAGAGTCCGAAATTTACGGGAAATCGCAGGTTTTCGTTTGCCGGCGATTAAACTTGTTTTATTTAGCGTCTCATCAAAAATGAAAATATTTTTAAATACTACAAGTCTCATGGGCTTTAGTGGTGAAAAAATAATTTAAAAAATCGTTCGGGAAATGACTTTACACCCCGGGTACTTTCTTTGTATACTTTTGACTATACGGGCCGAGACCGGGATTTACGGGAAATCGCGGGATTTCGTTTGCCGGCGATTAAACCTCTTTTATTAAGCGTATCATCAAAAATGAAAACATTTTTAAAAACTACAAGTCTCATGGGCTTTAGTTGTGAAATAATAATTTAAAAAATCGTTCGGGAAATGAGTTTACACCCCGGGTACTTTCTTTGTATACTTTTGACTATACGGGCCGAGCCGGGAATTTACGGGAAATCGCAGGTTTTCGTTTGCCAGGGATTAAACTTCTTTTATTTAGCGTCTCATCAAAAATGAAAATATTTTTAAATACTACAAGTCTCATGGGCTTTAGTGGTGAAATAATAATTTAAAAAATCGTTCGGGAAATGAGTTTACACCCCGGGTACTTTCTTTGTATACTTTTGACTATACGGGCCGAGTCCGGGATTTACGGGAAATCGCAGGTTTTCGTTTGCGGCGATTAAACTTCTTTTATTCAGCGTCACATCAAAAATGAAAACATCTCTGAAAACTACAAGTCTCATGCGTTTTAGTGGTGAAAAAATAATTTAAAAAATCGTTCGGGAAATGAGTTTACTCCCTGGGTACTTTCTTTGTATACTTTTGACTATACGGGCCGAGTCCGGGATTTACGGGAAGTCGCGGGTTTTTGTTTGCCGGCGATTAAACTTCTTTTATTCAGCGTCTCATCAAAAATGAAAATATTTTTAAATACTACAAGTCTCATGGGCTTTAGTGGTGAAATAATAATTTAAAAAATCGTTGGGGAAATGAGTTTACACCCTGGGTACTTTCTTTTTATACTTTTCACTATACGGGCAGAGTCCGAAATTTACGGGAAATCGCAGGTTTTCGTTTGCCGACGATTAAACTTCTTTTATTCAGCGTCTCATCAAAAATGAAAACATTTTTGAAAACTACAAGTCTCATGCGTTTTAGTGGTGAAAAAATAATTTAAAAAATCGTTCGGGAAATGAGTTTACTCCCTGGGTACTTTCTTTGTATACTTTTGACTATACGGGCCAAGCCCGGGATTTACGGGAAATCGCGGGTTTTTGTTTGCCGGCAATTAAACTTCTTTTATTCAGCGTCTCATCAAAAATGAGAATATTTTTAAATACTACAAGTCTCATGGGCTTTAGTGGTGAAATTATAATTTAAAAAATCGTTCGGGAAATGAGTTTACACCCTGGGTACTTTCTTCTTATACTTTTCACTATACGGGCAGAGTCCGAAATTTACGGGAAATCGCAGGTTTTCGTTTGCCGGCGATTAAACTTGTTTTATTTAGCGTCTCATCAAAAATGAAAATATTTTTAAATACTACAAGTCTCATGGGCTTTAGTGGTTAAAAAATAATTTAAAAAATCGTTCGGGAAATGAGTTTACACCCCGGGTACTTTCTTTGTATACTTTTGACTATACGGGCCGAGACCGGGATTTACGGGAAATCGCGGGATTTCGTTTGCCGGCGATTAAACCTCTTTTATTAAGCGTATCATCAAAAATGAAAACATTTTTAAAAACTACAAGTCTCATGGGCTTTAGTTGTGAAATAATAATTTAAAAAATCGTTCGGGAAATGAGTTTACACCCCGGGTACTTTCTTTGTATACTTTTGACTATACGGGCCGAGGCGGGGATTTACGGGAAATCGCAGGTTTTCGTTTGCCAGGGATTAAACTTCTTTTATTTAGCGTCTCATCAAAAATGAAAATATTTTTAAATACTACAAGTCTCATGGGCTTTAGTGGTGAAATAATAATTTAAAAAATCGTTCGGGAAATGAGTTTACACCCCGGGTACTTTCTTTGTATACTTTTGACTATACGGGCCGAGTCCGGGATTTACGGGAAATCGCAGGTTTTCGTTTGCGGCGATTAAACTTCTTTTATTCAGCGTCACATCAAAAATGAAAACATCTCTGAAAACTACAAGTCTCATGCGTTTTAGTGGTGAAAAAATAATTTAAAAAATCGTTCGGGAAATGAGTTTACTCCCTGGGTACTTTCTTTGTATACTTTTGACTATACGGGGCGAGTCCGGGATTTACGGGAAGTCGCGGGTTTTTGTTTGCCGGCGATTAAACTTCTTTTATTCAGCGTCTCATCAAAAATGAAAATATTTTTAAATACTACAAGTCTCATGGGCTTTAGTGGTGAAATAATAATTTAAAAAATCGTTCGGGAAATGAGTTTACACCCTGGGTACTTTCTTTTTATACTTTTCACTATACGGGCAGAGTCCGAAATTTACGGGAAATCGCAGGTTTTCGTTTGCCGACGATTAAACTTCTTTTATTCAGCGTCTCATCAAAAATGAAAACATTTTTAAAAAATACAAGTCTCGTGCGTTTTAGTGGTGAAAAAAAATTTAAAAAATCGCTCGGGAATTGAGTTTACTCCCTGGGTACTTTCTTTGTATACATTCGACTACACGGGCCAAGCCCGGGATTTACGGGAAATGGCGGGTTTTATTTGCCGGCAATTAAACTTCTTTTATTCAGTGTCTCATCAAAAATGAAAACATTTCTGAAAACTACAAGTCTCATGCGTTTTAGTGGTGAAAAAATAATTTAAAAAATCGTTCGGGAAATGAGTTTACTCCCTGGGTACTTTCTTTGTATACTTTTGACTATACGGGCCAAGCCCGGGATTTACGGGAAATCGCGGGTTTTCGTTTGCGGCGATTAAACTTATTTTATTCAGCGTCTCATCAGAAATGAAAACATTTTTGAAAACTACAAGTCTTATGCGTTTTAGTGGTGAAAAAATAATTTAAAAAATCGTTCTGGAAATGAGTTTACTCACAGGGTACTTACTTTGTATACATTCGACTATACGGGCCAAGCCAGGGATTTACGGGAAAACGCGGGTTTTCGTTTGCCGGCGATTAAACCACTTTCATTAAGCGTCTCATCAAAAATGAGAACATTTTTGAAAACTACAAGTCTCATGCGTTTTAGTGGTGAAATAATAATTTAAAAAATCGTTCGGGAAATGAGTTTACTCCCTGGGTACTTTCTTTGAATACTTTTGACTATACAGGGCGAGTCCGGGATTTTTGGGAAATCGCGGGTTTTTGTTTGCCGGCGATTAAACTTCTTTTATTCAGCGTCTCATCAAAAATGAAAACCTTTTTAAAAACTACAAGTCTCATGCGTTTTAGTGATGAAAAAATAAATTAAAAAATCGTTCGAGAAATGAGTTTACTCCCTGGGTACTATCTTTGTATACTTTTGACTATACGGGCCAAGCCCGGGATTTACGGGAAATCGCGGGTTTTCGTTTGCGGCGATTAAACTTATTTTATTCAGCGTCTCATCAGAAATGAAAACATTTTTGAAAACTTCAAGTCTTATGCGTTTTAGTGGTGAAAAAATAATTTAAAAAATCGTTCTGGAAATGAGTTTACTCACAGGGTACTTACTTTGTATACATTCGACTAAACGGGCCAAGCCCGGGATTTACGGGAAATCGCGGGTTTTCGTTTGCCGGCGATTGAACCACTTTCATTAAGCGTCTCATCAAAAATGAGAACATTTTTGAAAACTACAAATCTCATGCGTTTTAGTGGTGAAAAAATAATTTAAAAAATCGTTCGGGAAATGAGTTTACTCCCTGGGTACTTTCTTTGTATACTTTTGATTATACGGACCGAGTCCGGGGCTTACGGGAAATGGCGGGTTTTTGTGTGCCGGCGATTAAACTTCTTTTATTCAGCGTCTCATCAAAAATGAAAACATTTTTGAAAACTACAAGTCTTATGCGTTTTAGTGGTGAAAAAATATTTTAAAAAATCGTTCTGGAAATGAGTTTACTCACAGGGTACTTTCTTTTTATACATTCGACTATACGGGCCAAGCCCGGGATTTACGGGAAATCGCGGGTTTTTGTTTGCCAGCGATTAAACTTCTTTTATTCAGCGTCTCATCAAAAATGAAAACGTTTATAAAAACTACAAGTCTCATGGGCTTTAGTGGTGAAATAATAATTTAAAAAATCGTTCGGGAAATGAGTTTACACCCCGGGTACTTTCTTTGTATACTTTTGACTATACAGGCCGAGTCCGGGATTTACGGGAAATCGCAGGTTTTCGTTTGCGGCGATTAAACTTCTTTTATTCAGCGTCTCATCAAAAATGAAAACATCTCTGAAAACTACAAGTCTCATGCGTTTTAGTGGTGAAAAAATAATTTAAAAAATCGTTCGGGAAATGAGTTTACTCCCTGGGTACTTTCTTTGTATACTTTTGACTATAAAGGCCGAGTCCGGGATTTACGGGAAGTCGCGGGTTTTTGTTTGCCGGCGATTAAACTTCTTTTATTCAGCGTCTCATCAAAAATGAAAATATTTTTAAATACTACAAGTCTCATGGGCTTTAGTGGTGAAATAATAATTTAAAAAATCGTTCGGGAAATGAGTTTACACCCTGGGTACTTTCTTTTTATACTTTTCACTATACGGGCAGAGTCCGAAATTTACGGGAAATCGCAGGTTTTCGTTTGCCGGCGATTAAACTTGTTTTATTTAGCGTCTCATCAAAAATGAAAATATTTTTAAATACTACAAGTCTCATGGGCTTTAGTGGTGAAATAATAATTTAAAAAATCGTTCGGGAAATGAGTTTACACCCCGGGTACTTTCTTTGTATACTTTTGACTATACGGGCCGAGACCGGGATTTACGGAAATCGCGGGATTTCGTTTGCCGGCAATTAAACCTCTTTTATTAAGCGTCTAATCAAAAATGAAAACATTTTTAAAAACTACAAGTCTCATGGGCTTTAGTTGTGAAATAATAATTTAAAAAATCGTTCGGGAAATGAGTTTACACCCCGGGTACTTTCTTTGTATACTTTTGACTATACGGGCCGAGTCGGGGATTTACGGGAAATCACAGGTTTTCGTTTGCCGGGGATTAAACTTCTTTTATTTAGCGTCTCATCAAAAATGAAAATATTTTTAAATACTACAAGTCTCATGGGCTTTAGTGGTGAAATAATAATTTAAAAAATCGTTCGGGAAATGAGTTTACACCCCGCGTACTTTCTTTGTATACTTTTGACTATACGGGCCGAGTCCGGGATTTACGGGAAATCGCAGGTTTTCGTTTGCGGCGATTAAACTTCTTTTATTCAGCGTCTCATCAAAAATGAAAACATCTCTGAAAACTACAAGTCTCATGCGTTTTAGTGGTGAAAAAATAATTTAAAAAATCGTTCGGGAAATGAGTTTACTCCCTGGGCACTTTCTTTGTATACTTTTGACTATACGGGCCGAGTCCGGGATTTACGGGAAGTCGCGGGTTTTTGTTTGCCGGCGATTAAACTTTTTTTATTCAGCTTCTCATCAAAAATGAAAATATTTTTAAATACTACAAGTCTCATGGGCTTTAGTGGTGAAATAATAATTTAAAAAATCGTTCGGGAAATGAGTTTACACCCTAGGTACTTTCTTTTTATACTTTTCACTATACGGGCAGAGTCCGAAATTTACGGGAAATCGCAGGTTTTCGTTTGCCGGCGATTAAACTTGTTTTATTTAGCGTCTCATCAAAAATGAAAATATTTTTAAATACTACAAGTCTCATGGGCTTTAGTGGTGAAATAATAATTTAAAAAATCGTTCGGGAAATGAGTTTACACCCGGGTACTTTCTTTGTATACTTTTGACTATACGGGCCGAGTCCGGGATTTACGGGAAATCGCAGGTTTTCGTTTGCCGGCGATTAAACTTCTTTTATTCAGCGTCTCATCAAAAATGAAAACATTTTTGAAAACTACAAGTCTCATGCGTTTTAGTGGTGAAAAAATAATTTAAAAAATCGTTCGGGAAATGCGTTTACTCCTTGGGTACTTTCTTTGTATACTTTTGACTATACGGGCCGAGTCCGGGATTTACGGGAAATCGCAGGTTTTCGTTTGCGGCGATTAAACTTCTTTTATTCAGCGTCTCATCAAAAAAGAAAACATCTTTGAAAACTACAAGTCTCATGCGTTTTAGTGGTGAAAAAATAATTTAAAAAAACGTTCGGGAAATGAGTTTACTCCCTGGGTACTTTCTTTGTATACTTTTGACTATATGGGCCGAGTCCGGGATTTACGGGAAGTCGCGGGTTTTTGTTTGCCGGCGATTAAACTTCTTTTATTCAGCGTCTCATCAAAAATGAAAATGTTTTTAAATACTACAAGTCTCATGGGCTTTAGTGGTGAAATAATAATTTAAAAAATCGTTCGGGAAATGAGTTTACACCCTGGGTACTTTCTTTTTATACTTTTCACTATACGGGCAGAGTCCGAAATTTACGGGAAATCGCAGGTTTTCGTTTGCCGGCGATTAAACTTCTTTTATTCAACGTCTCATCAAAAATGAAAACATTTTTAAAAACTACATGTCTCATGCGTTTTAGTGGTGAAAAAATAATTTAAAAAATCGTTCGGGAATTGAGTTTACTCCCTGGGTACTTTCTTTGTATACTTTTGACTATGCGGGCCGAGTCCGGGGTTTACGGGAAATGGCGGGTTTTCGTTTGCCGGCGATTAAACCTCTTTTATTAAGCGTCTCATCAAAAATGAAAACATTTTTAAAAACTACAAGTCTCATGGGCTTTAGTGGTGAAATAATAATTTAAAAAATCGTTCGGGAAATGAGTTTACTCCCTGGGTACTTTCTTTGTGTACTTTTGACTATACAGGCCGAGTCAGGGATTTACGGGAAGTCGCGGGTTTTTGTTTGCCGGCGATTAAACTTCTTTTATTCAGCGTCTCATCAAAAATGAAAATATTTTTAAATACTACAAGTCTCATGGGCTTTAGTGGTGAAATAATAATTTAAAAAATCGTTCGGGAAATGAGTTTACACCCTGGGTACTTTCTTTTTATACTTTTCACTATACGGGCAGAGTCCGAAATTTACGGGAAATCGCAGGTTTTCGTTTGCCGGCGATTAAACTTGTTTTATTTAGCGTCTCATCAAAAATGAAAATATTTTTAAATACTACAAGTCTCATGGGCTTTATGGTGAAATAATAATTTAAAAAATCGTTCGGGAAATGAGTTTACACCCCGGGTACTTTCTTTGTATACTTTTGACTATACGGGCCGAGTCCGGGATTTACGGGAAATCGCAGGTTTTCGTTTGCGGCGATTAAAGTTCTTTTATTCAGCGTCTCATCAAAAATGAAAACATCTCTGAAAACTACAAGTCTCATGCGTTTTAGTGGTGAAAAAATAATTTAAAAAATCGTTCGGGAAATGAGTTTACTCCCTGGGTACTTTCTTTGTATACTTTTGACTATACGGGCCGAGTCCGGGATTTACGGAAGTCGCGGGTTTTTGTTTGCCGGCGATTAAACTTCTTTTATTCAGCGTCTCATCAAAAATGAAAATATTTTTAAATACTACAAGTCTCATGGGCTTTAGTGGAGAAATAATAATTTAAAAAATCGTTCGGGAAATGAGTTTACACCCTAGGTACTTTCTTTTTATACTTTTCACTATACGGGCAGAGTCCGAAATTTACGGGAAATCGCAGGTTTTCGTTTGCCGGCGATTAAACTTGTTTTATTTAGCGTCTCATCAAAAATGAAAATATTTTTAAATACTACAAGTCTCATGGGCTTTAGTGTTGAAATAATAATTTAAAAAATCGTTCGGGAAATGAGTTTACACCCCGGGTACTTTCTTTGTATACTTTTGACTATACGGGCCGAGTCCGGGATTTACGGGAATTCGCAGGTTTTGGTTTGCCGGCGATTAAACTTCTTTTATTCAGCGTCTCATCAAAAATGAAAACATTTTTGAAAACTACAAGTCTCATGCGTTTTAGTGGTGAAAAAATAATTTAAAAAATCGTTCGGGAAATGAGTTTACTTCCTGGGTACTTTCTTTGTATACATTCGACTATACGGGCTAAGCCCCGGATTTACGGGAAATCGCGGGATTTCGTTTGCCGGCGATTAAACCTCTTTTATTAAGCGTCTCATCAAAAATGAAAACATTTTTAAAAACTACTAGTCTCATGGGCTTTAGTGGTGAAATAATAATTTAAAAAATCGTTCGGGAAATGAGTTTACACCCCGAGTAATTTCTTTGTATACTTTTGACTATACGGGCCGAGTCGGGGATTTACGGGAAATTGCAGGTTTTCGTTTGCCGGCGATTAAACTTCTTTTATTTAGCGTCTCATCAAAAATGAAAATATTTTTAAATACTACAAGTCTCATGGGCTTTAGTGGTGAAATAATAATTTAAAAAATCGTTCGGGAAATGAGTTTACACCCCGGGTACTTTCTTTGTATACTTTTGACTATACGGGCCGAGTCCGGGATTTACGGGAAATCGCAGGTTTTCGTTTGCGGCGATTAAACTTCTTTTACTCAGCGTCTCATCAAAAAAGAAAACATCTTTGAAAACTACAAGTCTCATGCGTTTTAGTGGTGAAAAAATAATTTAAAAAATCGTTCGGGAAATGAGTTTACTCCCTGGGTACTTTCTTTGTATACTTTTTACTATACGGGCCGAGTCCGGGATTTACGGGAAGTCGCGGGTTTTTGTTTGCCGGCGATTAAACTTCTTTTATTCAGCGTCTCATCAAAAATGAAAATGTTTTTAAATACTACAAGTCTCATGGGCTTTAGTGGTGAAATAATAATTTAAAAAATCGTTCGGGAAATGAGTTTACACCCTGGGTACTTTCTTTTTATACTTTTCACTATACGGGCAGAGTCCGAAATTTACGGGAAATCGCAGGTTTTCGTTTGCCGGCGATTAAACTTCTTTTATTCAGCGTCTCATCAAAAATGAAAACATTTTTGAAAACTACAAGTCTCATGCGTTTTAGTGGTGAAAAAATAATTTAAAAAATGGTTCGGGAATTAAGTTTACTCCCTGGGTACTTTCTTTGTATACTTTTGACTATGCGGGCCGAGTCCGGGGTTTACGGGAAATGGCGGGTTTTCGTTTGTCTGCGATTAAACTTCTTTTATTAAGCGTCTCACCAAAAATGAAAACATTTTTGAAAACTACAAGTCTCAAGCGTTTTAGTGGTGAAAAGATAATTTAAAAAATCGTTTCGGAAATGAGTTTACTCACAGGGTACTTTCTTTGTACACATTCGACTATACGGGCCAAGCCCGGGATTTACGGGAAACCGCGGGTTTTCGTTTGCCGGCGATTAAACCACTTTCATTAAGCGTCTGATCAAAAATGAAAACATTTCTGAAAACTACAAGTCTCATGCGTTTTAGTGGTGAAAAAATAATTTAAAAATTCGTTCGGGAAATGAGTTTACTCACTGGGTACTTTCCTTGTATACTTTTGACTATACGGGCCGAGTCCGGGATTTACGGGAAATGGCGGGTTTTCGTTTGCCGGCGATTAAACTTCTTTTATTCAGCGTCTCATCAAAAATGAAAACATTTTTAAAAACTACAAGTCTCATGGGCTTTACTGGTGAAATAATAATTTAAAAAATCGTTTGGGAAATGAGTTTACTCCCTGGGTACTTTCTTTGTAAACTTTTGACAATACGGGCCGAGTCTGGGATTTACGGGAAATCGCAGGTTTTCGTTTGCCGGCGATTAAACTTCTTTTATTCAGCGTCTCATCAAAAATGAAAACATTTTTGAAAACTACAAGTCTCATGCGTTTTAGTGGTGAAAAAATAATTTAAAAAATCGTTCGGGAAATGAGTTTACTCCCTGGGTACTTTCTTTGTATACTTTTGATTATACGGACCGAGTCCGGGGTTTACGGGAAATGGCGGGTTTTCGTGTGCCGGCGATTAAACTTCTTTTATTCAGCGTCTCATCAAAAATGAAAATATTTTTGAAAACTACCAGTCTCATGCGTTTTAGTGGTGAAAAGATAATTTAAAAAATCGTTTTGGAAATGAGTTTACTCACAGGGTACTTTCTTTGTATACATTCGACTATACGGGCCAAGCCCGGGATTTACGGGAAATCGCGGGTTTTCGTTTGCCGGCGATTAAACCACTTTCATTAAGCGTCTCATCAAAAATGAAAACATTTCTGAAAACTACAAGTCTCATGCGTTTTAGTGGTGAAAAAATAATTTAAAAAATCGTTCGAGAAATGAGTTTACTCCCTGGGTACTTTCTTTGTATACTTTTGACTATACGGGCCGAGTCCGGGATTTACGGGAAATCGCAGGTTTTCGTTTGCCGGCGATTAAACTTCTTTTATTCAGAATTTCATCAAAAATGAAAACATTTTTGAAAAGTACAAGACTCATGCGTTTTAGTGGTGAAAAAATAAATCAAAAAATCGTTCGGGAAATAAGTTTACTCCCTGGGTACTATCTTTGTATACTTTTGACTATACGGGCCAAGCTCGGGATTTACGGGAAATCTCGGGTTTTCGTTTGCCGGCGATTAAACTTCTTTTATTCAGCGTCTCATCAGAAATGAAAACATTTTTGAAAACTACAAGTTTTATGCGTTTTAGTGGTGAAAAAATATTTTAGAAAATCGTTCTGGAAAAGAGTTTACTCACAGGGTACTTTCTTTGTATACATTCGACTATACGGGCCAAGCCTGGGATTTACGGGAAATCGCGGGTTTTCGTTTGCCGGCGATTAAACCTCTTTCGTTAAGCGTATCATCAAAAATGAAAACATTTTTAAAAACTACAAGTCTCATGCGTTTTAGTGGTGAAAAAATAATTTAAAAAATCGTTCGGGAAATGAGTTTACTTCCTGGGTACTTTCTTTGTATACATTCGACTATACGGGCTAAGCCCCGGATTTACGGGAAATCGCGGGATTTCGTTTGCCGGCGATTAAACCTCTTTTATTAAGCGTCTCATCAAAAATGAAAACATTTTTAAAAACTACTAGTCTCATGGGCTTTAGTGGTGAAATAATAATTTAAAAAATCGTTCGGGAAATGAGTTTACACCCCGAGTAATTTCTTTGTATACTTTTGACTATACGGGCCGAGTCGGGGATTTACGGGAAATTGCAGGTTTTCGTTTGCCGGCGATTAAACTTCTTTTATTTAGCGTCTCATCAAAAATGAAAATATTTTTAAATACTACAAGTCTCATGGGCTTTAGTGGTGAAATAATAATTTAAAAAATCGTTCGGGAAATGAGTTTACACCCCGGGTACTTTCTTTGTATACTTTTGACTATACGGGCCGAGTCCGGGATTTACGGGAAATCGCAGGTTTTCGTTTGCGGCGATTAAACTTCTTTTACTCAGCGTCTCATCAAAAAAGAAAACATCTTTGAAAACTACAAGTCTCATGCGTTTTAGTGGTGAAAAAATAATTTAAAAAATCGTTCGGGAAATGAGTTTACTCCCTGGGTACTTTCTTTGTATACTTTTTACTATACGGGCCGAGTCCGGGATTTACGGGAAGTCGCGGGTTTTTGTTTGCCGGCGATTAAACTTCTTTTATTCAGCGTCTCATCAAAAATGAAAATGTTTTTAAATACTACAAGTCTCATGGGCTTTAGTGGTGAAATAATAATTTAAAAAATCGTTCGGGAAATGAGTTTACACCCTGGGTACTTTCTTTTTATACTTTTCACTATACGGGCAGAGTCCGAAATTTACGGGAAATCGCAGGTTTTCGTTTGCCGGCGATTAAACTTCTTTTATTCAGCGTCTCATCAAAAATGAAAACATTTTTGAAAACTACAAGTCTCATGCGTTTTAGTGGTGAAAAAATAATTTAAAAAATGGTTCGGGAATTAAGTTTACTCCCTGGGTACTTTCTTTGTATACTTTTGACTATGCGGGCCGAGTCCGGGGTTTACGGGAAATGGCGGGTTTTCGTTTGTCTGCGATTAAACTTCTTTTATTAAGCGTCTCACCAAAAATGAAAACATTTTTGAAAACTACAAGTCTCAAGCGTTTTAGTGGTGAAAAGATAATTTAAAAAATCGTTTCGGAAATGAGTTTACTCACAGGGTACTTTCTTTGTACACATTCGACTATACGGGCCAAGCCCGGGATTTACGGGAAACCGCGGGTTTTCGTTTGCCGGCGATTAAACCACTTTCATTAAGCGTCTGATCAAAAATGAAAACATTTCTGAAAACTACAAGTCTCATGCGTTTTAGTGGTGAAAAAATAATTTAAAAATTCGTTCGGGAAATGAGTTTACTCACTGGGTACTTTCCTTGTATACTTTTGACTATACGGGCCGAGTCCGGGATTTACGGGAAATGGCGGGTTTTCGTTTGCCGGCGATTAAACTTCTTTTATTCAGCGTCTCATCAAAAATGAAAACATTTTTAAAAACTACAAGTCTCATGGGCTTTACTGGTGAAATAATAATTTAAAAAATCGTTTGGGAAATGAGTTTACTCCCTGGGTACTTTCTTTGTAAACTTTTGACAATACGGGCCGAGTCTGGGATTTACGGGAAATCGCAGGTTTTCGTTTGCCGGCGATTAAACTTCTTTTATTCAGCGTCTCATCAAAAATGAAAACATTTTTGAAAACTACAAGTCTCATGCGTTTTAGTGGTGAAAAAATAATTTAAAAAATCGTTCGGGAAATGAGTTTACTCCCTGGGTACTTTCTTTGTATACTTTTGATTATACGGACCGAGTCCGGGGTTTACGGGAAATGGCGGGTTTTCGTGTGCCGGCGATTAAACTTCTTTTATTCAGCGTCTCATCAAAAATGAAAATATTTTTGAAAACTACCAGTCTCATGCGTTTTAGTGGTGAAAAGATAATTTAAAAAATCGTTTTGGAAATGAGTTTACTCACAGGGTACTTTCTTTGTATACATTCGACTATACGGGCCAAGCCCGGGATTTACGGGAAATCGCGGGTTTTCGTTTGCCGGCGATTAAACCACTTTCATTAAGCGTCTCATCAAAAATGAAAACATTTCTGAAAACTACAAGTCTCATGCGTTTTAGTGGTGAAAAAATAATTTAAAAAATCGTTCGAGAAATGAGTTTACTCCCTGGGTACTTTCTTTGTATACTTTTGACTATACGGGCCGAGTCCGGGATTTACGGGAAATCGCAGGTTTTCGTTTGCCGGCGATTAAACTTCTTTTATTCAGAATTTCATCAAAAATGAAAACATTTTTGAAAAGTACAAGACTCATGCGTTTTAGTGGTGAAAAAATAAATCAAAAAATCGTTCGGGAAATAAGTTTACTCCCTGGGTACTATCTTTGTATACTTTTGACTATACGGGCCAAGCTCGGGATTTACGGGAAATCTCGGGTTTTCGTTTGCCGGCGATTAAACTTCTTTTATTCAGCGTCTCATCAGAAATGAAAACATTTTTGAAAACTACAAGTTTTATGCGTTTTAGTGGTGAAAAAATATTTTAGAAAATCGTTCTGGAAAAGAGTTTACTCACAGGGTACTTTCTTTGTATACATTCGACTATACGGGCCAAGCCTGGGATTTACGGGAAATCGCGGGTTTTCGTTTGCCGGCGATTAAACCTCTTTCGTTAAGCGTATCATCAAAAATGAAAACATTTTTAAAAACTACAAGTCTCATGCGTTTTAGTGGTGAAAAAAAAATTTAAAAAATCGTTCGGGAAATAAGTTTACTCCCTGGATACTTTCTTTGTATACTTTTGACTATACGGGCCGAGTCCGGGATTTACGGGAAATCGCAGGTTTTCGTTTGCCGGCGATTAAACTTCTTTTATTCAGCGTCTCATCAAAAATGAAAACATTTTTAAAAACTACAAGTCTCATGCGTTTTAGTGATGAAAAAATAAGTTAAAAAATCGTTCGAGAAATGAGTTTACTCCCTGGGTACTATCTTTGTATACTTTTGACTATACGGGCCAAGCCCGGGATTTACGGGAAATCGCGGGTTTTCGTTTGCGGCAATTAAACTTATTTTATTCAGCGTCTCATCAGAAATGAAAACATTTTTGAAAACTACAAGTCTTATGCGTTTTAGTGGTGAAAAAATAATTTAAAAAATCGTTCTGGAAATGAGTTTACTCACAGGGTACTTTCTTTGCATACATTCGACTATACGGGCCAAGATCGGGATTTACGGGAAATCGCGGGTTTTCGTTTGCCGGCGATTAAACCACTTTCATTAAGCGTCTCACCAAAAATGAAAACATTTTTGAAAACTACAAGTCTCATGCGTTTTAGTGGTAAAAAAAAAATTTAAAAAATCGTTCGGGAAATGAGTTTACTTCCTGGGTACTTTCTTTGTATACATTCGACTATACGGGCCAAGCCCCGGATTTACGGGAAATCGCGGGATTTCGTTTGCCGGCGATTAAACCTCTTTTATTAAGCGTCTCATCAAAAATGAAAACATTTTTAAAAACTACAAGTCTCATGGGCTTTAGTGGTGAAATAATAATTTAAAAAATCGTTCGGGAAATGAGTTTACACCCCGGGTACTTTCTTTGTATACTTTTCACTATACGGACCGAGTCCGGGATTTACGGGAAATCGCATGTTCTCGTTTGCCGGCGATTAAACTTGTTTTATTTAGCGTCTCATCAAAAATGAAAATATTTTTAAATACTACAAGTCTCATGGGCTTTAGTGGTGAAATAATAATTTAAAAAATCGTTCGGGAATTGAGTTTTCTCCCTGGGTACTTTCTTTGTATACTTTTGACTTTACGGGCCGAGTCCGGGATTTACGGGAAGTTGCGGGTTTTTGTTTGCCGGCGATTAAACTTCTTTTATTCAGCGTCTAATCAAAAATGAAAATATTTTTAAATACTACAAGTCTCATGGGCTTTAGTGGTGAAATAATAATTTAAAAAATCGTTCGGGAAATGAGTTTACTTCCTGGGTACTTTCTTTGTATACATTCGACTATACGGGCCAAGCCTGGGATTTACGGGAAATCGCGGGTTTTCGTTTGCCGGCGATTAAACCTCTTTCGTTAAGCGTATCATCAAAAATGAAAACATTTTTAAAAACTACAAGTCTCATGCGTTTTAGTGGTGAAAAAAAAATTTAAAAAATCGTTCGGGAAATAAGTTTACTCCCTGGATACTTTCTTTGTATACTTTTGACTATACGGGCCGAGTCCGGGATTTACGGGAAATCGCAGGTTTTCGTTTGCCGGCGATTAAACTTCTTTTATTCAGCGTCTCATCAAAAATGAAAACATTTTTAAAAACTACAAGTCTCATGCGTTTTAGTGATGAAAAAATAAGTTAAAAAATCGTTCGAGAAATGAGTTTACTCCCTGGGTACTATCTTTGTATACTTTTGACTATACGGGCCAAGCCCGGGATTTACGGGAAATCGCGGGTTTTCGTTTGCGGCAATTAAACTTATTTTATTCAGCGTCTCATCAGAAATGAAAACATTTTTGAAAACTACAAGTCTTATGCGTTTTAGTGGTGAAAAAATAATTTAAAAAATCGTTCTGGAAATGAGTTTACTCACAGGGTACTTTCTTTGCATACATTCGACTATACGGGCCAAGATCGGGATTTACGGGAAATCGCGGGTTTTCGTTTGCCGGCGATTAAACCACTTTCATTAAGCGTCTCACCAAAAATGAAAACATTTTTGAAAACTACAAGTCTCATGCGTTTTAGTGGTAAAAAGAAAATTTAAAAAATCGTTCGGGAAATGAGTTTACTTCCTGGGTACTTTCTTTGTATACATTCGACTATACGGGCCAAGCCCCGGATTTACGGGAAATCGCGGGATTTCGTTTGCCGGCGATTAAACCTCTTTTATTAAGCGTCTCATCAAAAATGAAAACATTTTTAAAAACTACAAGTCTCATGGGCTTTAGTGGTGAAATAATAATTTAAAAAATCGTTCGGGAAATGAGTTTACACCCCGGGTACTTTCTTTGTATACTTTTCACTATACGGACCGAGTCCGGGATTTACGGGAAATCGCATGTTCTCGTTTGCCGGCGATTAAACTTGTTTTATTTAGCGTCTCATCAAAAATGAAAATATTTTTAAATACTACAAGTCTCATGGGCTTTAGTGGTGAAATAATAATTTAAAAAATCGTTCGGGAATTGAGTTTTCTCCCTGGGTACTTTCTTTGTATACTTTTGACTTTACGGGCCGAGTCCGGGATTTACGGGAAGTTGCGGGTTTTTGTTTGCCGGCAATTAAACTTCTTTTATTCAGCGTCTAATCAAAAATGAAAATATTTTTAAATACTACAAGTCTCATGGGCTTTAGTGGTGAAATAATAATTTAAAAAATCGTTCGGGAAATGAGTTTACTTCCTGGGTACTTTCTTTGTATACATTCGACTATACGGGCCAAGCCCCGGATTTACGGGAAATCGCGGGATTTCGTTTGCCGGCGATTAAACCTCTTTTATTAAGTGTCTCATCAAAAATGAAAACATTTTTAAAAACTACAAGTCTCATGGGCTTTAGTGGTGAAATAATAATTTAAAAAATCGTTCGGGAAATGAGTTTACACCCCGGGTACTATCTTTGTATACTTTTCACTATACGGACCGAGTTCGGGATTTACGGGAAATCGCATGTTCTCGTTTGCCGGCGATTAAACTTGTTTTATTTAGCGTCTCATCAAAAATGAAAATATTTTTAAATACTACAAGTCTCATGGGCTTTAGTGGTGAAATAATAATTTAAAAAATCGTTTGGGAAATGAGTTTACACCCCGGGTACTTTCTTTGTATACTTTTGACTATACAAGCCGAGTCCGGGATTTACGGAAAATCGCAGGTTTTCGTTTGCCGCGATTAAACTTCTTTTATTCAGCGTCTCATCAAAAATGAAAACATCTTTGAAAACTACAAGTCTCATGCGTTTTAGTGGTGAAAAAATAATTTAAAAAATCGTTCGGGAAATGAGTTTACTCCCTGGGTACTTTCTTTGTATACTTTTGACTATACGGGGCGAGTCCGGGATTTACGGGAAATCGCGGGTTTTTGTTTGCCGGGGATTAAACTTCTTTTATACAGCGTCTCATCAAAAATGAAAACATTTTTAAAAACTACAAGTCTCATGGGCTTTAGTGGTGAAATAATAATTTAAAAAATCGTTTGGGAAATAAGTTTACTCCCTGGATACTTTCTTTGTATACTTTTGACTATACGGGCCGAGTCCGGGATTTACGGGAAATCGCAGGTTTTCGTTTGCCGGCGATTAAACTTCTTTTATACAGCGTCTCATCAAAAATGAAAACATTTTTAAAAACTACAAGTCTCATGGGCTTTAGTGGTGAAATAATAATTTAAAAAATCGTTTGGGAAATAAGTTTACTCCCTGGATACTTTCTTTGTATACTTTTGACTATACGGGCCGAGTCCGGGATTTACGGGAAATCGCAGGTTTTCGTTTGCGGCGATTAAACTTATTTTATTCAGCGTCTCATCAGAAATGAAAACATTTTTGAAAACTACAAGTCTCATGGGCTTTAGTGGTGAAATAATAATTTAAAAAATCGTTCGGGAAATGAGTTTACACCCCGGGTACTTTCTTTGTATACTTTTCACTATACGGACCGAGACCGGGATTTACGGGAAATCGCATGTTCTCGTTTGCCGGCGATTAAACTTGTTTTATTTAGCGTCTCATCAAAAATGAAAATATTTTTAAATACTACAAGTCTCATGGGCTTTAGTGGTGAAATAATAATTTAAAAAATCGTTCGGGAATTGAGTTTTCTCCCTGGGTACTTTCTTTGTATACTTTTGACTTTACGGGCCGAGTCCGGGATTTACGGGAAGTTGCGGGTTTTTGTTTGCCGGCGATTAAACTTCTTTTATTCAGCGTCTAATCAAAAATGAAAATATTTTTAAATACTACAAGTCTCATGGGCTTTAGTGGTGAAATAATAATTTAAAAAATCGTTCGGGAAATGAGTTTACTTCCTGGGTACTTTCTTTGTATACATTCGACTATACGGGCCAAGCCCCGGATTTACGGGAAATCGCGGGATTTCGTTTGCCGGCGATTAAACCTCTTTTATTAAGTGTCTCATCAAAAATGAAAACATTTTTAAAAACTACAAGTCTCATGGGCTTTAGTGGTGAAATAATAATTTAAAAAATCGTTCGGGAAATGAGTTTACACCCCGGGTACTATCTTTGTATACTTTTCACTATACGGACCGAGTCCGGGATTTACGGGAAATCGCATGTTCTCGTTTGCCGGCGATTAAACTTGTTTTATTTAGCGTCTCATCAAAAATGAAAATATTTTTAAATACTACAAGTCTCATGGGCTTTAGTGGTGAAATAATAATTTAAAAAATCGTTTGGGAAATGAGTTTACACCCCGGGTACTTTCTTTGTATACTTTTGACTATACAGGCCGAGTCCGGGATTTACGGAAAATCGCAGGTTTTCGTTTGCCGCGATTAAACTTCTTTTATTCAGCGTCTCATCAAAAATGAAAACATCTTTGAAAACTACAAGTCTCATGCGTTTTAGTGGTGAAAAGATAATTTAAAAAATCGTTCGGGAAATGAGTTTACTCCCTGGGTACTTTCTTTGTATACTTTTGACTATACGGGGCGAGTCCGGGATTTACGGGAAATCGCGGGTTTTTGTTTGCCGGGGATTAAACTTCTTTTATACAGCGTCTCATCAAAAATGAAAACATTTTTAAAAACTACAAGTCTCATGGGCTTTAGTGGTGAAATAATAATTTAAAAAATCGTTTGGGAAATAAGTTTACTCCCTGGATACTTTCTTTGTATACTTTTGACTATACGGGCCGAGTCCGGGATTTACGGGAAAGCGCAGGTTTTCGTTTGCCGGCGATTAAACTTCTTTTATTCAGCGTCTCATCAAAAATGAAAACATTTTTAAAAACTACAAGTCTCATGCGTTTTAGTGATGAAAAAATAAGTTAAAAAATCGTTCGAGAAATGAGTTTACTCCCTGGGTACTATCTTTGTATACTTTTGACTATACGGGCCAAGCCCGGGATTTACGGGAAATCGCGGGTTTTCGTTTGCGGCGATTAAACTTATTTTATTCAGCGTCTCATCAGAAATGAAAACATTTTTGAAAACTACAAGTCTTATGCGTTTTAGTGGTGAAAAAATAATTTAAAAAATCGTTCTGGAAATGAGTTTACTCACAGGGTACTTTCTTTGTATACATTCGACTATACGGGCCAAGATCGGGATTTACGGGAAATCGCGGGTTTTCGTTTGCCGGCGATTAAACCACTTTCATTAAGCGTCTCATCAAAAATGAAAACATTTTTGAAAACTACAAGTCTCATGCGTTTTAGTGGTAAAAAAAAAATTTAAAAAATCGTTCGGGAAATGAGTTTACTTCCTGGGTACTTTCTTTGTATACATTCGACTATACGGGCCAAGCCCCGGATTTACGGGAAATCGCGGGATTTCGTTTGCCGGCGATTAAACCTCTTTTATTAAGCGTCTCATCAAAAATGAAAACATTTTTAAATACTACAAGTCTCATGGGCTTTAGTGGTGAAATAATAATTTAAAAAATCGTTCGGGAAATGAGTTTACTCCCTGGGTACTTTCTTTGTATACTTTTGACTATACGGGGCGAGTCCGGGATTTACTAGAAATCGCGGGTTTTTGTTTGCCGGCGATTAAACTTCTTTTATTCAGCGTCTCATCAAAAATGAAAACATTTTTAAAAACTACAAGTCTCATGGGCTTTAGTGGTGAAATAATAATTTAAAAAATCGTTTGGGAAATAAGTTTACTCCCTACATACTTTCTTTGTATACTTTTGACTATACGGGCCGAGTCCGGGATTTACGGGAAATCGCAGGTTTTCGTTTGCCGGCGATTAAACTTCTTTTATTCAGCGTCTCATCAAAAATGAAAACATTTTTAAAAACTACAAGTCTCATGGGCTTTAGTGGTGAAATAATAATTTAAAAAATCGTTTGGGAAATAAGTTTACTCCCTACATACTTTCTTTGTATACTTTTGACTATACGGGCCGAGTCCGGGATTTACGGGAAATCGCAGGTTTTCGTTTGCCGGCGATTAAACTTCTTTTATTCAGCGTCTCATCAAAAATGAAAACATTTTTAAAAACTACAAGTCTCATGCGTTTTAGTGATGAAAAAATAAGTTAAAAAATCGTTCGAGAAATCAGTTTACTCCCTGGGTACTATCTTTGTATACTTTTGACTATACGGGCCAAGCCCGGGATTTACGGGAAATCGCGGGTTTTCGTTTGCGGAGATTAAACTTATTTTATTCAGCGTCTCATCAGAAATGAAAACATTTTTGAAAACTACAAGTCTTATGCGTTTTAGTGGTGAAAAAATAATTTAAAAAATCGTTCTGGAAATGAGTTTACTCACAGGGTACTTTCTTTGTATACATTCGACTATACGGGCCAAGATCGGGATTTACGGGAAATCGCGGGTTTTCGTTTGCCGGCGATTAAACCACTTTCATTAAGCGTCTCATCAAAAATGAAAACATTTTTGAAAACTACAAGTCTCATGCGTTTTAGTGGTAAAAAAAAAATTTAAAAAATCGTTCGGGAAATGAGTTTACTTCCTGGGTACTTTCTTTGTATACATTCGACTATACGGGCCAAGCCCCGGATTTACGGGAAATCGCGGGATTTCGTTTGCCGGCGATTAAACCTCTTTTATTAAGCGTCTCATCAAAAATGAAAACATTTTTAAATACTACAAGTCTCATGGGCTTTAGTGGTGAAATAATAATTTAAAAAATCGTTCGGGAAATGAGTTTACTCCCTGGGTACTTTCTTTGTATACTTTTGACTATACGGGGCGAGTCCGGGATTTACTAGAAATCGCGGGTTTTTGTTTGCCGGCGATTAAACTTCTTTTATTCAGCGTCTCATCAAAAATGAAAACATTTTTAAAAACTACAAGTCTCATGGGCTTTAGTGGTGAAATAATAATTTAAAAAATCGTTTGGGAAATAAGTTTACTCCCTAGATACTTTCTTTGTATACTTTTGACTATACGGGCCGAGTCCGGGATTTACGGGAAATCGCAGGTTTTCGTTTGCCGGCGATTAAACTTCTTTTATTCAGCGTCTCATCAAAAATGAAAACATTTTTAAAAACTACAAGTCTCATGCGTTTTAGTGATGAAAAAATAAGTTAAAAAATCGTTCGAGAAATGAGTTTACTCCCTGGGTACTATCTTTGTATACTTTTGACTATACGGGCAAAGCCCCGGATTTACGGGAAATCGCGGGATTTCGTTTGCCGGCGATTAAACCTCTTTTATTAAGCGTCTCATCAAAAATGAAAACATTTTTAAATACTACAAGTCTCATGGGCTTTAGTGGTGAAATAATAATTTAAAAAATCGTTCGGGAAATGAGTTTACTCCCTGGGTACTTTCTTTGTATACTTTTGACTATACGGGGCGAGTCCGGGATTTACTAGAAATCGCGGGTTTTTGTTTGCCGGCGATTAAACTTCTTTTATTCAGCGTCTCATCAAAAATGAAAACATTTTTAAAAACTACAAGTCTCATGGGCTTTAGTGGTGAAATAATAATTTAAAAAATCGTTTGGGAAATAAGTTTACTCCCTGGATACTTTCTTTGTATACTTTTGACTATACGGGCCGAGTCCGGGATTTACGGGAAATCGCAGGTTTTCGTTTGCCGGCGATTAAACTTCTTTTATTCAGCGTCTCATCAAAAATGAAAACATTTTTAAAAACTACAAGTCTCATGCGTTTTAGTGATGAAAAAATAAGTTAAAAAATCGTTCGAGAAATGAGTTTACTCCCTGGGTACTATCTTTGTATACTTTTGACTATACGGGCCAAGCCCGGGATTTACGGGAAATCGCGGGTTTTCGTTTGCGGCGATTAAACTTATTTTATTCAGCGTCTCATCAGAAATGAAAACATTTTTGAAAACTACAAGTCTTATGCGTTTTAGTGGTGAAAAAATAATTTAAAAAATCGTTCTGGAAATGAATTTACTCACAGGGTACTTTCTTTGTATACATTCGACTATACGGGCCAAGATCGGGATTTACGGGAAATCGCGGGTTTTTGTTTGCCGGCGATTAAACCACTTTCATTAAGCGTCTCATCAAAAATGAAAACATTTTTGAAAACTACAAGTCTCATGCGTTTTAGTGGTAAAAAAAAAAATTAAAAAATCGTTCGGGAAATGAGTTTACTCACAGGGTACTTTCTTTGTATACATTCGACTATACGGGCCAAGCCCCGGATTTACGGGAAATCGCGGGATTTCGTTTGCCGGCGATTAAACCTCTTTTATTAAGCGTCTCATCAAAAATGAAAACATTTTTAAATACTACAAGTCTCATGGGATTTAGTGGTGAAATAATAATTTAAAAAATCGTTCGGGAAATGAGTTTTCTCCCTGGGTACTTTCTTTGTATACTTTTGACTATACGGGCCGAGTCCGGGATTTACGGGAAGTCGCGGGTTTTTGTTTGCCGGCGATTAAACTTCTTTTATTCAGCGTCTAATCAAAAATGAGAATATTTTTAAATACTACAAGTCTCATGGGCTTTAGTGGTGAAGTAATAATTTAAAAAATCGTTCGGGAAATGAGTTTACTTCCTGGGTACTTTCTTTGTATACATTCGACTATACGGGCCAAGCCCCGGATTTACGGGAAATCGCGGGATTTCGTTTGCCGGCGATTAAACCTCTTTTATTAAGCGTCTCATCAAAAATGAAAACATTTTTAAAAACTACAAGTCTCATGGGCTTTAGTGGTGAAATAATAATTTAAAAAATCGTTCGGGAAATGAGTTTACACCCCGGGTACTTTCTTTGTATACTTTTCACTATACGGGCCGAGTCCGGGATTTACGGGAAATCGCATGTTCTCGTTTGCCGGCGATTAAACTTGTTTTATTTAGCGTCTCATCAAAAATGAAAATATTTTTAAATACTACAAGTCTCATGGGCTTTAGTGGTGAAATAATAATTTAAAAAATCGTTTGGGAAATGAGTTTACACCCCGGGTACTTTCTTTGTATACTTTTGACTATACGGGCCGAGTCCGGGATTTACAGAAAATCGCAGGTTTTCGTTTGCGGCGATTAAACTTCTTTTATTCAGCGTCTCATCAAAAATGAAAACATCTTTGAAAACTACAAGTCTCATGCGTTTTAGTGGTGAAAAAATAATTTAAAAAATCGTTCGGGAAATGAGTTTACTCCCTGGGTACTTTCTTTGTATACTTTTGACTATACGGGGCGAGTCCGGGATTTACGGGAAATCGCGGGTTTTTGTTTGCCGGGGATTAAACTTCTTTTATTCAGCGTCTCATCAAAAATGAAAACATTTTTAAAAACTACAAGTCTCATGGGCTTTAGTGGTGAAATAATAATGTAAAAAATCGTTCGGGAAATGAGTTTACTCCCTGGGTACTTTCTTTGTATACTTTTGACTATACGGGCCGAGTCCGGGATTTACTGGAAGTCGCGGGTTTTTGTTTGCCGGCGAATAAACTTCTTTTATTCAGCGTCTAATCAAAAATGAAAATATTTTTAAATACTACAAGTCTCATGGGCTTTAGTGGTGAAATAATAATTTAAAAATCGTTCGGGAAATGAGTTTACTTCCTGGGTACTTTCTTTGTATACATTCGACTATACGGGCCAAGCCCCGGATTTACGGGAAATCGCGGGATTTCGTTTGCCGGCGATTAAACCTCTTTTATTAATCGTCTCATCAAAAATGAAAACATTTTTAAAAACTACAAGTCTCATGGGTTTTAGTGGTGAAATAATAATTTAAAAAATCGTTTGGGAAATGAGTTTACACCCCGGGTACTTTCTTTGTATACTTTTGACTATACGGGCCGAGTCCGGGATTTACGGAAAATCGCAGGTTTTCATTTGCGGCGATTAAACTTCTTTTATTCAGCGTCTCATCAAAAATGAAAACATCTTTGAAAACTACAAGTCTCATGCGTTTTAGTGGTGAAAAAATAATTTAAAAAATCGTTCGGGAAATGAGTTTACTCCCTGGGTACTTTCTTTATATACTTTTGACTATACGGGCCGAGTCCGGGATTTACGGGAAGTCGCGGGTTTTTGTTTGCCGGCGATTAAACTTCTTTTATTCAGCGTCTCATCAAAAATGAAAATATTTTTAAATACTACAAGTCTCATGGGCTTTAGTGGTGAAATAATAATTTAAAAAATCGTTCGGGAAATGAGTATACACCCTGGGTACTTTCTTTTTATACTTTTCACTATACGGTCCGAGTCTGAAATTTACGGCAAATCGCAGGTTTTTGTTTGCCGGCGATTAAACTTCTTTTATTCAGCGTCTCATCAAAAATGAAAACATTTTTGAAAACTACAAGTCTCATGCGTTTTAGTGATGAAAAAATAAGTTAAAAAATCGTTCGAGAAATGAGTTTACTCCCTGGGTACTATCTTTGTATACTTTTGACTATACGGGCCAAGCCCGGGATTTACGGGAAATCGCGGGTTTTCGTTTGCGGCGATTAAACTTATTTTATTCAGCGTCTCATCAGAAATGAAAACATTTTTGAAAACTACAAGTCTTATGCGTTTTAGTGGTGAAAAAATAATTTAAAAAATCGTTCTGGAAATGAGTTTACTCACAGGGTACTTTCTTTGTATACATTTGACTATACGGGCCAAGATCGGGATTTACGGGAAATCGCGGGTTTTCGTTTGCCGGCGATTAAACCACTTTCATTAAGCGTCTCATCAAAAATGAAAACATTTTTGAAAACTACAAGTCTCATGCGTTTTAGTGGTAAAAAAAAAAATTAAAAAATCGTTCGGGAAATGAGTTTACTTCCTGGGTACTTTTTTGTATACATTCGACTATACGGGCCAAGCCCCGGATTTACAGGAAATCGCGGGATTTCGTTTGCCGGCGATTAAACCTCTTTTATTAAGCGTCTCATCAAAAATGAAAACATTTTTAAATACTACAAGTCTCATGGGTTTAGTGGTGAAATAATAATTTAAAAAATCGTTCGGGAAATGAGTTTACTCCCTGGGTACTTTCTTTGTATACTTTTGACTATACGGGGCCAGTCCGGGATTTACTAGAAATCGCGGTTTTTGTTTGCCGGCGATTAAACTTCTTTTATTCAGCGTCTCATCAAAAATGAAAACATTTTTAAAAACTACAAGTCTCATGGGCTTTAGTGGTGAAATAATAATTTAAAAAATCGTTTGGGAAATAAGTTTACTCCCTGGATACTTTCTTTGTATATTTTTGACTATACGGGCCGAGTCCGGGATTTACGGGAAATCGCAGGTTTTCGTTTGCCGGCGATTAAACTTCTTTTATTCAGCGTCTCATCAAAAATGAAAACATTTTTAAAAACTACAAGTCTCATGCGTTTTAGTGATGAAAAAATAAGTTAAAAAATCGTTCGAGAAATGAGTTTACTCCCTGGGTACTATCTTTGTATACTTTTGACTATACGGGCCAAGCCCGGGATTTACGGGAAATCGCGGGTTTTCGTTTGCGGCGATTAAACTTATTTTATTCAGCGTCTCATCAGAAATGAAAACATTTTTGAAAACTACAAGTCTTATGCGTTTTAGTGGTGAAAAAATAATTTAAAAAATCGTTCTGGAAATGAGTTTACTCACAGGGTACTTTCTTTGTATACATTCGACTATACGGGCCAAGATCGGGATTTACGGGAAATCGCGGTTTTCGTTTGCCGGCGATTAAACCACTTTCATTAAGCGTCTCATCAAAAATGAAAACATTTTTGAAAACTACAAGTCTCATGCGTTTTAGTGGTAAAAAAAAAATTTAAAAAATCGTTCGGGAAATGAGTTTACTTCCTGGGTACTTTCTTTGTATACATTCGACTATACGGGCCAAGCCCCGGATTTACGGGAAATCGCGGGATTTCGTTTGCCGGCGATTAAACCTCTTTTATTAAGCGTCTCATCAAAAATAAAAACATTTTTAAATACTACAAGTCTCATGGGCTTTAGTGGTGAAATAATAATTTAAAAAATCGTTCGGGAAATGAGTTTTCTCCCTGGATACTTTCTTTGTATACTTTTGACTATACGGGCCGAGTCCGGGATTTACGGGAAGTCGCGGGTTTTTGTTTGCCGGCGATTAAACTTCTTTTATTCAGCGTCTAATCAAAAATGAGAATATTTTTAAATACTACAAGTCTCATGGGCTTTAGTGGTGAAGTAATAATTTAAAAAATCGTTCGGGAAATGAGTTTACTTCCTGGGTACTTTCTTTGTATACATTCGACTATACGGGCCAAGCCCCGGATTTACGGGAAATCGCGGGATTTCGTTTGCCGGCGATTAAACCTCTTTTATTAAGCGTCTCATCAAAAATCAAAACATTTTTAAAAACTACAAGTCTCATGGGCTTTAGTGGTGAAATAATAATTTAAAAAATCGTTCGGGAAATGAGTTTACACCCCGGGTACTTTCTTTGTATACTTTTCACTATACGGGCCGAGTCCGGGATTTACGGGAAATCGCATGTTCTCGTTTGCCGGCGATTAAACTTGTTTTATTTAGCGTCTCATCAAAAATGAAAATATTTTTAAATACTACAAGTCTCATGGGCTTTAGTGGTGAAATAATAATTTAAAAAATCGTTTGGGAAATGAGTTTACACCCCGGGTACTTTCTTTGTATACTTTTGACTATACGGGCCGAGTCCGGGATTTACGGAAAATCGCAGGTTTTCGTTTGCGGCGATTAAACTTCTTTTATTCAGCGTCTCATCAAAATGAAAACATCTTTGAAAACTACAAGTCTCATGCGTTTTAGTGGTGAAAAAGTAATTTAAAAAATCGTTCGGGAAATGAGTTTACTCCCTGGGTACTTTCTTTGTATACTTTTGACTATACGGGGCGAGTCCGGGATTTACGGGAAATCGCGGGTTTTTGTTTGCCGGGGATTAAACTTCTTTTATTCAGCGTCTCATCAAAAATGAAAACATTTTTAAAAACTACAAGTCTCATGGGCTTTAGTGGTGAAATAATAATGTAAAAAATCGTTCGGGAAATGAGTTTACTCCCTGGGTACTTTCTTTGTATACTTTTGACTATACGGGCTGAGTCCGGGATTTACGGGAAGTCGCGGGTTTTTGTTTGCCGGCGATTAAACTTCTTTTATTCAGCGTCTAATCAAAAATGAAAATATTTTTAAATACTACAAGTCTCATGGGCTTTAGTGGTGAAATAATAATTTAAAAAATCGTTCGGGAAATGAGTTTACTTCCTGGGTACTTTCTTTGTATACATTCGACTATACGGGCCAAGCCCCGGATTTACGGGAAATCGCGGGATTTCGTTTGCCGGCGATTAAACCTCTTTTATTAAGCGTCTCATCAAAAATGAAAACATTTTTAAAAACTACAAGTCTCATGGGCTTTAGTGGTGAAATAATAATTTAAAAAATCGTTTGGGAAATGAGTTTACACCCCGGGTACTTTCTTTGTATACTTTTGACTATACGGGCCGAGTCCGGGATTTACGGAAAATCGCAGGTTTTCGTTTGCGGCGATTAAACTTCTTTTATTCAGCGTCTCATCAAAAATGAAAACATCTTTGAAAACTACAAGTCTCATGCGTTTTAGTGGTGAAAAAATAATTTAAAAAATCGTTCGGGAAATGAGTTTACTCCCTGGGTACTTTCTTTGTATACTTTTGACTATACGGGCCGAGTCCGGGATTTACGGGAAGTCGCGGGTTTTTGTTTGCCGGCGATTAAACTTCTTTTATTCAGCGTCTCATCAAAAATGAAAATATTTTTAAATACTACAAGTTTCATGGGCTTTAGTGGTGAAATAATAATTTAAAAAATCGTTCGGGAAATGAGTATACACCCTGGGTACTTTCTTTTTATACTTTTCACTATACGGTCCGAGTCTGAAATTTACGGCAAATCGCAGGTTTTCGTTTGCCGGCGATTAAACTTCTTTTATTCAGCGTCTCATCAAAAATGAAAACATTTTTAAAAACTACAAGTCTCATGCGTTTTAGTGGTGAAAAAATAATTTAAAAAATCGTTCGGGAAATGAGTTTACTCCCTGGGTACTTTCTTTGTATACTTTTGACTATGCGGACCGAGTCCGGGGTTTACGGGAAATGGCGGGTTTTCGTTTGCCGGCGATTAAACTTCTTTTATTTAGCGTCTCACCAAAAATGAAAACATTTTTGGAAACTACAAGTCTCAAGCGTTTTAGTGGTGAAAAGATAATTTAAAAAATCGTTTTGGAAATGAGTTTACTCACAGGGTACTTTCTTTGTATACATTCGACTATACGGGCCAAGCCCGGGATTTACGGGAAATCGCGGGTTTTCGTTTGCCGGCGATTAAACCACTTTCATTAAGCGTCTCATCAAAAATGAAAACATTTCTGAAAACTACAAGTCTCATGCGTTATAGTGGTGAAAAAATAATTTAAAAATTCGTTCGGGAAATGAGTTTACTCACTGGGTACTTTCCTTGTATACTTTTGACTATACGGGCCGAGTCCGGGATTTAAGGGAAGTCGCGGGTTTTTGTTTGCCGGCGATTAAACTTCTTTTATTCAGCGTCTCATCAAAAATGAAAATATTTTTAAATACTACAAGTCTCATGGGCTTTAGTGGTGAAATAATAATTTAAAAAATCGTTCGCGAAATGAGTTTACTTCCTGGGTACTTTCTTTGTATACATTCGACTATACGGGCCAAGCCCCGGATTTACGGGAAATCGCGGGATTTCGTTTGCCAGCGATTAAACCTCTTTTATTCAGCGTCTCATCAAAAATGAAAACATTTTTAAAAACTACAAGTCTCATGGGCTTTAGTGGTGAAATAATAATTTAAAAAATCGTTCGGGAAATGAGTTTACACCCCGGGTACTTTCTTTGTATACTTTTGATTATACGGGCCGAGTCCGGGATTTACGGGAAATCGCAGGTTTTCGTTTGCTGGCGATTAAACTTGTTTTATTTAGCGTCTCATCAAAAATGAAAATATTTTTAAATACTACAAGTCTCATGGGCTTTAGTGGTGAAATAATAATTTAAAAAACCGTTCGGGAAATGAGTTTACACCCCGGGTACTTTCTTTGTATACTTTTGACTATACGGGCCGAGTCGGGGATTTACGGAAAATCGCAGGTTTTCGTTTGCCGGCGATTAAACTTCTTTTATTTAGCGTCTCATCAAAAATGAAAATATTTTTACATACTACAAGTCCCATGGGCTTTAGTGGTGAAATAATAATTTAAAAAATCGTTCGGGAAATGAATTTACACCCCGGGTACTTTCTTTGTATACTTTTGACTATACGGGCCGAGTCCGGGATTTACGGGAAATCGCAGGTTTTCGTTTGCCGGCGATTAAACTTCTTTTATTCAGCGTCTCATCAAAAATGAAAACAATTTTGAAAACTACAAGTCTCATGCGTTTTAGTGGTGAAAAAATAATTTAAAAAATCGTTCGGGAAATGAGTTTACTCCCTGGGTACTTTCTTTGTATACTTTTGACTATGCGGGCCGGGTCCGGGGTTTACGGGAAATGGCGGATTTTCGTTTGCCGGCGCTTAAACTTCTTTTATTTAGCGTCTCACCAAAAATGAAAACATTTTTGAAAACTACAAGGCTCAAGCGTTTTAGTGGTGAAAAGATAATTTAAAAAATCGTTTTGGAAATGAGTTTACTCACAAGGTACTTTCTTTGTATACATTCGACTATACGGGCCAAGCCCGGGATTTACGGGAAATCGCGGGTTTTCGTTTGCCGGCGATTAAACCACTTTCATTAAGCGTCTCATCAAAAATGAAAACATTTCTGAAAACTACAAGTCTCATGCGTTTTAGTGGTGAAAAAATAATTTAAAAATTCGTTCGGAAAATGAGTTTACTCACTGGGTACTTTCTTTGTATACTTTTGACTATACGGGCCGAGTCCGGGATTTACGGAAAATCGCAGGTTTTCGTTTGCGGCGATTAAACTTCTTTTATTCAGCGTCTCATCAAAAATGAAAACATCTTTGAAAACTACAAGTCTCATGCGTTTTAGTGGTGAAAAAATAATTTAAAAAATCGTTCGGGAAATGAGTTTACTTCCTGGGTACTTTCTTTGTATACATTCGACTATACGGGCCAAGCCCCGGATTTACGGGAAATCGCAGGTTTTCGTTTGCGGCGATTAAACTTCTTTTATTCAGCGTCTCATCAAAAATGAAAACATCTTTGAAAACTACAAGTCTCATGCGTTTTAGTGGTGAAAAAATAATTTAAAAAATCGTTCGGGAAATGAGTTTACTTCCTGGGTACTTTCTTTGTATACATTCGACTATACGGGCCAAGCCCCGGATTTACGGGAAATCGCGGGATTTCGTTTGCCGGCAATTAAACCTCTTTTATTCAGCGTCTCATCAAAAATGAAAACATTTTTAAAAACTACAAGTCTCATGGGCTGTAGTGGTGAAATAATAATTTAAAAAATCGTTCGGGAAATGAGTTTACACCCCGGGTACTTTCTTTGTATACTTTTGATTATACGGGCCGAGTCCGGGATTTACGGGAAATCGCAGGTTTTCGTTTGCTGGCGATTAAACTTGTTTTATTTAGCGTCTCATCAAAAATGAAAATATTTTTAAATACTACAAGTCTCATGGGCTTTAGTGGTGAAATAATAATTTAAAAAACCGTTCGGGAAATGAGTTTACACCCCGGGTACTTTCTTTGTATACTTTTGACTATACGGGCCGAGTCGGGGATTTACGGAAAATCGCAGGTTTTCGTTTGCCGGCGATTAAACTTCTTTTATTTAGCGTCTCATCAAAAATGAAAATATTTTTACATACTACAAGTCCCATGGGCTTTAGTGGTGAAATAATAATTTAAAAAATCGTTCGGGAAATGAATTTACACCCCGGGTACTTTCTTTGTATACTTTTGACTATACGGGCCGAGTCCGGGATTTACGGGAAATCGCAGGTTTTCGTTTGCCGGCGATTAAACTTCTTTTATTCAGCGTCTCATCAAAAATGAAAACAATTTTGAAAACTACAAGTCTCATGCGTTTTAGTGGTGAAAAAATAATTTAAAAAATCGTTCGGGAAATGAGTTTACTCCCTGGGTACTTTCTTTGTATACTTTTGACTATGCGGGCCGGGTCCGGGGTTTACGGGAAATGGCGGATTTTCGTTTGCCGGCGCTTAAACTTCTTTTATTTAGCGTCTCACCAAAAATGAAAACATTTTTGAAAACTACAAGGCTCAAGCGTTTTAGTGGTGAAAAGATAATTTAAAAAATCGTTTTGGAAATGAGTTTACTCACAAGGTACTTTCTTTGTATACATTCGACTATACGGGCCAAGCCCGGGATTTACGGGAAATCGCGGGTTTTCGTTTGCCGGCGATTAAACCACTTTCATTAAGCGTCTCATCAAAAATGAAAACATTTCTGAAAACTACAAGTCTCATGCGTTTTAGTGGTGAAAAAATAATTTAAAAATTCGTTCGGAAAATGAGTTTACTCACTGGGTACTTTCTTTGTATACTTTTGACTATACGGGCCGAGTCCGGGATTTACGGAAAATCGCAGGTTTTCGTTTGCGGCGATTAAACTTCTTTTATTCAGCGTCTCATCAAAAATGAAAACATCTTTGAAAACTACAAGTCTCATGCGTTTTAGTGGTGAAAAAATAATTTAAAAAATCGTTCGGGAAATGAGTTTACTTCCTGGGTACTTTCTTTGTATACATTCGACTATACGGGCCAAGCCCCGGATTTACGGGAAATCGCGGGATTTCGTTTGCCGGCGATTAAACCTCTTTTATTAAGCGTCTCATCAAAAATGAAAACATTTTTAAAAACTACAAGTCTCATGGGCTTTAGTGGTGAAATAATAATTTAAAAAATCGTTTGGGAAATGAGTTTACACCCCGGGTACTTTCTTTGTATACTTTTGACTATACGGGCCGAGTCCGGGATTTACGGAAAATCGCAGGTTTTCGTTTGCGGCGATTAAACTTCTTTTATTCAGCGTCTCATCAAAAATGAAAACATCTTTGAAAACTACAAGTCTCATGCGTTTTAGTGGTGAAAAAATAATTTAAAAAATCGTTCGGGAAATGAGTTTACTCCCTGGGTACTTTCTTTGTATACTTTTGACTATACGGGCCGAGTCCGGGATTTACGGGAAGTCGCGGGTTTTTGTTTGCCGGCGATTAAACTTCTTTTATTCAGCGTCTCATCAAAAATGAAAATATTTTTAAATACTACAAGTTTCATGGGCTTTAGTGGTGAAATAATAATTTAAAAAATCGTTCGGGAAATGAGTATACACCCTGGGTACTTTCTTTTTATACTTTTCACTATACGGTCCGAGTCTGAAATTTACGGCAAATCGCGGGATTTCGTTTGCCAGCGATTAAACCTCTTTTATTCAGCGTCTCATCAAAAATGAAAACATTTTTAAAAACTACAAGTCTCATGGGCTTTAGTGGTGAAATAATAATTTAAAAAATCGTTCGGGAAATGAGTTTACACCCCGGGTACTTTCTTTGTATACTTTTGATTATACGGGCCGAGTCCGGGATTTACGGGAAATCGCAGGTTTTCGTTTGCTGGCGATTAAACTTGTTTTAATTAGCGTCTCATCAAAAATGAAAATATTTTTAAATACTACAGGTCTCATGGGCTTTAGTGGTGAAATAATAATTTAAAAAACCGTTCGGGAAATGAGTTTACACCCCGGGTACTTTCTTTGTATACTTTTGACTATACGGGCCGAGTCGGGGATTTACGGAAAATCGCAGGTTTTCGTTTGCCGGCGATTAAACTTCTTTTATTTAGCGTCTCATCAAAAATGAAAATATTTTTACATACTACAAGTCCCATGGGCTTTAGTGGTGAAATAATAATTTAAAAAATCGTTCGGGAAATGAATTTACACCCCGGGTACTTTCTTTGTATACTTTTGACTATACGGGCCGAGTCCGGGATTTACGGGAAATCGCAGGTTTTCGTTTGCCGGCGATTAAACTTCTTTTATTCAGCGTCTCATCAAAAATGAAAACAATTTTGAAAACTACAAGTCTCATGCGTTTTAGTGGTGAAAAAATAATTTAAAAAATCGTTCGGGAAATGAGTTTACTCCCTGGGTACTTTCTTTGTATACTTTTGACTATGCGGGCCGGGTCCGGGGTTTACGGGAAATGGCGGATTTTCGTTTGCCGGCGCTTAAACTTCTTTTATTTAGCGTCTCACCAAAAATGAAAACATTTTTGAAAACTACAAGGCTCAAGCGTTTTAGTGGTGAAAAGATAATTTAAAAAATCGTTTTGGAAATGAGTTTACTCACAGGGTACTTTCTTTATACACATTCGACTATACGGGCCAAGCCCGGGATTTACGGGAAATCGCGGGTTTTCGTTTGCCGGCGATTAAACCACTTTCATTAAGCGTCTCATCAAAAATGAAAACATTTCTGAAAACTACAAGTCTCATGCGTTTTAGTGGTGAAAAAATAATTTAAAAATTCGTTTGGAAAATGAGTTTACTCACTGGGTACTTTCTTTGTATACTTTTGAGTATACGGGCCGAGTCTGGGATTTACGGGAAATCGCGGGTTTTCGTTTGCCGGCGATTAAACTTCTTTTATTCAGCGTCTCATCAAAAACGAAAACATTTTTAAAAACTACAAGTCTCATGGGCTTTACTGGTGAAATAATAATATAAAAAATCGTTTGGGAAATGAGTTTACTCCCTGGGTACTTTCTTTGTATACTTTTGACTAAACGGGCCGAGTCCGGGATTTACGAGAAATCGCAGTTTTTCGTTTGCCGGCGATTAAACTTCTTTTATTCAGCGTCTCATCAAAAATGAAAACATTTTTGAAAACTACAAGTCTCATGCGTTTTAGTGGTGAAAAAATAATTTAAAAAATCGTTCGGGAAATGAGTTTACACCTTGGGTACTCTCTTTGTATACTTTTGACTATACGGGCCGAGTCCGGGATTTACGGGAAATCGCAGGTTTTCGTTTGCCGGCGATTAAACTTCTTTTATTCACCGTCTCATCAAAAATGAAAACTACAAGTCTCATGCGTTTTAGTGGTGAAAAAATAATTTAAAAATTCGTTAGGGAAATGAGTTTACTCACTGGGTACTTTCCTTGTATACTTTTGACTATACAGGCCGAGACCGGGATTTACGGGAAATTGCGGGTTTTCGTTTGCCGGCGATTAAACTTCTTTTATTCAGCGTCTCATCAAAAATGAAAACATTTTTAAAAACTACAAGTCTCATGGGCTTTAGTGGTGAAATAATAATTTAAAAAATCGTGTGGGAAATGAGTTTACTCCCTGGGTACTTTCTTTGTATACTTTTGACTATACGGGCCGAGTACGGGATTTACGGGAAATCGCAGGTTTTCGTTTGCCGGCGATTAAACTTCTTTTATTCATCGTCTCATCAAAAATGAAAACATTTTTGAAAACTACACGTCTCATGCGTTTTAGTGGTGAAAAAATAATTTAAAAAATCGTTCGGGAAATGAGTTTACACCCCGGGTACTTTCTTTGTGTACTTTTGACTATACGGGCCGAGTCGGGGATTTACGGGAAATCGCAGGTTTTCGTTTTTTTAGCGTCTCATCAAAAATGAAAATATTTTTAAATACTACAAGTCTCCTGGGTTTTAGTGGTGAAATAATAATTTAAAAAATCGTTCGAGAAATGAGTTTACACCCCGGGTACTTTCTTTGTATACTTTTGACTATACGGGCCGAGTACGGGATTTACGGGAAATCGCAGGTTTTCGTTTGCGGCGATTAAATTTCTTTTATTCAGCGTCTCATCAAAAATGAAAACATCTTTGAAAACTACAAGTATCATGCGTTTTAGTGGTGAAAAAATAATTTAAAAAATCGTTCGGGAAATGAGTTTACTCCCTGGGTACTTTCTTTGTATACTTTTGACTATACGGTTCGAGTCCGGGATTTACGGGAAGTCGCGGGTTTTTGTTTGCCGGCGATTAAACTTCTTTTATTCAGCGTTTCATCAAAAATGAAAATATTTTTAAATACTACAAGTCACATGGGCTTTAGTGGTGAAATAATAATTTAAAAAATCGTTCGGGAAATGAGTTTACTCACTGGGTACTTTCTTTGTATACTTTTGACTATGCGGACCGAGTCCGGGGTTTACGGGAAATGGCGGGTTTTCGTTTGTCGGCGATTAAACTTCTTTTATTTAGCGTCTCACCAAAAATGAAAACATTTTTGAAAACTACAAGTCTCAAGCGTTTTAGTGGTGAAAAGATAATTTAAAAAATCGTTTTGGAAATGAGTTTACTCACAGGGTACTTTCTTTGTATACATTCGACTATACGGGCCAAGCCCGGGATTTACGGGAAATCGCGGGTTTTCGTTTGCCGGCAATTAAACCACTTTCATTAAGCGTCTCATCAAAAATGAAAACATTTCTGAAAACTACAAGTCTCATGGGTTATAGTGGTGAAAAAATAATTTAAAAATTCGTTCGGGAAATGAGTTTACTCACTGGGTACTTTCCTTGTATACTTTTGACTATACGGGCCGAGTCCGGGATTTAAGGGAAGTCGCGGGTTTTTGTTTGCCGGCGATTAAACTTCTTTTATTCAGCGTCTCATCAAAAATGAAAATATTTTTAAATACTACAAGTCTCATGGGCTTTAGTGGTGAAATAATAATTTAAAAAATCGTTCGGGAAATGTGTTTACTTCCTGGGTACTTTCTTTGTATACATTCGACTATACGGGCCAAGCCCCGGATTTACGGGAAATCGCGGGATTTCGTTTGCCAGCGATTAAACCTCTTTTATTCAGCGTCTCATCAAAAATGAAAACATTTTTAAAAACTACAAGTCTCATGGGCTTTAGTGGTGAAATAATAATTTAAAAAATCGTTCGGGAAATGAGTTTACACCCCGGGTACTTTCTTTGTATACTTTTGATTATACGGGCCGAGTCCGGGATTTACGGGAAATCGCAGGTTTTCGTTTGCTGGCGATTAAACTTGTTTTATTTAGCGTCTCATCAAAAATGAAAATATTTTTAAATACTACAAGTCTCATGGGCTTTAGTGGTGAAATAATAATTTAAAAAATCGTTCGGGAAATGAGTTTACACCCCGGGTACTTTCTTTGTATACTTTTGACTATACGGGCCGAGTCAGGGATTTACGGGAAATCGCAGGTTTTCGTTTGCCGGCGATTAAACTTCTTTTATTTAGCGTCTCATCAAAAATGAAAATATTTTTACATACTACAAGTCCCATGGGCTTTAGTGGTGAAATAATAATTTAAAAAATCGTTCGGGAAATGAATTTACACCCCGGGTACTTTCTTTGTATACTTTTGACTATACGGGCCGATGCCGGGATTTACGGAAAATCGCAGGTTTTCGTTTGCGGCGATTAAACTTCTTTTATTCAGCGTCTCATCAAAAATGAAAACATCTTTGAAAACTACAAGTCTCATGGGCTTTAGTGGTGAAATAATAATTTAAAAAATCGTGTGGGAAATGATTTTACTCCCTGGGTACTTTCTTTGTATACTTTTGACTATACGGGCCGAGTACGGGATTTACGGGAAATCGCAGGTTTTCGTTTGCCGGCGATTAAACTTCTTTTATTCATCGTCTCATCAAAAATGAAAACATTTTTGAAAACTACACGTCTCATGCGTTTTAGTGGTGAAAAAATAATTTAAAAAATCGTTCGGGAAATGAGTTTACACCCCGGGTACTTTCTTTGTGTACTTTTGACTATACGGGCCGAGTCGGGGATTTACGGGAAATCGCAGGTTTTCGTTTTTTTAGCGTCTCATCAAAAATGAAAATATTTTTAAATACTACAAGTCTCCTGGGTTTTAGTGGTGAAATAATAATTTAAAAAATCGTTCGAGAAATGAGTTTACACCCCGGGTACTTTCTTTGTATACTTTTGACTATACGGGCCGAGTACGGGATTTACGGGAAATCGCAGGTTTTCGTTTGCGGCGATTAAATTTCTTTTATTCAGCGTCTCATCAAAAATGAAAACATCTTTGAAAACTACAAGTATCATGCGTTTTAGTGGTGAAAAAATAATTTAAAAAATCGTTCGGGAAATGAGTTTACTCCCTGGGTACTTTCTTTGTATACTTTTGACTATACGGGTCGGGTCCGGGATTTACGGGAAGTCGCGGGTTTTCGTTTGCCGGCGATTAAACCACTTTCATTAAGCGTCTCATCAAAAATGAAAACATTTCTGAAAACTACAAGTCTCATGGGTTATAGTGGTGAAAAAATAATTTAAAAATTCGTTCGGGAAATGAGTTTACTCACTGGGTACTTTCCTTGTATACTTTTGACTATACGGGCCGAGTCCGGGATTTAAGGGAAGTCGCGGGTTTTTGTTTGCCGGCGATTAAACTTCTTTTATTCAGCGTCTCATCAAAAATGAAAATATTTTTAAATACTACAAGTCTCATGGGCTTTAGTGGTGAAATAATAATTTAAAAAATCGTTCGGGAAATGAGTTTACTTCCTGGGTACTTTCTTTGTATACATTCGACTATACGGGCCAAGCCCCGGATTTACGGGAAATCGCGGGATTTCGTTTGCCAGCGATTAAACCTCTTTTATTCAGCGTCTCATCAAAAATGAAAACATTTTTAAAAACTACAAGTCTCATGGGCTTTAGTGGTGAAATAATAATTTAAAAAATCGTTCGGGAAATGAGTTTACACCCCGGGTACTTTCTTTGTATACTTTTGATTATACGGGCCGAGTCCGGGATTTACGGGAAATCGCAGGTTTTCGTTTGCTGGCGATTAAACTTGTTTTATTTAGCGTCTCATCAAAAATGAAAATATTTTTAAATACTACAAGTCTCATGGGCTTTAGTGGTGAAATAATAATTTAAAAAATCGTTCGGGAAATGAGTTTACACCCCGGGTACTTTCTTTGTATACTTTTGACTATACGGGCCGAGTCAGGGATTTACGGAAAATCGCAGGTTTTCGTTTGCCGGCGATTAAACTTCTTTTATTTAGCGTCTCATCAAAAATGAAAATATTTTTACATACTACAAGTCCCATGGGCTTTAGTGGTGAAATAATAATTTAAAAAATCGTTCGGGAAATGAATTTACACCCCGGGTACTTTCTTTGTATACTTTTGACTATACGGGCCGAGTCCGGGATTTACGGAAAATCGCAGGTTTTCGTTTGCGGCGATTAAACTTCTTTTATTCAGCGTCTCATCAAAAATGAAAACATCTTTGAAAACTGCAAGTCTCATGCGTTTTAGTGGTGAAAATATAATTTAAAAAATCGTTCGGGAAATGAGTTTACTCCCTGGGTACTTTCTTTGTATACTTTTGACTATACGGGCCGAGTCAGGGATTTACGGGAAATCGCAGGTTTTCGTTTGCCGGCGATTAAACTTCTTTTATTTAGCGTCTCATCAAAAATGAAAATATTTTTAAATACTACAAGTCTCATGGGCTTTAGTGGTGAAATAATAATTTAAAAAAACGTTCGGGAAATGAGTTTACACCCTTGGTACTTTCTTTTTATACTTTTCACTATACGGGCCGAGTCCGAAATTTACGGGAAATCGCAGGTTTTCGTTTGCCGGCGCTTAAACTTCTTTTATTTAGCGTCTCACCAAAAATGAAAACATTTTTGAAAACTACAAGGCTCAAGCGTTTTAGTGGTGAAAAGATAATTTAAAAAATCGTTTTGGAAATGAGTTTACTCACTGGGTACTTTCCTTGTATACTTTTGACTATACGGGCCGAGTCCGGGATTTAAGGGAAGTCGCGGGTTTTTGTTTGCCGGCGATTAAACTTCTTTTATTCAGCGTCTCATCAAAAATGAAAATTTTTTTAAATACTACAAGTCTCATGGGCTTTAGTGGTGAAATAATAATTTAAAAAATCGTTCGGGAAATGAGTTTACTTCCTGGGTACTTTCTTTGTATACATTCGACTATACGGGCCAAGCCCCGGATTTACGGGAAATCGCGGGATTTCGTTTGCCAGCGATTAAACCTCTTTTATTCAGCGTCTCATCAAAAATGAAAACATTTTTAAAAACTACAAGTCTCATGGGCTTTAGTGGTGAAATAATAATTTAAAAAATCGTTCGGGAAATGAGTTTACACCACGGGTACTGTCTTTGTATACTTTTGATTATACGGGCCGAGTCCGGGATTTACGGGAAATCGCAGGTTTTCGTTTGCTGGCGATTAAACTTGTTTTATTTAGCGTCTCATCAAAAATGAAAATATTTTTAAATACTACAAGTCTCATGGGCTTTAGTGGTGAAATAATAATTTAAAAAATCGTTCGGGAAATGAGTTTACACCCCGGTTACTTTCTTTGTATACTTTTGACTATACGGGCCGAGTCAGGGATTTACGGGAAATCGCAGGTTTTCGTTTGCCGGCGATTAAACTTCTTTTATTTAGCGTCTCATCAAAAATGAAAATATTTTTACATACTACAAGTCCCATGGGCTTTAGTGGTGAAATAATAATTTAAAAAATCGTTCGGGAAATGAATTTACACCCCGGGTACTTTCTTTGTATACTTTTGACTATACGGGCCGAGTCCGGGATTTACGGAAAATCGCAGGTTTTCGTTTGCGGCGATTAAACTTCTTTTATTCAGCGTCTCATCAAAAATGAAAACATCTTTGAAAACTGCAAGTCTCATGCGTTTTAGTGGTGAAAATATAATTTAAAAAATCGTTCGGGAAATGAGTTTACACCCCGGGTACTTTCTTTGTATACTTTTGACTATACGGGCCGAGTCAGGGATTTACGGGAAATCGCAGGTTTTCGTTTGCCGGCGATTAAACTTCTTTTATTTAGCGTCTCATCAAAAATGAAAATATTTTTACATACTACAAGTCCCATGGGCTTTAGTGGTGAAATAATAATTTAAAAAATCGTTCGGGAAATGAATTTACACCCCGGGTACTTTCTTTGTATACTTTTGACTATACGGGCCGAGTCCGGGATTTACGGAAAATCGCAGGTTTTCGTTTGCGGCGATTAAACTTCTTTTATTCAGCGTCTCATCAAAAATGAAAACATCTTTGAAAACTGCAAGTCTCATGCGTTTTAGTGGTGAAAATATAATTTAAAAAATCGTTCGGGAAATGAGTTTACTCCCTGGGTACTTTCTTTGTATACTTTTGACTATACGGGCCGAGTCAGGGATTTACGGGAAATCGCAGGTTTTCGTTTGCCGGCGATTAAACTTCTTTTATTTAGCGTCTCATCAAAAATGAAAATATTTTTAAATACTACAAGTCTCATGGGCTTTAGTGGTGAAATAATAATTTAAAAAATCGTTCGGGAAATGAGTTTACACCCTGGGTACTTTCTTTTTATACTTTTCACTATACGGGCCGAGTCCGAAATTTACGGGAAATCGCAGGTTTTCGTTTGCCGGCGCTTAAACTTCTTTTATTTAGCGTCTCACCAAAAATGAAAACATTTTTGAAAACTACAAGGCTCAAGCGTTTTAGTGGTGAAAAGATAATTTAAAAAATCGTTTTGGAAATGAGTTTACTCACAGGGTACCTTCTTTGTATACATTCGACTATACGGGCCAAGCCCGGGATTTACGGGAAATCGCGGGTTTTCGTTTGCCGGCGATTAAACCACTTTCATTAAGCGTCTCATCAAAAATGAAAACATTTCTGAAAACTACAAGTCTCATGCGTTTTAGTGGTGAAAAAATAATTTAAAAATTCGTTCGGAAAATGAGTTTACTCACTGGGTACTTTCCTTGTATACTTTTGACTATACGGGCCGAGTCTGGGATTTACGGGAAATCGCGGGTTTTCGTTTGCCGGCGATTAAACTTCTTTTATTCAGCGTCTCATCAAAAATGAAAACATTTTTAAAAACTACAAGTCTCATGGGCTTTACTGGTGAAATAATAATTTAAAAAAACGTTTTGGAAATGAGTTTACTCCCTGGGTACTTTCTTTGTATACTTTTGACTATACGGGCCGAGTCCGGGATTTACGAGAAATCGCAGTTTTTCGTTTGCCGGCTATTAAACTTCTTTTATTCAGCGTCTCATCAAAAATGAAAACATTTTTGAAAACTACAAGTCTCATGCGTTTTAGTGGTGAAAAAATAATTTAAAAATTCGTTAGGGAAATGAGTTTACTCACTGGGTACTTTCCTTGTATACTTTTGACTATACAGGCCGAGACCGGGATTTACGGGAAATTGCGGGTTTTCGTTTGCCGGCGATTAAACTTCTTTTATTCAGCGTCTCATCAAAAATGAAAACATTTTTGAAAACTACACGTCTCATGCGTTTTAGTGGTGAAAAAATAATTTAAAAAATCGTTCGGGAAATGAGTTTACACTCCGGGTACTTTCTTTGTATACTTTTGCCTATACGGGCCGAGTCCGGGATTTACGGAAAATCGCAGGTTTTCGTTTGCGGCGATTAAACTTCTTTTATTCAGCGTCTCATCAAAAATGAAAACATCTTTGAAAACTGCAAGTCTCATGCGTTTTAGTGGTGAAAATATAATTTAAAAAATCGTTCGGGAAATGAGTTTACTCCCTGGGTACTTTCTTTGTATACTTTTGACTATACGGGCCGAGTCAGGGATTTACGGGAAATCGCAGGTTTTCGTTTGCCGGCGATTAAACTTCTTTTATTTAGCGTCTCATCAAAAATGAAAATATTTTTAAATACTACAAGTCTCATGGGCTTTAGTGGTGAAATAATAATTTAAAAAAACGTTCGGGAAATGAGTTTACACCCTTGGTACTTTCTTTTTATACTTTTCACTATACGGGCCGAGTCCGAAATTTACGGGAAATCGCAGGTTTTCGTTTGCCGGCGCTTAAACTTCTTTTATTTAGCGTCTCACCAAAAATGAAAACATTTTTGAAAACTACAAGGCTCAAGCGTTTTAGTGGTGAAAAGATAATTTAAAAAATCGTTTTGGAAATGAGTTTACTCACTGGGTACTTTCCTTGTATACTTTTGACTATACGGGCCGAGTCCGGGATTTAAGGGAAGTCGCGGGTTTTTGTTTGCCGGCGATTAAACTTCTTTTATTCAGCGTCTCATCAAAAATGAAAATTTTTTTAAATACTACAAGTCTCATGGGCTTTAGTGGTGAAATAATAATTTAAAAAATCGTTCGGGAAATGAGTTTACTTCCTGGGTACTTTCTTTGTATACATTCGACTATACGGGCCAAGCCCCGGATTTACGGGAAATCGCGGGATTTCGTTTGCCAGCGATTAAACCTCTTTTATTCAGCGTCTCATCAAAAATGAAAACATTTTTAAAAACTACAAGTCTCATGGGCTTTAGTGGTGAAATAATAATTTAAAAAATCGTTCGGGAAATGAGTTTACACCACGGGTACTGTCTTTGTATACTTTTGATTATACGGGCCGAGTCCGGGATTTACGGGAAATCGCAGGTTTTCGTTTGCTGGCGATTAAACTTGTTTTATTTAGCGTCTCATCAAAAATGAAAATATTTTTAAATACTACAAGTCTCATGGGCTTTAGTGGTGAAATAATAATTTAAAAAATCGTTCGGGAAATGAGTTTACACCCCGGTTACTTTCTTTGTATACTTTTGACTATACGGGCCGAGTCAGGGATTTACGGGAAATCGCAGGTTTTCGTTTGCCGGCGATTAAACTTCTTTTATTTAGCGTCTCATCAAAAATGAAAATATTTTTACATACTACAAGTCCCATGGGCTTTAGTGGTGAAATAATAATTTAAAAAATCGTTCGGGAAATGAATTTACACCCCGGGTACTTTCTTTGTATACTTTTGACTATACGGGCCGAGTCCGGGATTTACGGAAAATCGCAGGTTTTCGTTTGCGGCGATTAAACTTCTTTTATTCAGCGTCTCATCAAAAATGAAAACATCTTTGAAAACTGCAAGTCTCATGCGTTTTAGTGGTGAAAATATAATTTAAAAAATCGTTCGGGAAATGAGTTTACACCCCGGGTACTTTCTTTGTATACTTTTGACTATACGGGCCGAGTCAGGGATTTACGGGAAATCGCAGGTTTTCGTTTGCCGGCGATTAAACTTCTTTTATTTAGCGTCTCATCAAAAATGAAAATATTTTTAAATACTACAAGTCTCATGGGCTTTAGTGGTGAAATAATAATTTAAAAAAACGTTCGGGAAATGAGTTTACACCCTTGGTACTTTCTTTTTATACTTTTCACTATACGGGCCGAGTCCGAAATTTACGGGAAATCGCAGGTTTTCGTTTGCCGGCGCTTAAACTTCTTTTATTTAGCGTCTCACCAAAAATGAAAACATTTTTGAAAACTACAAGGCTCAAGCGTTTTAGTGGTGAAAAGATAATTTAAAAAATCGTTTTGGAAATGAGTTTACTCACTGGGTACTTTCCTTGTATACTTTTGACTATACGGGCCGAGTCCGGGATTTAAGGGAAGTCGCGGGTTTTTGTTTGCCGGCGATTAAACTTCTTTTATTCAGCGTCTCATCAAAAATGAAAATTTTTTTAAATACTACAAGTCTCATGGGCTTTAGTGGTGAAATAATAATTTAAAAAATCGTTCGGGAAATGAGTTTACTTCCTGGGTACTTTCTTTGTATACATTCGACTATACGGGCCAAGCCCCGGATTTACGGGAAATCGCGGGATTTCGTTTGCCAGCGATTAAACCTCTTTTATTCAGCGTCTCATCAAAAATGAAAACATTTTTAAAAACTACAAGTCTCATGGGCTTTAGTGGTGAAATAATAATTTAAAAAATCGTTCGGGAAATGAGTTTACACCACGGGTACTGTCTTTGTATACTTTTGATTATACGGGCCGAGTCCGGGATTTACGGGAAATCGCAGGTTTTCGTTTGCTGGCGATTAAACTTGTTTTATTTAGCGTCTCATCAAAAATGAAAATATTTTTAAATACTACAAGTCTCATGGGCTTTAGTGGTGAAATAATAATTTAAAAAATCGTTCGGGAAATGAGTTTACACCCCGGTTACTTTCTTTGTATACTTTTGACTATACGGGCCGAGTCAGGGATTTACGGGAAATCGCAGGTTTTCGTTTGCCGGCGATTAAACTTCTTTTATTTAGCGTCTCATCAAAAATGAAAATATTTTTACATACTACAAGTCCCATGGGCTTTAGTGGTGAAATAATAATTTAAAAAATCGTTCGGGAAATGAATTTACACCCCGGGTACTTTCTTTGTATACTTTTGACTATACGGGCCGAGTCCGGGATTTACGGAAAATCGCAGGTTTTCGTTTGCGGCGATTAAACTTCTTTTATTCAGCGTCTCATCAAAAATGAAAACATCTTTGAAAACTGCAAGTCTCATGCGTTTTAGTGGTGAAAATATAATTTAAAAAATCGTTCGGGAAATGAGTTTACACCCCGGGTACTTTCTTTGTATACTTTTGACTATACGGGCCGAGTCAGGGATTTACGGGAAATCGCAGGTTTTCGTTTGCCGGCGATTAAACTTCTTTTATTTAGCGTCTCATCAAAAATGAAAATATTTTTACATACTACAAGTCCCATGGGCTTTAGTGGTGAAATAATAATTTAAAAAATCGTTCGGGAAATGAATTTACACCCCGGGTACTTTCTTTGTATACTTTTGACTATACGGGCCGAGTCCGGGATTTACGGAAAATCGCAGGTTTTCGTTTGCGGCGATTAAACTTCTTTTATTCAGCGTCTCATCAAAAATGAAAACATCTTTGAAAACTGCAAGTCTCATGCGTTTTAGTGGTGAAAATATAATTTAAAAAATCGTTCGGGAAATGAGTTTACTCCCTGGGTACTTTCTTTGTATACTTTTGACTATACGGGCCGAGTCAGGGATTTACGGGAAATCGCAGGTTTTCGTTTGCCGGCGATTAAACTTCTTTTATTTAGCGTCTCATCAAAAATGAAAATATTTTTAAATACTACAAGTCTCATGGGCTTTAGTGGTGAAATAATAATTTAAAAAATCGTTCGGGAAATGAGTTTACACCCTGGGTACTTTCTTTTTATACTTTTCACTATACGGGCCGAGTCCGAAATTTACGGGAAATCGCAGGTTTTCGTTTGCCGGCGCTTAAACTTCTTTTATTTAGCGTCTCACCAAAAATGAAAACATTTTTGAAAACTACAAGGCTCAAGCGTTTTAGTGGTGAAAAGATAATTTAAAAAATCGTTTTGGAAATGAGTTTACTCACAGGGTACCTTCTTTGTATACATTCGACTATACGGGCCAAGCCCGGGATTTACGGGAAATCGCGGGTTTTCGTTTGCCGGCGATTAAACCACTTTCATTAAGCGTCTCATCAAAAATGAAAACATTTCTGAAAACTACAAGTCTCATGCGTTTTAGTGGTGAAAAAATAATTTAAAAATTCGTTCGGAAAATGAGTTTACTCACTGGGTACTTTCCTTGTATACTTTTGACTATACGGGCCGAGTCTGGGATTTACGGGAAATCGCGGGTTTTCGTTTGCCGGCGATTAAACTTCTTTTATTCAGCGTCTCATCAAAAATGAAAACATTTTTAAAAACTACAAGTCTCATGGGCTTTACTGGTGAAATAATAATTTAAAAAAACGTTTTGGAAATGAGTTTACTCCCTGGGTACTTTCTTTGTATACTTTTGACTATACGGGCCGAGTCCGGGATTTACGAGAAATCGCAGTTTTTCGTTTGCCGGCTATTAAACTTCTTTTATTCAGCGTCTCATCAAAAATGAAAACATTTTTGAAAACTACAAGTCTCATGCGTTTTAGTGGTGAAAAAATAATTTAAAAATTCGTTAGGGAAATGAGTTTACTCACTGGGTACTTTCCTTGTATACTTTTGACTATACAGGCCGAGACCGGGATTTACGGGAAATTGCGGGTTTTCGTTTGCCGGCGATTAAACTTCTTTTATTCAGCGTCTCATCAAAAATGAAAACATTTTTGAAAACTACACGTCTCATGCGTTTTAGTGGTGAAAAAATAATTTAAAAAATCGTTCGGGAAATGAGTTTACACTCCGGGTACTTTCTTTGTATACTTTTGCCTATACGGGCCGAGTCGGGGATTTACGGGAAATCGCAGGTTTTCGTTTGCCGGCGATTAAACTTCTTTTATTTAGCGTCTCATCAAAAATGAAAATATTTTTAAATACTACAAGTCTCCTGGGCTTTAGTGGTGAAATAATAATTTAAAAAATCGTTTGAGAAATGAGTTTACACCCCGGGTACTTTCTTTGTATACTTTTGACTATACGGGCCGAGTACGGGATTTACGGGAAATCGCAGGTTTTCGTTTGCGGCGATTAAACTTCTTTTATTCAGCGTCTCATCAAAAATGAAAACATCTTTGAAAACTACAAGTCTCATGCGTTTTAGTGGTGAAAAAATAATTTAAATAATCGTTCGGGAAATGAGTTTACTCCCTGGGTACTTTCTTTGTATACTTTTGACTATACGGGCCGAGTCCGGGATTTACGGGAAGTCGCGGGTTTTTGTTTGCCGGCGATTAAACTTCTTTTATTCAGCGTCTCATCAAAAATGAAAATATTTTTAAATACTACAAGTCACATGGGCTTTAGTGGTGAAATAATAATTTAAAAAATCGTTCGGGAAATGAGTTTACTCACTGCCCGAACGATTTTTTAATTTATTTTTTCACCACTAAAACGCATGAGGCTTGTAGTTTTCAAAAATGTTTTCATTTTTGATGAGACGCTGAATAAAAGAAGTTTAATCGCCGGCAAACGAAAACCTGCGATTTTCCGTAAATCCCGGATTCGGCCCGTATAGTCAAAAGTATACAAAGAAAGTACCCAGGGAGTAAACTCATTTCCCGAACGATTTTTTAAATTATTTTTTCACCACTAAAACGCATGAGACTTGTAGTTTTTAAAAATGTTTTCATTTTTGATGAGACGCTTAATGAAAGTGGTTTAATCGCCGGCAAACGAGAACCCGCGATTTCCCGTAAATCCCGGGCTTGGCCCGTATAGTCGAATGTATACAAACAAAGTACCCAGGGAGTAAACTCATTTCCCGAACGATTTTTTAAATTATTTTTTCACCACTAAAACGCATGAGACTTGTAGTTTTCAAAAATGTTTTCATTTTTGATGAGACGCTGAATGAAAGAAGTTTAATCGCCGGCAAACGAAAACCTGCGATTCCCCGTAAATCCCGGACTCGGCCCGTATAGTCAAAAGTATACAAAGAAAGTACCTAGGGTGTAAACTCATTTCCCGAACGATTTTTTAAATTATATTTTCACCACTAAAACGCATGAGACTTGTAGTTTTCAAAAATGTTTTCATTTTTGATGAGACGCTGAATGAAAGAAGTTTAATCGCCGCCAAACGAAAACCTGCGATTCCCCGTAAATCCCGGACTCGGCCGGTATAGTCAAAAGTATACAAAGAAAGTACCTAGGGTGTAAACTCATTTCCCGCACGATTTTTTAAATTATATTTTCACCACTAAAACGCATGAGACTTGTAGTTTTCAAAAATGTTTTCACTTTTGATGAGACGCTGAATGAAAGAAGTTTAATCGCCGGCAAACGAAAACCTGCGATTTCCCGTAAATCCCGGACTCGGCCCGTATAGTCAAAAGTATACAAAGAAAGTACCCAGGGTTTAAACTCACTTCCCGAACGATTTTTTAAATTATTATTTCACCACTAAAGCCCATGAGACTTGTAGTTTTTAAAAATGTTTTCATTTTTGATGAGACGCTGAATAAAAGAAGTTTAATCGCCGGCAAACGAAAACCCGCCATTTCCCGTAAACCCTGGACTCGGCCCGTATAATCAAAAGTATACAAAGAAAGTACCCAGGGAGTAAACTCATTTCCCGAACGATTTTTTAAATTATTTTTTCACCACTAAAACGCATGAGACTTGTAGTTTTCAAAAATGTTTTCATTTTTGATGAGACGCTGAATAAAAGAAGTTTAATCGCCGGCAAACGAAAACCCGCCATTTCCCGTAAACCCCGGACTCGGCCCGCGTAGTAAAGAAAGTACCCGGGATGTAAACTCATTTCCCGAACGATTTTTTAAATTATTATTTCACCACTAAAACCCATGAGACTTATAGTTTTTAAAAATGTTTTCATTTTTGATGAGACGCTGAATAAAAGAAGTTTAATCGCCGGCAAACGAAAACCCGCCATTTCCCGTAAACCACGGACTCGGCCCGTATAGTCAAAAGTATACAAAGAAATTACCCAGGGAGTAAACTCATTTTCCGAACGATTTTTTAAATTATTATTTCACCACTAAAACCCATGAGACTTATAGTTTTTAAAAATGTTTTCATTTTTGATGAGACGCTGAATAAAAGAAGTTTAATCGCCGGCAAACGAAAACCCGCCATTTCCCGTAAACCCCGGACTCGGCCCGTATAGTCAAAAGTATACAAGGAAAGTACCCAGTGAGTAAACTCATTTCCCGAACTAATTTTTAAATTATTTTTTCACCACTAACACGCATGAGACTTGTAGTTTTCAGAAATGTTTTCATTTTTGATGAGACGCTTAATGAAAGTGGTTTAATCGCCGGCAAACGAAAACCCGCGATTTCCCGTAAATCCCGGGCTTGGCCCGTATAGTCGAATGTATACAAAGAAAGTACCCGTTGAGTAAACTCATTTCCAAAACGATTTTTTAAATTATCTTTTCACCACTAAAACGCTTGAGACTTGTAGTTCTCAAAAATGTTTTCATTTTTGATGAGACGCTGAATAAAATAAGTTTAATCGCCGGCAAACGAAAACCCGCCATTTCCCGTAAACCCCGGACTCGGCCACCATAGTCAAAAGTATACAAAGAAAGTACCCAGGGAGTAAACTCATTTCCAAACGATTTTTTAAATTATTTTTTCACCACTGAAACGCATGAGACTTGTAGTTCTCAAAAATGTTTTCATTTTTGATGAGACGCTGAATAAAAGAAGTTTAATCGTGGGCAAACGAAAACCTGCGATTTCCAGTAAATCCCGGACTCGGCCCGAATAGTCAAAAGTATACAAAGGAAGTACCCAGGGTGTAAACTCATTTCCCGAACGATTTTTTAAATTATTATTTCACCACTAAAGCCCATGAGACTTGTAGTATTTAAAAATATTTTCATTTTTGATGAGACGCTGAATAAAAGAGGTTTAATCGCCGGCAAACGAAAACCCGCGACTTCCCGTAAATCCCGGACTCGGCCCGTATAGTCAAAAGTATACAAAGAAAGTACCCAGGGAGTAAACTCATTTCCCGAACGATTTTATAAATTATTTTTTCACCACTAAAACGCATGAGACTTGTAGTTTTCAAAAATGTTTTCATTTTTGATGAGACGCTGAATAAAAGAAGTTTAATTGCCGGCAAACGAAAACCTGCGATTTCCCGTAAATCCCGGACTCGGCCCGTATAGTCAAAAGTATACAAAGAAAGTACCCGGGGTGTAAACTCATTTCCCGAACGATTTTTTAAATTATTATTTCACCACTAAAACGAATGAGACTTGTAGTTTTCAAAAATGTTTTCATTTCTGATGAGACGCTGAATAAAAGAAGTTTAATCGCCAGCAAACGAAAACCCGAGATTTCCCGTAAATCCCGGGCTTGGCCCGTATAGTCAAAAGCATACAAAGATAGTACCCAGGGAGTAAACTCATTTCCAAAACGATTTTTTAAATTATCTTTTCACCACTAAAACGCTTGAGACTTGTAGTTTTCAAAAATGTTTTCATTTTTGATGAGACGCTGAATAAAAGAAGTTTAATCGCCGGCAAACGAAAACCCGCCATTTCCCGTAAACCCCGGACTCGGCCTGCATAGTCAAAAGTATACAAAGAAAGTACCCAGGGAGTAAACTCATTTCCCGAACGATTTTTTAAATTATTTTTTCACCACTAAAACGCATGAGACTTGTAGTTTTCAGAAATGTTTTCATTTTTGATGAGACGCTTAATGAAAGTGGTTTAAGCGCCGGCAAACGAGAACCCGCGATTTCCCGTAAATCCCGGACTCGGCCCGTATAGTCAAAAGTATACAAAGAAAGTACCCGGGGTGTAAACTCATTTCCCGAACGATTTTTTAAATTATTATTTCATCACTAAATCCCATGAGACTTGTAGTTTTCAAAAATGTTTTCATTTTTGATGACACGCTTAATAAAAGAGGTTTAATCGCCGGCAAACGAAAACCCGCCATTTCCCGTAAACCCCGGACTCGGCCCGCATAGTCAAAATTATACAAAGAAAGTACCAAGGGAGTAAACTCATTTCCCGAACGATTTTTTAAATTATTTTTTCACCACTAAAACGAATGAGACTTGTAGTTTTCAAAAATGTTTTCATTTTTGATGAGACGCTTAATGAAAGAGGTTTAATCGCCGGCAAACGAAAACCCGCGATTTCCCGTAAATCTCGGGCTTGGCCCCATATAGTCGAATGTATACAAAGAAAGGACCCTGTGAGTAAACTCATTTCCAGAACGAATTTTTAAATTATTTTTTCACCACTAAAACGCATGAGACTTGTAGTTTTCAGAAATGTTTTCATTTTTGATGAGACGCTTTATGAAAGTGGTTTAATCGCCGGCAAACGAGAACCCGCGATTTCCCGTAAATCCCGGGCTTGGCCCGTATAGTCGAATGTATACAAAAAAAGTACCCAGGGAGTAAACTCATTTCCCGAACGATTTTTTAAATTATTTTTTCACCACCAAAACGCATGAGACTTGTAGTTTTCAAAAATGTTTTCATTTTTGATGAGACGCTGAATGAAAGAAGTTTAATCGCCGGCAAACGAAAATCCGCGATTTCCCGTAAATCCCGGACTCGGCCCGTATAGTCCAAAGTATACAAAGAAAGTACCCAGGGAGTAAACTCATTTTCCGAACGGTTTTTTAAATTCTTTTTTCACCACTAAAACGCATGAGACTTGTAGTTTTCAAAAATGTTTTCATTTTTGATGAGACGCTTAATGAAAGAGGTTTAATCGCCGGAAAACGAAAACCCGCGATTTCCCGTAAATCCCGGGCTTGGCCCGTATAGTCGAATGTATACAAAGAAAGTACCCTGTGAGTAAACTCATTTCCAGAACGATTTTTTTAAATTATTTTTTCACCACTAAAACGCATAAGACTTGTAGTTTATAAAAATGTTTTCATTTTTGATGAAACGCTGAATAAAAGAAGTTTAATCGCCGGCAAACGAAAACCCGCGATTTCCCGTAAATCCCGGCTTGGCCCGTATAGTCAAAAGTATACAAAGAAAGTACCCAGGGAGTAAACTCATTTCCCGAACGATTTTTTAAATTATTATTTCATCACTAAATCCCATGAGACTTGTAGTTTTCAAAAATGTTTTCATTTTTGATGACACCCTTAATAAAAGAGGTTTAATCGCCGGCAAACGAAATCCCGCGATTTCCCGTAAATCCCGTGCTTGGCCCGTATAGTCGAATGTATACAAAGAAATTACCCAGGGAGTAAACTCATTTCCCGAACGATTTTTTAAATTTTTTTCTCACCACTAAAACGAATGAGACTTGTAGTTTTCAAAAATGTTTTCATTTTTGATGAGACGCTTAATGAAAGAGGTTTAATCGCCGGCAAACGAAAACCCGCGATTTCCCGTAAATCCCGGGCTTGGCCCCATATAGTCGAATGTATACAAAGAAAGGACCCTGTGAGTAAACTCATTTCCAGAACGATTTTTTAAATTATTTTTTCACCACTAAAACGAATGAGACTTGTAGTTTTCAAAAATGTTTTCATTTTTGATGAGACGCTTAATGAAAGAGGTTTAATCGCCGGCAAACGAAAACCCGCGATTTCCCGTAAATCCCGGGCTTGGCCCCATATAGTCGAATGTATACAAAGAAAGGACCCTGTGAGTAAACTCATTTCCAGAACGATTTTTTAAATTATTTTTTCACCACTAAAACGCATGAGACTTGTAGTTTTCAGAAATGTTTTCATTTTTGATGAGACGCTTTATGAAAGTGGTTTAATCGCCGGCAAACGAGAACCCGCGATTTCCCGTAAATCCCGGGCTTGGCCCGTATAGTCGAATGTATACAAAAAAAGTACCCAGGGAGTAAACCCATTTCCCGAACGATTTTTTAAATTATTTTTTCACCACCAAAACGCATGAGACTTGTAGTTTTCAAAAATGTTTTCATTTTTGATGAGACGCTGAATGAAAGAAGTTTAATCGCCGGCAAACGAAAATCCGCGATTTCCCGTAAATCCCGGACTCGGCCCGTATAGTCCAAAGTATACAAAGAAAGTACCCAGGGAGTAAACTCATTTTCCGAACGGTTTTTTAAATTCTTTTTTCACCACTAAAACGCATGAGACTTGTAGTTTTCAAAAATGTTTTCATTTTTGATGAGACGCTTAATGAAAGAGGTTTAATCGCCGGAAAACGAAAACCCGCGATTTCCCGTAAATCCCGGGCTTGGCCCGTATAGTCGAATGTATACAAAGAAAGTACCCTGTGAGTAAACTCATTTCCAGAACGATTTTTTTAAATTATTTTTTCACCACTAAAACGCATAAGACTTGTAGTTTTTAAAAATGTTTTCATTTTTGATGAAACGCTGAATAAAAGAAGTTTAATCGCCGGCAAACGAAAACCCGCGATTTCCCGTAAATCCCGGCTTGGCCCGTATAGTCAAAAGTATACAAAGAAAGTACCCAGGGAGTAAACTCATTTCCCGAACGATTTTTTAAATTATTTTTTCACCACTAAAACGCATAAGACTTGTAGCTTTTAAAAATGTTTTCATTTTTGATGAAACGCTGAATAAAAGAAGTTTAATCGCCGGCAAACGAAAACCCGCGATTTCCCGTAAATCCCGGCTTGGCCCGTATAGTCAAAAGTATACAAAGAAAGTACCCAGGGAGTAAACTCATTTCCCGAACGATTTTTTAAATTATTATTTTACCACTAAAGCCCATGAGACTTGTAGTTTTTAAAAATGTTTTCATTTTTGATGAGACGCTGAATAAAAGAAGTTTAAACGCCGGCAAACGAAAACCCTCGACTTCCCGTAAATCCCGGACTCGGCCCGTATAGTCAAAAGTATACAAAGAAAGTACCCAGGGAGTAAACTCATTTCCCGAACGATTTTTTAAAATATTTTTTCACCACTAAAACGCATGAGACTTGTAGTTTTCAAAAATGTTTTCAATTTTGATGAGACGCTGAATAAAAGAAGTTTAATCGCCGGCAAACGAAAACCTGCCATTTCCCGTAAATCCCGGACTCGGCCCGTATAGTAAAGAAAGTACCCGGGATGTAAACTCATTTCCCGAACGATTTTTTAAATTATTATTTCACCACTAAATCCCATGAGACTTATAGTTTTTAAAAATGTTTTCATTTTTGATGAGACGCTGAATAAAAGAAGTTTAATCGCCGGCAAACGAAAACCCGCCATTTCCCGTAAACCCCGGACTCGGCCCGTATAGTCAAATGTATACAAAGAAATTACCCAGGGAGTAAACTCATTTTCCGAACGATTTTTTAAATTATTATTTCACCACTAAAACCCATGAGACTTATAGTTTTTAAAAATGTTTTTATTTTTGATGAAACGCTGAATAAAAGAAGTTTAATCGCCGGCAAACGAAAACCCGCCATTTCCCGTAAACCCCGGACTCGGCCCCTATAGTCAAAAGTATACAAAGAAATTTCCCAGGGAGTAAACTCATTTTCCGAACGATTTTTTAAATTATTTTCTCACCACTACAACGCATGAGACTTGTAGTTTTTAAAAATGTTAGCATTTTTGATGAGACGCTGAATAAAAGAAGTTTAATCGCCGGCAAACGAAAACCCGCCATTTCCCGTAAACCCTGGACTCGGCCCGTATAGTCAAAAGTATACAAAGAAAGTACCCAGGGAGTAAACTCATTTTCCGAACGATTTTTTAAATTATTTTTTCACCACTACAACGCATGAGACTTGTAGTTTTCAAAAATGTTTTCATTTTTGATAAGACGATGAATAAAAGAAGTTTAATCGCCCTCAAACTAAAATCCGCGATTTCCCGTAAATCCCGGACTCGGCCCGTTTAGTCCAAAGTATACAAAGAAAGTACCCAGGGAGTAAACTCATTTCCCGAACGATTCTTTAAATCCTTTTTTCACCACTAAAACGCATGAGACTTGTAGTTTTCAAAAATGTTTTTATTTTTGATGAGACGCTTAATGAAAGAGGTTTAATCGCCGGCAATCGAAAAACCGCGATTTCCCGTAAATCCCGGGCTTGGCCCGTATAGTCGAATGTATACAAAGAAAGTACCCTGTGAGTAAACTCATTTCCCAAACGATTTTTTAAATTATTTTTTCACCACTAAAACGCATGAGACTTGTAGTTTTCAGAAATGTTTTCATTTTTGATGAGACGCTTAATGAAAGTGGTTTAATCGCCAGCAAACGAAAACCTGCGATTTCCCGCAAATCCCGGGCTTGGCCCGTATAGTCGAATGTATACAAAGAAAGTACCCTGTGAGTAAACGCATTTCCAAAACGATTTTTTAAATTATCTTTTCACCACTAAAACGCATGAGACTTGTAGTTTTCAAAAATGTTTTCATTTTTGATGAGACGCTGAATAAAAGAAGTTTAATCGCCGGCAAACGAAAACCCGCCATTTCCCGTAAACCCCGGACTCGACCCGTATAGTCAAAAGTATACAGAGAAAGTACCCAGGGAGTAAACTCATTTCCCGAACGATTTTTTATATTATTTTTTACCACTAAACGCATGAGACTTGTAGTTTTCAAAAATATTTTCATATTTGATGGGACGCTGAATAAAAGAAGTTTAATCGTCGGCCAACGAAAATCCGCGATTTCCCGTAAATCCCGGACTCGACCCGTATAGTCAAAAGTATACAAAGAAAGTACCCAGGGAGTAAACTCATTTCCCGAACGATTTTTTGAATTACTTTTTCACCACTAAAACGCATGAGACTTGTAGTTTTTAAAAATGTTTTCATTTTTGATGAGACGCTTAATGAAAGAGGTTTAATCGCCGGAAAACGAAAACCCCGGGCTTGGCCCGTATAGTCGAATGTATACAAGGAAAGTACCCTGTGAGTAAACTCATTTCCAGAACGATTTTTTAAATTATTTTTTCACCACTAAAACGCATGAGACTTGTAGTTTTCAGAAATGTTTTCATTTTTGATGAGACGCTTAATGAAAGAAGTTTAATCGCCGGCAATCGAAAACCCGCGAGTCCCCGTAAATCCCAGGCTTGGCCCGTAGAGTCGAATGTATACAAAGAAAGTACCCAGGGAGTAAACTCATTTCCCGAACGATTTTTTAAATTATTATTTTACCACTAAAGCCCATGAGACTTGTAGTTTTTAAAAATGTTTTCATTTTTGATGAGACGCTGAATAAAAGAAGTTTAAACGCCGGCAAACGAAAACCCTCGACTTCCCGTAAATCCCGGACTCGGCCCGTATAGTCAAAAGTATACAAAGAAAGTACCCAGGGAGTAAACTCATTTCCCGAACGATTTTTTAAAATATTTTTTCACCACTAAAACGCATGAGAATTGTAGTTTTCAAAAATGTTTTCAATTTTGATGAGACGCTTAATAAAAGAAGTTTAATCGCCGGCAAACGAAAACCTGCCATTTCCCGTAAATCCCGGACTCGGCCCGTATAGTAAAGAAAGTACCCGGGATGTAAACTCATTTCCCGAACGATTTTTTAAATTATTATTTCACCACTAAATCCCATGAGACTTATAGTTTTTAAAAATGTTTTCATTTTTGATGAGACGCCGAATAAAAGAAGTTTAATCGCCGGCAAACGAAAACCCGCCATTTCCCGTAAACCCCGGACTCGGCCCGTATAGTCAAAAGTATACAAAGAAATTACCCAGGGAGTAAACTCATTTTCCGAACGATTTTTTAAATTATTATTTCACCACTAAAACCCATGAGACTTATAGTTTTTAAAAATGTTTTCATTTTTGATGAGACGCTTAATGAAAGTGGTTTAATCGCCAGCAAACGAAAACCCGCCATTTCCCGTAAACCCCGGACTCGGCCCGTATAGTCGAATGTATACAAAGAAAGTACCCTGTGAGTAAACGCATTTCCAAAACGATTTTTTAAATTATCTTTTCACCACTACAACGCATGAGACTTGTAGTTTTCAAAAATGTTTTCATTTTTGATGAGACGCTGAATAAAAGAAGTTTAATCGCCGGCAAACGAAAACCCGCCATTTCCCGTAAACCCCGGACTCGACCCGTATAGTCAAAAGTATACAGAGAAAGTACCCAGGGAGTAAACTCATTCCCCGAACGATTTTTTATATTATTTTTTTACCACTAAACGCATGAGACTTGTAGTTTTCAAAAATATTTTCATATTTGATGGGACGCTGAATAAAGGAAGTTTAATCGTCGGCCAACGAGAATCCGCGATTTCCCGTAAATCCCGGACTCGACCCGTATAGTCAAAAGTATACAAAGAAAGTACCCAGGGAGTAAACTCATTTCCCGAACGATTTTTTGAATTACTTTTTCACCACTAAAACGCATGAGACTTGTAGTTTTCAAAAATGTTTTCATTTTTGATGAGACGCTTAATGAAAGATGTTTAATCGCCGGAAAACGAAAACCCCGGGCTTGGCCCGTATAGTCGAATGTATACAAGGAAAGTACCCTGTGAGTAAACTCATTTCCAGAACGATTTTTTAAATTATTTTTTCACCAGTAAAACGCATGAGACTTGTAGTTTTCAGAAATGTTTTCATTTTTGATGAGACGCTTAATGAAAGAAGTTTAATCGCCGGCAATCGAAAACCCGCGATTCCCCGTAAATCCCAGGCTTGGCCCGTAGAGTCGAATGTATACAAAGAAAGTACCCTGTGAGTAAACTCAATTCCCGAACGATTTTTTAAATTATTTTTTCACCACTAAAACGCATGAGACTTGTAGTTTTCAGAAATGTTTTCATTTTTGACGAGACGCTTAATGAAAGTGGTTTAATCGCCAGCAAACGAAAACCTGCGATTTCCCGCAAATCCCGGGCTTGGCCCGTATAGTCGAATGTATACAAAGAAAGTACCCTGTGAGTAAACGCATTTCCAAAACGATTTTTTAAATTATCTTTTCACCACTAAAACGCATGAGACTTGTAGTTTTCAAAAATGTTTTCATTTTTGATGAGACGCTGAATAAAAGAAGTTTAATCGCCGGCAAACGAAAACCCGCCATTTCCCCTAAACCCCGGACTCGACCCGTATAGTCAAAAGTATACAGAGAAAGTACCCAGGGAGTAAACTCATTTCCCGAACGATTTTTTATATTATTTTTTTACCACTAAACGCATAAGACTTGTAGTTTTCAAAAATATTTTCATATTTGATGGGACGCTGAATAAAAGAAGTTTAATCGTCGGCCAACGAAAATCCGCGATTTCCCGTAAATCCCGGACTCGACCCGTATAGTCAAAAGTATACAAAGAAAGTACCCAGGGAGTAAACTCATTTCCCGAACGATTTTTTGAATTATTTTTTCACCACTAAAACGCATGAGATTTGTAGTTTTCAAAAATGTTTTCATTTTTGATGAGACGCTTAATGAAAGAGGTTTAATCGCCGGAAAACGAAAACCCCGGGCTTGGCGCGTATAGTCGAATGCATACAAGGAAAGTACCCTGTGAGTAAACTCAATTCCCGAACGATTTTTTAAATTATTTTTTCACCACTAAAACGCATGAGACTTGTAGTTTTCAGAAATGATTTCATTTTTGATGAGACGCTTAATGAAAGTGGTTTAATCGCCAGCAAACGAAAACCGGCGATTTCCCGTAAATCCCGGGCTTGGCCCGTATAGTCGAATGTATACAAAGAAAGTACCCTGTGAGTAAACTCATTTCCAAAACGATTTTTTAAATTATCTTTTCACCACTAAAACGCATGAGACTTGTAGTTTTCAAAAATGTTTTCATTTTTGATGAGACGCTGAATAAAAGAAGTTTAATCGCGGGCAAACGAAAACCCCCCATTTCCCGTAAACCCCGGACTCGACCCGTATAGTCAAAAGTATACAAAGAAAGTACCAAGGGAGTAAACTCATTTCCCGAACGATTTTTTATATTATTTTTTTACCACTAAACGCATGAGACTTGTAGTTTTCAAAAATATTTTCATATTTGACGGGACGCTGAATAAAAGAAGTTTATTCGCCGGCAAACAAAAATCCGCGATTTTCCGTAAATCCCGGACTCGGCCCGTATAGTCAAAAGTATACAAAGAAAGTACCCAGGGAGTAAACTCATTTCCCGAACGATTTTTTAAATTATTTTTTCACCACTAAAACGCATGAGACTTGTAGTTTTTAAAAATGTTTTCATTTTTGATGAGACGCTTAATAAAAGAGGTTTAATCGCCGACAAACGAAATCCCGCGTTTTCCCGTAAATCCGGGGCTTGGCCCGTATAGTCGAATGTATACAAAGAAAGTACCCAGGGAGTAAACTCATTTCCCGAACGATTTTTTAAATTTTTTTTTCACCACTAAAACGCATGAGACTTGTAGTTTTCAAAAATGTTTTCATTTTTGATGAGACGCTTAATGACAGAGGTTTAATCGCCGGAAAACGAAAACCCGCGATTTCCTGTAAATCCCGGGCTTGGCCCGTATAGTCGAATGTATACAAAGAAAGTACTCTGTGAGTAAACTCATTTCCAGAACGATTTTTTAAATTATTTTTTCACCACTAAAACGCATAAGACTTGTAGTTTTTAAAAATGTTTTCATTTTTGATGAAACGCTGAATAAAAGAAGTTTAATCGTCGGCAAACGAAAACCCGCGATTGCCCGTAAATCCCGGCTTGGCCCGTATAGTCAAAAGTATACAAAGAAAGTACCCAGGGAGTAAACTCATTTCCCGAACGATTTTTTAAATTATTTTTTCACCACTAAAACGCATGAGACTTGTAGTTTTCAAAAATGTTTTTATTTTTGATGAGACGCTTAATGAAAGAGGTTTAATCTCCGACAAACGAAATCCCGCGTTTTCCCGTAAATCCGGGGCTTGGCCCGTATAGTCGAATGTATACAAAGAAAGTACCCAGGGAGTAAACTCATTTCCCGAACGATTTTTTAAATTTTTTTTTCACCACTAGAACGCATGAGACTTGTAGTTTTCAAAAATGTTTTCATTTTTGATGAGACGCTTAATGACAGAGGTTTAATCGCCGGAAAACGAAAACCCGCGATTTCCTGTAAATCCCGGGCTTGGCCCGTATAGTCGAATGTATACAAAGAAAGTACCCTGTGAGTAAACTCATTTCCAGAACGATTTTTTAAATTATTTTTTCACCACTAAAACGCATAAGACTTGTAGTTTTTAAAAATGTTTTCATTTTTGATGAAACGCTGAATAAAAGAAGTTTAATCGTCGGCAAACGAAAACCCGCGATTGCCCGTAAATCCCGGCTTGGCCCGTATAGTCAAAAGTATACAAAGAAAGTACCCAGGGAGTAAACTCATTTCCCGAACGATTTTTTAAATTATTTTTTCACCACTAAAACGCATGAGACTTGTAGTTTTTAAAAATGTTATCATTTTTGATGAGACACTGAATAAAAGCAGTTTAATCGCCGGCAAACGAAAACCTGCGATTTCCCGTAAATCCCGGACTTGGCCCGTATAGTCAAAAGTATACAAAGAAAGTACCCAGGGAGTAAACTCATTTCCAGAACGATTTTGTAAATTATTTTTTCACCACTAAAACGCATAAGACTTGTAGTTTTCAAAAATGTTTTCATTTTTGATGAGACACTGAATAAAAGAAGTTTAATCGCCGGCAAACGAAAACCCGCGATTTCCCGTAAATCCCGGGCTTGGCCCGTATAGTCAAAAGTATACAAAGAAAGTACCCAGGGTGTAAACTCATTTCCCGAACGATTTTTTAAATTACTTTTTCACCACTAAAACGCATGAGACATGTAGTTTTTAAAAATGTTTTCATTTTTGATGAGACGCTGAATAAAAGAAGTTTAATCGCCGGCAAACGAAAACCTGCGATTTCCCGTAAATTCTGGACTCGGCCCGTATAGTCAAAAGTATACAAAGAAAGTACCCAGGGAGTAAACTCATTTCCCAAACGATTTTTTAAATTTTTATTTCACCACTAAAACCCATGAGTAGTTTTCATAAATGTTTTCGTTTTTGATGAGACGCTGAATAAAAGAAGTTTAATCGACGGCAAACGAAAACCTGCGATTTCCCGTAAATCCCGGACTCGACCCGTATAGTCAAAAGTATACAAAGAAAGTACCCAGGGAGTAAACTCATTTCCCGAACGATTTTTTGAATTATTTTTTCACCACTAAAACGCATGAGATTTGTAGTTTTCAAAAATGTTTTCATTTTTGATGAGACGCTTAATGAAAGAGGTTTAATCGCCGGAAAACGAAAACCCCGGGCTTGGCCCGTATAGTCGAATGTATACAAGGAAAGTACCCTGTGAGTAAACTCATTTCCACAACGATTTTTTAAATTATTTTTTCACCACTAAAACGCATGAGACTTGTAGTTTTCAGAAATGTTTTCATTTTTGATGAGACGCTTAATGAAAGAAGTTTAATCGCCGGCAATCGAAAACCCGCGATTTCCCGTAAATCCCGGGCTTGGCCCGTAGAGTCGAATGTATACAAAGAAAGTACCCTGTGAGTAAACTCAATTCCCGAACGATTTTTTAAATTATTTTTTCACCACTAAAACGCATAAAACTTGTAGTTTTCAGAAATGTTTTCATTTTTGATGAGACGCTTAATGAAAGTGGTTTAATCGCCAGCAAACGAAAACCGGCGATTTCCCGTAAATCCCGGGCTTGGCCCGTATAGTCGAATGTATACAAAGAAAGTACCCTGTGAGTAAACTCATTTCCAAAACGATTTTTTAAATTATCTTTTCACCACTAAAACGCATGAGACTTGTAGTTTTCAAAAATGTTTTCATTTTTGATGAGACGCTGAATAAAAGAAGTTTAATCGCCGACAAACGAAATCCCGCGTTTTCCCGTAAATCCGGGGCTTGGCCCGTATAGTCGAATGTATACAAAGAAAGTACCCAGGGAGTAAACTCATTTCCCGAACGATTTTTTAATTTTTTTTCACCACTAAAACGCATGAGACTTGTAGTTTTCAAAAATGTTTTCATTTTTGATGAGACGCTTAATGACAGAGGTTTAATCGCCGGAAAACGAAAACCCGCGATTTCCTGTAAATCCCGGACTCGGCCCGTATAGTCAAAAGTATACAAAGAAAGTACCCAGGGAGTAAACTCATTTCCCGAACGATTTTTTAAATTATTTTTTCACCACTAAAACGCATGAGACTTGTAGTTTTCAAAAATGTTTTCATTTTTGATGAGACGCTTAATAAAAGAGGTTTAATCGCCGACAAACGAAATCCCGCGTTTTCCCGTAAATCCGGGGCTTGGCCCGTATAGTCGAATGTATACAAAGAAAGTACCCAGGGAGTAAACTCATTTCCCGAACGATTTTTTAATTTTTTTTCACCACTAAAACGCATGAGACTTGTAGTTTTCAAAAATGTTTTCGTTTTTGATGAGACGCTTAATGACAGAGGTTTAATCGCCGGAAAACGAAAACCCGCGATTTCCTGTAAATCCCGGGCTTGGCCCGTATAGTCGAATGTATACAAAGAAAGTACTCTGTGAGTAAACTCATTTCCAGAACGATTTTTTAAATTATTTTTTCACCACTAAAACGCATAAGACTTGTAGTTTTTAAAAATGTTTTCATTTTTGATGAAACGCTGAATAAAAGAAGTTTAATCGTCGGCAAACGAAAACCCGCGATTGCCCGTAAATCCCGGCTTGGCCCGTATAGTCAAAAGTATACAAAGAAAGTACCCAGGGAGTAAACTCATTTCCCGAACGATTTTTTAAATTATTTTTTCACCACTAAAACGCATGAGACTTGTAGTTTTCAAAAATGTTTTCATTTTTGATGAGACGCTTAATGAAAGAGGTTTAATCGCCGACAAACGAAATCCCGCGTTTTCCCGTAAATCCGGGGCTTGGCCCGTATAGTCGAATGTATACAAAGAAAGTACCCAGGAAGTAAACTCATTTCCCGAACGATTTTTTAAATTTTTTTTTCACCACTAAAACGCATGAGACTTGTAGTTTTCAAAAATGTTTTCATTTTTGATGAGACGCTTAATGACAGAGGTTTAATCACCGGAAAACGAAAACCCGCGATTTCCTGTAAATCCCGGGATTGGCCCGTATAGTCGAATGTATACAAAGAAAGTACCCTGTGAGTAAACTCATTTCCAGAACGATTTTTTAAATTATTTTTTCACCACTAAAACGCATAAAACTTGTAGTTTTCAAAAATGTTTTCATTTTTGATGAGACGCTGAATAAAAGAAGTTTAATCTCCGGCAAACGAAAACCTGCGATTTCCCGTAAATTCTGGATTCGGCCCGTATAGTCAAAAGTATACAAAGAAAGTACCCAGGGAGTAAACTCATTTCCCAAACGATTTTTTAAATTTTTATTTCACCACTAAAACCCATGAGTAGTTTTAAAAAATGTTTTCATTTTTGATGAGACGCTGAATAAAAAAAGTTTAATCGCCGGCAAACGAAAACCTGCGATTTCCCGTAAATCCCGGACTCGGCCCGTATAGTCAAAAGTATACAAAGAAAGTACCCAGGGTGTAAACTCATTTCCCGAACGATTTTTTGAATTATTTTTTCACCACTAAAACGCATGAGATTTGTAGTTTTCAAAAATGTTTTCATTTTTGATGAGACGCTTAATGAAAGAGGTTTAATCGCCGGAAAACGAAAACCTGCGATTCCCCGTAAATCCCGTACTCGGCCCGTATAGTCAAAAGTATACAAAGAAAGTACCCAGGGAGTAAACTCATTTCCCAAACGATTTTTTAAATTATTATTTCACCACTAAAGCCCATGAGACTTGTAGTTTTCAAAAATGTTTTCATTTTTGATGAGACGCTGAATAAAAGAAGTTTAAACGTCGGCAAACGAAAACCTGCGATTTCCCGTAAATCCCGGACTCGGCCCGTATAGTCAAAAGTATACAAAGAGAGTACCCAGGGTGTAAACTCATTTCCCGAACGATTTTTTAAATTATTTTTGCACCACTAAAACGCATGAGACTTGTAGTTTTTAAAAATGTTTTCATTCTTGATGAGACGCTGAATAAAAGAAGTTTAATCGCCAGCAAACGAAAACCTGCGATTTCCCGTAAATCCCGCACTCGGCCCGTATAGTCAAAAGTATACAAAGAAAGTTACCAGGGAGTAAACTCATTTCCCAAACTATTTTTAAATTATTATTTCACCACTAAAACGCATGAGACTTGTAGTTTTCAGAAATGTTTTCATTTTTGATGAGACGCTTAATGAAAGTGGTTTAATCGCTGGCAAACGAAAACCCGCGATTTCCCGTAAATCCCGGGCTTGGCCCGTGTAGTCGAATGTATACAAAGAAAGTACCCTGAGTTTACTCCCTGGGTACTTTCTTTGTATACTTTTGACTATACGGGCCGAGTCCGGGATTTACGGGAAATCGCAGGTTTTCGTTTGCCGGCGATTAAACTGCTTTTATTCAGCGTCTCATCAAAAATGAAAACATTTTTGAAAACTACAAGTCTTATACGTTTTAGTGGTGAAAAAATAATTTAAAAAATCGTTCTGCAAATGAGTTTGCTCACAGGGTACTTTCTTTGTATACATTCGGCTATACGGGCCAAGCCCCGGATTTACGGGAAAACCCGGGATTTTGTTTGCCGGCGATTAAACCTCTTTCATTAAGCGTCTCATCAAAAATGAAAACATTTTTGAAAACTACAAGTCTCATGCGTTTTAGTGGTGAAAAAATAATTTAAAAAATCGTTCGTGAAATGAGTTTACTCCCTGGGTACTTTCTTTGTATACTTTTGACTATACGGGCCGAGTCCGGGATTTACGGGAAATCGCGGATTTTCGTTTGCCGGCGATTAAACCTCTTTCATTAAGCGTCTCATCAAAAATGAAAACATTTTTGAAAACTACAAGTCTCATGCGTTTTAGTGGTGAAAGAAAAATTTAAAAAATCGTTCGGGAAATGATTTTACTACCTGGGTACTTTCTTTGTATACTTTTGACTATGCGGGCCAAGCCGGGATTTACGGAAAATCGCGGGTTTTCGTTTGCCGGCGATTATACTTCTTTTGTTCAGCGTCTCATTAAAAATGAAAACATTTTTGAAAACTACAAGTCTCATGCGTTTTAGTGGTGAAAAGATAATTTAAAAAATCGTTTTGGAAATGAGTTTACTCACAGGGTACTTTCTTTGTATACATTCGACTATACGGCCCAAGCCCGGAATTTACGGGAAATCGTGGGTTTTCGTTTGCTGGCGATTATACCACTTTCATTAAGCGTCTTATCAAAAATGAAAACATTTCTGAAAACTACAAGTTTCATGCGTTTTAGTGGTGAGAAATTAATTTAAAAAATCGTTCGGGAAATGAGTTTACTCACAGGGTACTTTCTTTGTATACATTTGACTATACGGGCCAAGCCCGGGATTTACGGGAAATCGCGGGTTTTCGTTTGCCGGCGATTAAACTTCTTTCATTAACCGTCTCATCAAAAATGAAAACATTTTTGAAAACTACAAGTCTCATGCGTTTTAGTGATGAAAAAAAAATTAAAAAATCGTTCGGGAAATACGTTTACTCCCTGGGTACTTTCTTTGTATACATTCGACTATATGGGCCAAGCCCGGGATTTACGGGAAATCGCGGGATTTCGTTTGCCGGCGATGAAACCTCTTTCATTAAGCGTCTCATCAAAAATGAAAACATTTTTGAAAACTACAAGTCTCATGCGTTTTAGTGGTGAAAAAATAATTTAAAAAATCGTTCGGGAAATAAGTTTACTCCCTGGGTACTTTCTTTGTATACTTTTGACTATGCGGGCCAAACCCGGGATTTACGGGAAATCGCGGGTTTTCGTTTGACGGCGATTAAACTTCTTTTATTCAGCGTTTCATCAAAAATGAAAACATTTTTAAAAACTACAAGTCTTATACGTTTTAGTGGTGAAAAAATAATTTAAAAAATCGTTCTGGAAATGAGTTTACTCACAGGGTACTTTCTTTGTATACATTGGACTATCCGGGCCAAGCCCGGGATTTACGGGAAATCGCGGGTTTTCGTTTTCCGGCGATTAAACCTCTTTCATTAAGCATCTCATCAAAAATGAAAACATTTTTGAAAACTACAAGTCTCATGCGTTTTAGTGGTGAAAAAAAATTTAAAAAATCGTTCGGGAAATGAGTTTACTCCCTGGGTACTTTCTTTGTATACATTCGACTATACGGGCCAAGCCCCGGATTTACGGGAAAACGCGGGATTTTGTTTGCCGGCGATTAAACCTTTTTCATTAAGCGTCTCATCAAAAATGAAAACATTTTTGAAAACTACAAGTCTCATGCGTTTTAGTGGTGAAAAAATAATTTAAAAAATCGTTCTGGAAATGAGTTTACTCACAGGGTACTTTCTTTGTATACATTCGACTATACGGGCCAAGCCCGGGATTTACGGGAAATCGCGGGTTTTCGTTTTCCGGCGATTAAACCTCTTTCATTAAGCATCTCATCAAAAATGAAAACATTTTTGAAAACTACAAGTCTCATGCGTTTTAGTGGTGAAAAAAAATTTAAAAAATCGTTCGGGAAATGAGTTTACTCCCTGGGTACTTTCTTTGTATACATTCGACTATACGGGCCAAGCCCCGGATTTACGGGAAAACGCGGGATTTTGTTTGCCGGCGATTAAACCTTTTTCATTAAGCGTCTCATCAAAAATGAAAACATTTTTGAAAACTACAAGTCTCATGCGTTTTAGTGGTGAAAAAATAATTTAAAAAATCGTTCGGGAATTGAGTTTACTCCCTGGGTACTTTCTTTGTATACTTTTGACTATACGGGCCGAGTCCGGGATTAACAGGAAATCGCGGATTTTCGTTTGCCGGCGATTAAACCTCTTTCATTAAGCGTCTCATCAAAAATGAAAACATTTTTGAAAACTACAAGTCTCATGCGTTTTAGTGGTGAAAAGATAATTTAAAAAATCGTTTCGGAAATGGGTTTACTCACAGGGTACTTTCTTTGTATACATTCGACTATACGGGCCAAGCCCGGGATTTACGGGAAATAGCGGGTTTTCGTTTGCTGGCGATTAAACCACTTTCATTAAGCGCCTTATCAAAAATGAAAACATTTCTGAAAACTACAAGTCTCATGCGTTTTAGTGGTAAAAAGATAATTTAAAAAATCGTTTTGGAAATGAGTTTACTCACAGGGTACTTTCTTTGTATACATTCGACTATACGGGCCAAGCCCGGGATTTACGGGAAATCGCGGGTTTTCGTTTGCTGGCGATTAAACCACTTTCATTAAGCGTCTTATCAAAAATGAAAACATTTCTGAAAACTACAAGTCTCATGCGTTTTAGTGGTGAAAAGATAATTTAAAAAATCCTTTTGAAAATGAGTTTACTCACAGGGTACTTTCTTTGTATACATTCGACTATACGCACCAAGCCCGGGATTTACGGGAAACCGCGGGTTTTCGTTTGCTGGCGATTAAACCACTTTCATTAAGGGTCTTATCAAAAATGAAAACATTTCTGAAAACTACAAGTCTCATGCGTTTTAGTGGTGAAAAAATAATTTAAAAAATCGTTCGGGAAATGAGTTTACTCACAGGGTACTTTCTTTGTATACATTTGACTATACGGCGCAAGCCCGGGATTTACGGGAAATCGCGGGTTTTCGTTTGCTGGCGATTAAACTTGTTTCATTAACCGTCTCATCAAAAATGAAAACATTTTTGAAAACTACAAGTCTCATGCGTTTTAGTGGTGAATAATAAAATTAAAAAATCGTTCGGGAAATAAGTTTACTCCCTGGGTATTTTCTTTGTATACATTCGACTATACGGGCCAAGCCCGGGATTTACGGGAAATTGCGGGATTTCGTTTGCCGGCGATTAAACCTCTTTCATTAAGCGTCTCATCAAAAATGAATACATTTTTGAAAACTACAAGTCTCATGCGTTTTAGTGGTGAAAAAATAATTTAAAAAATCGTTCGGGAAATGAGTTTACTCCCTGGGTACTTTCTTTGTATACTTTTGACTATGCGGGCCATGCCGGGATTTACGGGAAATCGCGGGTTTTCGTTTGCCGGCGTTTAAACTTCTTTTATTCAGCGTTTCATCAAAAATAAAAACATTTTTAAAAACTACAAGTCGTATACGTTTTAGTGGTGAAAAAAAAATTTAAAAAATCGTTCTGGAAATGAGTTTACTCACAGGGTACTTTCTTTGTATACATTCGACTATACGGGCCAAGCCCGGAATTTACGGGAAATCTCTGGTTTTCGTTTTCCGGCGATTAAACCTCTTTCATTAAGCGTCTCATCAAAAATGATAACATTTTTTAAAACTACAAGTCTCATGCGTTTTAGTGGTGAAAAAATAATTTAAAAAATCGTTCGGGAAATGAGTTTACTCCCTGGGTACTTGCTTTGTATACTTTTGACTATGCGGGCCATGCCGGGATTTACGGGAAATCGCGGGTTTTCGTTTGCCGGCGTTTAAACTTCTTTTATTCAGCGTTTCATCAAAAATAAAAACATTTTTAAAAACTACAAGTCGTATACGTTTTAGTGGTGAAAAAAAAATTTAAAAAATCGTTCTGGAAATGAGTTTACTCACAGGGTACTTTCTTTGTATACATTCGACTATACGGGCCAAGCCCGGAATTTACGGGAAATCTCTGGTTTTCGTTTTCCGGCGATTAAACCTCTTTCATTAAGCGTCTCATTAAAAATGATAACATTTTTGAAAACTACAAGTCTCATGCGTTTTAGTGGTGAAAAAATAATTTAAAAAATCGTTCGGGAAATGAGTTTACTCACAGGGTACTTTCTTTGTATACATTTGACTATACGGGCCAAGCCCAGGATTTACGGGAAATCGCGGGTTTTCGTTTGCCGGCGATTAAACTTGTTTCATTAACCGTCTCATCAAAAATGAAAACATTTTTGAAAACTACAAGTCTCATGCGTTTTAGTGGTGCAAAAAAAAATTAAATAATCGTTCGGGAAATAAGTTTACTCCCTGGGTACTTTCTTTGTATACATTCGACTATACGGGCCAAGCCCAGGATTTACGGGAAATCCCGGGATTTCGTTTGCCGGCGATTAAACTTCTTTTATTCAGCGTTTCATCAAAAATAAAAACATTTTTAAAAACTACAAGTCTTATACGATTTAGTGGTGAAAAAATAATTTAAAAAATCGTTCTGGAAATGAGTTTACTCACAGGGTACTTTCTTTGTATACATTCGACTATACGGGCCAAGCCCGGGATTTACGGGAAATCTCTGGTTTTCGTTTTCCGGCGATTAAACCTCTTTCATTAAGCGTCTCATCAAAAATGAAAACATTTTTGAAAACTACAAGTCTCATGCGTTTTAGTGGTGAAAAAATAATTTAAAAAATCGTTCCTGAAATGAGTTTACTTCCTGGGTACTTTCTTTGTATACTTTTGAATATGCGGGCCAAGCCGGGATTTACGGGAGATCGCGGGTTTTCGTTTGACGGCGATTAAACTTCTTTTATTCAGCGTTTCATCAAAAATGAAAACATTTTTAAAAACTACAAGTCTTATACGTTTTAGTGGTGAAAAAATAATTTAAAAAATTGTTCTGCAAATGAGTTTGCTCACAGGGTACTTTCTTTGTATACATTCGACTATACGGGCCAAGCCCGGGATTTGCGGGAAATCGCGGGTTTTCGTTTTCCGGCGATTAAACCTCTTTCATTAAGCGTCTCATCAAAAATGAAAACATTTTTGAAAAGTACAAGTCTCATGCGTTTTAGTGGTGAAAAAAAAATTTAAAAAATCGTTCGGGAAAGGAGTTTACTCCCTGGGTACTTTCTTTGTATACATTCGACTCTACGGGCCAAGCCCCGGATTTACGGGAAAACCCGGGATTTTGTTTGCCGGCGATTAAACCTCTTTCATTAAGCGTCTCATCAAAAATGAAAACATTTTTGAAAACTGCAAGTCTCATGCGTTTTAGTGGTGAAAAAATAATTTAAAAAATCGTTCGGGAAATGAGTTTACTCCCTGGGTACTTTCTTTGTATACTTTTGACTATACGGGCCGAGTCCGGGATGTACGGGAAATCGCGGATTTTCGTTTGCCGGCGATTAAACCTCTTTCATTAAGCGTCTCATCAAAAATGAAAACATTTTTGTAAACTACAAGTCTCATGCGTTTTAGTGTTGAAAAAATAATTTAAAAAATCGTTCGGGAAATGAGTTTACTACCTGGGTACTTTCTTTGTATACTTTTGACTATGCGGGCCAAGCCGGGATTTACGGGAAATCGCGGGTTTTCGTTTGCCGGCGATTAAACTTCTTTTGTTCAGCGTCTCATTAAAATTGAAAACATTTTTGAAAACTACAAGTCTCATGCGTTTTAGTGGTGAAAAGATAATTTAAAAAATCGTTTTGGAAATGAGGTTACTCACAGGGTACTTTCTTTGTATACATTCGACTATACGGGACAAGCCCGGAATTTACGGGAAATCGCGGGTTTTCGTTTGCTGGCGATTATACCACTTTCATTAAGCGTCTTATCAAAAATGAAAACAATTCTGAAAACTACAAGTTTCATGCGTTTTAGTGGTGAGAAATTAATTTAAAAAATCGTTCGGGAAATGAGTTTACTCACAGGGTACTTTCTTTGTATACTTTTGACTATGCGGGCCAAGCCGGGATTTACGGGAAATCGCGGGTTTTCGTTTGCCGGCCATTAAACCTCTTTCATTAAGCGTCTCATCAAAAATGAAAACATTTTTGAAAACTACAAGTCTCATGCGTTTTAGTGGTGAAAAAATAATTTAAAAAATCGTTCGGGAAATGAGTTTACTCCCTGGGTACTTTCTTTGTATACTTTTGACTATGCGGGCCAAGCCGGGATTTACGGGAAATCGCGGGTTTTCGTTTGACGGCGATTAAACTTCTTTTATTCAGCGTTTCATTAAAAATGAAAACATTTTTAAAAACTACAAGTCTTATACGTTTTAGTGGTGAAAAAATAATTTAAAAAATCGTTCCGGAAATGAGTTTACTCACAGGGTACTTTCTTTGTATACATTCGACTATACGGGCCAAGCCCGGGATTTACGGGAAATCGCGGGTTTTCGTTTTCCGGCGATTAAACCTCTTTCATTAAACATCTCATCAAAAATGAAAACATTTTTGAAAACTACAAGTCTCATGCGTTTTAGTGGTGAAAAAAAATTTAAAAAATCGTTCGGGAAATGAGTTTACTCCCTGGGTACTTTCTTTGTATACATTCGACTATACGGGCCAAGCCCCGGATTTACGGGAAAACGCGGGATTTTGTTTGCCGGCGATTAAACCTTTTTCATTAAGCGTCTCATCAAAAATGAAAACATTTTTAAAAACTACAAGTCTCATGCGTTTTAGTGGTGAAAAAATAATTTAAAAAATCGTTCGGGAAATGAGTTTACTCACAGGGTACTTTCTTTGTATACATTCGACTATACGGGCCAAGCCCGGGATTTACGGGAAATCGCGGGTTTTCCTTTGCTGGCGATTAAACCACTTTCATTAAGCGTCTTATCAAAAATGAAAACATTTCTGAAAACTACAAGTCTCATGCGTTTTAGTGGTGAAAAGATAATTTAAAAAATCGTTTTGGAAATGAGTTTACTCACAGGGTACTTTCTTTGTATACATTCGACTATACGGGCCAAGCCCGGGATTTACGGGAAATCGCGGGTTTTCGTTTGCTGGCGATTAAACCACTTTCATTAAGCGTCTTATCAAAAATGAAAACATTTCTGAAAACTACAAGTCTCATGCGTTTTAGTGGGGAAAAGATAATTTAAAAAATCGTTTTGAAAATGAGTTTACTTACAGGGTACTTTCTTTGTATACATTCGACTATACGGACCAAGCCCGGGATTTACGGGAAATCGCGGGTTTTCGTTTGCTGGCGATTAAACCACTTTCATTAAGCGTCTTATCAAAAATGAAAACATTTTTGAAAACTACAAGTCTCATGCGTTTTAGTGGTGAAAAAATAATTTAAAAAATCGTTCGGGAAATGAGTTTACTCACAGGGTACTTTCTTTGTATACATTTGACTATACGGGCCAAGCCCGGGATTTACGGGAAATCGCGGGTTTTCGTTTGCCGGCGATTAAACTTGTTTCATTAACCGTCTCATCAAAAATGAAAACATTTTTGAAAACTACAAGTCTCATGCGTTTTAGTGGTGAAAAATAAAATTAAAAAATCGTTCGGGAAATAAGTTTACTCCCTGGGTACTTTCTTTGTATACATTCGACTATACGGGCCAAGCCCGGGACTTACGGGAAATCGCGGGATTTCGTTTGCCGGCGATTAAACCTCTTTCATTAAGCGTCTCATCAAAAATGAATACATTTTTGAAAACTACAAGTCTCATGCGTTTTAGTGGTGAAAAAATAATTTAAAAAATCGTTCGGGAAATGAGTTTACTCCCTGGGTACTTTCTTTGTATACTTTTGACTATGCGGGCCATGCCGGGATTTACGGGAAATCGCGGGTTTTCGTTTGCCGGCGTTTAAACTTCTTTTATTCAGCGTTTCATCAAAAATAAAAACATTTTTAAAAACTACAAGTCTTATACGTTTTAGTGGTGAAAAAATAATTTAAAAAATCGTTCTGGAAATGAGTTTACTCACAGGGTACTTTCTTTGTATACATTCGACTACACGGGCCAAGCCCGGGATTTACGGGAAATCTCTGGTTTTCGTTTTCCAGCGATTAAACCTCTTTCATTAAGCGTCTCATCAAAAATGAAAACATTTTTGAAAACTACAAGTCTCATGCGTTTTAGTGGTGAAAAAATAATTTAAAAAATCGTTCGGGAAATGAGTTTACTCACAGGGTACTTTCTTTGTATGCATTTGACTATACGGGCCAAGCCCGGGATTTACGGGAAATCGCGGGTTTTCGTTTGCCGGCGATTAAACTTGTTTCATTAACCGTCTCCTCAAAAATGAAAACATTTTTGAAAACTACAAGTCTCATGCGTGTTAGTGGTGAAAAAAAAATTAAAAAATCGTTCGGGAAATAAGTTTACTTCCTGGGTACTTTCTTTGTATACATTCGACTATACGGGCTAAGCCCCGGATTTACGGGAAAACGCGGGATTTCGTTTGCCGGCGATTAAGCCTCTTTCATTAAGCGTCTCATCAAAAATGAATACATTTTTGAAAACTACAAGTCACATGCGTTTTAGTGGTGAAAAAATAATTTAAAAAATCGTTCGGGAAATGAGTTTACTCCCTGGGTACTTTCTTTGTATACTTTTGACTATGCGGGCCAAGCCGGGATTTACGGGAAATCGCGGGTTTTCGTTTGCCGGCGTTTAAACTTATTTTATTCAGCGTTTCATCAAAACTAAAAACATTATTAAAAACTACAAGTCTTATACGTTTTTGTGGTGGAAAAATAATTTAAAAAATCGTTCTGGAAATGAGTTTACTCACAGGGTACTTTCTTTGTATACATTCGACTATACGGGCCAAGCCCGGGATTTACGGGAAATCTCTGGTTTTCGTTTTCCGGCGATTAAACCTCTTTCATTGAGCGTCTCATCAAAAATGAAAACATTTTTGAAAACTACAAGTCTCATGCGTTTAGTGGTAAAAAAATAATATTAAAATTCGTTCGGGAAATGGGTTTACTCCCTGGGTACTTTCTTTGTATACTTTTGACTATACGGGCCAAGCCCGGGGTTTACGGGAAATGGCGGGTTTTCGTTTGCCGGCGATTAAACTTCTTTTATTCAGCGTCTCATCAAAAATGAAAACATTTTTGAAAACTACAAGTCTCATGCGCTTTAGTTGTGAAAAAATAATTTAAAAAATCGTTTTGGAAATGAGTTTACTCCCTGGCTACTTTCTTTGTATACATTCGACTATACGGCCAAGCCCGGTATTTACGGGAAATCGCGGGTTTTCGTTTGCTGGCGATTAAACCACTTTCATTAAGCGTCTTATCAAAAATGAAAACATTTCTGAAAACTACAAGTCTCATGCGTTTTAGTGGTGAAAAAATAATTTAAAAAATCGTTCGGGAAATGAGTTTACTCCCTGGGTACTTTCTTTGTATACTTTTGACTATGCGGGCCAAGCCGGGATTTACGGGAAATCGCGGGTTTTCGTTTGCCGGCGTTTAAACTTCTTTTAATCAGCGTTTCATCAAAAATAAAAACATTTTTAAAAACTACAAGTCTTATACGTTTTAGTGGTGAAAAAATATTTTAAAAAATCGTTCTGGAAATGAGTTTACTCACAAGGTACTTTCTTTGTATACATTCGACTATACGGGCCAAGCCCGGGATTTACGGGAAATCTCTGGTTTTCGTTTTCCGGCGATTAAACCTCTTTCATTAAGCGTCTCATCAAAAATGAAAACATTTTTGAAAACTACAAGTCTCATGCGTTTTAGCGGTGAAAAAATAATTTAAAAAATCGTTTTGGAAATGAGTTTACTCCCTGGGTACTTTCTTTGTATACATTCGACTATACGGGCCGAGTCAGGGATTTACGGGAAATCGCGAATTTTCGTTTGCCGGCGATTAAACTTCTTTTATTCAGCGTCCTATCAAATATGAAAATATTTTTGAAAACTACAAGTCTCATGCGTTTAGTGGTAAAAAAATAATATTAAAAAACGTTCGGGAAATGGGTTTACTCCCTGGGTACTTTCTTTGTATACTTTTGACTATACGGGCCAAGCCCGGGGTTTACGGAAAATGGCGGGTTTTCGTTTGCCGGCGATTAAACTTCTTTTATTCAGCGTCTCATCAAAAATGAATACATTTTTGAAAACTACAAGTCACATGCGTTTTAGTGGTGAAAAAATAATTTAAAAAATCGTTCGGGAAATGAGTTTACTCCCTGGGTACTTTCTTTGTATACTTTTGACTATGCGGGCCAAGCCGGGATTTACGGGAAATCGCGGGTTTTCGTTTGCCGGCGTTTAAACTTCTTTTATTCAGCGTTTCATGAAAAATAAAAACATTTTTAAAAACTACAAGTCTTATACGTTTTTGTGGTGAAAAAATAATTTAAAAAATCGTTCTGGAAATGAGTTTACTCACAGGGTACTTTCTTTGTATACATTCGACTATACGGGCCAAGCCCGGGATTTACGGGAAATCTCTGGTTTTCGTTTTCCGACGATTAAACCTCTTTCATTGAGCGTCTCATCAAAAATGAAAACATTTTTGAAAACTACAAGTCTCATGCGTTTAGTGGTAAAAAATAATATTAAAAATCGTTCGGGAAATAGGTTTACTCCCTGGGTACTTTCTTTGTATACTTTTGACTATACGGGCCAAGCCCGGGGTTTACGGGAAATGGCGGGTTTTCGTTTGCCGGCGATTAAACTTCTTTTATTCAGCGTCTCATCAAAAATGAAAACATTTTTGAAAACTACAAGTCTCATGCGCTTTAGTTGTGAAAAAATAATTTAAAAAATCGTTTTGGAAATGAGTTTACTCCCTGGGTACTTTCTTTGTATACATTCGACTATACGGCCAAGCCCGGTATTTACGGGAAATCGCGGGTTTTCGTTTGCTGGCGATTAAACCACTTTCATTAAGCGTCTTATCAAAAATGAAAACATTTCTGAAAACTACAAGTCTCATGCGTTTTAGTGGTGAAAAAATAATTTAAAAAATCGTTCGGGAAATGAGTTTACTCCCTGGGTACTTTCTTTGTATACTTTTGACTATGCGGGCCAAGCCGGGATTTACGGGAAATCGCGGGTTTTCGTTTGCCGGCGTTTAAACTTCTTTAATTCAGCGTTTCATCAAAAATAAAAACATTTTTAAAAACTACAAGTCTTATACGTTTTAGTGGTGAAAAAATATTTTAAAAAATTGTTCTGGAAATGAGTTTACTCACAGGGTACTTTCTTTGTATACATTCGACTATACGGGCCAAGCCCGGGATTTACGGGAAATCTCTGGTTTTCGTTTTCCGGCGATTAAACCTCTTTCATTAAGCGTCTCATCAAAAATGAAAACATTTTTGAAAACTACAAGTCTCATGCGTTTTAGCGGTGAAAAAATAATTTAAAAAATCGTTCGGGAAATGAGTTTACTCCCTGGGTACTTTCTTTGTATACTTTTGACTATACGGGCCGAGTCAGGGATTTACGGGAAATCGCGAATTTTCGTTTGCCGGCGATTAAACTTCTTTTATTCAGCGTCCTATCAAATATGAAAATATTTTTGAAAACTACAAGTCTCATGCGTTTAGTGGTAAAAAAATAATATTAAAAATCGTTCGGGAAATGGGTTTACTCCCTGGGTACTTTCTTTGTATACTTTTGACTATACGGGCCAAGCCCGGGGTTTACGGAAAATGGCGGGTTTTCGTTTGCCGGCGATTAAACTTCTTTTATTCAGCGTCTCATCAAAAATGAAAACATTTTTGAATACTACAAGTCTCATGCGCTTTAGTTGTGAAAAAATAATTTAAAAAATCGTTTTGGAAATGAGTTTACTCACAGGGTACTTTCTTTGTATACATTCGACTATACGGCCAAGCCCGGTATTTACGGGAAATCGGGGGTTTTCGTTTGCTGGCGATTAAACCACTTTCATTAAGCGTCTTATCAAAAATGAAAACATTTCTGAAAACTACAAGTCTCATGCGTTTTAGCGGTGAAAAAATAATTTAAAAAATCGTTCGGGAAATGAGTTTACTCCCTGGGTACTTTCTTTGTATACTTTTGACTATACGGGCCGAGTCAGGGATTTACGGGAAATCGCGAATTTTCGTTTGCCGGCGATTAAACTTCTTTTATTCAGCGTCCTATCAAATATGAAAATATTTTTGAAAACTACAAGTCTCATGCGTTTAGTGGTAAAAAAATAATATTAAAAATCGTTCGGGAAATGGGCTTACTCCCTGGGTACTTTCTTTGTATACTTTTGACTATACGGGCCAAGCCCGGGGTTTACGGAAAATGGCGGGTTTTCGTTTGCCGGCGATTAAACTTCTTTTATTCAGCGTCTCATCAAAAATGAATACATTTTTGAAAACTACAAGTCACATGCGTTTTAGTGGTGAAAAAATAATTTAAAAAATCGTTCGGGAAATGAGTTTACTCCCTGGGTACTTTCTTTGTATACTTTTGACTATGCGGGCCAAGCCGGGATTTACGGGAAATCGCGGGTTTTCGTTTGCCGGCGTTTAAACTTCTTTTATTCAGCGTTTCATCAAAAATGAATACATTTTTGAAAACTACAAGTCACATGCGTTTTAGTGGTGAAAAAATAATTTAAAAAATCGTTCGGGAAATGAGTTTACTCCCTGGGTACTTTCTTTGTATACTTTTGACTATGCGGGCCAAGCCGGGATTTACGGGAAATCGCGGGTTTTCGTTTGCCGGCGTTTAAACTTCTTTTATTCAGCGTTTCATCAAAAATAAAAACATTTTTAAAAACTACAAGTCTTATACGTTTTTGTGGTGAAAAAATAATTTAAAAAATCGTTCTGGAAATGAGTTTACTCACAGGGTACTTTCTTTGTATACATTCGACTATACGGGCCAAGCCCGGGATTTACGGGAAATCTCTGGTTTTCGTTTTCCGGCGATTAAACCTCTTTCATTGAGCGTCTCATCAAAAATGAAAACATTTTTGAAAACTACAAGTCTCATGCGTTTAGTGGTAAAAAAATAATATTAAAAATCGTTCGGGAAATGGGTTTACTCCCTGGGTACTTTCTTTGTATACTTTTGACTATACGGGCCAAGCCCGGGGTTTACGGGAAATGGCGGGTTTTCGTTTGCCGGCGATTAAACTTCTTTTATTCAGCGTCTCATCAAAAATGAAAACATTTTTGAAAACTACAAGTCTCATGCGCTTTAGTTGTGAAAAAATAATTTAAAAAATCGTTTTGGAAATGAGTTTACTCCCTGGGTACTTTCTTTGTATACATTCGACTATACGGCCAAGCCCGGTATTTACGGGAAATCGCGGGTTTTCGTTTGCTGGCGATTAAACCACTTTCATTAAGCGTCTTATCAAAAATGAAAACATTTCTGAAAACTACAAGTCTCATGCGTTTTAGTGGTGAAAAAATAATTTAAAAAATCGTTCGGGAAATGAGTTTACTCCCTGGGTACTTTCTTTGTATACTTTTGACTATACGGGCCGAGTCAGGGATTTACGGGAAATCGCGAATTTTCGTTTGCCGGCGATTAAACTTCTTTTATTCAGCGTCCTATCAAATATGAAAATATTTTTGAATACTACAAGTCTCATGCGTTTAGTGGTAAAAAAATAATATTAAAAATCGTTCGGGAAATGGGTTTACTCCCTGGGTACTTTCTTTGTATACTTTTGACTATACGGGCCAAGCCCGGGGTTTACGGAAAATGGCGGGTTTTCGTTTGCCGGCGATTAAACTTCTTTTATTCAGCGTCTCATCAAAAATGAAAACATTTTTGAAAACTACAAGTCTCATGCGCTTTAGTTGTGAAAAAATAATTTAAAAAATCGTTCGGGAAATGAGTTTACTCACAGGGTACTTTCTTTGTATACATTTGACTATACGGGCCAAGCCCGGGATTTACGGGAAATCGCGGGATTTCGTTTGCCGGCGATTAAACTTCTTTCATTCAGCGTCCCATCAAATATGAAAATATTTTTGAAAACTACAAGTCTCATGCGTTTAGTGGTAAAAAAAAAATATAAAAAATCGTTCGGGAAATGGGTTTACTCCATGGGTACTTTCTTTGTATACTTTTGACTATACGGGCCGAGTCCGGGGTTTACGGGAAATGGCGGGTTTTCGTTTGCCGGCGATTAAACTTCTTTTATTCAGCGTCTCATCAAAAATGAAAACATTTTTGAAAACTACAAGTCTCATGCGTTTTAGTGGTGAAAAGATAATTTAAAAAATCGTTTTGGAAATGAGTTTACTCACAGGGTACTTTCTTTGTATACATTCGACTATACGGGCCAAGCCCGGGATTTACGGGAAATCGCGGGTTTTCGTTTGCTGGCGATTAAACCACTTTCATTAAGCGTCTTATCAAAAATGTAAACATTTCTGAAAACTACAAGTCTCATGCGTTTTAGTGGTGAAAAAATAATTTAAAAAATCGTTCGGGAAATGAGTTTACTCACAGGGTACTTTCTTTGTATACATTTGACTATACGGGCCAAGCCCGGGATTTACGGGAAATCGCGGGTTTTCGTTTGCCGGCGATTAAACTTCTTTCATTAACCGTCTCATCAAAAATGAAAACATTTTTGAAAACTACAAGTCTCATGCGTTTTAGTGGTGAAAAAAAAATTAAAAAATCTTTCGGGAAATAAGTTTACTCCCTGGGTACTTTCTTTGTATACATTCGACTATACGGGCCAAGCCCGGGATTTACGGGAAATCGCGGATTTTCGTTTGCCGGCGATTAAACTTCTTTTATTCAGCGTTTCATCAAAAATGAAAACATTTTTAAAAACTACAAGTCTCATGCGTTTTAGTGGTGAAAAGATAATTTAAAAAATCGTTTTGGAAATGAGTTTACTCACAAGGTACTTTCTTTGTTTACATTCGACTATACGGGCCAAGCCCGGGATTTACGGGAAATCGTGGGTTTTCGTTTGCTGGCGATTAAACCACTTTCATTAAGCGTCTTATCAAAAATGAAAACATTTCTGAAAACTACAAGTCTCATGCGTTTTAGTGGTGAAAAAAAAATTAAAAAATCGTTCGGGAAATAAGTTTACTCCCTGGGTACTTTCTTTGTATACATTCGACTATACGGGCCAAGCCCGGGATTTACGGGAAATCGCGGGATTTCGTTTGCCGGCGATTAAACCTCTTTCATTAAGCGTCTCATCAAAAATGAAAACATTTTTGAAAACTACAAGTCTCATGCGTTTTAGTGGTGAAAAAATAATTTAAAAAATCGTTCGGGAAATGAGTTTACTCCCTGGGTACTTTCTTTGTATACTTTTGACTATGCAGGCCAAGCCGGGATTTACGGGAAATCGCGGATTTTCGTTTGCCGGCGATTAAACTTCTTTTATTCAGCGTTTCATCAAAAATGAAAAAATTTTTAAAAACTACAAGTCTTATACGTTTTAGTGGTGAAAAAATAATTTAAAAAATCGTTCTGGAAATGAGTTTACTCACAGGGTACTTTCTTTGTATACATTCGACTATACTGGCCAAGCCCGGGATTTACGGGAAATATCTGGTTTTCGTTTTCCGGCGATTAAACCTCTTTCATTAAGCGTCTCATCAAAAATGAAAACATTTTTGAAAACTACAAGTCTCATGCGTTTTAGCGGTGAAAAAATAATTTAAAAAATCGTTCGGGAAATGAGTTTACTCCCTGGGTACTTTCTTTGTATACTTTTGACTATACGGGCCGAGTCAGGGATTTACGGGAATTCGCGAATTTTCGTTTGCCGGCGATTAAACTTCTTTTATTCAGCGTCCTATCAAATATGAAAATATTTTTGAAAACTACAAGTCTCATGCGTTTAGTGGTAATAAAATAATATTAAAAATCGTTCGGGAAATGGATTTACTCCCTGGGTACTTTCTTTGTATACTTTTGACTATACGGGCCAAGCCCGGGGTGTACGGGAAATGGCGAGTTTTCGTTTGCCGGCGATTAAACTTCTTTTATTCAGCGTCTCATCAAAAATGAAAACATTTTTAAAAACTACAAGTCTCATGCGTTTTAGTGGTGAAAAGATAATTTAAAAAATCGTTTTGGAAATGAGTTTACTCACAGGGTACTTTCTTTGTATACATTCGACTATACGGGCCAAGCCCGGGATTTACGGGAAATCGCGGGTTTTCGTTTGCTGGCGATTAAACCACTTTCATTAAGCGTCTTATCAAAAATGTAAACATTTCTGAAAACTACAAGTCTCATGCGTTTTAGTGGTGAAAAAATAATTTAAAAAATCGTTCGGGAAATGAGTTTACTCACAGGGTACTTTCTTTGTATACATTTGACTATACGGGCCAAGCCCGGGATTTACGGGAAATCGCGGGTTTTCGTTTGCCGGCGATTAAACTTCTTTCATTAACCGTCTCATCAAAAATGAAAACATTTTTCAAAACTACAAGTCTCATGCGTTTTAGTGGTGAAAAAAAAATTAAAAAATCGTTCGGGAAATAAGTTTACTCCCTGGGTACTTTCTTTGTATACATTCGACTATACGGTCCAAGCCCGGGATTTACGGGAAATCGCGGGATTTCGTTTGCCGGCGATTAAACCTCTTTCATTAGGCGTCTCATCAAAAATGAAAACATTTTTGAAAACTACAAGTCTCATGCGTTTTAGTGGTGAAAAAATAATTTAAAAAATCGTTTGGGAAATGAGTTTACTCCCTGGGTACTTTCTTTGTATACTTTTGACTATGCGGGCCAAGCCGGGATTTACGGGAAATCGCGGATTTTCGTTTGCGGGCGATTAAACTTCTTTTATTCAGCGTTTCATCAAAAATGAAAACATTTTAAAAACTACAAGTCTCATGCGTTTTAGTGGTGAAAAGATAATTTAAAAAATCGTTGTGGAAATGAGTTTACTCACAAGGTACTTTCTTTGTATACATTCGACTATACGGGCCAAGCCCGGGATTTACGGGAAATCGTGGGTTTTTGTTTGCTGGCGATTAAACCACTTTCATTAAGCGTCTTATCAAAAATGAAAACATTTCTGAAAACTACAAGTCTCATGCGTTTTAGTGGTGAAAAAATAATTCAAAAAATCGTTCGGGAAATGAGTTTACTCACAGGGTACTTTCTTTGTATACATTTGACTATATGGGCCAAGCCCGGAATTTACGGGAAATCGCGGGTTTTCGTTTGCCGGCGATTAAACTTCTTTCATTAACCGTCTCATCAAAAATGAAAACATTTTTGAAAACTACAAGTCTCATGCGTTTTAGTGGTGAAAAAATAATTTAAAAAATCGTTCGGGAAATGAGTTTACTCCATGGGTACTTTCTTTGTATACTTTTGACTATGCGGGCCAAGCCCGGGCTTTACGGGAAATCTCTGGTTTTCGTTTTCCGGCGATTAAACCTCTTTCATTAAGCGTCTCATCAAAAATGAAAACATTTTTGAAAACTACAAGTCTCATGCGTTTTAGCGGTGAAAAAATAATTTAAAAAACCGTTCGGGAAATGAGTTTACTCCCTGGGTACTTTCTTTGTATACTTTTGACTATACGGGCCGAGTCAGGGATTTACGGGAATTCGCGAATTTTCGTTTGCCGGCGATTAAACTTCTTTTATTCAGCGTCCTATCAAATATGAAAATATTTTTGAAAACTACAAGTCTCATGCGTTTAGTGGTAAAAAAATAATATTAAAAATCGTTCGGGAAATGGGTTTACTCCATGGGTACTTTCTTTGTATACTTTTGACTATACCGGCCGAGTCCGGGGTTTACGGGAAATGGCGGGTTTTCGTTTGCCGGCGATTAAACTTCTTTTATTCAGCGTCTCATCAAAAATGAAAACATTTTTAAAAACTACAAGTCTCATGCGTTTTAGTGGTGAAAAGATAATTTAAAAAATCGTTTTGGAAATGAGTTTACTCACAGGGTACTTTCTTTGTATACATTCGACTATACGGGCGAAGCCCGGGATTTACGTGAAATCGCGGGTTTTCGTTTGCTGGCGATTAAACCACTTTCATTAAGCGTCTTATCAAAAATGTAAACATTTCTGAAAACTACAAGTCTCATGCGTTTTAGTGGTGAAAAAATAATTTAAAAAATCGTTCGGGAAATGAGTTTACTCACAGGGTACTTTCTTTGTATACATTTGACTATACGGGCCAAGCCCGGGATTTACGGGAAATCGCGGGTTTTCGTTTGCCGGCGATTAAACTTCTTTCATTAACCGTCTCATCAAAAATAAAAACATTTTTGAAAACTACAAGTCTCATGCGTTTTAGTGGTGAAAAAAAAATTAAAAAATCGTTCGGGAAATAAGTTTACTCCCTGGGTACTTTCTTTGTATACATTCGACTATACGGGCCAAGCCCGGGATTTACGGGAAATCGCGGATTTTCGTTTGCCGGCGATTAAACTTCTTTTATTCAGCGTTTCATCAAAAATGAAAACATTTTTAAAAACTACAAATCTCATGCGTTTTAGTGGTGAAAAGATAATTTAAAAAATCGTTTTGGAAATGAGTTTACTCACAAGGTACTTTCTTTGTTTACATTCGACTATACGGGCCAAGCCCGGGATTTACGGGAAATCGTGGGTTTTCGTTTGCTGGCGATTAAACCACTTTCATTAAGCGTCTTATCAAAAATGAAAACATTTCTGAAAACTACAAGTCTCATGCGTTTTAGTGGTGAAAAAATAATTCAAAAAATCGTTCGGGAAATGAGTTTACTCACAGGGTACTTTCTTTGTATACATTTGACTATATGGGCCAAGCCCGGAATTTACGGAAAATCGCGGGTTTTCGTTTGCCGGCGATTAAACTTCTTTCAATAACCGTCTCATCAAAAATGAAAACATTTTTGAAAACTACAAGTCTCATGCGTTTTAGTGGTGAAAAAAAAATTAAAAAATCGTTCGGGAAATAAGTTTACTCCCTGGGTACTTTCTTTGTATACATTCGACTATACGGGCCAAGCCCGGGATTTACGGGAAATCGCGGGATTTCGTTTGCCGGCGATTAAACCTCTTTCATTAAGCGTCTCATCAAAAATGAAAACATTTTTGAAAACTACAAGTCTCATGCGTTTTAGTTGTGAAAAAATAATTTAAAAAATCGTTTTGGAAATGAGTTTACTCACAGGGTACTTTCTTTGTATACATTCGACTATACGGCCAAGCCCGGTATTTACGGGAAATCGGGGGTTTTCGTTTGCTGGCGATTAAACCACTTTCATTAAGCGTCTTATAAAAAATGAAAACATTTCTGAAAACTACAAGTCTCATGCGTTTTAGTGGTGAAAAAATAATTTAAAAAATCGTTCGGGAAATGAGTTTACTCACAGGGTACTTTCTTTGTATACATTTGACTTTACGGGCCAAGCCCGGGATTTACGGGAAATGGCGGGTTTTCGTTTGCCGGCGATTAAACTTCTTTTATTCAGCGTCTCATCAAAAATGAAAACATTTTTAAAAACTACAAGTCTCATGCGTTTTAGTGGTGAAAAGATAATTTAAAAAATCGTTTTGGAAATGAGTTTACTCACAGGGTACTTTCCTTGTATACATTCGACTATACGGGCCAAGCCCGGGATTTACGGGAAATCGCGGGTTTTCGTTTGCTGGCGATTAAACCACTTTCATTAAGCGTCTTATCAAAAATGTAAACATTTCTGAAAACTACAAGTCTCATGCGTTTTAGTGGTGAAAAAATAATTCAAAAAATCGTTCGGGAAATGAGTTTACTCACAGGGTACTTTCTTTGTATACATTTGACTATATGGGCCAAGCCCGGAATTTACGGGAAATCGCGGGTTTTCGTTTGCCGGCGATTAAACTTCTTTCAATAACCGTCTCATCAAAAATGAAAACATTTTTGAAAACTACAAGTCTCATGCGTTTTAGTGGTGAAAAAAAAATTAAAAAATCGTTCGGGAAATAAGTTTACTCCCTGGGTACTTTCTTTGTATACATTCGACTATACGGGCCAAGCCCGGGATTTACGGGAAATCGCGGGATTTCGTTTGCCGGCGATTAAACCTCTTTCATTAAGCGTCTCATCAAAAATGAAAACATTTTTGAAAACTACAAGTCTCATGCGTTTTAGTGGTGAAAAAATAATTTAAAAAATCGTTCGGGAAATGAGTTTACTCCCTGGGTACTTTCTTTGTATACTTTTGACTATGCGGGCCAAGCCGGGATTTACGGGAAATCGCGGATTTTCGTTTGCCGGCGATTAAACTTCTTTTATTCAGCGTTTCATCAAAAATGAAAACATTTTTAAAAACTACAAGTCTCATGCGTTTAGTGGTAAAAAAATAATATTAAAAATCGTTCGGGAAATGGGTTTACTCCCTGGGTACTTTCTTTGTATACTTTTGACTATACGGGCCAAGCCCGGGGTTTACGGGAAATGGCGAGTTTTCGTTTGCCGGCGATTAAACTTCTTTTATTCAGCGTCTCATCAAAAATGAAAACATTTTTGAAAACTACAAGTCTCATGCGCTTTAGTTGTGAAAAAATAATTTAAAAAATCGTTTTGGAAATGAGTTTACTCACAGGGTACTTTCTTTGTATACATTCGACTATACGGCCAAGCCCGGTATTTACGGGAAATCGGGGGTTTTCGTTTGCTGGCGATTAAACCACTTTCATTAAGCGTCTTATCAAAAATGAAAACATTTCTGAAAACTACAAGTCTCATGCGTTTTAGTGGTGAAAAGAAAATTAAAAAATCGTTCGGGAAATAAGTTTACTCCCTGGGTACTTTCTTTGTATACATTCGACTATACGGGCCAAGCCCGGGATTTACGGGAAATCGCGGGATTTCGTTTGCCGGCGATTAAACCTCTTTCATTAGGCGTCTCATCAAAAATGAAAACATTTTTGAAAACTACAAGTCTCATGCGTTTTAGTGGTGAAAAAATAATTTAAAAAATCGTTCGGGAAATGAGTTTACTCCCTGGGCACTTTCTTTGTATACTTTTGACTATGCGGGCCAAGCCGGGATTTACGGGAAATCGCGGATTTTCGTTTGCCGGCGATTAAACTTCTTTTATTCAGCGTTTCATCAAAAATGAAAACATTTTTAAAAACTACAATCTCATGCGTTTAGTGGTAAAAAAATAATATTAAAAATCGTTCGGGAAATGGGTTTACTCCCTGGGTACTTTCTTTGTATACTTTTGACTATACGGGCCAAGCCCGGGGTTTACGGGAAATGGCGAGTTTTCGTTTGCCGGCGATTAAACTTCTTTTATTCAGCGTCTCATCAAAAATGAAAACATTTTTGAAAACTACAAGTCTCATGCGCTTTAGTTGTGAAAAAATAATTTAAAAAATCGTTTTGGAAATGAGTTTACTCACAGGGTACTTTCTTTGTATACATTCGACTATACGGCCAAGCCCGGTATTTACGGGAAATCGGGGGTTTTCGTTTGCTGGCGATTAAACCACTTTCATTAAGCGTCTTATCAAAAATGAAAACATTTCTGAAAACTACAAGTCTCATGCGTTTTAGTGGTGAAAAAATAATTTAAAAAATCGTTCGGGAAATGAGTTTACTCACAGGGTACTTTCTTTGTATACATTTGACTATACGGGCCAAGCCCGGGACTAAGGGGAAATCGCAGGATTTCGTTTGCCGGCGATTAAACTTCTTTTATTCAGCGTCCCATCAAATATGAAAATATTTTTGAAAACTACAAGTCTCATGCGTTTAGTGGTAAAAAAAAAATATAAAAAATCGTTCGGGAAATGGGTTTACTCCATGGGTACTTTCTTTGTATACTTTTGACTATACGGGCTGAGTCCGGGGTTTACGGGAAATGGCGGGTTTTCGTTTGCCGGCGATTAAACTTCTTTTATTCAGCGTCTCATCAAAAATGAAAACATTTTTAAAAACTACAAGTCTCATGCGTTTTAGTGGTGAAAAGATAATTTAAAAAATCGTTTTGGAAATGAGTTTACTCACAGGGTACTTTCTTTGTATACATTCGACTATACGGGCCAAGCCCGGGATTTACGGGAAATCGCGGGTTTTCGTTTGCTGGCGATTAAACCACTTTCATTAAGCGTCTTATCAAAAATGTAAACATTTCTGAAAACTACAAGTCTCATGCGTTTTAGTGGTGAAAAAATAATTTAAAAAATCGTTCGGGAAATGAGTTTACTCACAGGGTACTTTCTTTGTATACATTTGACTATACGGGCCAAGCCTGGGATTTACGGGAAATCGCGGGTTTTCGTTTGCCGGCAATTAAACTTCTTTCATTAACCGTCTCATCAAAAATGAAAACATTTTTGAAAACTACAAGTCTCATGCGTTTTAGTGGTGAAAAAAAAATTAAAAAATCGTTCGGGAAATAAGTTTACTCCCTGGGTACTTTCTTTGTATACATTCGACTATACGGGCCAAGCCCGGGATTTACGGGAAATCGCGGGATTTCGTTTGCCGGCGATTAAACCTCTTTCATTAGGCGTCTCATCAAAAATGAAAACATTTTTGAAAACTACAAGTCTCATGCGTTTTAGTGGTGAAAAAATAATTTAAAAAATCGTTCGGGAAATGAGTTTACTCCCTGGGTACTTTCTTTGTATACTTTTGACTATGCGGGCCAAGCCGGGATTTACGGGAAATCGCGGATTTTCGTTTGCCGGCGATTAAACTTCTTTTATTCAGCGTTTCATCAAAAATGAAAACATTTTTAAAAACTACAAGTCTCATGCGTTTTAGTGGTGAAAAGATAATTTAAAAAATCGTTGTGGAAATGAGTTTACTCACAAGGTACTTTCTTTGTATACATTCGACTATACGGGCCAAGCCCGGGATTTACGGGAAATCGTGGGTTTTCGTTTGCTGGCGATTAAACCACTTTCATTAAACGTCTTATCAAAAATGAAAACATTTCTGAAAACTACAAGTCTCATGCGTTTTAGTGGTGAAAAAATAATTTAAAAAATCGTTCGGGAAATGAGTTTACTCACAGGGTACTTTCTTTGTATACATTTGACTATACGGGCCAAGCCTGGGATTTACGGGAAATCGCGGGTTTTCGTTTGCCGGCAATTAAACTTCTTTCATTAACCGTCTCATCAAAAATGAAAACATTTTTGAAAACTACAAGTCTCATGCGTTTTAGTGGTGAAAAAAAAATTAAAAAATCGTTCGGGAAATAAGTTTACTCCCTGGGTACTTTCTTTGTATACATTTGACTATACGGGCCAAGCCTGGGATTTACGGGAAATCGCGGGTTTTCGTTTGCCGGCAATTAAACTTCTTTCATTAACCGTCTCATCAAAAATGAAAACATTTTTGAAAACTACAAGTCTCATGCGTTTTAGTGGTGAAAAAAAAATTAAAAAATCGTTCGGGAAATAAGTTTACTCCCTGGGTACTTTCTTTGTATACATTCGACTATACGGGCCAAGCCCGGGATTTACGGGAAATCGCGGGATTTCGTTTGCCGGCGATTAAACCTCTTTCATTAGGCGTCTCATCAAAAATGAAAACATTTTTGAAAACTACAAGTCTCATGCGTTTTAGTGGTGAAAAAATAATTTAAAAAATCGTTCGGGAAATGAGTTTACTCCCTGGGTACTTTCTTTGTATACTTTTGACTATGCGGGCCAAGCCGGGATTTACGGGAAATCGCGGATTTTCGTTTGCCGGCGATTAAACTTCTTTTATTCAGCGTTTCATCAAAAATGAAAACATTTTTAAAAACTACAAGTCTCATGCGTTTTAGTGGTGAAAAGATAATTTAAAAAATCGTTGTGGAAATGAGTTTACTCACAAGGTACTTTCTTTGTATTCATTCGACTATACGGGCCAAGCCCGGGATTTACGGGAAATCGTGGGTTTTCGTTTGCTGGCGATTAAACCACTTTCATTAAGCGTCTTATCAAAAATGAAAACATTTCTGAAAACTACAAGTCTCATGCGTTTTAGTGGTGAAAAAATAATTCAAAAAATCGTTCGGGAAATGAGTTTACTCACAGGGTACTTTCTTTGTATACATTTGACTATATGGGCCAAGCCCGGAATTTACGGGAAATCGCGGGTTTTCGTTTGCCGGCGATTAAACTTCTTTTATTCAGCGTCTCATCAAAAATGAAAACATTTTTAAAAACTACAAGTCTCATGCGTTTTAGTGGTGAAAAGATAATTTAAAAAATCGTTTTGGAAATGAGTTTACTCACAGGGTACTTTCCTTGTATACATTCGACTATACGGGCCAAGCCCGGGATTTACGGGAAATCGCGGGTTTTCGTTTGCTGGCGATTAAACCACTTTCATTAAGCGTCTTATCAAAAATGTAAACATTTCTGAAAACTACAAGTCTCATGCGTTTTAGTGGTGAAAAAATAATTCAAAAAATCGTTCGGGAAATGAGTTTACTCACAGGGTACTTTCTTTGTATACATTTGACTATATGGGCCAAGCCCGGAATTTACGGGAAATCGCGGGTTTTCGTTTGCCGGCGATTAAACTTCTTTCAATAACCGTCTCATCAAAAATGAAAACATTTTTGAAAACTACAAGTCTCATGCGTTTTAGTGGTGAAAAAAAAATTAAAAAATCGTTCGGGAAATAAGTTTACTCCCTGGGTACTTTCTTTGTATACATTCGACTATACGGGCCAAGCCCGGGATTTACGGGAAATCGCGGGATTTCGTTTGCCGGCGATTAAACCTCTTTCATTAAGCGTCTCATCAAAAATGAAAACATTTTTGAAAACTACAAGTCTCATGCGTTTTAGTGGTGAAAAAATAATTTAAAAAATCGTTCGGGAAATGAGTTTACTCCCTGGGTACTTTCTTTGTATACTTTTGACTATGCGGGCCAAGCCGGGATTTACGGGAAATCGCGGATTTTCGTTTGCCGGCGATTAAACTTCTTTTATTCAGCGTTTCATCAAAAATGAAAACATTTTTAAAAACTACAAGTCTCATGCGTTTAGTGGTAAAAAAATAATATTAAAAATCGTTCGGGAAATGGGTTTACTCCCTGGGTACTTTCTTTGTATACTTTTGACTATACGGGCCAAGCCCGGGGTTTACGGGAAATGGCGAGTTTTCGTTTGCCGGCGATTAAACTTCTTTTATTCAGCGTCTCATCAAAAATGAAAACATTTTTGAAAACTACAAGTCTCATGCGCTTTAGTTGTGAAAAAATAATTTAAAAAATCGTTTTGGAAATGAGTTTACTCACAGGGTACTTTCTTTGTATACATTCGACTATACGGCCAAGCCCGGTATTTACGGGAAATCGGGGGTTTTCGTTTGCTGGCGATTAAACCACTTTCATTAAGCGTCTTATCAAAAATGAAAACATTTCTGAAAACTACAAGTCTCATGCGTTTTAGTGGTGAAAAAAAAATTAAAAAATCGTTCGGAAAATAAGTTTACTCCCTGGGTACTTTCTTTGTATACATTCGACTATACGGGCCAAGCCCGGGATTTACGGGAAATCGCGGGATTTCGTTTGCCGGCGATTAAACCTCTTTCATTAGGCGTCTCATCAAAAATGAAAACATTTTTGAAAACTACAAGTCTCATGCGTTTTAGTGGTGAAAAAATAATTTAAAAAATCGTTCGGGAAATGAGTTTACTCCCTGGGTACTTTCTTTGTATACTTTTGACTATGCGGGCCAAGCCGGGATTTACGGGAAATCGCGGATTTTCGTTTGCCGGCGATTAAACTTCTTTTATTCAGCGTTTCATCAAAAATGAAAACATTTTTAAAAACTACAATCTCATGCGTTTAGTGGTAAAAAAATAATATTAAAAATCGTTCGGGAAATGGGTTTACTCCCTGGGTACTTTCTTTGTATACTTTTGACTATACGGGCCAAGCCCGGGGTTTACGGGAAATGGCGAGTTTTCGTTTGCCGGCGATTAAACTTCTTTTATTCAGCGTCTCATCAAAAATGAAAACATTTTTGAAAACTACAAGTCTCATGCGCTTTAGTTGTGAAAAAATAATTTAAAAAATCGTTTTGGAAATGAGTTTACTCACAGGGTACTTTCTTTGTATACATTCGACTATACGGCCAAGCCCGGTATTTACGGGAAATCGGGGGTTTTCGTTTGCTGGCGATTAAACCACTTTCATTAAGCGTCTTATCAAAAATGAAAACATTTCTGAAAACTACAAGTCTCATGCGTTTTAGTGGTGAAAAAATAATTTAAAAAATCGTTCGGGAAATGAGTTTACTCACAGGGTACTTTCTTTGTATACATTTGACTATACGGGCCAAGCCCGGGACTAAGGGGAAATCGCAGGATTTCGTTTGCCGGCGATTAAACTTCTTTTATTCAGCGTCCCATCAAATATGAAAATATTTTTGAAAACTACAAGTCTCATGCGTTTAGTGGTAAAAAAAAAATATAAAAAATCGTTCGGGAAATGGGTTTACTCCATGGGTACTTTCTTTGTATACTTTTGACTATACGGGCTGAGTCCGGGGTTTACGGGAAATGGCGGGTTTTCGTTTGCCGGCGATTAAACTTCTTTTATTCAGCGTCTCATCAAAAATGAAAACATTTTTAAAAACTACAAGTCTCATGCGTTTTAGTGGTGAAAAGATAATTTAAAAAATCGTTTTGGAAATGAGTTTACTCACAGGGTACTTTCTTTGTATACATTCGACTATACGGGCCAAGCCCAGGATTTACGGGAAATCGCGGGTTTTCGTTTGCTGGCGATTAAACCACTTTCATTAAGCGTCTTATCAAAAATGTAAACATTTTTGAAAACTACAAGTCTCATGCGTTTTAGTGGTGAAAAAATAATTTAAAAAATCGTTCGGGAAATGAGTTTACTCACAGGGTACTTTCTTTGTATACATTTGACTATACGGGCCAAGCCTGGGATTTACGGGAAATCGCGGGTTTTCGTTTGCCGGCAATTAAACTTCTTTCATTAACCGTCTCATCAAAAATGAAAACATTTTTGAAAACTACAAGTCTCATGCGTTTTAGTGGTGAAAAAAAAATTAAAAAATCGTTCGGGAAATAAGTTTACTCCCTGGGTACTTTCTTTGTATACATTCGACTATACGGGCCAAGCCCGGGATTTACGGGAAATCGCGGGTTTTCGTTTGCTGGCGATTAAACCACTTTCATTAAGCGTCTTATCAAAAATGTAAACATTTCTGAAAACTACAAGTCTCATGCGTTTTAGTGGTGAAAAAATAATTTAAAAAATCGTTCGGGAAATGAGTTTACTCACAGGGTACTTTCTTTGTATACATTTGACTATACGGGCCAAGCCCGGGATTTACGGGAAATCGCGGGTTTTCGTTTGCCGGCAATTAAACTTCTTTCATTAACCGTCTCATCAAAAATGAAAACATTTTTGAAAACTACAAGTCTCATGCGTTTTAGTGGTGAAAAAAAAATTAAAAAATCGTTCGGGAAATAAGTTTACTCCCTGGGTACTTTCTTTGTATACATTCGACTATACGGGCCAAGCCCGGGATTTACGGGAAATCGCGGGATTTCGTTTGCCGGCGATTAAACCTCTTTCATTAGGCGTCTCATCAAAAATGAAAACATTTTTGAAAACTACAAGTCTCATGCGTTTTAGTGGTGAAAAAATAATTTAAAAAATCGTTCGGGAAATGAGTTTACTCCCTGGGTACTTTCTTTGTATACTTTTGACTATGCGGGCCAAGCCGGGATTTACGGGAAATCGCGGATTTTCGTTTGCCGGCGATTAAACTTCTTTTATTCAGCGTTTCATCAAAAATGAAAACATTTTTAAAAACTACAAGTCTCATGCGTTTTAGTGGTGAAAAGATAATTTAAAAAATCGTTGTGGAAATGAGTTTACTCACAAGGTACTTTCTTTGTATACATTCGACTATACGGGCCAAGCCCGGGATTTACGGGAAATCGTGGGTTTTCGTTTGCTGGCGATTAAACCACTTTCATTAAGCGTCTTATCAAAAATGAAAACATTTCTGAAAACTACAAGTCTCATGCGTTTTAGTGGTGAAAAAATAATTTAAAAAATCGTTCGGGAAATGAGTTTACTCACAGGGTACTTTCTTTGTATACATTTGACTATACGGGCCAAGCCTGGGATTTACGGGAAATCGCGGGTTTTCGTTTGCCGGCAATTAAACTTCTTTCATTAACCGTCTCATCAAAAATGAAAACATTTTTGAAAACTACAAGTCTCATGCGTTTTAGTGGTGAAAAAAAAATTAAAAAATCGTTCGGGAAATAAGTTTACTCCCTGGGTACTTTCTTTGTATACATTCGACTATACGGGCCAAGCCCGGGATTTACGGGAAATCGCGGGATTTCGTTTGCCGGCGATTAAACCTCTTTCATTAGGCGTCTCATCAAAAATGAAAACATTTTTGAAAACTACAAGTCTCATGCGTTTTAGTGGTGAAAAAATAATTTAAAAAATCGTTCGGGAAATGAGTTTACTCCCTGGGTACTTTCTTTGTATACTTTTGACTATGCGGGCCAAGCCGGGATTTACGGGAAATCGCGGATTTTCGTTTGCCGGCGATTAAACTTCTTTTATTCAGCGTTTCATCAAAAATGAAAACATTTTTAAAAACTACAAGTCTCATGCGTTTTAGTGGTGAAAAGATAATTTAAAAAATCGTTGTGGAAATGAGTTTACTCACAAGGTACTTTCTTTGTATACATTCGACTATACGGGCCAAGCCCGGGATTTACGGGAAATCGTGGGTTTTCGTTTGCTGGCGATTAAACCACTTTCATTAAGCGTCTTATCAAAAATGAAAACATTTCTGAAAACTACAAGTCTCATGCGTTTTAGTGGTGAAAAAATAATTCAAAAAATCGTTCCGGAAATGAGTTTACTCACAGGGTACTTTCTTTGTATACATTTGACTATATGGGCCAAGCCCGGAATTTACGGGAAATCGCGGGTTTTCGTTTGCCGGCGATTAAACTTCTTTCATTAACCGTCTCATCAAAAATGAAAACATTTTTGAAAACTACAAGTCTCATGCGTTTTAGTGGTGAAAAAATAATTTAAAAAATCGTTCGGGAAATGAGTTTACTCACAGGGTACTTTCTTTGTATACATTTGACTATATGGGCCAAGCCCGGAATTTACGGGAAATCGCGGGTTTTCGTTTGCCGGCGATAAAACTTCTTTCATTAACCGTCTCATCAAAAATGAAAACATTTTTGAAAACTACAAGTCTCATGCGTTTTAGTGGTGAAAAAATAATTTAAAAAATCGTTCGGGAAATGAGTTTACTCACAGGGTACTTTCTTTGTATACTTTTGACTATACGGGCCAAGCCCGGGATTTACGGGAAATCGCAGGATTTCGTTTGCCGGCGATTAAACTTCTTTTATTCAGCGTCCCATCAAATATGAAAATATTTTTGAAAACTACAAGTCTCATGCGTTTAGTGGTAAAAAAAAAATATAAAAAATCGTTCGGGAAATGGGTTTACTCCATGGGTACTTTCTTTGTATACTTTTGACAATACGGGCTGAGTCCGGGGTTTACGGGAAATGGCGGGTTTTCGTTTGCCGGCGATTAAACTTCTTTTATTCAGCGTCTCATCAAAAATGAAAACATTTTTAAAAACTACAAGTCTCATGCGTTTTAGTGGTGAAAAGATAATTTAAAAAATCGTTTTGGAAATGAGTTTACTCACAGGGTACTTTCTTTGTATACATTCGACTATACGGGCCAAGCCCGGGATTTACGGGAAATCGCGGGTTTTCGTTTGCTGGCGATTAAACCACTTTCATTAAGCGTCTTATCAAAAATGTAAACATTTCTGAAAACTACAAGTCTCATGCGTTTTAGTGGTGAAAAAATAATTTAAAAAATCGTTCGGGAAATGAGTTTACTCACAGGGTACTTTCTTTGTATACATTTGACTATACGGGCCAAGCCCGGGATTTACGGGAAATCGCGGGTTTTCGTTTGCCGGCAATTAAACTTCTTTCATTAACCGTCTCATCAAAAATGAAAACATTTTTGAAAACTACAAGTCTCATGCGTTTTAGTGGTGAAAAAAAAATTAAAAAATCGTTCGGGAAATAAGTTTACTCCCTGGGTACTTTCTTTGTATACATTCGACTATACGGGCCAAGCCCGGGATTTACGGGAAATCGCGGGATTTCGTTTGCCGGCGATTAAACCTCTTTCATTAGGCGTCTCATCAAAAATGAAAACATTTTTGAAAACTACAAGTCTCATGCGTTTTAGTGGTGAAAAAATAATTTAAAAAATCGTTCGGGAAATGAGTTTACTCCCTGGGTACTTTCTTTGTATACTTTTGACTATGCGGGCCAAGCCGGGATTTACGGGAAATCGCGGATTTTCGTTTGCCGGCGATTAAACTTCTTTTATTCAGCGTTTCATCAAAAATGAAAACATTTTTAAAAACTACAAGTCTCATGCGTTTTAGTGGTGAAAAGATAATTTAAAAAATCGTTGTGGAAATGAGTTTACTCACAAGGTACTTTCTTTGTATACATTCGACTATACGGGCCAAGCCCGGGATTTACGGGAAATCGTGGGTTTTCGTTTGCTGGCGATTAAACCACTTTCATTAAGCGTCTTATCAAAAATGAAAACATTTCTGAAAACTACAAGTCTCATGCGTTTTAGTGGTGAAAAAATAATTCAAAAAATCGTTCGCGAAATGAGTTTACTCACAGGGTACTTTCTTTGTATACATTTGACTATATGCGCCAAGCCCGGAATTTACGGGAAATCGCGGGTTTTCGTTTGCCGGCGATTAAACTTCTTTCATTAACCGTCTCATCAAAAATGAAAACATTTTTGAAAACTACAAGTCTCATGCGTTTTAGTGGTGAAAAAATAATTTAAAAAATCGTTCGGGAAATGAGTTTACTCCCTGGGTACTTTCTTTGTATACTTTTGACTATGCGGGCCAAGCCCGGGATTTACGGGAAATCTCTGGTTTTCGTTTTCCGGCGATTAAACCTCTTTCATTAAGCGTCTCATCAAAAATGAAAACATTTTTGAAAACTACAAGTCTCATGCGTTTTAGCGGTGAAAAAATAATTTAAAAAACCGTTCGGGAAATGAGTTTACTCCCTGGGTACTTTCTTTGTATACTTTTGACTATACGGGCCGAGTCAGGGATTTACGGGAATTCGCGAATTTTCGTTTGCCGGCGATTAAACTTCTTTTATTCAGCGTCCTATCAAATATGAAAATATTTTTGAAAACTACAAGTCTCATGCGTTTAGTGGTAAAAAAATAATATTAAAAATCGTTCGGGAAATGGGTTTACTCCCTGGGTACTTTCTTTGTATACCTTTGACTATACGGGCCAAGCCCGGGGTTTACGGGAAATGGCGGGTTTTCGTTTGCCGGCGATTAAACTTCTTTTATTCAGCGTCTCATCAAAAATGAAAACATTTTTGAAAACTACAAGTCTCATGCGCTTTAGTTGTGAAAAAATAATTTAAAAAATCGTTTTGGAAATGAGTTTACTCACAGGGTACTTTCTTTGTATACATTGGACTATACGGCCAAGCCCGGTATTTACGGGAAATCGCGGGTTTTCGTTTGCTGGCGATTAAACCACTTTCATTAAGCGTCTTATCAAAAATGAAAACATTTCTGAAAACTAAAAGTCTCATGCGTTTTAGTGGTGAAAAAATAATTTAAAAAATCGTTCGGGAAATGAGTTTACTCACAGGGTACTTTCTTTGTATACATTTGACTATACGGGCCAAGCCCGGGATTTACGGGAAATCGCGGGATTTCGTTTGCCGGCGATTAAACTTCTTTTATTCAGCGTCCAATCAAATATGAAAATATTTTTGAAAACTACAAGTCTCATGCGTTTAGTGGTAAAAAAAAATATAAAAAATCGTTCGGGAAATGGGTTTACTCCATGGGTACTTTCTTTGTATACTTTTGACTATACGGGCCGAGTCCGGGGTTTACGGGAAATGGCGGGTTTTCGTTTGCCGGCGATTAAACTTCTTTTATTCAGCGTCTCATCAAAAATGAAAACATTTTTAAAAACTACAAGTCTCATGCGTTTTAGTGGTGAAAAGATAATTTAAAAAATCGTTTTGGAAATGAGTTTACTCACAGGGTACTTTCTTTGTATACATTCGACTATACGGGCCAAGCCCGGGATTTACGGGAAATCGCGGGTTTTCGTTTGCTGGCGATTAAACCACTTTCATTAAGCGTCTTATCAAAAATGTAAACATTTCTGAAAACTACAAGTCTCATGCGTTTTAGTGGTGAAAAAATAATTTAAAAAATCGTTCGGGAAATGAGTTTACTCACAGGGTACTTTCTTTGTATACATTTGACTATACGGGCCAAGCCCGGGATTTACGGGAAATCGCGGGTTTTCGTTTGCCGGCGATTAAACTTCTTTCATTAACCGTCTCATCAAAAATGAAAACATTTTTGAAAACTACAAGTCTCATGCGTTTTAGTGGTGAAAAAAAAATTAAAAAATCGTTCGGGAAATGAGTTTACTCCCTGGGTACTTTCTTTGTATACTTTTGACTATACGGGCCGAGTCCGGGGTTTACGGGAAACGGCGGGTTTTCGTTTGCCGGCGATTAAACTTCTTTTATTCAGCGTCTCATCAAAAATGAAAACATTTTTAAAAACTACAAGTCTCATGCGTTTTAGTGGTGAAAAGATAATTTAAAAAATCGTTTTGGAAATGAGTTTACTCACAGGGTACTTTCATTGTATACATTCGACTATACGGGCCAAGCCCGGGATTTACGGGAAATCGCGGGTTTTCGTTTGCTGGCGATTAAACCACTTTCATTAAGCGTCTTATCAAAAATGTAAACATTTCTGAAAACTACAAGTCTCATGCGTTTTAGTGGTGAAAAAATATTTTAAAAAATCGTTCGGGAAATGAGTTTACTCACAGGGTACTTTCTTTGTATACATTTGACTATACGGGCCAAGCCCGGGATTTACGGGAAATCGCGGGTTTTCGTTTGCCGGCGATTAAACTTCTTTCATTAACCGTCTCATCAAAAATGAAAACATTTTTGAAAACTACAAGTCTCATGCGTTTTAGTGGTGAAAAAAAAATTAAAAAATCGTTCGAGAAATGAGTTTACTCCCTGGGTACTTTCTTTGTATACTTTTGACTATGCGGGCCAAACCGGGATTTACGGGAAATCGCGGATTTTCGTTTGCCGGCGATTAAACTTCTTTTATTCAGCGTTTCATCAAAAATGAAAACATTTTTAAAAACTACAAGTCTCATGCGTTTTAGTGGTGAAAAGATAATTTAAAAAATCGTTTTGGAAATGAGTTTACTCACAAGGTACTTTCTTTGTATACATTCGACTATACGGGCCAAGCCCGGGATTTACGGGAAATCGTGGGTTTTCGTTTGCTGGCGATTAAACCACTTTCATTAAGCGTCTTATCAAAAATGAAAATATTTTTGAAAACTACAAGTCTCATGCGTTTAGTGGTAAAAAAAAAATATAAGAAATCGTTCGGGAAATGGGTTTACTCCATAGGTACTTTCTTTGTATACTTTTGACTATACGGGCCGAGTCCGGGGTTTACGTGAAATGGCGGGTTTTCGTTTGCCGGCGATTAAACTTCTTTTATTCAGCGTCTCATCAAAAATGAAAACATTTTTAAAAACTACAAGTCTCATGCGTTTTAGTGGTGAAAAGATAATTTAAAAAATCGTTTTGGAAATGAGTTTACTCACAGGGTACTTTCTTTGTATACATTCGACTATACGGGCCAAGCCCGGGATTTACGGGAAATCGTGGGTTTTCGTTTGCTGGCGATTAAACCACTTTCATTAAGCGTCTTATCAAAAATGAAAACATTTCTGAAAACTACAAGTCTCGTGCGTTTTAGTGGTGAAAAAATAATTCAAAAAATCGTTCGGGAAATGAGTTTACTCACAGGGTACTTTCTTTGTATACATTTGACTATACGGGCCAAGCCCGGGATTTACGGGAAATCGCGGGTTTTCGTTTGCCGGCGATTAAACTTCTTTCATTAACCGTCTCATCAAAAATGAAAACATTTTTGAAAACTACAAGTCTCATGCGTTTTAGTGGTGAAAAAAAAATTAAAAAATCGTTCGGGAAATAAGTTTACTCCCTGGGTACTTTCTTTGTATACATTCGACTATACGGGCCAAGCCCGGGATTTACGGGAAATCGCGGGATTTCGTTTGCCGGCGATTAAACCTCTTTCATTAAGCGTCTCATCAAAAATGAAAACATTTTTGAAAACTACAAGTCTCATGCGTTTTAGTGGTGAAAAAATAATTTAAAAAATCGTTCGGGAAATGAGTTTACTCCCTGGGTACTTTCTTTGTATACTTTTGACTATGCGGGCAAAGCCGGGATTTACGGGAAATCGCGGATTTTCGTTTGCCGGCGATTAAACTTTTTTTATTCAGCGTTTCATCAAAAATGAAAACATTTTTAAAAACTACAAGTCTTATACGTTTTAGTGGTGAAAAAATAATTTAAAAAATCGTTCTGGAAATGAGTTTACTCACAGGGTACTTTCTTTGTATACATTCGACTATACGGGCCAAGCCCGGGATTTACGGGAAATCGCGGGTTTTCGTTTTCCGGCGATTAAACCTCGTTCATTAAGCGTCTCATCAAAAATGAAAACATTTTTGAAAACTACAAGTCTCATGCGTTTTAGTGGTGAAAAAATAATTTAAAAAATCGTTCGGGAAATGAGTTTACTCCCTGGGTACTTTCTTTGTATACTTTTGACTATACGGGCCGAGTCAGGGATTTACGGGAAATCGCGGATTTTCGTTTGCCGGCGATTAAACTTCTTTTATTCAGCGTCCCATCAAATATGAAAATATTTTTGAAAACTACAAGTCTCATGCGTTTAGTGGTAAAAAAATAATATAAAAAATCGTTCGGGAAATGGGTTTACTCCCTGGGTACTTTCTTTGTATACTTTTGACTATACGGGTCGAGTCCGGGGTTTACGGGAAATGGCGGGTTTTCGTTTGCCAGCGATTAAACTTCTTTTATTCAGCGTCTCATCAAAAATGAAAACATTTTTGAAAACTACAAGTCTCATGCGTTTTAGTGGTGAAAAAATAATTTAAAAAATCGTTTTGGAAAGGAGTTTACTCACAGGGCACTTTCTTTGTATACATTCGACTATTCGGGCCAAGCTCGGGATTTACGGGAAATCGCTGGTTTTCGTTTGCTGGCGATTAAACCACTTTCATTAAGCGTCTCATCAAAAATGAAAACATTTTTGAAAACTACAAGTCCCATGCGCTTTAGTGGTGAAAAAAAAAATTAAAAAATCGTTCGGGAAATAAGTTTACTTCCTGGGTACTTTCTTTGTATACATTCGACTATACGGGCCAAGCCCGGGATTTACGGGAAATTGCGGGATTTCGTTTGCCGGCGATTAAACCTCTTTCATTAAGCGTCTCATCAAAAATGAAAACATTTTTAAAAACTACAAGTCTCATGCGTTTTAGTGGTGAAAAGATAATTTAAAAAATCGTTTTGGAAATGAGTTTACTCACAGGGTACTTTCTTTGTATACATTCGACTATACGGGCCAAGCCCGGGATTTACGGGAAATCGTGGGTTTTCGTTTGCTGGCGATTAAACCACTTTCATTAAGCGTCTTATCAAAAATGAAAACATTTCTGAAAACTACAAGTCTCATGCGTTTTAGTGGTGAAAAAATAATTCAAAAAATCGTTCGGGAAATGAGTTTACTCACAGGGTACTTTCTTTGTATACATTTGACTATACGGGCCAAGCCCGGGATTTACGGGAAATCGCGGGTTTTCGTTTGCCGGCGATTAAACTTCTTTCATTAACCGTCTCATCAAAAATGAAAACATTTTTGAAAACTACAAGTCTCATGCGTTTTAGTGGTGAAAAAAAAATTAAAAAATCGTTCGGGAAATAAGTTTACTCCCTGGGTACTTTCTTTGTATACATTCGACTATACGGGCCAAGCCCGGGATTTACGGGAAATCGCGGGATTTCGTTTGCCGGCGATTAAACCTCTTTCATTAAGCGTCTCATCAAAAATGAAAACATTTTTGAAAACTACAAGTCTCATGCGTTTTAGTGGTGAAAAAATAATTTAAAAAATCGTTCGGGAAATGAGTTTACTCCCTGGGTACTTTCTTTGTATACTTTTGACTATGCGGGCAAAGCCGGGATTTACGGGAAATCGCGGATTTTCGTTTGCCGGCGATTAAACTTTTTTTATTCAGCGTTTCATCAAAAATGAAAACATTTTTAAAAACTACAAGTCTTATACGTTTTAGTGGTGAAAAAATAATTTAAAAAATCGTTCTGGAAATGAGTTTACTCACAGGGTACTTTCTTTGTATACATTCGACTATACGGGCCAAGCCCGGGATTTACGGGAAATCGCGGGTTTTCGTTTTCCGGCGATTAAACCTCGTTCATTAAGCGTCTCATCAAAAATGAAAACATTTTTGAAAACTACAAGTCTCATGCGTTTTAGTGGTGAAAAAATAATTTAAAAAATCGTTCGGGAAATGAGTTTACTCCCTGGGTACTTTCTTTGTATACTTTTGACTATACGGGCCGAGTCAGGGATTTACGGGAAATCGCGGATTTTCGTTTGCCGGCGATTAAACTTCTTTTATTCAGCGTCCCATCAAATATGAAAATATTTTTGAAAACTACAAGTCTCATGCGTTTAGTGGTAAAAAAATAATATAAAAAATCGTTCGGGAAATGGGTTTACTCCCTGGGTACTTTCTTTGTATACTTTTGACTATACGGGTCGAGTCCGGGGTTTACGGGAAATGGCGGGTTTTCGTTTGCCAGCGATTAAACTTCTTTTATTCAGCGTCTCATCAAAAATGAAAACATTTTTGAAAACTACAAGTCTCATGCGTTTTAGTGGTGAAAAAATAATTTAAAAAATCGTTTTGGAAAGGAGTTTACTCACAGGGCACTTTCTTTGTATACATTCGACTATACGGGCCAAGCTCGGGATTTACGGGAAATCGCTGGTTTTCGTTTGCTGGCGATTAAACCACTTTCATTAAGCGTCTCATCAAAAATGAAAACATTTTTGAAAACTACAAGTCCCATGCGCTTTAGTGGTGAAAAAAAAAATTAAAAAATCGTTCGGGAAATAAGTTTACTTCCTGGGTACTTTCTTTGTATACATTCGACTATACGGGCCAAGCCCGGGATTTACGGGAAATTGCGGGATTTCGTTTGCCGGCGATTAAACCTCTTTCATTAAGCGTCTCATCAAAAATGAAAACATTTTTGAAAACTACAAGTCTCATGCGTTTTAGTGGTGAAAAAATAATTTAAAAAATCGTTCGGGAAATGAGTTTACTCCCTGGGTACTTTCTTTGTATACATTCGTCTATACGGGCCAAGCCCGGGATTTACGGGAAATCGCGGGAATTCGTTTGCCGGCGATTAAACCTCTTTCATTAAGCGTCTCATCAAAAATGAAAACATTTTTGAAAACTACAAGTCTCATGCGTTTTAGTGGTGAAAAAATATTTTAAAAAATCGTTTGGGAAATGAGTATACTCCCTGGGTACTTTCTTTGTATACTTTGGACTATACGGGCCGAGTCCGGGATTTACAGGAAATCGCAGGATTTCGTTTGCCGGCGATTAAACTGCTTTTATTCAGCGTCTCATCAAAAATGAAAACATTTTTGAAAACTACAAGTCTCATGCGTTTTAGTGGTGAAAAAATAATTTAAAAAATCGTTCGGGAAATGAGTTTACTGCCTGGGTACTTTCTTTGTATACTTTTGACTATGCGGGCCGAGTCCGGGGTTTACGGGAAATGGCGGGTTTTCGTTTGCCGGCGATTAAACTTCTTTTATTCAGCGTCTCATCAAAAATGAAAACATTTTTAAAAACTACAAGTCTCATGGGTTTTAGTGGTGAAATAATAATTTAAAAAATCGTTCGGGAAATGAGTTTACATCCTGGGTACTTTCTTTGTATACTTTTGACTATACGGGCCGAGTGCGGGATTTACGGGAAATCGCAGGTTTTCGTTTGCCGGCGATTAGACTTCTTTCATTCAGCGTCTCATCAAAAATGAAAACATTTTTGAAAACTTCAATTCTCATGCGTTTTAGTGGTGAAAATATAATTTAAAAAATCGTTCGTGAAATGAGTTTACTCCCTGGGTACTTTCTTTGTATACTTTTGACTATACGGGCCGAGTCCGGGATTTACGGGAAGTCGCAGGTTTTCGTTTGCCGGCGGTTAAACTTCTTTTATTCAGCGTCTTATCAAAAATGAAAACATTTTTAAAAACTACAAGTCTCATGGGCTTTAGTGGTGAAATAATAATTTAAAAATTCGTTCGGGAAATGAGTTAACACGCTGGGTACTTTCTTTGTATACTTTTGACTATACGGGCCGAGTCCGGGATTTACGGGAAATCGCAGGTTTTCGTTTCCCGGCGATTAAACTTCTTTCATTCAGCGTCTCATCAAAAATAAAAACATTTTTGAAAACTACAAGTCTCATGCGTTTTAGTGGTGAAAAAATAATTTAAAAAATCGTTTTGGAAATGGGTTTACTCACAGGGTACTTTCTTTGTATACATTCGACTATACGGGCCAAGCCCGGGATTTACGGGAAATCGCGGGTTTTCGTTTGCCGGCGATTAAACTTCTTTTACTCAGCGTCTCATCAAAAATGAAAACATTTTTAAAAACTAAAAGTCTCATGGGATTTAGTGGTGAAATAATAAATTAAAAAATCGTTTGGGAAATTAGTTTACTCCCTGGGTACTTTCTTTGTATACTTTTCACTATACGGGCCGAGTCCGGGATTTACGGGAAATCGCAGGTTTTCGTTTGACGGCGATTAAACTTCTTTTATTCAGCGTCTCATCAAAAATGAAAACATTTTTGAAAACTACAAGTCTCATGCGTTTTAGTGGTGAAAAAATAAATTAAAAAATCGTTCGGGAAATGAGTTTACTCCCTGGGTAGTATCTTTGTATACTTTTGACTATACGGGCCAAGCCCGGGATTTACGGGAAATCTCGGGTTTTCGTTTGCCGGCGATTAAACTACTTTTAATCAGCGTCTCATCAGAAATGAAAACATTTTTGAAAACTACAAGTCTTATGCGTTTTAGTGGTAAAAAAATAACTTAAAAAATCGTTCTGGAAATGAGTTTACTCACAGGGTACTTTCTTTGTATACATTCGACTATACGGGCCAAGCCCGGGATTTGCGGGAAATCGCGGGTTTTCGTTTGCCGGCGATTAAACCTCTTTCATTAAGCGTCTCATCAAAAATGAAAACATTTTTGAAAACTACAAGTCTCATGCGTTTTAGTGGTGAAAAAAAATTTTAAAAAATCGTTCGGGAAATGAGTTTACTCCCTGGGTACTTCCTTTGTATACATTCGACTATACGGGCCAAGCCCGGGATTTACGGGAAATCGCAGGTTTTCGTTTGCCGGCGATTAAACTTCTTTCATTCAGCGTCTCATCAAAAATAAAAACATTTTTGAAAACTACAAGTCTCATGCGTTTTAGTGGTGAAAAAATAATTTAAAAAATCGTTTTGGAAATTCGTTTACTCACAGGGTACTTTCTTTGTATACATTCGACTATACGGGCCAAGCCCGGGATTTACGGGAAATCGCGGGTTTTCGTTTGCCGGCGATTAAACTTCTTTTACTCAGCGTCTCATCAAAAATGAAAACATTTTTCAAAAACTACAAGTCTCATGGGATATAGTGGGGAAATAATAAATTAAAAAATCGTTTGGGAAATTAGTTTACTCCCTGGGTACTTTCTTTGTATACTTTTGACTATACGGGCCGAGTCCGGGATTTACGGGAAATCGCAGTTTTTCGTTTGCCGGCGATTAAACTTCTTTTATTCAGCGTCTCATCAAAAATGAAAACATTTTTAAAAACTACAAGTCTCATGCGTTTTAGTGGTGAAAAAATAAATTAAAAAATCGTTCGGGAAATGAGTTTACTCCCTGGGTAGTATCTTTGTATACTTTTGACTATACGGGCCAAGCCCGGGATTTCCGGGAAATCTCGAGTTTTCGTTTGCCGGCGAATAAACTTCTTTTATTCAGCGTCTCATCAGAAATGAAAACATTTTTGAAAAGTACAAGTCTTATGCGTTTTAGTGGTAAAAAAATAACTTAAAAAATCGTTCTGGAAATGAGTTTACTCACAGGGTACTTTCTTTGTATACATTCGACTATACGGGCCAAACCCGGGATTTGCGGGAAATCGCGGGCTTTCGTTTGCCGGCGATTAAACCTCTTTCATTAAGCGTCTCATCAAAAATGAAAACATTTTTGAAAACTACAAGTCTCATGCGTTTTAGTGGTGAAAAAAAATTTTAAAAAATCGTTCGGGAAATGAGTTTACTCCCTGGGTACTTCCTTTGTATACATTCGACTATACGGGCCAAGCCCGGGATTTACGGGAAATCGCGGGATTTCGTTTGCCGGCGATTAAACTTCTTTCATTCAGCGTCTCATCAAAAATAAAAACATTTTTGAAAACTACAAGTCTCATGCGTTTTAGTGGTGAAAAAATAATTTAAAAAATCGTTTTGGAAATGAGTTTACTCACAGGGTACTTTCTTTGTATACATTCGACTATATGGGCCAAGCCCGGGATTTACGGGAAATCGCGGGTTTTCGTTTTCCGGCGATTAAACCACTTTCATTAAGCGTCTCATCAAAAATGAAAACATTTCTGAAAACTACAAGTCTCATGCGTTTTAGTGGTGAAAAAATAATTTAAAAAATCGTTCGGGAAATGAGTTTACTCCCTGGGTACTTTCTTTGTATACTTTTGACTATACGAGCCGAGTCCGGGATTTACGGGAAATCGCGGGTTTTCGTTTGCCGGCGATTAAACTTCTTTTATTCAGCGTCTTATCAAAAATGAAAACATTTTTAAAAACTACAAGTACAACTGAAGTTTTCAAAAATGTTTTCATTTTTGATGAGACGGTTAATGAAAGAAGTTTAATCGCCGGCAAACGAAATCCCGCGATTTCCCGTAAATCCCGGGCTTGGCCCGTATAGTCGAATGTATACAAAGAAAGTACCCAGTGAGTAAACTCATTTCCCGAACGATTTTTTAAATTATTTTTTCACCACTACAACGCATGAGACTTGTAGTTTTCAAAAATGTTTTCATTTTTGATGAGACGCTTATTAAAAGAGGTTTAATCGCCGGCAAACGAAATCCCGCGATTTCCCGTAAATCCCGGGCTTGGCCCGTATAGTCGAATGTATACAAAGAAAGTACCCAGGGAGTAAACTCATTTCCCGAACGATTTTTTAATTTTTTTTTTCACCACTAAAACGCATGAGACTTGAAGTTTTCAAAAATGTTTTCAGTTTTGATGAGACGGTTAATGAAAGAAGTTTAATCGCCGGCAAACGAAATCCCGCGGTTTCCCGTAAATCCCGGGCTTGGCCCGTATAGTCGAATGTATACAAAGAAATTACCCAGTGAGTAAACTCATTTCCCGAACGATTTTTAAATTTTTTTTTTCACCAGTAAAACGCATGAGACTTGTAGTTTTCAAAAATGTTTTCATTTTTGATGAGACGGTTAATGAAAGAAGTTTAATCGCCGGCAAACGAAAACCCGCAATTTCCCGTAAATCCCGGGCTTGGCCCGTATAGTCGAATGTATACAAAGAAAGTACCCAGGGAGTAAACTCATTTCCCGAACGATTTTTTAAAGTATTTTTTCACCACTAAAACGCATGAGACTTGCAGTTTTCAAAAATGTTTTCATTTTTGATGAGACGCTTATTAAAAGAGGTTTAATCGCCGGCAAACAAAATCCCGCAATTTCCCGTAAATCCCGGGCTTGGCCCGTATAGTCGAATGTATACAAAGAAAGTACCCAGTGAGTAAACTCATTTCCCGAACGATTTTTTAATTTTTTTTTTCACCACTAAAACGCATGAGACTTGTAGTTTTCAAAAATGTTTTCATTTTTGATGAGACGCTTAATGAAAGAGGTTTAATCGCCGGCAAACGAAATCCCGCGTTTTCCCGTAAATCCGGGGCTTGGCCCGTATAGTCGAATGTATACAAAGAAAGTACCCAGAAAGTAAACTCATTTCCCGAACGATTTTTTAAATTTTTTTTTCACCACTAAAACGCATGAGACTTGTAGTTTTCAAAAATGTTTTCATTTTTGATGAGACGCTGAGTAAAAGAAGTTTAATCGCCCTCAAACGAAAATCTGCGATTTCCCGTAAATCCCGGACTCGGCCCGTATAGTCCAAAGTATACAAAGAAAGTACCCAGGGAGTACACTCACTTCCCGAACGATTTTTTAAATTATTTTTTCACCACTAAAACGCATGAGACTTGTAGTTTTCAAAAATGTTTTTATTTTTGATGAGACGCTTATTAAAAGAGGTTTAATCGCCGGCAAACGAAATCCCGCGATTTCCCGTAAATCCCGGGCTTGGCCCGTATAGTCGAATGTATACAAAGAAAATACCCAGGGAGTAAACTCATTTCCCGAACGATTTTTTAATATTTTTTTTCACCACAAAAACGCATGAGACTTGAAGTTTTCAAAAATGTTTTCATTTTTGATCAGAGGGTTAATGAAAGAAGTTTAATCGCCGGCAAACGAAATCCCGGGATTTCCCGTAAATACCGGGCTTGGCCCGTGTAGTCGAATGTATACAAAGAAAGTACCCTGTGAGTAAATTCATGTTCCAAACGATTTTTTAAATTATTTTTTCACAACTACAACGCATGAGACTTGTAGTTTTCAAAAATGTTTTCATTTTTGATGAGACACTGAATAAAAGAAGTTTAATCGCCGGCAAACGAAATCCCGCGATTTCCCGTAAATCCCGGGCTTGGCCCGTATAGTCGAATGTATACAAAGAAAGTACCCAGTGAGTAAACTCATTTCCCGAACGATTTTTTAATTTTTCTTTTCACCACTAAAACGCATGAGACTTGTAGTTTTCAAAAATGTTTTCATTTTTGATGAGACGCTTAATGAAAGAGGTTTAATCGCCGGCAAACGAAATCCCGCGTTTTCCCGTAAATCCGGGGCTTGGCCCGTATAGTCGAATGTATACAAAGAAAGTACCCAGGGAGTAAACTCATTTCCCGAACGACTTTTTAAATTTTTTTTTCACCACTAAAACGCATGAGACTTGTAGTTTTCAAAAATGTTTTCATTTTTGATGAGACGCTTAATGAAAGAGGTTTAATCGCCGGCAAACGAAATCCCGCGTTTTCCCGTAAATCCGGGGCTTGGCCCGTATAGTCGAATGTATACAAAGAAAGTACCCAGAAAGTAAACTCATTTCCCGAACGATTTTTTAAATTTTTTTTTCACCACTAAAACGCATGAGACTTGTAGTTTTCAAAAATGTTTTCATTTTTGATGAGACGCTGAGTAAAAGAAGTTTAATCGCCCTCAAACGGAAATCCGCGATTTCCCGTAAATCCCGGACTCGGCCCGTATAGTCCAAAGTATACAAAGAAAGTACCCAGGGAGTACACTCACTTCCCGAACGATTTTTTAAATTATTTTTTCACCACTAAAACGCATGAGACTTGTAGTTTTCAAAAATGTTTTCATTTTTGATGAGACGCTTATTAAAAGAGGTTTAATCGCCGGCAAACGAAATCCCGCGATTTCCCGTAAATCCCGGGCTTGTCCCGTATAGTTGAATGTATACAAAGAAAGTACCCAGGGAGTAAACTCATTTCCCGAACGATTTTTTAATTTTTTTTTTCACCACAAAAACGCATGAGACTTGAAGTTTTCAAAAATGTTTTCATTTTTGATGAGACGCTGAGTAAAAGAAGTTTAATCGTCCTCAAACGAAAATCCGCGATTTCCCGTAAATCCCGGACTCGGCCCGTATAGTCCAAAGTATACAAATAAAGTACCCAGGGAGTAAACTCATTTCCCGAACGATTTTTTAAACTATTTTTTCACCACTAAAACGCATGAGACTTGTAGTTTTCAAAAATGTTTTCATTTTTGCTGAGACGCTTATTAAAAGAGGTTTAATCGCCGGCAAACGAAATCCCGCGATTTCCCGTAAATCCCGGGCTTGGCCCGTATAGTCGAATGTATACAAAGAAAGTACCCAGGGAGTAAACTCATTTCCCGAACGATTTTTTAATTTTTTTTTTCACCACAAAAACGCATGAGACTAGAAGTTTTCAAAAATGTTTTCATTTTTGATGAGAGGGTTAATGAAAGAAGTTTAATCGCCGGCAAACGAAATCCCGCGATTTCCCGTAAATCCCGGGCTGGGCCCGTGTAGTCGAATGTATACAAAGAAAGTACCCTGTGAGTAAACTCATTTCCCGAACGTATTTTTGAATTATTTTTTTACCACTAAAACGCATGAGACTTGTAGTTTTCAGAAAAGTTTTCATTTTTGATGAGACGCTTAATGAAAGTGGTTTAATCGCCAGCAAACGAAAACCCGCGATTTCCCGTAAATCCCGGGCTTGGCCCGTATAGTCGAATGTATACAAAGAAAGTATCCTGTGAGTAAACTCATTTCCAAAACGATTTTTTGAATTATCTTTTCACCACTAAAACGCATGAGACTTGTAGTTTTTAAAAATGTTTTCATTTTTAATGAGACGCTGAATAAAAGAAGTTTAATCGACGGCAAACGAAAACCCGCCATTTCCCGTAAACCCCGGACTCGACCCATATAGTCAAAAGTATACAAAGAAAGTACCCAGGGAGTAAACTCATTTCCCGAACGATTTTTTATATTATTTTCTTTACCACTAAACGCATGAGACTTGTAGTTTTCAAAAATATTTTCATATTTGATGGGACGCTGAATAAAAGAAGTTTAATCGCCGGCAAACGAAAATCCGCGATTTCCCGTAAATCCCGGACTCGGCCCGTATAGTCAAAAGTATACAAAGAAAGTACCCAGGGAGTAAACTCATTTCCCGAACGATTTTTTAAATTATTTTTTAACCACTAAAACGCATGAGACTTGTAGTTTTCAAAAATGTTTTCATTTTTGATGAGACGCTTAATGAAAGAGGTTTAATCGCCGGCAAACAAAATCCCGCGTTTTCCCGTATATCCGGGGCTTGGCCCGTATAGGCGAATATATACAAAGAAAGTACCCAGGGAGTAAATTCATTTCCCGAACGATTTTTTAAATTTTTCTTTCACCACTAAAACGCATGAGACTTGTAGTTTTCAAAAATGTTTTTATTTTTGATGAGACGCTTATTGAAAGAGGTTTAATCGCCGGAAAACGAAAACCCACGATTTCCCGTAAATCCCGGTCTTGGCCCGTATAGTCGAATGTATACAAAGAAAGTACCCAGTGAGTAAACTCATTTTCCGAACGATTTTTTAAATTATTTTTTCACAACTACAACGCATGAGACTTGTAGTTTTCAAAAATGTTTTCATTTTTGATGAGACACTGAATAAAAGAAGTTTAATCGCCGGCAAACGAAATCCCGCGATTTCCCGTAAATCCCGGGCTTGGCCCGTATAGTCGAATGTATACAAAGAAAGTACCCAGTGAGTAAACTCATTTCCCGAACGATTTTTTAATTTTTTTTTTCACCACTAAAACGCATGAGACTTGTAGTTTTCAAAAATGTTTTTATTTTTGATGAGACGCTTAATGAAAGAGGTTTAATCGCCGGCAAACGAAATCCCGCGTTTTCCCGTAAATCCGGGGCTTGGCCCGTATAGTCGAATGTATACAAAGAAAGTACCCAGAAAGTAAACTCATTTCCCGAACGATTTTTTAAATTTTTTTTTTCACCACTAAAACGCATGAGACTTGTAGTTTTCAAAAATGTTTTCATTTTTGATGAGACGCTGAGTAAAAGAAGTTTAATCGCCCTCAAACGAAATCCCGCGATTTCCCGTAAATCCCGGGCTTGGCCCGTATAGTCGAATGTATACAAAGAAAGTACCCAGTGAGTAAACTCATTTCCCGAACGATTTTTTAAATTATTTATTTACCACTAAAACGCATGAGACTTGTAGTTTTCAAAAATGTTTTCATTTTTGATGAGACGCTTATTAAAAGAGGTTTAATCGCCGGCAAACGAAATCCCGCGATTTCCCGTAAATCCCGGGCTTGGCCCGTATAGTCGAATGTATACAAAGAAAGTACCCAGGGAGTAAACTCATTTCCCGAACGATTTTTTAAATTTTTTTTTCACCACTAAAACGCATGAGACTTGTAGTTTTCAAAAATGTTTTCATTTTTGATGAGACGCTGAGTAAAAGAAGTTTAATCGCCCTCAAACGAAATCCCGCGATTTCCCGTAAATCCCGGGCTTGGCCCGTATAGTCGAATGTATACAAAGAAAGTACCCAGTGAGTAAACTCATTTCCCGAACGATTTTTTAAATTATTTTTTCACCACTAAAACGCATGAGACTTGTAGTTTTCAAAAATGTTTTCATTTTTGATGAGACGCTTATTAAAAGAGGTTTAATCGCCGGCAAACGAAATCCCGCGATTTCCCGTAAATCCGGGGCTTGGCCCGTATAGTCGAATGTATACAAAGAAAGTACCCAGGGAGTAAACTCATTTCCCGAACGATTTTTTAATTTTTTTTTTCACCACAAAAACGCATGAGACTAGAAGTTTTCAAAAATGTTTTCATTTTTGATGAGAGGGTTAATGAAAGAAGTTTAATCGCCGGCAAACGAAATCCCGCGATTTCCCGTAAATCCCGGGCTGGGCCCGTGTAGTCGAATGTATACAAAGAAAGTACCCTGTGAGTAAACTCATTTCCCGAACGATTTTTTGAATTATTTTTTTACCACTAAAACGCATGAGACTTGTAGTTTTCAGAAAAGTTTTCATTTTTGATGAGACGCTTAATGAAAGTGGTTTAATCGCCAGCAAACGAAAACCCGCGATTTCCCGTAAATCCCGGGCTTGGCCCGTATAGTCGAATGTATACAAAGAAAGTATCCTGTGAGTAAACTCATTTCCAAAACGATTTTTTGAATTATCTTTTCACCACTAAAACGCATGAGACTAGAAGTTTTCAAAAATGTTTTCATTTTTGATGAGAGGGTTAATGAAAGAAGTTTAATCGCCGGCAAACGAAATCCCGCGATTTCCCGTAAATCCCGGGCTGGGCCCGTGTAGTCGAATGTATACAAAGAAAGTACCCTGTGAGTAAACTCATTTCCCGAACGATTTTTTGAATTATTTTTTTACCACTAAAACGCATGAGACTTTTAGTTTTCAGAAAAGTTTTCATTTTTGATGAGACGCTTAATGAAAGTGGTTTAATCGCCAGCAAACGAAAACCCGCGATTTCCCGTAAATCCCGGGCTTGGCCCGTATAGTCGAATGTATACAAAGAAAGTATCCTGTGAGTAAACTCATTTCCAAAACGATTTTTTGAATTATCTTTTCACCACTAAAACGCATGAGACTTGTAGTTTTTAAAAATGTTTTCATTTTTAATGAGACGCTGAATAAAAGAAGTTTAATCGACGGCAAACGAAAACCCGCCATTTCCCGTAAACCCCGGACTCGACCCATATAGTCAAAAGTATACAAAGAAAGTACCCAGGGAGTAAACTCATTTCCCGAACGATTTTTTATATTATTTTCTTTACCACTAAACGCATGAGACTTGTAGTTTTCAAAAATATTTTCATATTTGATGGGACGCTGAATAAAAGAAGTTTAATCGCCGGCAAACGAAAATCCGCGATTTCCCGTAAATCCCGGACTCGGCCCGTATAGTCAAAAGTATACAAAGAAAGTACCCAGGGAGTAAACTCATTTCCCGAACGATTTTTTAAATTATTTTTTAACCACTAAAACGCATGAGACTTGTAGTTTTCAAAAATGTTTTCATTTTTGATGAGACGCTTAATGAAAGAGGTTTAATCGCCGGCAAACAAAATCCCGCGTTTTCCCGTATATCCGGGGCTTGGCCCGTATAGGCGAATATATACAAAGAAAGTACCCAGGGAGTAAATTCATTTCCCGAACGATTTTTTAAATTTTTCTTTCACCACTAAAACGCATGAGACTTGTAGTTTTCAAAAATGTTTTTATTTTTGATGAGACGCTTATTGAAAGAGGTTTAATCGCCGGAAAACGAAAACCCACGATTTCCCGTAAATCCCGGTCTTGGCCCGTATAGTCGAATGTATACAAAGAAAGTACCCAGTGAGTAAACTCATTTTCCGAACGATTTTTTAAATTATTTTTTCACAACTACAACGCATGAGACTTGTAGTTTTCAAAAATGTTTTCATTTTTGATGAGACACTGAATAAAAGAAGTTTAATCGCCGGCAAACGAAATCCCGCGATTTCCCGTAAATCCCGGGCTTGGCCCGTATAGTCGAATGTATACAAAGAAAGTACCCAGTGAGTAAACTCATTTCCCGAACGATTTTTTAATTTTTTTTTTCACCACTAAAACGCATGAGACTTGTAGTTTTCAAAAATGTTTTCATTTTTGATGAGACGCTTAATGAAAGAGGTTTAATCGCCGGCAAACGAAATCCCGCGTTTTCCCGTAAATCCGGGGCTTGGCCCGTATAGTCGAATGTATACAAAGAAAGTACCCAGAAAGTAAACTCATTTCCCGAACGATTTTTTAAATTTTTTTTTCACCACTAAAACGCATGAGACTTGTAGTTTTCAAAAATGTTTTCATTTTTGATGAGACGCTGAGTAAAAGAAGTTTAATCGCCCTCAAACGAAATCCCGCGATTTCCCGTAAATCCCGGGCTTGGCCCGTATAGTCGAATGTATACAAAAAAAGTACCCAGTGAGTAAACTCATTTCCCGAACGATTTTTTAATTTTTTTTTTCACCACTAAAACGCATGAGACTTGTAGTTTTCAAAAATGTTTTCATTTTTGATGAGACGCTTAATGAAAGAGGTTTAATCGCCGGCAAACGAAATCCCGCGTTTTCCCGTAAATCCGGGGCTTGGCCCGTATAGTCGAATGTATACAAAGAAAGTACCCAGGGAGTAAACTCATTTCCCGAACGACTTTTTAAATTTTTTTTTCACCACTAAAACGCATGAGACTTGTAGTTTTCAAAAATGTTTTCATTTTTGATGAGACGCTTAATGAAAGAGGTTTAATCGCCGGCAAACGAACTCCCGCGTTTTCCCGTAAATCCGGGGCTTGGCCCGTATAGTCGAATGTATACAAAGAAAGTACCGAGAAAGTAAACTCATTTCCCGAACGATTTTTTAAATTTTTTTTTCACCACTAAAACGCATGAGACTTGTAGTTTTCAAAAATGTTTTCATTTTTGATGAGACGCTGAGTAAAAGAAGTTTAATCGCCCTCAAACGAAAATCCGCAATTTCCCGTAAATCCCGGACTCGGCCCGTATAGTCCAAAGTATACAAAGAAAGTACCCAGGGAGTACACTCACTTCCCGAACGATTTTTTAAATTATTTTTTCACCACTAAAACGCATGAGACTTGTAGTTTTCAAAAATGTTTTCATTTTTGATGAGACGCTTATTAAAAGAGGTTTAATCGCCGGCAAACGAAATCCCGCGATTTCCCGTAAATGCCGGGCTTGTCCCGTATAGTCGAATGTATACAAAGAAAGTACCCAGGGAGTAAACTCATTTCCCGAACGATTTTTTAATTTTTTTTTTCACCACAAAAACGCATGAGACTTGAAGTTTTCAAAAATGTTTTCATTTTTGATGAGACGCTGAGTAAAAGAAGTTTAATCGTCCTCAAACGAAAATCCGCGATTTCCCGTAAATCCCGGACTCGGCCCGTATAGTCCAAAGTATACAAATAAAGTACCCAGGGAGTAAACTCATTTCCCGAACGATTTTTTAAATTATTTTTTCACCACTAAAACGCATGAGACTTGTAGTTTTCAAAAATGTTTTCATTTTTGCTGAGACGCTTATTAAAAGAGGTTTAATCGCCGGCAAACGAAATCCCGCGATTTCCCGTAAATCCCGGGCTTGGCCCGTATAGTCGAATGTATACAAAGAAAGTACCCAGGGAGTAAACTCATTTCCCGAACGATTTTTTAATTTTTTTTTTCACCACAAAAACGCATGAGACTAGAAGTTTTCAAAAATGTTTTCATTTTTGATGAGAGGGTTAATGAAAGAAGTTTAATCGCCGGCAAACGAAATCCCGCGATTTCCCGTAAATCCCGGGCTTGGCCCGTGTAGTCGAATGTATACAAAGAAAGTACCCTGTGAGTAAACTCATTTCCCGAACGATTTTTTGAATTATTTTTTTACCACTAAAACGCATGAGACTAGAAGTTTTCAAAAATGTTTTCATTTTTGATGAGAGGGTTAATGAAAGAAGTTTAATCGCCGGCAAACGAAATCCCGCGATTTCCCGTAAATCCCGGGCTTGGCCCGTGTAGTCGAATGTATACAAAGAAAGTACCCTGTGAGTAAACTCATTTCCCGAACGATTTTTTGAATTATTTTTTTACCACTAAAACGCATGAGACTTGTAGTTTTCAGAAAAGTTTTCATTTTTGATGAGACGCTTAATGAAAGTGGTTTAATCGCCAGCAAACGAAAACCCGCGATTTCCCGTAAATCCCGGGCTTGGCCCGTATAGTCGAATGTATACAAAGAAAGTATCCTGTGAGTAAACTCATTTCCAAAACGATTTTTTGAATTATCTTTTCACCACTAAAACGCATGAGACTTGTAGTTTTTAAAAATGTTTTCATTTTTGATGAGACGCTGAATAAAAGAAGTTTAATCGACGGCAAACGAAAACCCGCCATTTCCCGTAAACCCCGGACTCGACCCATATAGTCAAAAGTATACAAAGAAAGTACCCAGGGAGTAAACTCATTTCCCGAACGATTTTTTATATTATTTTCTTTACCACTAAACGCATGAGACTTGTAGTTTTCAAAAATATTTTCATATTTGATGGGACGCTGAATAAAAGAAGTTTAATCGCCGGCAAACGAAAATCCGCGATTTCCCGTAAATCCCGGACTCGGCCCGTATAGTCAAAAGTATACAAAGAAAGTACCCAGGGAGTAAACTCATTTCCCGAACGATTTTTTAAATTATTTTTTCACCACTAAAACGCATGAGACTTGTAGTTTTCAAAAATGTTTTCATTTTTGATGAGACGCTTAATGAAAGAGGTTTAATCGCCGGCAAACAAAATCCCGCGTTTTCCCGTATATCCGGGGCTTGGCCCGTATAGGCGAATATATACAAAGAAAGTACCCAGGGAGTAAACTCATTTCCCGAACGATTTTTTAAATTTTTCTTTCACCACTAAAACGCATGAGACTTGTAGTTTTCAAAAATGTTTTCATTTTTGATGAGACGCTTATTGAAAGAGGTTTAATCGCCGGAAAACGAAAACCCACGATTTCCCGTAAATCCCGGTCTTGGCCCGTATAGTCGAATGTATACAAAGAAAGTACCCAGTGAGTAAACTCATATCCAGAACGATTTTTTAAATTATTTTTTCACCACTAAAACGCATAAGACTTTTAGTTTTCAAAAATGTTGTCATTTTTGATGAGACGCTTAATGAAAGTGGTTTAATCGCCAGCAAACGAAAACGAGACTTGAAGTTTTCAAAAATGTTTTCATTTTTTATGAGACGGTTTATGAAAGAAGTTTAATCGCCGGCAAACGAAATCCCGCGATTTCCCGTAAATCCCGGGCTTGGCCCGTATAGTCGAATGTATACAAAGAAAGTACCCAGTGAGTAAACTCATTTCCCGAACGATTTTTTAATTTTTTTTTTCACCACTAAAACGCATGAGACTTGTAGTTTTCAAAAATGTTTTCATTTTTGATGAGACGCTTAATGAATGAGGTTTAATCGCCGGCAAACGAAATCCCGCGTTTTCCCGTAAATCCGGGGCTTGGCCCGTATAGTCGAATGTATACAAAGAAAGTACCCAGGGAGTAAACTCATTTCCCGAACGATTTTTTAAATTTTTTTTTCACCACTAAAACGCATGAGACTTGTAGTTTTCAAAAATGTTTTCATTTTTGATGAGACGCTGAGTAAAAGAAGTTTAATCGCCCTCAAACGAAAATCCGCGATTTCCCGTAAATCCCGGACTCGGCCCGTATAGTCCAAAGTATACAAAGAAAGTACCCAGGGAGTACACTCATTTGCCGAACGATTTTTTAAATTATTTTTTCACCACTAAAACGCATGAGACTTGTAGTTTTTAAAAATGTTTTCATTTTTGATGAGACGCTTATTAAAAGAGGTTTAATCGCCGGCAAACGAAATCCCGCGATTTCCCGTAAATCCCGGGCTTGGCCCGTATAGTCGAATGTATACAAAGAAAGTACCCAGGGAGTAAACTCATTTCCCGAACGATTTTTTAATTTTTTTTTTCACCACAAAAACGCATGAGACTTGAAGTTTTCAAAAATGTTTTTATTTTTGATGAGAGGGTTAATGAAAGAAGTTTAATCGCCGGCAAACGAAATCCCGCGATTTCCCGTAAATATGGGGCTTGGCCTGTGTAGTCGAATGTATACAAAGAAAGTACCCTGTGAGTAAACTCATTTTCCGAACGATTTTTTAAATTATTTTTTCACAACTACAACGCATGAGACTTGTAGTTTTCAAAAATGTTTTCATTTTTGATGAGACACTGAATAAAAGAAGTTTAATCGCCGGCAAACGAAATCCCGCGATTTCCCGTAAATCCCGGGCTTGGCCCGTATAGTCGAATGTATACAAAGAAAGTACCCAGTGAGTAAACTCATTTCCCGAACGATTTTTAATTTTTTTTTTCACCACTAAAACGCATGAGACTTGTAGTTTTCAAAAATGTTTTCATTTTTGATGAGACGCTTAATGAAAGAGGTTTAATCGCCGGCAAACGAAATCCCGCGTTTTCCCGTAAATCCGGGGCTTGGCCCGTATAGTCCAATGTATACAAAGAAAGTACCCAGGGAGTAAACTCATTTCCCAAACGACTTTTTAAATTTTTTTTTTTACCACTAAAACGCATGAGACTTGTAGTTTTCAAAAATGTTTTCATTTTTGATGAGACGCTGAGTAAAAGAAGTTTAATCGTCCTCAAACGAAAATCCGCGATTTCCCGTAAATCCCGGACTCGGCCCGTATAGTCCAAAGTATACAAATAAAGTACCCAGGGAGTAAACTCATTTCCCGAACGATTTTTTAAATTATTTTTTCACCACTAAAACGCATGAGACTTGTAGTTTTCAAAAATGTTTTCATTTTTGCTGAGACGCTTATTAAAAGAGGTTTAATCGCCGGCAAACGAAATCCCGCGATTTCCCGTAAATCCCGGGCTTGGCCCGTATAGTCGAATGTATACAAAGAAAGTACCCAGGGAGTAAACTCATTTCCCGAACGATTTTTTAATTTTTTTTTTCACCACAAAAACGCATGAGACTAGAAGTTTTCAAAAATGTTTTCATTTTTGATGAGAGGGTTAATGAAAGAAGTTTAATCGCCGGCAAACGAAATCCCGCGATTTCCCGTAAATCCGGGCTTGGCCCGTGTAGTCGAATGTATACAAAGAAAGTACCCTGTGAGTAAACTCATTTCCCGAACGATTTTTTGAATTATTTTTTTACCACTAAAACGCATGAGACTTGTAGTTTTCAGAAAAGTTTTCATTTTTGATGAGACGCTTAATGAAAGTGGTTTAATCGCCAGCAAACGAAAACCCGCGATTTCCCGTAAATCCCGGTATTGGCCCGTGTAGTCGAATGCATACAAAGAAAGTACCCTGTGAGTAAACTCATTTCCCGAACGATTTTTTGAATTGTTTTTTTACCACTAAAACCCATGAGACTTGTAGTTTTCAGAAAAGTTTTCATTTTTGATGAGACGCTTAATGAAAGTGGTTTAATCGCCAGCAAACGAAAACCCGCGATTTCCCGTAAATCCCGGGCTTGGCCCGTATAGTCGAATGTATACAAAGAAAGTATCCTGTGAGTAAACTCATTTCCAAAACGATTTTTTGAATTATCTTTTCACCGCTAAAACGCATGAGACTTGTAGTTTTCAAAAATATTTTCATATTTGATGGGACGCTGAATAAAAGAAGTTTAATCGCCGGCAAACGAAAATCCGCGATTTCCCGTAAATCCCGGACTCGGCCCGTATAGTCAAAAGTATACAAAGAAAGTACCCAGGGAGTAAACTCATTGCCCGAACGATTTTTTAAATTATTTTTTCACCACTAAAACGCATGAGACTTGAAGTTTTCAAAAATGTTTTTATTTTTGATGAGAGGGTTAATGAAAGAAGTTTAATCGCCGGCAAACGAAATCCCGCGATTTCCCGTAAATATGGGGCTTGGCCTGTGTAGTCGAATGTATACAAAGAAAGTACCCTGTGAGTAAACTCATTTTCCGAACGATTTTTTAAATTATTTTTTCACAACTACAACGCATGAGACTTGTAGTTTTCAAAAATGTTTTCATTTTTGATGAGACACTGAATAAAAGAAGTTTAATCGCCGGCAAACGAAATCCCGCGATTTCCCGTAAATCCCGGGCTTGGCCCGTATAGTCGAATGTATACAAAGAAAGTACCCAGTGAGTAAACTCATTTCCCGAACGATTTTTAATTTTTTTTTTCACCACTAAAACGCATGAGACTTGTAGTTTTCAAAAATGTTTTCATTTTTGATGAGACGCTTAATGAAAGAGGTTTAATCGCCGGCAAACGAAATCCCGCGTTTTCCCGTAAATCCGGGGCTTGGCCCGTATAGTCCAATGTATACAAAGAAAGTACCCAGGGAGTAAACTCATTTCCCAAACGACTTTTTAAATTTTTTTTTTTACCACTAAAACGCATGAGACTTGTAGTTTTCAAAAATGTTTTCATTTTTGATGAGACGCTGAGTAAAAGAAGTTTAATCGTCCTCAAACGAAAATCCGCGATTTCCCGTAAATCCCGGACTCGGCCCGTATAGTCCAAAGTATACAAATAAAGTACCCAGGGAGTAAACTCATTTCCCGAACGATTTTTTAAATTATTTTTTCACCACTAAAACGCATGAGACTTGTAGTTTTCAAAAATGTTTTCATTTTTGCTGAGACGCTTATTAAAAGAGGTTTAATCGCCGGCAAACGAAATCCCGCGATTTCCCGTAAATCCCGGGCTTGGCCCGTATAGTCGCATGTATACAAAGAAAGTACCCAGGGAGTAAACTCATTTCCCGAACGATTTTTTAATTTTTTTTTTCACCACAAAAACGCATGAGACTAGAAGTTTTCAAAAATGTTTTCATTTTTGATGAGAGGGTTAATGAAAGAAGTTTAATCGCCGGCAAACGAAATCCCGCGATTTCCCGTAAATCCGGGCTTGGCCCGTGTAGTCGAATGTATACAAAGAAAGTACCCTGTGAGTAAACTCATTTCCCGAACGATTTTTTGAATTATTTTTTTACCACTAAAACGCATGAGACTTGTAGTTTTCAGAAAAGTTTTCATTTTTGATGAGACGCTTAATGAAAGTGGTTTAATCGCCAGCAAACGAAAACCCGCGATTTCCCGTAAATCCCGGTATTGGCCCGTGTAGTCGAATGCATACAAAGAAAGTACCCTGTGAGTAAACTCATTTCCCGAACGATTTTTTGAATTGTTTTTTTACCACTAAAACCCATGAGACTTGTAGTTTTCAGAAAAGTTTTCATTTTTGATGAGACGCTTAATGAAAGTGGTTTAATCGCCAGCAAACGAAAACCCGCGATTTCCCGTAAATCCCGGGCTTGGCCCGTATAGTCGAATGTATACAAAGAAAGTATCCTGTGAGTAAACTCATTTCCAAAACGATTTTTTGAATTATCTTTTCACCGCTAAAACGCATGAGACTTGTAGTTTTCAAAAATATTTTCATATTTGATGGGACGCTGAATAAAAGAAGTTTAATCGCCGGCAAACGAAAATCCGCGATTTCCCGTAAATCCCGGACTCGGCCCGTATAGTCAAAAGTATACAAAGAAAGTACCCAGGGAGTAAACTCATTTCCCGAACGATTTTTTAAATTATTTTTTCACCACTAAAACGCATGAGACTTGTAGTTTTCAAAAATGTTTTCATTTTTGATGAGACGCTTAATGAAAGAGGTTTAATCGCCGGCAAACGAAATCCCGCGTTTTCCCGTATATCCGGGGCTTGGCTCGTATAGGCGAATATATACAAAGAAAGTACCCAGGGAGTAAACTCATTTCCCGAACGATTTTTTAAATTTTTCTTTCACCACTAAAACGCATGAGACTTGTAGTTTTCAAAAATGTTTTCATTTTTGATGAGACGGTTAATGAAAGAAGTTTAATCGCCGGCAAACGAAATCCGCGATTTCCCGTAAATCGCGGGCTTGGCCCGTATAGTCGAATGTATACAAAGAAAGTACCCAGGGAATAAACTCATTTCCCGAACGATTTTTTAAATTTTTTTTTCACCACTAAAACGCATGAGACTTGAAGTTTTCAAAAATGTTTTCATTTTTGATGAGACGGTTAATGAAAGAAGTTTAATCGCCGGCAAACGAAATCCGCGATTTCCCGTAAATCCCGGACTCGGCCCGTATAGTCAAAAGTATACAAAGAAAGTACCCAGGGAGTAAACTCATTTCCCGAACGATTTTTTAAATTTTTCTTTCACCACTAAAACGCATGAGACTTGTAGTTTTCAAAAATGTTTTCATTTTTAATGAGACGCTTAATGAAAGAGGTTTAATCGCCGGAAAACGAAAACCCACGATTTCCCGTAAATCCCGGTCTTGGCCCGTATAGTCGAATGTATACAAAGAAAGTACCCAGTGAGTAAACTCATTTCCAGAACGATTTTTTAAATTATTTTTTCACCACTAAAACGCATAAGACTTTTAGTTTTCAAAAATGTTGTCATTTTTGATGAGACGCTTAATGAAAGTGGTTTAACCGCCAGCAAACGAAAACCCGCGATTTCCCGTAAATCCCGGGCTTGGCCCGTATAGTCGAATGTATACAAAGAAAGTACCCTGTGAGTAAACTCATTTCCAAAACGATTTTTTAAATTACCTTTTCACCACAAAAACGCATAAGACTTGTAGGTTTTAAAAATGTTTTCATTTTTGATGAGACGCTGAATAAAAGAAGTGTAATCGCCGGCAAACGAAAACCCGCCATTTCCCGTAAACCCCGGACTCGGCCCGTATAGTCAAAAGTATACAAAGAAGTACCCAGGGAGTAAACTCATTTTCCGAACGATTTTTTAAATTATTTTTTCACCACTACAACGCATGAGACTTGTAGTTTTCAAAAATGTTTTCATTTTTGATGAGACGCTTATTAAAAGAGGTTTAATCGCCGGCAAACGAAATCCCGCGATTTCCCGTAAATCCCTGGGCTTGGCCCGTATAGTCGAATGTATAGAAAGAAACTACCCAGGGAGTAAACTCATTTCCCGAACGATTTTTTAATTTTTTTTTTCACCAATAAAACGCATGAGACTTGAAGTTTTCAAAAATGTTTTCATTTTTGATGAGACGGTTAATGAAAGAAGTTTAATCGCCGGCAAACGAAATCCGCGATTTCCCGTAAATCGCGGGCTTGGCCCGTATAGTCGAATGTATACAAAGAAAGTACCCAGTGAGTAAACTCATTTCCCGAACGATTTTTTAATTATTTTTTTTCACCACTAAAACGCATGAGACTTGTAGTTTTCAAAAATGTTTTCATTTTTGATGAGACGCTGAGTAAAAGAAGTTTAATCGTCCTCAAACGAAAATCCGCGATTTCCCGTAGACCCCGGACTCGGCCCGTATAGTCCAAAGTATACAAATAAAGTACCCAGGGAGTAAACTCATTTCCCGAACGAGTTTTTAAATTATTTTTTCACCACTACAACGCATGAGACTTGTAGTTTTCAAAACTGTTTTCATTTTTGATGAGACGCTTATTAAAAGAGGTTTAATCGCCGGCAAACGAAATCCCGCGATTTCCCGTAAATCCCGGGCTTGGCCCGTATAGTCGAATGTATACAAAGAAAGTACCCAGGGAGTAAACTCATTTCCCGAACGATTTTTTAATTTTTTTTTTCACCACTAAAACGCATGAGACTTGAAGTTTTCAAAAATGTTTTCATTTTTGATGAGACGGTTAATGAAAGAAGTTTAATCGCCGGCAAACGAAATCCCGCGGTTTCCCGTAAATCCCGGGCTTGGCCCGTATAGTCGAATGTATACAAAGAAAGTACCCAGTGAGTAAACTCATTTCCCAAACGATTTTTTAATTTTTTTTTTCACCACTAAAACGCATGAGACTTGTAGTTTTCAAAAATGTTTTCATTTTTGATGAGACGGTTAATGAAAGAAGTTTAATCGCCGGCAAACGAAAACCCACGATTTCTCGTAAATCCCGGGCTTGGCCCGTATAGTCGAATGTATACAAAGAAAGTACCCTGTGAGTAAACTCATTTCCCGAACGATTTTTTAAATTATTTTTTTACCACTAAAACGCATGAGACTTGTAGTTTTCAGAAATGTTTTCATTTTTGATGAGACACTTAATGAAAGTGGTTTAATCGCCAGCAAACAAAAACCCGCCATTTCCCGTAAACCCCGGACTCGGCCCGTATAGTCGAATGTATACAAAGAAAGTACCCTGTGAGTAAACTCATTTTCCGAACGATTTTTTAAATTATTTTTTCACAACTTCAACGCATGAGACTTGTAGTTTTCAAAAATGTTTTCATTTTTGATGAGACGCTGAATAAAAGAAGTTTAATCGCCCTCAAACGAAAATCCGCTGTTATAGCGAATACACACTTTAATGGAGTACACGCTATACGATGGAGAGCATGTCAAAAACAAGTACGAAAGAAGAACTGTAAATAATATTATTTTTGAGAAAAGATTATGTTGAACACACGTGTCCTCAGTTTTTAACATTGGCGACGAGAAATTATATTTTTAACGAAAGATCCTAAACAACAACAGAAATTTACTTCATTATCAGAAGAAATTAATCTTGGTGTAATTCGTGTGTATTACAAACTATGGCTATTTCAACTTTAAACCTTCCAACTTTTCCAAAGTTTGATACGGCTGATTTTACTACAATCTCAACTCGATGGGAAAAATATAAGAAACGTTTTTTAAACTTGTGCGTCGCTCTGAACGTTGAAGAAGACAAGCAGAAATTAGCCTTATTGCTTAATTACATTGGTGAAGAGGTGTATGACATATACGACAATCTTTTAGTACCACGTACAGATGAAACGTTTGCAAACGCCATGACAATATTTGATGGTTATTTTTCACCTAAGAAAAACATCGATTATGAAGTGTATGCATTTAGAAAACTAAAACAACACCCCGACGAAAACATTCATCAGTTTTACATACGGTTGAAACAGCAGGCGAATAAATGTGACTTTGGAACAAATTTGGACAAAGAGCTTAAACAACAAATTGTTTTATCTACTCATAACAGCAAAATTCGTAAACACGCATTTAAGAATACAGCAATTAGTTTAGCAGACTTATTGATTTATGGAAAACATTTGGAGGATGCAGATCAACAAGCCGATGATGTAGAGCGTTCGATGAATCCACAGGAAGAAATTAACCGACTTACAAAGAAACTGGAAACACTCAGAGGTAAGAACTTGTCGAGCAGAGGGAATAGCAGTAGCCGAAAAGATAACTATAAAACATGTTATAGATGTGGGAACGACTACCCACATTCTCAGGCATGTCCGGCCGAAGGGAAAGAATGTAATAAATGCCACAAGATCGGTCATTTTGCCCGTTGCTGCAAAAGTAGTGCTAGGGGTCCGATATCTCGAGGAAGGCGCTTCGTGAACAACAATACGGCTACTTCTGATTCCTCTGACTCTGGTGCCGAAAATGTGAACAGTTTAAATCTATTTATGTTATCTACCGCGGGGAATGCTAACAACAACAACAATAACTGTATTGCTAGTGTCCGTTCTAATTCAAATACACACTATGAGTCAAAAGTTTCGGTTTGCGTTGAGAATAGTGAGATCAAAGATTATGCGTCAGTAAATTCTATAGAAAGATTTTATACAAAAGTGAAGGTAGAAGGGGTCACACCCACACGATTCTTAATAGATACCGGTTCTGCTTTGAATATTTTGAGCACAAAAACATTTCACAAAGTGAACGAAAATTGTGGCACGAAACTTCGCTTACAAAAGACAGCCACCAAGGTGATCACATACGGCTCGAACGAACCCAAATTAAAAGTCCTCGGAAAAATTAACCTCGTTATCGAAAATAAGCACAGCCTTACAACAAAAGATTTTTATGTAATTAACACTGACCACAAAAATCTTTTAAACGGCAAAACTGCCCTCGAATTAAAATTAATAATTATGCCAAAGGATGACGCGATTCCTCAAAAGAAACCAGATAAATCTAGAAACACAAACAATGCGGCATATAAGATTAATGTGGAAACAAAAAACAGCACGAGGGAGAGCAAAACAAAACATGCCCAAAAAGTTCAACCACCTACTAGATTACGTGCGTTGATTGAAGTTTACAAAGAGAAGCTTTTTAGCAATAAGATCGGCAAATTTACGATTTATAAGGTCAAACTACATATTGACGAGAAAGTGACACCGGTCACACAGGCGGAACGACGTATCCCATTTGCACTAAGACAGAAAGTGAAAGCAGAGATAGAAAAATTACAGCAACAAGATATTATAGAGGAAGTTAAGGGACAAACGACGCCGTGGGTCAACCCAATTGTTGTCGTACCCAAGGGCAATAACGGTATTCGCATATGTGTCGACATGAGATGCGCAAACAGAGCGATAGTAAGAACACGTTATCCCACGCCTACTGTTGACGACCTACTTGTAAAACTTCAGGACAGCAAACACTTTACTAAACTAGACCTTAACGCAGCATTCCACCAGTTAGAACTAGACGAGTCTTGCAGATATATAACAGCGTTCCGCACACAAGACAAAATTATGCAATACAAACGATTAATATTTGGTGCAAATAGTGCTTCAGAGGAACTACAACATACGAACCAATCAATACTTTCAGACATAAACGGTGCAGACAATATTGCCGATGATATACTAGTTTACGCAAAAACGACAGAAGAACATGACAGAATCTTGACACAAGTGTTTAAGACACTATCAGATAAGGGAATTACATTAAACCTACACAAATGCTTGTTTGACCAACATAACCTTGAGTATTTCGGCTATGTGTTTTCAGCAGAGGGGATGAGACCAAGTCCGACAAAAATTAACGGTCTTTTAAACGTCAACCGACCTACAGACGTCAAATCATTAAGAAGCTTTTTGGGGATGATTAATTATTTGAAAAGATTCATTCCGAACTACAGTACCATTACTTATCCTCTCCGACGTTTAACGCGAAAAGATGTAAAATTTGAGTGGAATACAGAATGCCAAGAAGCGTTTGTAACTTTGACAACAACATTATCCGAAAAGTCGTGTCTGTCATACTTTGACGAAAACAAAGAAACACTCTTGTTCTGCGATGCAAGCCCAGTAGGAATTTCAGCGATCCTACTTCAAAAAAATTGTAAGAAAAATGACATAGATGTGATATCTTACTCTTCAAGATCACTTACGCAACCGGAAATGAATTACTCCCAATAGAACGGGAATGTTTAGCAGCGACTTATGCATGTGAAAAAAACAATTTGTACCTTTACGGAAAGCACTTCACACTTTTTAGCGACAACAAAGCATTAGTAAATATACTGAACAATCCCAAATCAACACCGCCCCCGCGAATTGAACGAATGATGTTGCGACAACAGAGGTACAAATTTAAAACAGATTACGTCAGTTCTGCAGATAACATATGTGACTACCTAAGCCGAAATCCAACGTCTATTGGCACAGATACAAAATACATCGAAAAACACGTTAATTTTCTCACGTCGTACGCAACACCAAACGCTTTAGACATTAATGATATAAAAACCGCCACACTAGCTGACCCAGCATTAAAACAATTGATATTAATTATTAGCACAAACAAATGGCGACATCTGGAAGAAGCTCCAGAATCAGACGAAAAAAAGTTATTAAAACACTTCCACAAAATAAAAGATTCCTTAACCTTGAATTCAGAACAGAATCTAATACTGAAGGACAAACGAATTGTATTACCAAGAATATACCACCGTACAGTAGTTAAACTTGCCCACGTTGGTCATCAGGGATTATCAAAAACAAAAGCCCTTCTGCGAAGTAAAGTTTGGTTCACCGGCATGGACAAACTAGTAACAGATGAAGTAAACAACTGCATTCCATGTCAATCTGTCAGCAAGAAATCTAAGCTACCACCCATCCAGCCAACAGAATTACCGGCTCGTATATGGCAAACAGTCAACGCAGATTACTTGGGACCGCTCCCTGACAATAAGTATGCCTTAGTAATGATAGATCAGCGGAGTAGATATCCTGTCGTGGCATTCACAAACAATACCACAGCAAAGAACTTCACCAACATTTGTAACGATACCTTTGCACACTTTGGAAATCCGGAAACACTTGTTTCCGATAACGGACCGCCGTTTCGTTCCAGTGAAGTGAAAAGATATATGGAAAAGAGGAGAATATATCATAGGAGGGTTACGCCCCTATGGCCACAAGCGAATGGCGAGGTCGAGAGATTCATGTTACCATTGACGAAAATAATCTGTACAGTACACATTGAAAACAAGTCGTACGTCGAAGAAGTGCAGAACTTCTTGATGGTGTACCGTATAACACCTCATTCTACAACAAATATTCCTCCAGCCGACCTTATGTATAATCGCAAAATACGATGTGCTATTCCCGACTTTTTTAGCAAAGTTGACGACTCCATCGAACTACAGTTAAACAAAAATGACCAAGACAGTAAACAAAAAGCAAAATAATATGCCGATAACAACAGATACACACAAGAACAAGAACTAAACATCGGTGACCGCGTTTTGGTGAAACAGAAAAGGATAAACAAAGTGACACCTCCTTTCAATCCGAATCCATACCACGTTACTGATATCAAAGGAACGATGATCACTGCGATGAATAAGGAAACAGAACACCAGATCACCCGCAACATATCTCATTTCAAACCAATTCCAGATACTGCCAAACATGTGCCAATAAAAATAGACACTGAGGATGAGGATGATGAGGAACACCATGTTACCGTTCACAGACCTGAACTTGAGAATAGCGGCCCCAAATCTACTTCTAAAACAACCATGAAAAACAACTCTGCGTCACAGCGAACGTCGAAAGAACCGCAGTCGAGAAAGACATATCCAAAACGATATAGAAGACCAATACAAGAATGGAAAACACACTAACCAATGAACTTTCAAGACATCTGTAGATAGCAATTCGACAGACGTTTAGACAGACACGTAGTTATGTTAGAAATTTATGTTATGTATAGGACAAGTTGCTTCTCTTTTGTTTTGCTGTTTCAGGGGAAGATGTTATAGCGAATACACACTTTAATGGAGTACACGCTATACGATGGAGAGCATGTCGAAAACAAGTACGAAAGAAGAACTGTAAATAATATTATTTTTGAGAATAGATTATGTTGAACACACGTGTCCTCAGTTTTTAACATCCGCGATTTCCCGTAAATCCCGGACTCGGCCCGTATAGTCCAAAGTATACAAAGAAAGTACCCAGGGAGTAAACTCATTTCCCGAACGATTTTTTAAATTATTTTTTCACCACTAAAACTCATGAGACTTGTAGTTTTCAAAAATGTTTTCATTTTTGATGAGACGCTGAGTAAAAGAAGTTTAATCGCCCTCAAACGAAAATCCGCCATTTCCCGTAAATCCCGGACTCGGCCCGTATAGTCCAAAGTATACAAAGAAAGTACCCAGGGAGTACACTCATTTCCCGAACGATTTTTTAAATTATTTTTTCACCACTAAAACGCATGAGACTTGTAGTTTTCAAAAATGTTTTCATTTTTGATGAGACGCTTATTAAAAGAGGTTTAATCGCCGGCAAACGAAATCCCGCGATTTCCCGTAAATCCCGGGCTTGGCCCGTATAGTCGAATGTATACAAAGAAAGTACCCAGGAAGTAAACTCATTTCCCTAACGATTTTTTAATTTTTTTTTTCACCACAAAAACGCATGAGAATTGAAGTTTTCAAAAATGTTTTCATTTTTGATGAGAGGGTTAATGAAAGAAGTTTAATCGCCGGCAAACGAAATCCCGCGATTTCCCGTAAATACCGGGCTTGGCCCGTGTAGTCGAATGTATACAAAGAAAGTACCCTGTGAGTAAACTCATTTTCCGAACGATTTTTTAAATTATTTTTTCACAACTACAACGCATGAGACTTGTAGTTTTCAAAAATGTTTTCATTTTTGATGAGACACTGAATAAAAGAAGTTTAATCGCCGGCAAACGAAATCCCGCGATTTCCCGTAAATCCCGGGCTTGGCCCGTATAGTCGAATGTATACAAAGAAAGTACCCAGTGAGTAAACTCATTTCCCGAACGATTTTTTAATTTTTTTTTTCACCACTAAAACGCATGAGACTTGTAGTTTTCAAAAATGTTTTCATTTTTGATGAGACGCTTAATGAAAGAGGTTTAATCGCCGGCAAACGAAATCCCGCGTTTTCCCGTAAATCCGGGGCTTGGCCGTATAGTCGAATGTATACAAAGAAAGTTCCCAGGGAGTAAACTCATTTCCCGAACGATTTTTTAAATTTTTTTTTCACCACTAAAACGCATGAGACTTGTAGTTTTCAAAAATGTTTTCATTTTTGATGAGACGCTGAGTAAAAGAAGTTTAATCGCCCTCAAACGAAAATCCGCGATTTCCCGTAAATCCCGGACTCGGCCCGTATAGTCCAAAGTATACAAAGAAAGTACCCAGGGAGTACACTCATTTCCCGAACGATTTTTTAAATCATTTTTTCACCACTAAAACGCATGAGACTTGTAGTTTTCAAAAATGTTTTCATTTTTGATGAGACGCTTATTAAAAGAGGTTTAATCGCCGGCAAACGAAATCCCGCGATTTCCCGTAAATCCCGGGCTTGGCCCGTATAGTCGAATGTATACAAAGAAAGTACCCAGGGAGTAAACTCATTTCCCGAACGATTTTTTAATTTTTTTTTTTCACCACAAAAACGCATGAGACTTGAAGTTTTCAAAAATGTTTTCATTTTTGATGAGACGGTTAATGAAAGAAGTTTAATCGCCGGCATACGAAATCCCGCGATTTCCCGTAAATCCCGGGCTTGGCCCGTGTAGTCGAATGTATACAAAGAAAGTACCCTGTGAGTAAACTCATTTTCCGAACGATTTTTTAAATTTTTTTTTCACCACTAAAACGCATGAGACTTGTAGTTTTCAAAAATGTTTTCATTTTTGATGAGACGCTGAGTAAAAGAAGTTTAATCGTCCTCAAACGAAAATCCGCGATTTCCCGTAAATCCCGGACTCGGCCCGTATAGTCCAAAGTATACAAATAAAGTACCCAGGGAGTAAACTCATTTCCCGAACGATTTTTTAAATTATTTTTTCACCACTAAAACGCATGAGACTTGTAGTTTTCAAAAATGTTTTCATTTTTGATGAGACGCTTATTAAAAGAGGTTTAATCGCCGGCAAACGAAATCCCGCGATTTCCCGTAAATCCCGGGCTTGGCCCGTATAGTCGAATGTATACAAAGAAAGTACCCAGGGAGTAAACTCATTTCCCGAACGATTTTTTAATTTTTTTTTTCACCACAAAAACGCATGAGAATTGAAGTTTTCAAAAATGTTTTTATTTTTGATGAGAGGGTTAATGAAAGAAGTTTAATCGCCGGCAAACGAAATCCCGCGATTTCCCTTAAATCCCGGACTCGGCCCGTATAGTCAAAAGTATACAAGGAAAGTACCCAGTGAGTAAACTCATTTCCCGAACGAATTTTTAAATTATTTTTTCACCACTATAACCCATGAGACTTGTAGTTTTCAGAAATGTTTTCATTTTTGATGAGACGCTTAATGAAAGTGGTTTAATCGCCGGCAAACGAAAACCTGCGATTTCCCGTAAATCCCGGGCTTGGCCCGTATAGTCGAATGTATACAAAGAAAGTACCCTGTGAGTAAACTCATTTCCAAAACGATTTTTTAAATTATCTTTTCAACACTAAAACGCTAGAGACTTGTAGTTTTCAAAAATGTTTTCATTTTTGGTGAGACGCTAAATAAAAGAAGTTTAATCGCCCTCAAACGAAAATCCGCGATTTCCCGTAAATCCCGGACTCGGCCCGTATAGTCCAAAGTATACAAAGAAAGTACCCAGGGAGTACACTCATTTCCCGAACGATTTTTTAAATTATTTTTTCACCACTAAAACGCATGAGACTTGTAGTTTTCAAAAATGTTTTCATTTTTGATGAGACGCTTATTAAAAGAGGTTTAATCGCCGGCAAACGAAATCCCGCGATTTCCCGTAAATCCCGGGCTTGGCCCGTATAGTCGAATGTATACAAAGAAAGTACCCAGGGAGTAAACTCATTTCCCGAACGATTTTTTAATTTTTTTTTTCACCACAAAAACGCATGAGACTTGAAGTTTTCAAAAATGTTTTCATTTTTGATGAGAGGGTTAATGAAAGAAGTTTAATCGCCGGCATACGAAATCCCGCGATTTCCCGTAAATCCCGGGCTTGGCCCGTGTAGTCGAATGTATACAAAGAAAGTACCCTGTGAGTAAACTTATTTTCCGAACGATTTTTTAAATTTTTTTTTCACCACTAAAACGCATGAGACTTGTAGTTTTTAAAAATGTTTTCATTTTTGATGAGACGCTGAATAAAAGAAGTTTATTCGCACTCAAACGAAAATCCGCGATTTCCCGTAAATCCCGGACTCGGCCCGTATAGTCCAAAGTATACAAAGAAAGTACCCAGGGAGTAAACTCATTTTCCGAACGATTTTTTAAATTATTTTTTCACCACTAAAACGCATGAGACTTGTAGTTTTCAAAAATGTTTTCATATTTGATGAGACGCTTAATGAAAGAGGTTTAATCGCCGGCAAACGAAATCCCGCAATTTCCCATAAATCCTGGGCTTGGCCCGTATAGTCCAATGTATACAAAGAAAGTACCCAGGGAGTAAACTCATTTCCCGAACGATTTTTTAATTTTTTTTTTTCACCACAAAAACGCATGAGACTTGAAGTTTTCAAAAATGTTTTCATTTTTGATGAGACGGTTAATGAAAGAAGTTTAATCGCCGGCATACGAAATCCCGCGATTTCCCGTAAATCCCGGGCTTGGCCCGTGTAGTCGAATGTATACAAAGAAAGTACCCTGTGAGTAAACTCATTTTCCGAACGATTTTTTAAATTTTTTTTTCACCACTAAAACGCATGAGACTTGTAGTTTTCAAAAATGTTTTCATTTTTGATGAGACGCTGAGTAAAAGAAGTTTAATCGTCCTCAAACGAAAATCCGCGATTTCCCGTAAATCCCGGACTCGGCCCGTATAGTCCAAAGTATACAAATAAAGTACCCAGGGAGTAAACTCATTTCCCGAACGATTTTTTAAATTATTTTTTCACCACTAAAACGCATGAGACTTGTAGTTTTCAAAAATGTTTTCATTTTTGATGAGACGCTTATTAAAAGAGGTTTAATCGCCGGCAAACGAAATCCCGCGATTTCCCGTAAATCCCGGGCTTGGCCCGTATAGTCGAATGTATACAAAGAAAGTACCCAGGGAGTAAACTCATTTCCCGAACGATTTTTTAATTTTTTTTTTCACCACAAAAACGCATGAGAATTGAAGTTTTCAAAAATGTTTTTATTTTTGATGAGAGGGTTAATGAAAGAAGTTTAATCGCCGGCAAACGAAATCCCGCGATTTCCCTTAAATCCCGGACTCGGCCCGTATAGTCAAAAGTATACAAGGAAAGTACCCAGTGAGTAAACTCATTTCCCGAACGAATTTTTAAATTATTTTTTCACCACTATAACCCATGAGACTTGTAGTTTTCAGAAATGTTTTCATTTTTGATGAGACGCTTAATGAAAGTGGTTTAATCGCCGGCAAACGAAAACCTGCGATTTCCCGTAAATCCCGGGCTTGGCCCGTATAGTCGAATGTATACAAAGAAAGTACCCTGTGAGTAAACTCATTTCCAAAACGATTTTTTAAATTATCTTTTCAACACTAAAACGCTAGAGACTTGTAGTTTTCAAAAATGTTTTCATTTTTGGTGAGACGCTAAATAAAAGAAGTTTAATCGCCCTCAAACGAAAATCCGCGATTTCCCGTAAATCCCGGACTCGGCCCGTATAGTCCAAAGTATACAAAGAAAGTACCCAGGGAGTACACTCATTTCCCGAACGATTTTTTAAATTATTTTTTCACCACTAAAACGCATGAGACTTGTAGTTTTCAAAAATGTTTTCATTTTTGATGAGACGCTTATTAAAAGAGGTTTAATCGCCGGCAAACGAAATCCCGCGATTTCCCGTAAATCCCGGGCTTGGCCCGTATAGTCGAATGTATACAAAGAAAGTACCCAGGGAGTAAACTCATTTCCCGAACGATTTTTTAATTTTTTTTTTCACCACAAAAACGCATGAGACTTGAAGTTTTCAAAAATGTTTTCATTTTTGATGAGAGGGTTAATGAAAGAAGTTTAATCGCCGGCATACGAAATCCCGCGATTTCCCGTAAATCCCGGGCTTGGCCCGTGTAGTCGAATGTATACAAAGAAAGTACCCTGTGAGTAAACTTATTTTCCGAACGATTTTTTAAATTTTTTTTTCACCACTAAAACGCATGAGACTTGTAGTTTTCAAAAATGTTTTCATTTTTGATGAGACGCTGAGTAAAAGAAGTTTAATCGTCCTCAAACGAAAATCCGCGATTTCCCGTAAATCCCGGACTCGGCCCGTATAGTCCAAAGTATACAAAAAAAGTACCCAGGGAGTAAACTCATTTCCCGAACGATTTTTTAAATTATTTTTTCACCACTAAAACGCATGAGACTTGTAGTTTTTAAAAATGTTTTCATTTTTGCTGAGACGTTTATTAAAAGAGGTTTAATCGCCGGCAAACGAAATCCCGCGATTTCCCGTAAATCCCGGGCTTGGCCCGTATAGTCGAATGTATACAAAGAAAGTACCCAGGGAGTAAACTCATTTCCCGAACGATTTTTTAATTTTTTTTTTCACCACAAAAACGCATGAGACTAGAAGTTTTCAAAAATGTTTTCATTTTTGATGAGAGGGTTAATGAAAGAAGTTTAATCGCCGGCAAACGAAATCCCGCGATTTCCCGTAAATCCCGGGCTTGGCCCGTATAGTCGAATGTATACAAAGAAAGTACCCAGGGAGTAAACTCATTTCCCGAACGATTTTTTAATTTTTTTTTTCACCACAAAAACGCATGAGACTAGAAGTTTTCAAAAATGTTTTCATTTTTGATGAGAGGGTTAATGAAAGAAGTTTAATCGCCGGCAAACGAAATCCCGCGATTTCCCGTAAATCCCGGGCTTGGCCCGTGTAGTCGAATGTATACAAAGAAAGTACCCTGTGAGTAAACTCATTTCCCGAACGATTTTTTAAATTATTTTTTTACCACTAAAACGCATGAGACTTGTAGTTTTCAGAAAAGTTTTCATTTTTGATGAGACGCTTAATGAAAGTGCTTTAATCGCCAGCAAACGAAAACCCGCGATTTCCCGTAAATCCCGGGCTTGTCCCGTATAGTCGAATGTATACAAAGAAAGTATCCTGTGAGTAAACTCATTTTCCGAACGATTTTTTAAATTATTTATTCACCACTACAACGCATGAGACTTGTAGTTTTTAAAAATGTTTTCATTTTTGATGAGACGCTGAATAAAAGAAGTTTAATCGACGGCAAACGAAAACCCGCCATTTCCCGTGAACCCCGGACTCGACCCATATAGTCAAAAGTATACAAAGAAAGTACCCAGGGAGTAAACTCATTTCCCGAACGATTTTTTATATTATTTTCTTTACCACTAAACGCATGAGACTTGTAGTTTTCAAAAATATTTTCATATTTGATGGGACGCTGAATAAAAGAAGTTTAATCGCCGGCAAACGAAAATCCGCGATTTCCCGTAAATCCCGGACTCGGCCCGTATATTCAAAAGTATACAAAGAAAGTACCCAGGGAGTAAACTCATTTCCCGAACGATTTTTAAATTATTTTTTCACCACTAAAACGCATGAGACTTGTAGTTTTCAAAAATGTTTTCATTTTTGATGAGACGCCTAATGAAAGAGGTTTAATCGCCGGCAAACGAAATCCCGCGTTTTCCCGTATATCCGGGGCTTGTCCCGTATAGGCGAATATATACAAAGAAAGTACCCAGGGAGTAAACTCATTTCCCGAACGATTTTTTAAATTTTTCTTTCACCACTAAAACGCATGAGACTTGTAGTTTTCAAAAATGTTTTCATTTTTGATGAGACGCTTAATGAAAGAGGTTTAATCGCCGGAAAACGAAAACCCACGATTTCCCGTAAATCCCGGTCTTGGCCCGTATAGTCGAATGTATACAAAGAAAGTACCCAGTGAGTAAACTCATTTCCAGAACGATTTTTTAAATTATTTTTTCACCACTAAAACGCATAAGACTTTTAGTTTTCAAAAATGTTGTCATTTTTGATGAGACGGTTAATGAAAGAAGTTTAATCGCCGGCAAACGAAATCCGCGATTTCCCGTAAATCGTGGGCTTGGCCCGTATAGTCGAATGTATACAAAGACAGTACCCTGTGAGTAAACTCATTTCCAAAACGATTTTTTAAATTATCTTTTCACCACAAAAACGCATAAGACTTGTAGGTTTTAAAAATGTTTTCATTTTTGATGAGACGCTGAATAAAAGAAGTGCAATCGCCGGCAAACGAAAACCCGCCATTTCCCGTAAACCCCGGACTCGGCCGGTATAGTCAAAAGTATACAAAGAAAGTACCCAGGGAGTAAACTCATTTTCCGAACGATTTTTTAAATTATTTTTTCACCACTACAACGCATGAGACTTGTGGTTTTCAAAAATGTTTTCATTTTTGATGAGACGCTTATTAAAAGAGGTTTAATCGCCGGCAAACGAAATCCCGCGATTTCCCGTAAATCCCGGGCTTGGCCCGTATAGTCGAATGTATAGAAAGAAAGTACCCAGGGAGTAAACTCATTTCCCGAATGATTTTTTAATTTTTTTTTCACCACTAAAACGCATGAGACTTGAAGTTTTCAAAAATGTTTTCATTTTTGATGAGACGGTTAATGAAAGAAGTTTAATCGTCCTCAAACGAAAATCCGCGATTTCCCGTAAATCCCGGACTCGGCCCGTATAGTCCAAAGTATACAAATAAAGTACCCAGGGAGTAAACTCATTTCCCGAACGAGTTTTTAAATTATTTTTCACCACTAAAACGCATGAGACTTGTAGTTTTCAAAAATGTTTTCATTTTTGCTGAGACACTTATTAAAAGAGGTTTAATCGCCGGCAAACGAAATCCCGCGATTTCCCGTAAATCCCGGGCTTGGCCAGTATAGTCAAATGTATACAAAGAAAGTACCCAGGGAGTAAACTCATTTCCCGACAGATTTTTTAATTTTTTTTTTCACCACAAAAACGCATGAGACTAGAAGTTTTCAAAAATGTTTTCATTTTTGATGAGAGGGTTGACGAAAGAAGTTTAATCGCCGGCAAACGAAATCCCGCGATTTCCCGTAAATCCCGGGCTTGGCCCGTGTAGTCGAATGTATACAAAGAAAGTATCCTGTGAGTAAACTCATTTCCAAAACGATTTTTTGAATTATCTTTTCACCACTAAAACGCATGAGACTTGTAGTTTTTAAAAATGTTTTCATTTTTGATGAGACGCTTAATGAAAGTGGTTTAATCGACGGCAAACGAAAATCCGCGATTTCCCGTAAATCCCGGACTCGGCCCGTATAGTCAAAAGTATGCAAAGGAAGTACCCAGGGAGTAAACTCATTTCCCGAACGATTTTTTAAATTATTTTTTCACCACTAAAACGCATGAGACTTGTAGTTTTCATAAATGTTTTCATTTTTGATAAGACGCTTAATGAAAGAGGTTTATTCGCCGGCAAACGAAATCCCGCGTTTTCCCGTATATCCGGGGCTTGGCCCGTATAGTCGAATATATACAAAGAAAGTACCCAGGGAGTAAACTCATTTCCCGAACGATTTTTTAAATTTTTCTTTCACCACTAAAACGCATGAGACTTGTAGTTTTCAAAAATGTTTTCATTTTTGATGAGACGCTTAATGAAAGAGGTTTAATCGACGGAAAACGAAAACCCACGATTTCCCGTAAATCCTGGTCTTGGCCCGTATAGTCGAATGTATACAAAGAAAGTACCCAGTGAGTAAACTCATTTCCAGAACGATTTTTTAAATTATTTTTTCACCACTTAAACGCATAAGACTTTTAGTTTTCAAAAATGTTGTCATTTTTGATGAGACGCTTAATAAAAGTGGTTTAATCGCCAGCAAACGAAAACCCGCGATTTCCCGTAAATCCCGGGCTTGGCCCGTATAGTCGAATGTATACAAAGACAGTACCCTGTGAGTAAACTCATTTCCAAAACGATTTTTTAAATTATCTTTTCACCACAAAAACGCATAAGACTTGTAGGTTTTAAAAATGTTTTCATTTTTGATGAGACGCTGAATAAAAGAAGTGTAATCGCCGGCAAACAAAAACCCGCCATTTCCCGTAAACCCCGGACTCGGCCCGTATAGTCAAAAGTACACAAAGAAAGTACCCAGGGCGTAAACTCATTTTCCGAACGATTTTTTAAATTATTTTTTCACCACTACAACGCATGAGACTTGTACTTTTCAAAAATTTTTTCATTTTTGATGAGACGCTTATTAAAAGAGGTTTAATCGCCGGCAAACAAAATCCCGCGATTTCCCGTAAATCCCGGGCTTAGCCCGTATAGTCGAATGTATAGAAAGAAAGTACCCAGGGAGTAAACTCATTTCCCGAACGATTTTTTAATTTTTTTTTTTCACCACTAAAACGCATGAGACTTGAAGTTTTCAAAAATGTTTTCATTTTTGATGAGACGGTTAATGAAAGAAGTTTAATCGCCGGCAAACGAAATCCGCGATTTCCCGTAAATCGCGGGCTTGGCCCGTATAGTCGAATGTATACAAAGAAAGTACCCAGTGAGTAAACTCATTTCCCGAACGATTTTTTAATTATTTTTTTTCACCACTAAAACGCATGAGACTTGTAGTTTTCAAAAATGTTTTCATTTTTGATGAGACGCTTAATGAAAGAGGTTTAATCGCCGGCAAACGAAATCCTGCGTTTTCCCGTAAATCCGGGGCTTGGACAGTACAGTCGAATGTATACAAAGAAAGTACCCAGGGAGTAAACTCAAATCCCGAACGAATTTTTAAATTTTTTTTTCACCACTAAGACGCATGAGACTTGTAGTTTTCAAAAATGTTTTCATTTTTGATGAGACGCTGAGTAAAAGAAGTTTAATCGCCCTCAAACGAAAATCCGCGATTTCCCGTAAATCCCGGACTCGGCCCGTATAGTCCAAAGTATACAAAGAAAGTACCCAGGGAGTAAACTCATTTCCCGAACGATTTTTTAATTTTTTTTTTCACCACAAAAACGCATGAGACTTGAAGTTTTCAAAAATGTTTTCATTTTTGATGAGAGGGTTAATGAAAGAAGTTTAATCGCCGGCAAACGAAATCCCGCGATTTTCCGTAAATCCCGGGCTTGGCCCGTGTAGTCGAATGTATACAAAGAAAGTACCCTGTGAGTAAACTCATTTCCAAAACGACTTTTTAAATTATCTTTTCACCACTAAAACGCATGAGACTTGTAGTTTTTAAAAATGTTTTCATTTTTGATGAGACGCTGAATAAAAGAAGTTTAATCGACGGCAAACGAAAACCCGCCATTTCCCGTAAACCCCGGACTCGACCCGTATAGTCAAAAGTATACAAAGAAAGTACCCAGGGAGTAAACTCATTTTCCGAACGATTTTTTATATTATTTTCTTTACCACTAAACGCATGAGACTTGTAGTTTTCAAAAATATTTTCATATTTGATGGGACGCTGAATAAAAGAAGTTTAATCGCCGGCAAACGAAAATCCGCGATTTCCCGTAAATCCCGGACTCGGCCCGTATAGTCAAAAGTATACAAAGAAAGTACCCAGGGAGTAAACTCATTTTCCGAACGATTTTTTAAATTATTTTTTCACCACTACAACGCATGAGACTTGTAGTTTTCAAAAATATTTTCAATTTTGATGAGAGGGTTAATGAAAGAAGTTTAATCGCCGGCAAACGAAATCCCGCGATTTCCCGTAAATCCCGGGCTTGGCCCGTGTAGTCGAATGTATACAAATAAAGTACCCTGTGAGTAAACTCATTTCCCGAACGATTTTTTAAATTATTTTTTACCACTAAAACGCATGAGACTTGTAGTTTTTAAAAATGTTTTCATTTTTGATGAGACGCTGAATAAAAGAAGTTTAATCGACGGCAAACGAAAACCCGCCATTTCCCGTAAACCCCGGACTCGACCCGTATAGTCAAAAGTATACAAAGAAAGTACCCAGGGAGTAAACTCATTTCCCGAACGATTTTTTATATTATTTTCTTTACCACTAAGCGCATGAGACTTGTAGTTTTCAAAAATATTTTCATATTTGATGGGACGCTGAATAAAAGAAGTTTAATCGCCGGCAAACGAAAATCCGCGATTTCCCGTAAATCCCGGACTCGGCCCGTATAGTCAAAAGTATACAAAGAAAGTACCCAGGGAGTAAACTCTTTTCCCGAACGATTTTTTAAATTATTTTTTCACCACTACAACGCATGAGACTTGTAGTTTTCAAAAATGTTTTCATTTTTGATGAGACACTGAATAAAAGAAGTTTAATCGCCGGCAAACGAAAACCCGCCATTTCCCGTAAACCCCGGACTCGGCCCGTATAGTCAAAAGTATACAAAGAAAGTACCCAGGGAGTAAACTCATTTTCCGAACGATTTTTTAAATTATTTTTTCACCACTACAACGCATGAGACTTGTAGTTTTCAAAAATATTTTCATTTTTGATGAGAGGGTTAATGAAAGAAGTTTAATCGCCGGCAAACGAAATCACGCGATTTCCCGTAAATCCCGGGCTTGGCCCGTGTAGTCGAATGTATACAAAGAAAGTACCCTGTGAGTAAACTCATTTCCCGAACAATTTTTTAAATTATTTTTTACCACTAAAACGCATGAGACTTGTAGTTTTCAGAAATGTTTTCATTTTTGATGAGACGCTTAATGAAAGTGGTTTTATCGCCAGCAAACGAAAACCCGCGATTTCCCGTAAATCCCGGGCTTGGCCCGTATAGTCGAATGTATACAAAGAAAGTACCCTGTGAGTAAACTCATTTCCAAAACGATTTCTTAAATTATCTTTTCACCACTAAAACGCATGAGACTTGTAGTTCTTAAAAATGTTTTCATTTTTGATGAGACGCTGAATAAAAGAAGTTTAATCGACGGCAAACGAAAACCCGCCATTTCCCGTAAACCCCGGACTCGACCCGTATAGTCAAAAGTATACAAAGAAAGTACGCAGGGAGTAAACTCATTTCCCGAACGATTTTTTATATTATTTTCTTTACCACTAAACGCATGAGACTGGTAGTTTTCAAAAATATTTTCATATTTGATGGGACGCTGAATAAAAGAAGTTTAATCGCCGGCAAACGAAAATCCGCGATTTCCCGTAAATCCCGGACTCGGCCCGTATAGTCAAAAGTATACAAAGAAAGTACCCAGGGAGTAAACTCATTTCCCAAACGATTTTTTAAATTATTTTTTCACCACTAAAACGCATGAGACTTGTAGTTTTCAAAAATGTTTTCATTTTTGATGAGACGCCTAATGAAAGAGGTTTAATCGCCGGCAAACGAAATCCCGCGTTTTCCCGTAAATCTGGGGCTTGGCCCTTATAGTCGAATGTATACAGAGAAAGTACCCTGTGAGTAAACTCATTTTCCAAACGATTTTTTAAATTATTTTTTCACAACTACAACGCATGGGACTTGTAGTTTTCAAAAATGTTTTCATTTTTGATGAGACACTGAATAAAAGAAGTTTAATCGCCGGCAAACGAAAACCCGCCATTTTCCGTAAACCCTGGACTCGGCCCGTATAGTCAAAAGTATACAAAGAAAGTACCCAGGGAGTAAACTCATTTTCAGAACGATTTTTTAAATTATTTTTTCACCACTACAACGCATGAGACTTGTAGTTTTCAAAAATGTTTTCATTTTTGATGAGACGCCTAATGAAAGAGGTTTAATCGCCGGCAAACGAAATCCCGCGTTTTCCCGTAAATCTGGGGCTTGGCCCGTATAGTCGAATGTATACAGAGAAAGTACCCTGTGAGTAAACTCATTTTCCAAACGATTTTTTAAATTATTTTTTCACAACTACAACGCATGGGACTTGTAGTTTTCAAAAATATTTTCATTTTTGATGAGAGGGTTAATGAAAGAAGTTTAATCGCCGGCAAACGAAATCCCGCGATTTCCCGTAAATCCCGGGCTTGGCCGTGTAGTCGAATGTACACAAAGAAAGTACCCTGTGAGTAAACTCATTTCCCGAACGATTTTTTAAATTATTTTTTCACCACTAAAACGCATGAGACTTGTAGTTTTCAAAAATGTTTTCATTTTTGATGAGACGCCTAATGAAAGAGGTTTAATCGCCGGCAAACGAAATCCCGCGTTTTCCCGTAAATCTGGGGCTTGGCCCGTATAGTCGAATGTATACAGAGAAAGTACCCTGTGAGTAAACTCATTTTCCAAACGATTTTTTAAATTATTTTTTCACAACTACAACGCATGGGACTTGTAGTTTTCAAAAATGTTTTCATTTTTGATGAGACACTGAATAAAAGAAGTTTAATCGCCGGCAAACGAAAACCCGCCATTTTCCGTAAACCCTGGACTCGGCCCGTATAGTCAAAAGTATACAAAGAAAGTACCCAGGGAGTAAACTCATTTTCCGAACGATTTTTTAAATTATTTTTTCACCACTACAACGCATGAGACTTGTAGTTTTTAAAAATGTTTTCATTTTTGATGAGACGCTGAATAAAAGAAGTTTAATCGACGGCAAACGAAAACCCGCCATTTCCCGTAAACCCCGGACTCGACCCGTATAGTCAAAAGTATACAAAGAAAGTACCCAGGGAGTAAACTCATTTCCCGAACGATTTTTTATATTATTTTCTTTACCACTAAGCGCATGGGACTTGTAGTTTTCAAAAATATTTTCATATTTGATGGGACGCTGAATAAAAGAAGTTTAATCGCCGGCAAACGAAAATCCGCGATTTCCCGTAAATCCCGGACTCGGCCCGTATAGTCAAAAGTATACAAAGAAAGTACCCAGGGAGTAAACTCATTTCCCGAACGATTTTTTAAATTATTTTTTCACCACTACAACGCATGAGACTTGTAGTTTTCAAAAATGTTTTCATTTTTGATGAGACACTGAATAAAAGAAGTTTAATCGCCGGCAAACGAAAACCCGCCATTTCCCGTAAACCCCGGACTCGGCCCGTATAGTCAAAAGTATACAAAGAAAGTACCCAGGGAGTAAACTCATTTTCCGAACGATTTTTTAAATTATTTTTTCACCACTACAACGCATGAGACTTGTAGTTTTCAAAAATATTTTCATTTTTGATGAGAGGGTTAATGAAAGAAGTTTAATCGCCGGCAAACGAAATCACGCGATTTCCCGTAAATCCCGGGCTTGGCCCGTGTAGTCGAATGTATACAAAGAAAGTACCCTGTGAGTAAACCCATTTCCCGAACAATTTTTTAAATTATTTTTTACCACTAAAACGCATGAGACTTGTAGTTTTCAGAAATGTTTTCATTTTTGATGAGACGCTTAATGAAAGTGGTTTTATCGCCAGCAAACGAAAACCCGCGATTTCCCGTAAATCCCGGGCTTGGCCCGTATAGTCGAATGTATACAAAGAAAGTACCCTGTGAGTAAACTCATTTCCAAAACGATTTCTTAAATTATCTTTTCACCACTAAAACGCATGAGACTTGTAGTTCTTAAAAATGTTTTCATTTTTGATGAGACGCTGAATAAAAGAAGTTTAATCGACGGCAAACGAAAACCCGCCATTTCCCGTAAACCCCGGACTCGACCCGTATAGTCAAAAGTATACAAAGAAAGTACGCAGGGAGTAAACTCATTTCCCGAACGATTTTTTATATTATTTTCTTTACCACTAAACGCATGAGACTGGTAGTTTTCAAAAATATTTTCATATTTGATGGGACGCTGAATAAAAGAAGTTTAATCGCCGGCAAACGAAAATCCGCGATTTCCCGTAAATCCCGGACTCGGCCCGTATAGTCAAAAGTATACAAAGAAAGTACCCAGGGAGTAAACTCATTTCCCAAACGATTTTTTAAATTATTTTTTCACCACTAAAACGCATGAGACTTGTAGTTTTCAAAAATGTTTTCATTTTTGATGAGACGCCTAATGAAAGAGGTTTAATCGCCGGCAAACGAAATCCCGCGTTTTCCCGTAAATCTGGGGCTTGGCCCTTATAGTCGAATGTATACAGAGAAAGTACCCTGTGAGTAAACTCATTTTCCAAACGATTTTTTAAATTATTTTTTCACAACTACAACGCATGGGACTTGTAGTTTTCAAAAATGTTTTCATTTTTGATGAGACACTGAATAAAAGAAGTTTAATCGCCGGCAAACGAAAACCCGCCATTTTCCGTAAACCCTGGACTCGGCCCGTATAGTCAAAAGTATACAAAGAAAGTACCCAGGGAGTAAACTCATTTTCAGAACGATTTTTTAAATTATTTTTTCACCACTACAACGCATGAGACTTGTAGTTTTCAAAAATGTTTTCATTTTTGATGAGACGCCTAATGAAAGAGGTTTAATCGCCGGCAAACGAAATCCCGCGTTTTCCCGTAAATCTGGGGCTTGGCCCGTATAGTCGAATGTATACAGAGAAAGTACCCTGTGAGTAAACTCATTTTCCAAACGATTTTTTAAATTATTTTTTCACAACTACAACGCATGGGACTTGTAGTTTTCAAAAATATTTTCATTTTTGATGAGAGGGTTAATGAAAGAAGTTTAATCGCCGGCAAACGAAATCCCGCGATTTCCCGTAAATCCCGGGCTTGGCCCGTGTAGTCGAATGTACACAAAGAAAGTACCCTGTGAGTAAACTCATTTCCCGAACGATTTTTTAAATTATTTTTTCACCACTAAAACGCATGAGACTTGTAGTTTTCAAAAATGTTTTCATTTTTGATGAGACGCCTAATGAAAGAGGTTTAATCGCCGGCAAACGAAATCCCGCGTTTTCCCGTAAATCTGGGGCTTGGCCCGTATAGTCGAATGTATACAGAGAAAGTACCCTGTGAGTAAACTCATTTTCCAAACGATTTTTTAAATTATTTTTTCACAACTACAACGCATGGGACTTGTATTTTCAAAAATGTTTTCATTTTTGATGAGACACTGAATAAAAGAAGTTTAATCGCCGGCAAACGAAAACCCGCCATTTTCCGTAAACCCTGGACTCGGCCCGTATAGTCAAAAGTATACAAAGAAAGTACCCAGGGAGTAAACTCATTTTCCGAACGATTTTTTAAATTATTTTTTCACCACTACAACGCATGAGACTTGTAGTTTTCAAAAATATTTTCATTTTTGATGAGAGGGTTAATGAAAGAAGTTTAATCGCCGGCAAACGAAATCCTGCGATTTCCCGTAAATCCCGGGCTTGGCCCGTGTAGTCGAATGTACACAAAGAAAGTACCCTGTGAGTAAACTCATTTCCCGAACGATTTTTTAAATTATTTTTTTACCACTAAAACGCATGAGACTTGTAGTTTTCAGAAATGTTTTCATTTTTGATGAGACGCTTAATGAAAGTGGTTTAATCGCCAGCAAACGAAAACCCGCGATTTCCCGTAAATCCCGGGCTTGGCCCGTATAGTCGAATGTATACAAAGAAAGAACCCTCTGAGTAAACTCATTTCCAAAACGATTTTTTAAATTATCTTTTCACCACTAAAACGCATGAGACTTGTAGTTTTTAAGAATGTTTTCATTTTTGATGAGACGCTGAATAAAAGAAGTTTAATCGACGGCAAATGAAAACCCGCCATTTCCCGTAAACCCCGGACTCGACCCGTATAGTCAAAAGTATACAAAGAAAGTACCCAGGGAGTAAACTCATTTCCCGAACGATTTTTTATATTATTTTCTTTACCACTAAACGCATGAGACTTGTAGTTTTCAAAAATATTTTCATATTTGATGGGACGCTGAATAAAAGAAGTTTAATCGCCGGCAAACGAAAATTCGGGATTTCCCGTAAACCCCGGACTCGGCCCGTATAGTCAAAAGTATACAAAGAAAGTACCCAGGGAGTAAACTCATTTTCCGAACGATTTTTTAAATTATTTTTTCACCACTACAACGCATGAGACTTGTAGTTTTCAAAAATATTTTCATTTTTGATGAGAGGGTTAATGAAAGAAGTTTAATCGCCGGCAAACAAAATCCCGCGATTTCCCGTAAATCCCGGGCTTGGCCCGTGTAGTCGAATGTATACAAAGAAAGTACCCTGTGAGTAAACTCATTTCCCGAACGATTTTTTAAATTATTTTTTACCACTAAAACGCATGAGACCTGTAGTTTTCAGAAATGTTTTCATTTTTGATGAGACGCTTAATGAAAGTGGTTTAATCGCCAGCAAACGAAAACCCGCGATTTCCCGTAAATCCCGGGCTTGGCCCGTATAGTCGAATGTATACAGAGAAAGTACCCTGTGAGTAAACTCATTTTCCAAACGATTTTTTAAGTTATTTTTTCACAACTACAACGCATGAGATTTGTAGTTTTCAAAAATGTTTTCATTTTTGATGAGACACTGAATAAAAGAAGTTTAATCGCCGGCAAACGAAAACCCGCCATTTTCCGTAAACCCTGGACTCGGCCCGTATAGTCAAAAGTATACAAAGAAAGTACCCAGGGAGTAAACTCATTTTCCGAACGATTTTTTAAATTATTTTTTCACCACTACAACGCATGAGACTTGTAGTTTTCAAAAATATTTTCATTTTTGATGAGAGGGTTAATGAAAGAAGTTTAATCGCCGGCAAACGAAATCTCGCGATTTCCAGTAAATCCCGGGCTTGGCCCGTGTAGTCGAATGTATACAAAGAAAGTACCCTGTGAGTAAACTCATTTCCCGAACGATTTTTTACATTATTTTTTTACCACTAAAACGCATGAGACTTGTAGTTTTTAGGAATGTTTTCATTTTTGATGAGACGCTGAATAAAAGAAGTTTAATCGACGGCAAACGAAAACCCGCCATTTTCCGTAAACCCTGGACTCGGCCCGTATAGTCGAATGTATACAAAGAAAGTACCCTGTGAGTAAACTCATTTCCAAAACGATTTTTTAAATTATCTTTTCACCACTAAAACGCATGAGACTTGTAGTTTTTAAGAATGTTTTCATTTTTGATGAGACGCTGAATAAAAGAAGTTTAATCGACGGCAAACGAAAACCCGCCATTTCCCGTAAACCCCGGACTCGACCCGTATAGTCAAAAGTATACAAAGAAAGTACCCAGGGAGTAAACTCATTTCCCGAACGATTTTTTATATTATTTTCTTTACCACTAAACGCATGAGACTTGTAGTTTTCAAAAATATTTTCATATTTGATGGGACGCTGAATAAAAGAAGTTTAATCGCCGGCAAACGAAAATCCGCGATTTCCCGTAAACCCCGGACTCGGCCCGTATAGTCAAAAGTATACAAAGAAAGTACCCAGGGAGTAAACTCATTTTCCGAACGATTTTTTAAATTATTTTATCACCACTACAACGCATGAGACTTGTAGTTTTTAAAAATATTTTCATTTTTGATGAGAGGGTTAATGAAAGAAGTTTAATCGCCGGCAAACGAAATCCCGCGATTTCCAGTAAATCCCGGGCTTGGCCCGTGTAGTCGAATGTATACAAAGAAAGTACCCTGTGAGTAAACTCATTTCCCGAACGATTTTTTACATTATTTTTTTACCACTAAAACGCATGAGACTTGTAGTTTTCAGAAATGTTTTCATTTTTGATGAGACGCTTAATGAAAGTGGTTTAATTGCCAGCAAACGAAAACCCGCGATTTCCCGAAAATCCCGGGCTTGGCCCGTATAGTCGAATGTATACAAAGAAAGTACCCTGTGAGTAAACTCATTTCCAAAACGATTTTTTAAATTATTTTTTCACCACTACAACGCATGAGACTTGTAGTTTTCAAAAATATTTTCATTTTTGATGAGAGGGTTAATGAAAGAAGTTTAATCGCCGGCAAACGAAATCCCGCGATTTCCAGTAAATCCCGGGCTTGGCCCGTGTAGTCGAATGTATACAAAGAAAGTACCCTGTGAGTAAACTCATTTCCCGAACGATTTTTTACATTATTTTTTTAACCACTAAAACGCATGAGACTTGTAGTTTTCAGAAATGTTTTCATTTTTGATGAGACGCTTAATGAAAGTGGTTTAATTGCCAGCAAACGAAAACCCGCGATTTCCCGAAAATCCCGGGCTTGGCCCGTATAGTCGAATGTATACAAAGAAAGTACCCTGTGAGTAAACTCATTTCCAAAACGATTTTTTAAATTATTTTCTTTACCACTAAACGCATGAGACTTGTAGTTTTCAAAAATATTTTCATATTTCATGGGACGCTGAATAAAAGAAGTTTATTCGCCGGCAAACGAAAATCCGCGATTTCCCGTAAATCCCGGACTCGGCCCGTATAGTCAAAAGTATACAAAGAAAGTACCCAGGGAGTAAACTCATTTCCCGAACGATTTTTTAAATTATTTTTTCACCACTAAAACGCATGAGACTTGTAGTTTTTAGGAATGTTTTCATTTTTGATGAGACGCTGAATAAAAGAAGTTTAATCGACGGCAAACGAAAACCCGCCATTTCCCGTAAACCCCGGACTCGACCCGTATAGTCAAAAGTATACAAAGAAAGTACCCAGGGAGTAAACTCATTTCCCGAACGATTTTTTATATTATTTTCTTTACCACTAAACGCATGAGACTTGAAGTTTTCAAAAATGTTTTCATTTTTGATGAGACACTGAATAAAAGAAGTTTAATCGCCGGAAAACGAAAACCCGCCATTTCCCGTAAACCCCGGACTCGGCCCGTATAGTCAAAAGTATACAAAGAAAGTACCCAGGGAGTAAACTCATTTTCCGAACGATTTTTTAAATTATTTTTTCACCACTACAACGCATGAGACTTGTAGTTTTCAAAAATATTTTCATTTTTGATGAGAGGGTTAATGAAAGAAGTTTAATCGCCGGAAAACGAAATCCCGCGATTTCCCGTAAATCCCGGGCTTGGCCCGTGTAGTCGAATGTATACAAAGAAAGTACCCTGTGAGTAAACTCATTTCCCGAACGATTTTTTAAATTATTTTTTACCACTAAAACGCATGAGACTTGTAGTTTTCAGAAATGTTTTCATTTTTGATGAGACGCTTAATGAAAGTGGTTTAATCGCCAGCAAACGAAAACCCGCGATTTCCCGTAAATCCCGGGCTTGGCCCGTATAGTCGAATGTATACAAAGAAAGTACCCTGTGAGTAAACTCATTTCCAAAACGATTTCTTAAATTATCTTTTCACCACTAAAACGCATGAGACTTGTAGTTTTTAAAAATGTTTTCATTTTTGATGAGACGCTGAATAAAAGAAGTTTAATCGACGGCAAACGAAAACCCGCCATTTCCCGTAAACCCCGGACTCGACCCGTATAGTCAAAAGTATACAAAGAAAGTACGCAGGGAGTAAACTCATTTTCCGAACGATTTTTTATATTATTTTCTTTACCACTAAACGCATGAGACTGGTAGTTTTCAAAAATATTTTCATATTTGATGGGACGCTGAATAAAAGAAGTTTAATCGCCGGCAAACGAAAATCCGCGATTTCCCGTAAATCCCGGACTCGGCCCGTATAGTCAAAAGTATACAAAGAAAGTACCCAGGGAGTAAACTCATTTCCCGAACGATTTTTTAAATTATTTTTCCACCACTAAAACGCATGAGACTTGTAGTTTTCAAAAATGTTTTCATTTTTGATGAGACGCCTAATGAAAGAGGTTTAATCGCCGGCAAACGAAATCCCGCGTTTTCCCGTAAATCTGGGGCTTGGCCCGTATAGTCGAATGTATACAGAGAAAGTACCCTGTGAATAAACTCATTTTCCAAACGATTTTTTAAATTATTTTTTCACAACTACAACGCATGAGACTTGTAGTTTTCAAAAATGTTTTCATTTTTGATGAGACACTGAATAAAAGAAGTTTAATCGCCGGCAAACGAAAACCCGCCATTTTCCGTAAACCCTGGACTCGGCCCGTATAGTTAAAAGTATACAAAGAAAGTACCCAGGGAGTAAACTCATTTTCCGAACGATTTTTTAAATTATTTTTTCACCACTACAACGCATGAGACTTGTAGTTTTCAAAAATATTTTCATTTTTGATGAGAGGGTTAATGAAAGAAGTTTAATCGCCGGCAAACGAAATCCCGCGATTTCCCGTAAATCCCGGGCTTGGCCCGTGTAGTCGAATGTATACAAAGAAAGTACCCTGTGAGTAAACTCATTCCCATAACGATTTTTTAAATTATTTTTTTACCACTAAAACGCATGAGACTTGTAGTTTTCAGAAATGTTTTCATTTTTGATGAGACGCTTAATGAAAGTGGTTTAATCGCCAGCAAACGAAAACCCGCGATTTCCCGTAAATCCCGGGCTTGGCCCGTATAGTCGAATGTATACAAAGAAAGTACCCTGTGAGTAAACTCATTTCCAAAACGATTTTTTAAATTATCTTTTCACCACTAAAACGCATGAGACTTGTAGTTTTTAAGAATGTTTTCATTTTTGATGAGACGCTGAATAAAAGAAGTTTAATCGACGGCAAACAAAAACCCGCCATTTCCCGTAAACCCCGGACTCGACCCGTATAGTCAAAAGTATACAAAGAAAGTACCCAGGGAGTAAACTCATTTCCCGAACGATTTTTTATATTATTTTCTTTACCACTAAACGCATGAGACTTGTAGTTTTCAAAAATATTTTCATATTTGATGGGACGCTGAATAAAAGAAGTTTAATCGCCGGCAAACGAAAATCCGCGATTTCCCGTAAACCCCGGACTCGGCCCGTATAGTCAAAAGTATACAAAGAAAGTACCCAGGGAGTAAACTCATTTTCCGAACGATTTCTTAAATTATTTTTTCACCACTACAACGCATGAGACTTGTAGTTTTCAAAAATATTTTCATTTTTGATGAGAGGGTTAATGAAAGAAGTTTAATCGCCGGCAAACGAAATCCCGCGATTTCCCGTAAATCCCGGGCTTGGCCCTTGTAGTCGAATGTATACAAAGAAAGTACCCTGTGAGTAAACTCATTTCCCGAACGATTTTTTAAATTATTTTTTACCACTAAAACGCATGAGACTTGTAGTTTTCAGAAATGTTTTCATTTTTGATGAGACGCTTAATGAAAGTGGTTTAATCGCCAGCAAACGAAAACCCGCGATTTCCCGTAAATCCCGGGCTTGGCCCGTATAGTCGAATGTATACAAAGAAAGTACCCTGTGAGTAAACTCATTTCCAAAACGATTTCTTAAATTATCTTTTCACCACTAAAACGCATGAGACTTGTAGTTTTTAAAAATGTTTTCATTTTTGATGAGACGCTGAATAAAAGAAGTTTAATCGACGGCAAACGAAAACCCGCCATTTCCCGTAAACCCCGGACTCGACCCGTATAGTCAAAAGTATACAAAGAAAGTACGCAGGGAGTAAACTCATTTCCCAAACGATTTTTTATATTATTTTCTTTACCACTAAACGCATGAGACTGGTAGTTTTCAAAAATATTTTCATATTTGATGGGACGCTGAATAAAAGAAGTTTAATCGCCGGCAAACGAAAATCCGCGATTTCCCGTAAATCCCGGACTCGGCCCGTATAGTCAAAAGTATACAAAGAAAGTACCCAGGAAGTAAACTCATTTCCCGAACGATTTTTTAAATTATTTTTTCACCACTAAAACGCATGAGACTTGTAGTTTTCAAAAATGTTTTCATTTTTGATGAGACGCCTAATGAAAGAGGTTTAATCGCCGGCAAACGAAATCCCGCGTTTTCCCGTAAATCTGGGGCTTGGCCCGTATAGTCGAATGTATACACAGAAAGTACCCTGTGAGTAAACTCATTTTCCAAACGATTTTTTAAATTATTTTTTCACAACTACAACGCATGAGACTTGTAGTTTTCAAAAATGTTTTCATTTTTGATGAGACACTGAATAAAAGAAGTTTAATCGCCGGCAAACGAAAACCCGCCATTTTCCGTAAACCCTGGACTCGGCCCGTATAGTCAAAAGTATACAAAGAAAGTACCCAGGGAGTAAACTCATTTTCCGAACGATTTTTTAAATTATTTTTTCACCACTACAACGCATGAGACTTGTAGTTTTCAAAAATATTTTCATTTTTGATTAGAGGGTTAATGAAAGAAGTTTAATCGCCGGCAAACGAAATCCCGCGATTTCCCGTAAATCCTGGGCTTGGCCCGTGTAGTCGAATGTATACAAAGAAAGTACCCTGTGAGTAAACTCATTTCCCGAACGATTTTTTAAATTATTTTTTTACCACTAAAACGCATGAGACTTGTAGTTTTCAGAAATGTTTTCATTTTTGATGAGACGCTTAATGAAAGTGGTTTAATCGCCAGCAAACGAAAACCCGCGATTTCCCGAAAATCCCGGGCTTGGCCCGTATAGTCCAATGTATACAAAGAAAGTACCCTGTGAGTAAACTCATTTCCAAAACGATTTTTTGAATTACCTTTTCACCACTAAAACGCATCAGACTTGTAGTTTTTAGGAATGTTTTCATTTTTGATGAGACGCTGAATAAAAGAAGTTTAATCGACGGCAAACAAAAACCCGCCATTTCCCGTAAACCCCGGACTCGACCCGTATAGTCAAAAGTATACAAAGAAAGTACCCAGGGAGTAAACTCATTTCCCGAACGATTTTTTATATTATTTTCTTTACCACTAAACGCATGAGACTTGTAGTTTTCAAAAATATTTTCATATTTGATGGGACGCTGAATAAAAGAAGTTTAATCGCCGGCAAACGAAAATCCGCGATTTCCCGTAAATCCCGGACTCGGCCTGTATAGACAAAAGTATACAAAGAAAGTACCCAGGGAGTAAACTCATTTTCCGAACGATATTTTAAATTATTTTTTCACCACTAAAACGCATGAGACTTGTAGTTTTCAAAAATGTTTTCATTTTTGATGAGACGTTTAATGAAAGAGGTTTAATTGCCGGCAAACGAAATCCCGCGTTTTCCCGTAAATCCCGGGCTTGGCCCGTATAGTCGAATGTATACAAAGAAAGTACCCTGTGAGTAAACTCATTTCCAAAACGATTTTTTAAATTATTTTTTCACCACTAAAACGCATGAGACTTGTAGTTTTTAAGAATGTTTTCATTTTTGATGAGACGCTGAATAAAAGAAGTTTAATCGACGGCAAACGAAAACCCGCCATTTCCCGTAAACCCCGGACTCGACCCGTATAGTCAAAAGTAAACAAAGAAAGTACCCAGGGAGTAAACTCATTTCCCGAACGATTTTTTAAATTATTTTTTCACCACTAAAACGCATGAGACTTGTAGTTTTCAAAAATGTTTTCATTTTTGATGAGACGCCTAATGAAAGAGGTTTAATCGCCGGCAAACGAAATCCCGCGTTTTCCCGTAAATCCCGGGCTTGGCCGTATAGTCGAATGTTTACAAAGAAAGTACCCTGTGAGTAAACTCATTTCCAAAACGATTTTTTAAATTAATTTTTCACCACTAAAACGCATGAGACTTGTAGTTTTTAAGAATGTTTTCAGTTTTGATGAGACGCTGAATAAAAGAAGTTTAATCGACGGCAAACGAAAACCCGCGATTTCCCGTAAATCCCGGACTCGGCCCGTATAGTCAAAAGTATACAAAGAAAGTACCCAGGAAGTAAACTCATTTCCCGAACGATTTTTTAAATTATTTTTTCACCACTAAAACGCATGAGACTTGTAGTTTTCAAAAATGTTTTCATTTTTGATGAGACGCCTAATGAAAGAGGTTTAATCGCCGGCAAACGAAATCCCGCGTTTTCCCGTAAATCTGGGGCTTGGCCCGTATAGTCGAATGTATACAGAGAAAGTACCCTGTGAGTAAACTCATTTTTCAAACGATTTTTTAAATTATTTTTTCACAACTACAACGCATGAGACTTGTAGTTTTCAAAAATGTTTTCATTTTTGATGAGACACTGAATAAAAGAAGTTTAATCGCCGGCAAACGAAAATCCGCCATTTTCCGTACACCCTGGACTCGGCCCGTATAGTCAAAAGTATACAAAGAAAGTACCCAGGGAGTAAACTCATTCTCCGAACGATTTTTTAAATTATTTTTTCACCACTACAACGCATGAGACTTGTAGTTTTCAAAAATATTTTCATTTTTGATTAGAGGGTTAATGAAAGAAGTTTAATCGCCGGCAAACGAAATCCCGTGATTTCCCGTAAATCCTGGGCTTGGCCCGTGTAGTCGAATGTATACAAAGAAAGTACCCTGTGAGTAAACTCATTTCCCGAACGATTTTTTAAATTATTTTCTTTACCACTAAACGCATGAGACTTGTAGTTTTCAAAAATATTTTCATATTTGATGGGACGCTGAATAAAAGAAGTTTAATCGCCGGCAAACGAAAATCTGCGATTTCCCGTAAATCCCGGACTCGGCCTGTATAGTCAAAAGTATACAAAGAAAGTACCCAAGGAGTAAACTCATTTTCCGAACGATTTTTTAAATTGTTTTTTCACCACTAAAACGCATGAGACTTGTAGTTTTCAAAAATGTTTTCATTTTTGATGAGACGCTTAATGAAAAAGGTTTAATTGCCGGCAAACGAAATCCCGCGTTTTCCCGTAAATCCCGGGCTTGGCCCGTATAGTCGAATGTATACAAAGAAAGTACCCTGTGAGTAAACTCATTTCCAAAACGATTTTTTAAATTATTTTTTCACCACTAAAACGCATGAGACTTGTAGTTTTTAAGAATGTTTTCATTTTTGATGAGACGCTGAATAAAAGAAGTTTAATCGACGGCAAACGAAAACCCGCCATTTCCCGTAAACCCCGGACTCGACCCGTATAGTCAAAAGTATACAAAGAAAGTACCCAGGGAGTAAACTCATTTCCCGAACGATTTTTTAAATTATATTTTCACCACTAAAACGCATGAGACTTGCAGTTTTCAAAGATGTTTTCATTTTTGATGAGAGGGTTAATGAAAGAAGTTTAATCGCCGGCAAACGAAATCCCGCGATTTCCCGTAAATCCCGGGCTTGGCCCGTGTAGTCGAATGTATACAAAGAAAGTACCCTGTGAGTAAACTCATTTCCAAAACGATTTTTTAAATTAATTTTTCACCACTAAAACGCATGAGACTTGTAGTTTTTAAGAATGTTTTCAGTTTTGATGAGACGCTGAATAAAAGAAGTTTAATCGACGGCAAACGAAAACCCGCGATTTCCCGTAAATCCCGGACTCGGCCCGTATAGTCAAAAGTATACAAAGAAAGTACCCAGGAAGTAAACTCATTTCCCGAACGATTTTTTAAATTATTTTTTCACCACTAAAACGCATGAGACTTGTAGTTTTCAAAAATGTTTTCATTTTTGATGAGACGCCTAATGAAAGAGGTTTAATCGCCGGCAAACGAAATCCCGCGTTTTCCCGTAAATCTGGGGCTTGGCCCGTATAGTCGAATGTATACAGAGAAAGTACCCTGTGAGTAAACTCATTTTTCAAACGATTTTTTAAATTATTTTTTCACAACTACAACGCATGAGACTTGTAGTTTTCAAAAATGTTTTCATTTTTGATGAGACACTGAATAAAAGAAGTTTAATCGCCGGCAAACGAAAATCCGCCATTTTCCGTAAACCCTGGACTCGGCCCGTATAGTCAAAAGTATACAAAGAAAGTACCCAGGGAGTAAACTCATTCTCCGAACGATTTTTTAAATTATTTTTTCACCACTACAACGCATGAGACTTGTAGTTTTCAAAAATATTTTCATTTTTGATTAGAGGGTTAATGAAAGAAGTTTAATCGCCGGCAAACGAAATCCCGTGATTTCCCGTAAATCCTGGGCTTGGCCCGTGTAGTCGAATGTATACAAAGAAAGTACCCTGTGAGTAAACTCATTTCCCGAACGATTTTTTAAATTATTTTCTTTACCACTAAACGCATGAGACTTGTAGTTTTCAAAAATATTTTCATATTTGATGGGACGCTGAATAAAAGAAGTTTAATCGCCGGCAAACGAAAATCTGCGATTTCCCGTAAATCCCGGACTCGGCCTGTATAGTCAAAAGTATACAAAGAAAGTACCCAAGGAGTAAACTCATTTTCCGAACGATTTTTTAAATTGTTTTTTCACCACTAAAACGCATGAGACTTGTAGTTTTCAAAAATGTTTTCATTTTTGATGAGACGCTTAATGAAAAAGGTTTAATTGCCGGCAAACGAAATCCCGCGTTTTCCCGTAAATCCCGGGCTTGACCCGTATAGTCGAATGTATACAAAGAAAGTACCCTGTGAGTAAACTCATTTCCAAAACGATTTTTTAAATTATTTTTTCACCACTAAAACGCATGAGACTTGTAGTTTTTAAGAATGTTTTCATTTTTGATGAGACGCTGAATAAAAGAAGTTTAATCGACGGCAAACGAAAACCCGCCATTTCCCGTAAACCCCGGACTCGACCCGTATAGTCAAAAGTATACAAAGAAAGTACCCAGGGAGTAAACTCATTTCCCGAACGATTTTTTAAATTATATTTTCACCACTAAAACGCATGAGACTTGCAGTTTTCAAAGATGTTTTCATTTTTGATGAGAGGGTTAATGAAAGAAGTTTAATCGCCGGCAAACGAAATCCCGCGATTTCCCGTAAATCCCGGGCTTGGCCCGTGTAGTCGAATGTATACAAAGAAAGTACCCTGTGAGTAAACTCATTTCCCGAACGATTTTTTAAATTATTTTTTTACCACTAAAACGCATGAGACTTGTAGTTTTCAGAAATGTTTTCATTTTTGATGAGAAGCTTAATGAAAGTGGTTTAATCGCCAGCAAACGAAAACCCGCGATTTCCCGTAAATCCCGGGCTTGGCCCGTATAGTCGAATGTATACAAAGAAAGTACCCTGTGAGTAAACTCATTTCCAAAACGATTTTTTAAATTATCTTTTCACCACTAAAACGCATGAGACTTGTAGTTTTTAAGAATGTTTTCATTTTTGATGAGACGCTGAATAAAAGAAGTTTAATCGACGGCAAACGAAAACCCGCCATTTCCCGTAAACCCCGGACTCGACCCGTATAGTCAAAAGTATACAAAGAAAGTACCCAGGGAGTAAACTCATTTCCCGAACGATTTTTTATATTATTTTCTTTACCACTAAACGCATGAGACTTGTAGTTTTCAAAAATATTTTCATATTTGATGGGACGCTGAATAAAAGAAGTTTAATCGCCGGCAAACAAAAATCCGCGATTTCCCGTAAACCCCGGACTCGGCCCGTATAGTCAAAAGTATACAAAGAAAGTACCCAGGGAGTAAACTCATTTTCCGAACGATTTTTTAAATTATTTTTTCACCACTACAACGCATGAGACTTGTAGTTTTCAAAAATATTTTCATTTTTGATGAGAGGGTTAATGAAAGAAGTTTAATCGCCGGCAAACGAAATCCCGCGATTTCCCGTAAATCCCGGGCTTGGCCCGTGTAGTCGAATGTATACAAAGAAAGTACCCTGTGAGTAAACTCATTTCCCGAACGATTTTTTAAATTATTTTTTTACCACAAAAACGCATGAGACTTGTAGTTTTTAAGAATGTTTTCATTTTTGATGAGACGCTGAATAAAAGAAGTTTAATCGACGGCAAACAAAAACCCGCCATTTCCCGTAAACCCCGGACTCGACCCGTATAGTCAAAAGTATACAAAGAAAGTACCCAGGGAGTAAACTCATTTCCCGAACGATTTTTTATATTATTTTCTTTACCACTAAACGCATGAGACTTGTAGTTTTCAAAAATATTTTCATATTTGATGGGACGCTGAATAAAAGAAGTTTAATCGCCGGCAAACGAAAATCCGCCATTTCCCGTAAACCCCGGACTCGACCCGTATAGTCAAAAGTATACAAAGAAAGTACCCAGGGAGTAAACTCATTTTCCGAACGATTTTTTAAATTATATTTTCACCACTAAAACGCATGAGACTTGCAGTTTTCAAAGATGTTTTCATTTTTGATGAGAGGGTTAATGAAAGAAGTTTAATCGCCGGCAAACGAAATCCCGCGATTTCCCGTAAATCCCGGGCTTGGCCCGTGTAGTCGAATGTATACAAAGAAAGTACCCTGTGAGTAAACTCATTTCCCGAACGATTTTTTAAATTATTTTTTTACCACTAAAACGCATGAGACTTGTAGTTTTCAGAAATGTTTTCATTTTTGATGAGAAGCTTAATGAAAGTGGTTTAATCGCCAGCAAACGAAAACCCGCGATTTCCCGTAAATCCCGGGCTTGGCCCGTATAGTCGAATGTATACAAAGAAAGTACCCTGTGAGTAAACTCATTTCCAAAACGATTTTTTAAATTATCTTTTCACCACTAAAAGGCATGAGACTTGTAGTTTTTAAGAATGTTTTCATTTTTGATGAGACGCTGAATAAAAGAAGTTTAATCGACGGCAAACGAAAACCCGCCATTTCCCGTAAACCCCGGACTCGACCCGTATAGTCAAAAGTATACAAAGAAAGTACCCAGGGAGTAAACTCATTTCCCGAACGATTTTTTATATTATTTTCTTTACCACTAAACGCATGAGACTTATAGTTTTCAAAAATATTTTCATATTTGATGGGACGCTGAATAAAAGAAGTTTAATCGCCGGCAAACAAAAATCCGCGATTTCCCGTAAACCCCGGACTCGGCCCGTATAGTCAAAAGTATACAAAGAAAGTACCCAGGGAGTAAACTCATTTTCCGAACGATTTTTTAAATTATTTTTTCACCACTACAACGCATGAGACTTGTAGTTTTCAAAAATATTTTCATTTTTGATGAGAGGGTTAATGAAAGAAGTTTAATCGCCGGCAAACGAAATCCCGCGATTTCCCGTAAATCCCGGGCTTGGCCCGTGTAGTCGAATGTATACAAAGAAAGTACCCTGTGAGTAAACTCATTTCCCGAACGATTTTTTAAATTATTTTTTTACCACAAAAACGCATGAGACTTGTAGTTTTTAAGAATGTTTTCATTTTTGATGAGACGCTGAATAAAAGAAGTTTAATCGACGGCAAACAAAAACCCGCCATTTCCCGTAAACCCCGGACTCGACCCGTATAGTCAAAAGTATACAAAGAAAGTACCCAGGGAGTAAACTCATTTCCCGAACGATTTTTTATATTATTTTCTTTACCACTAAACGCATGAGACTTGTAGTTTTCAAAAATATTTTCATATTTGATGGGACGCTGAATAAAAGAAGTTTAATCGCCGGCAAACGAAAATCCGCGATTTCCCGTAAACCCCGGACTCGGCCCGTATAGTCAAAAGTATACAAAGAAAGTACCCAGGGAGTAAACTCATTTTCTGAACGATTTTTTTAAATAATTTTTCCACCACTACAACGCATGAGACTTGTAGTTTTCAAAAATATTTTCATTTTTGATGAGAGGGTTAATGAAAGAAGTTTAATCGCCGGCAAACGAAATCCCGCGATTTCCCGTAAATCCCGGGCTTGGCCCGTGTAGTCGAATGTATACAAAGAAAGTACCCTGTGAGTAAACTCATTTCCCGAACGATTTTTTAAATTATTTTTTACCACTAAAACGCATGAGACTTGTAGTTTTCAGAAATGTTTTCATTTTTGATGAGACGCTTAATGAAAGTGGTTTAATCGCCAGCAAACGAAAACCCTCGATTTCCCGTAAATCCCGGGCTTGGCCCGTATAGTCGAATGTATACAAAGAAAGTACCCTGTGAGTAAACTCATTTCCAAAACGATTTCTTAAATTATCTTTTCACCACTAAAACGCATGAGACTTGTAGTTTTTAAAAATGTTTTCATTTTTGATGAGACGCTGAATAAAAGAAGTTTAATCGACGGCAAACGAAAACCCGCCATTTCCCGTAAACCCCGGACTCGACCCGTATAGTCAAAAGTATACAAAGAAAGTACGCAGGGCGTAAACTCATTTCCCGAACGATTTTTTATATTATTTTCTTTACCACTAAACGCATGAGACTGGTAGTTTTCAAAAATATTTTCATATTTGATGGGACGCTGAATAAAAGAAGTTTAATCGCCGGCAAACGAAAATCCGCGATTTCCCGTAAATCCCGGACTCGGCCCGTATAGTCAAAAGTATACAAAGAAAGTACCCAGGGAGTAAACTCATTTCCCGAACGATTTTTTAAATTATTTTTTCACCACTAAAACGCATGAGACTTGTAGTTTTCAAAAATGTTTTCATTTTTGATGAGACGCCTAATGAAAGAGGTTTAATCGCCGGCAAACGAAATCCCGCGTTTTCCCGTAAATCTGGGGCTTGGCCCGTATAGTCGAATGTATACAGAGAAAGTACCCTGTGAGTAAACTCATTTTCCAAACGATTTTTTAAATTATTTTTTCACAACTACAACGCATGAGACTTGTAGTTTTCAAAAATGTTTTCATTTTTGATGAGACACTGAATAAAAGAAGTTTAATCGCCGGCAAACGAAAACCCGCCATTTTCCGTAAACCCTGGACTCGGCCCGTATAGTCAAAAGTATACAAAGAAAGTACCCAGGGAGTAAACTCATTTTCCGAGCGATTTTTTAAATTATTTTTTCACCACTACAACGCATGAGACTTGTAGTTTTCAAAAATACTTTCATTTTTGATGAGAGGGTTAATGAAAGAAGTTTAATCGCCGGCAAACGAAATCCCGCGATTTCCCGTAAATCCCGGGCTTGGCCCGTGTAGTCGAATGTATACAAAGAAAGTACCCTGTGAGTAAACTCATTTCCCGAACGATTTTTTAAATTATTTTTTTACCACTAAAACGCATGAGACTTGTAGTTTTCAGAAATGTTTTCATTTTTGATGAGACGCTTAATGAAAGTGGTTTAATCGCCAGCAAACGAAAACCCGCGATTTCCCGAAAATCCCGGGCTTGGCCCGTATAGTCGAATGTATACAAAGAAAGTACCCTGTGAGTAAACTCATTTCCAAAACGATTTTTTAAATTATCTTTTCACCACTAAAACGCATCAGACTTGTAGTTTTTAGGAATGTTTTCATTTTTGATGAGACTCTGATTAAAAGAAGTTTAATCGACGGCAAACAAAAACCCGCCATTTCCCGTAAACCCCGGACTCGACCCGTATAGTCAAAAGTATACAAAGAAAGTACCCAGGGAGTAAACTCATTTCCCGAACGATTTTTTATATTATTTTCTTTACCACTAAACGCATGAGACTTGTAGTTTTCAAAAATATTTTCATATTTGATGGGACGCTGAATAAAAGAAGTTTAATCGCCGGCAAACGAAAATCCGCGATTTCCCGTAAACCCCGGACTCGGCCCGTATAGTCAAAAGTATACAAAGAAAGTACCCAGGGAGTAAACTCATTTTCTGAACGATTTTTTTAAATAATTTTTCCACCACTACAACGCATGAGACTTGTAGTTTTCAAAAATATTTTCATTTTTGATGAGAGGGTTAATGAAAGAAGTTTAATCGCCGGCAAACGAAATCCCGCGATTTCCCGTAAATCCCGGGCTTGGCCCGTGTAGTCGAATGTATACAAAGAAAGTACCCTGTGAGTAAACTCATTTCCCGAACGATTTTTTAAATTATTTTTTACCACTAAAACGCATGAGACTTGTAGTTTTCAGAAATGTTTTCATTTTTGATGAGACGCTTAATGAAAGTGGTTTAATCGCCAGCAAACGAAAACCCTCGATTTCCCGTAAATCCCGGGCTTGGCCCGTATAGTCGAATGTATACAAAGAAAGTACCCTGTGAGTAAACTCATTTCCAAAACGATTTCTTAAATTATCTTTTCACCACTAAAACGCATGAGACTTGTAGTTTTTAAAAATGTTTTCATTTTTGATGAGACGCTGAATAAAAGAAGTTTAATCGACGGCAAACGAAAACCCGCCATTTCCCGTAAACCCCGGACTCGACCCGTATAGTCAAAAGTATACAAAGAAAGTACGCAGGGCGTAAACTCATTTCCCGAACGATTTTTTATATTATTTTCTTTACCACTAAACGCATGAGACTGGTAGTTTTCAAAAATATTTTCATATTTGATGGGACGCTGAATAAAAGAAGTTTAATCGCCGGCAAACGAAAATCCGCGATTTCCCGTAAATCCCGGACTCGGCCCGTATAGTCAAAAGTATACAAAGAAAGTACCCAGGGAGTAAACTCATTTCCCGAACGATTTTTTAAATTATTTTTTCACCACTAAAACGCATGAGACTTGTAGTTTTCAAAAATGTTTTCATTTTTGATGAGACGCCTAATGAAAGAGGTTTAATCGCCGGCAAACGAAATCCCGCGTTTTCCCGTAAATCTGGGGCTTGGCCCGTATAGTCGAATGTATACAGAGAAAGTACCCTGTGAGTAAACTCATTTTCCAAACGATTTTTTAAATTATTTTTTCACAACTACAACGCATGAGACTTGTAGTTTTCAAAAATGTTTTCATTTTTGATGAGACACTGAATAAAAGAAGTTTAATCGCCGGCAAACGAAAACCCGCCATTTTCCGTAAACCCTGGACTCGGCCCGTATAGTCAAAAGTATACAAAGAAAGTACCCAGGGAGTAAACTCATTTTCCGAGCGATTTTTTAAATTATTTTTTCACCACTACAACGCATGAGACTTGTAGTTTTCAAAAATACTTTCATTTTTGATGAGAGGGTTAATGAAAGAAGTTTAATCGCCGGCAAACGAAATCCCGCGATTTCCCGTAAATCCCGGGCTTGGCCCGTGTAGTCGAATGTATACAAAGAAAGTACCCTGTGAGTAAACTCATTTCCCGAACGATTTTTTAAATTATTTTTTTACCACTAAAACGCATGAGACTTGTAGTTTTCAGAAATGTTTTCATTTTTGATGAGACGCTTAATGAAAGTGGTTTAATCGCCAGCAAACGAAAACCCGCGATTTCCCGAAAATCCCGGGCTTGGCCCGTATAGTCGAATGTATACAAAGAAAGTACCCTGTGAGTAAACTCATTTCCAAAACGATTTTTTAAATTATCTTTTCACCACTAAAACGCATCAGACTTGTAGTTTTTAGGAATGTTTTCATTTTTGATGAGACTCTGATTAAAAGAAGTTTAATCGACGGCAAACGAAAACCCGCCATTTCCCGTAAACCCCGGACTCGACCCGTATAGTCAAAAGTATACAAAGAAAGTACCCAGGGAGTAAACTCATTTCCCGAACGATTTTTTATATTATTTTCTTTACCACTAAACGCATGAGACTTGTAGTTTTCAAAAATATTTTCATATTTGATGGGACGCTGAATAAAAGAAGTTTAATCGCCGGCAAACTAAAATCCGCGATTTCCCGTAAATCCCGGACTCGGCCTGTATAGTCAAAAGTATACAAAGAAAGTACCCAGGGAGTAAACTCATTTTCCGAACGATTTTTTAAATTATTTTTTCACCACTAAAACGCATGAGACTTGCAGTTTTCAAAAATGTTTTCATTTTTGATGAGACGCTTAATGAAAGAGGTTTAATTGCCGGCAAACGAAATCCCGCGTTTTCCCGTAAATCCCGGGCTTGGCCCGTATAGTCGAATGTATACAAAGAAAGTACCCTGTGAGTAAACTCATTTCCAAAACGATTTTTTAAATTATTTTTTCACCACTAAAACGCATGAGACTTGTAGTTTTTAAGAATGTTTTCATTTTTGATGAGACGCTGAATAAAAGAAGTTTAATCGACGGCAAACGAAAACCCGCCATTTCCCGTAAACCCCGGACTCGACCCGTATATTCAAAAGTATACAAAGAAAGTACCCAGGGAGTAAACTCATTTCCCGAACGATTTTTTATATTATTTTCTTTACCACTAAACGCATGAGACTTGTAGTTTTCAAAAATGTTTTCATTTTTGATGAGACGCTTAATGAAAGAGGTTTAATCGCCGGCAAACGAAATCCCGCGTTTTCCCGTAGATCCGGGGCTTGGCCCGTATATTTAAATGTATACAAAGAAAGTACCCTGTGAGTAAACTCATTTTCGGAACGATTTTTTAAATTATTTTTTCACCACTAAAACGCATGAGACTTGTAGTTTTCAAAAATGTTTTCATTTTTGATGAGACGCCTAATGAAAGAGGTTTAATCGCCGGCAAACGAAATCCCGCGTTTTCCCGTAAATCTGGGGCTTGGCCCGTATAGTCGAATGTATACAGAGAAAGTACCCTGTGAGTAAACTCATTTTCCAAACGATTTTTTAAATTATTTTTTCACAACTACAACGCATGAGACTTGTAGTTTTCAAAAATGTTTTCATTTTTGATGAGACACTGAATAAAAGAAGTTTAATCGCCGGCAAACGAAAACCCGCCATTTTCCGTAAACCCTGGACTCGGCCCGTATAGTCAAAAGTATACAAAGAAAGTACCCAGGGAGTAAACTCATTTTCCGAGCGATTTTTTAAATTATTTTTTCACCACTACAACGCATGAGACTTGTAGTTTTCAAAAATACTTTCATTTTTGATGAGAGGGTTAATGAAAGAAGTTTAATCGCCGGCAAACGAAATCCCGCGATTTCCCGTAAATCCCGGGCTTGGCCCGTGTAGTCGAATGTATACAAAGAAAGTACCCTGTGAGTAAACTCATTTCCCGAACGATTTTTTAAATTATTTTTTTACCACTAAAACGCATGAGACTTGTAGTTTTCAGAAATGTTTTCATTTTTGATGAGACGCTTAATGAAAGTGGTTTAATCGCCAGCAAACGAAAACCCGCGATTTCCCGAAAATCCCGGGCTTGGCCCGTATAGTCGAATGTATACAAAGAAAGTACCCTGTGAGTAAACTCATTTCCAAAACGATTTTTTAAATTATCTTTTCACCACTAAAACGCATCAGACTTGTAGTTTTTAGGAATGTTTTCATTTTTGATGAGACTCTGATTAAAAGAAGTTTAATCGACGGCAAACGAAAACCCGCCATTTCCCGTAAACCCCGGACTCGACCCGTATAGTCAAAAGTATACAAAGAAAGTACCCAGGGAGTAAACTCATTTCCCGAACGATTTTTTATATTATTTTCTTTACCACTAAACGCATGAGACTTGTAGTTTTCAAAAATATTTTCATATTTGATGGGACGCTGAATAAAAGAAGTTTAATCGCCGGCAAACGAAAATCCGCGATTTCCCGTAAATCCCGGACTCGGCCTGTATAGTCAAAAGTATACAAAGAAAGTACCCAGGGAGTAAACTCATTTTCCGAACGATTTTTTAAATTATTTTTTCACCACTAAAACGCATGAGACTTGCAGTTTTCAAAAATGTTTTCATTTTTGATGAGACGCTTAATGAAAGAGGTTTAATTGCCGGCAAACGAAATCCCGCGTTTTCCCGTAAATCCCGGGCTTGGCCCGTATAGTCGAATGTATACAAAGAAAGTACCCTGTGAGTAAACTCATTTCCAAAACGATTTTTTAAATTATTTTTTCACCACTAAAACGCATGAGACTTGTAGTTTTTAAGAATGTTTTCATTTTTGATGAGACGCTGAATAAAAGAAGTTTAATCGACGGCAAACGAAAACCCGCCATTTCCCGTAAACCCCGGACTCGACCCGTATATTCAAAAGTATACAAAGAAAGTACCCAGGGAGTAAACTCATTTCCCGAACGATTTTTTATATTATTTTCTTTACCACTAAACGCATGAGACTTGTAGTTTTCAAAAATGTTTTCATTTTTGATGAGACGCTTAATGAAAGAGGTTTAATCGCCGGCAAACGAAATCCCGCGTTTTCCCGTAGATCCGGGGCTTGGCCCGTATATTTAAATGTATACAAAGAAAGTACCCTGTGAGTAAACTCATTTTCGGAACGATTTTTTAAATTATTTTTTCACCACTACAACGCATGAGACTTGTAGTTTTCAAAAATATTTTCATTTTTGATGAGACACTGAACAAAAGAAGTTTAATCGCCGGCAAACGAAAACCCGCCATTTCCCGTAAACCCCGGACTCAGCCCGCATAGTCAAAAGTATACAAAGAAAGTACCCAGGGAGTAAACTCATTTTCCGAACGATTTTTTAAATTATTTTTTCACCACTACAACGCATGAGACTTGTAGTTTTCAAAAATATTTTCATTTTTGATGAGAGGGTTAATGAAAGAAGTTTAATCGCCGGCAAACGAAATCCCGCGATTTCCCGTAAATCCCGGGCTTGGCCCGTGTAGTCGAATGTATACAAAGAAAGTACCCTGTGAGTAAACTCATTTTCCGAACGATTTTTTATATTTTTTTCTTTACCACTAAACGCATGAGACTTGTAGTTTTCAAAAATATTTTCATATTTGATGGGACGCTGAATAAAAAAAGTTTATTCGCCGGCAAACGAAAATCCGCGATTTCCCGTAAATCCCGGACTCGGCCCGTATAGTCAAAAGTATACAAAGAAAGTACCCAGGGAGTAAACTCATTTCCCGAACGATTTTTTAAATTATTTTTTCACCACTAAAACGCATGAGGCTTGTAGTTTTCAAAAATGTTTTCATTTTTGATGAGACGCTTAATGAAAGAGGTTTAATCGCCGGCAAACGAAATCCCGCGTTTTCCCGTAAATCCGGGGCTTGGCCCGTATAGTCGAATGTATACAAAGAAAGTACCCTGTGAGTAAACTCATTTTCCGAACGATTTTTTAAATTATTTTTTCACCACTACAACGCATGAGACTTCTAGTTTTCAAAAATGTTTTCATTTTTGATGAGACACTGAATAAAAGAAGTTTAATCGCCGGCAAACGAAAACCCGCCATTTCCCGTAAACCCCGGACTCGGCCCGTATAGCCAAAAGTATACAAAGAAAGTACCCAGGGAGTAAACTCATTTTCCGAACGAATTTTTAAATTATTTTTTCACCACTACAACGCATGAGACTTGTAGTTTTCAAAAATATTTTCATTTTTGATGAGACGCTGAATAAAAGAAGTTTAATCGCCCTCAAACGAAAATCCGCGATTTCCCGTAAATCCCGGACTCGGCCCGTATAGTCCAAAGTATACAAAGAAAGTACCCAGGGAGTAAACTCATTTCCCGAACGATTTTTTAATTATTTTTTTTCACCACTAAAACGCATGAGACTTGTAGTTTTCAAAAATGTTTTCATTTTTGATGAGACGGTTAATGAAAGAGGTTTAATCGCCGGCAAACGAAATCCCGCGTTTTTCCGTAAATCCGGGGCTTGGCCCGTATAGTCGAATGTATACAAAGAAAGTACCCAGGGAGTAAACTCATTTCCCGAACGATTTTTTAAATTTTTTTTTCACCACTAAAACGCATGAGACTTGTAGTTTTCAAAAATGTTTTCATTTTTGATGAGACGCTGAGTAAAAGAAGTTTAATCGCCCTCAAACGAAAATCCGCGATTTCCCGTAAATCCCGGACTCGGCCTGTATAGTCCAAAGTATACAAAGAAAGTACCCAGGGAGTAAACTCATTTCCCGAACGATTTTTTAAATTATTTTTTCACCACTAAAACGCATGAAACTTGAAGTTTTCAAAAATGTTTTCATTTTTGATGAGAGGGTTAATGAAAGAAGTTTAATCGCCGGCAAACGAAATCCCGCGATTTCCCGTAAATCCCGGGCTTGGCCCGTGTAGTCGAATGTATACAAAGAAAGTACCCTGTGAGTAAACTCATTTCCCGAACGATTTTTTAAATTATTTTTTTACCACTAAAACGCATGAGACTTGTAGTTTTCAGAAATGTTTTTATTTTTGATGAGACGCTTAATGAAAGTGGTTTAATCGCCAGCAAACGAAAACCCGCGATTTCCCGTAAATCCCGGGCTTGGCCCGTATAGTCGAATGCATACAAAGAAAGTACCCTGTGAGTAAACTCATTTCCAAAACGATTTTTTAAATTATCTTTTCACCACTAAAACGCATGAGACTTGTAGTTTTTAAAAATGTTTTCATTTTTGATGAGACGCTTAATGAAAGTGGTTTAATCGCCAGCAAACGAAAACCCGCGATTTCCCGTAAATCCCGGGCTTGGCCCGTATAGTCGAATGCATACAAATAAAAAGTACCCTGTGAGTAAACTCATTTCCAAAACGATTTTTTAAATTATCTTTTCACCACTAAAACGCATGAGACTTGTAGTTTTTAAAAATGTTTTCATTTTTGATGAGACGCTGAATAAAAGAAGTTTAATCGACGGCAAACGAAAACCCGCGATTTCCCGTAAACCCCGGACTCGACCCGTATAGTCAAAAGTATACAAAGAAAGTACCCTGTGAGTAAACTCATTTCCCGAACGATTTTTTATATTATTTTCTTTACCACTAAACGCATGAGACTTGTAGCTTTCAAAAATATTTTCATATTTGATGGGACGCTGAATAAAAGAAGTTTAATCGCCGGCAAACGAAAATCCGCGATTTCCCGTAAATCACGGACTCGGCCCGTATAGTCAAAAGTATACAAAGAAAGTACCCAGGGAGTAAACTCAATTCCCGAACGATTTTTTAAATTATTTTTTCACCACTAAAACGCATGAGACTTGTAGTTTTCAAAAATGTTTTCATTTTTGATGAGACGCTTAATGAAAGAGGTTTAATCGCCGGCAAACGAAATCCCGCGTTTTCCCGTAAATCCGGGGCTTGGCTCGTATAGTCGAATATATACAAAGAAAGTACCCAGGGAGTAAACTCATTTTCCGAACGATTTTTTAAATTATCTTTTTACCACTAAAACGCATGAGACTTGTAGTTTTCAGAAATGTTTTCATTTTTGATGAGACGCTTAATGAAAGTGGTTTAATCGCCAGCAAACGAAAACCCGCGATTTCCCGTAAATCCCGGGCTTGGCCCGTATAGTCGAATGCATACAAAGAAAGTACCCTGTGAGTTAACTCATTTCCAAAACGATTTTTTAAATTATCTTTTCACCACTAAAACGCATGAGACTTGTAGTTTTTGAAAATGTTTTCATTTTTGATGAGACGCTGAATAAAAGAAGTTTAATCGACGGCAAACGAAAACCCGCGATTTCCCGTAAACCCCGGACTCGACCCGTATAGTCAAAAGTATACAAAGAAAGTACCCTGTGAGTAAACTCATTTCCCGAACGATTTTTTATATTATTTTCTTTACCACTAAACGCATGAGACTTGTAGTTTTCAAAAATATTTTCATATTTGATGGGACGCTGAATAAAAGAAGTTTAATCGCCGGCAAACGAAAATCCGCGATTTCCCGTAAATCCCGGACTCGGCCCGTATAGTCAAAAGTATACAAAGAAAGTACCCAGGGAGTAAACTCATTTCCCGAACGATTTTTTAAATTATTTTTTCACCACTAAAACGCATGAGACTTGTAGTTTTCAAAAATGTTTTTATTTTTGATGAGACGCTTAATGAAAGAGGTTTAATCGCCGGCAAACGAAATCCCGCGTTTTCCCGTAAATCCGGGGCTTGGCCCGTATAGTCGAATATATACAAAGAAAGTACCCAGGGAGTAAACTCATTTTCCGAACGATTTTTTAAATTTTTCTTTCACCACTAAAACGCATAAGACTTTTAGTTTTCAAAAATGTTTTAATTTTTGATGAGACGCTTAATGAAAGTGGTTTAATCGCCAGCAAACGAAAACCCGCGATTTCCCGTAAATCCCGGGCTTGGCCCGTATAGTCGAATGTATACAAAGAAAGTACCCTGTGAGTAAACTTAATTCCAAAACGATTTTTTAAATTATCTTTTCACCACTAAAACGCATGAGACTTGTAGTTTTTAAAAATGTTTTCATTTTTGATGAGACGCTGAATAAAAGAAGTGTAATCGCCGGCAAACGAAAACCCGCCATTTCCCGTAAACCCCGGACTCGGCCCGTATAGTCAAAAGAATACAAAGAAAGTACCCAGGGAGTAAACTCATTTTCCGAACGATTTTTTAAATTATTTTTTCACCACTACAACGCATGAGACTTGTAGTTTTCAAAAATATTTTCATTTTTGATGAGACGCTGAATAAAAGAAGTTTAATCGCCCTCAAACGAAAATCCGCGATTTCCCGTAAATCCCGGACTCGGCCCGTATAGTCCAAAGTATACAAAGAAAGTACCCGGGGAGTAAACTCATTTCCCGAACGATTTTTTAAAGTATTTTTTCACCACTAAAACGCATGAGACTTGTAGTTTTTAAAAATGTTTTCATTTTTGATGAGACGCTTATTAAAAGAGGTTTAATCGCCGGCAAACGAAATCCCGCGATTTTCCGTAAATCCCGGGCTTGGCCCGTATAGTCGAATGTCTACAAAGAAAGTACCCAGGGAGTAAACTCATTTCCCGAACGATTTTTTAATTTTTTTTTTCACCACTATAACGCATGAGACTTGAAGTTTTCAAAAATGTTTTCATTTTTGATGAGATGGTTAATGAAAGAAGTTTAATCGCCGGGAAACGAAATCCCGCGATTTCCCGTAAATTTCGGGCTTGGCCCGTATAGGCGAATGTATACAAAGAAAGTACCCAGTGAGTAAACTCATTTCCCGAACGATTTTTTAATTATTTTTTTTCACCACTAAAACGCATGAGACTTGTAGTTTTCAAAAATGTTTTCATTTTTGATGAGACGCTTAATGAAAGAGGTTTAATCGCCGGCAAACGAAATCCCGTGTTTTCCCGTAAATCCGGGGCTTGGCCCGTATAGTCGAATGTATACAAAGAAAGTACCCAGGGAGTAAACTCAATTCCCGAACGATTTTTTAAATTATTTTTTCACCACTAAAACGCATGAGACTTGTAGTTTTTAAAAATGTTTTCATTTTTGATGAGACGCTGAGTAAAAGAAGTTTAATCGCCCTCAAACGAAAATCCGCGATTTCCCGTAAATCCCGGACTCGGCCCGTATAGTCCAAAGTATACAGAGAAAGTACCTAGGAAGTAAACTCATTTCCTGAACGATTTTTTAAATTATTTTTTCACCACTAAAACGCATGAGACTTGTAGTTTTCAAAAATGTTTTCATTTTTGCTGAGACGCTTATTAAAAGAGGTTTAATCGCCGGCAAACGAAATCCCGCGATTTCCCGTAAATCCCGGGCTTGGCCCGTATAGTCGAATGTATACAAAGAAAGTACCCAGGGAGTAAACTCATTTCCCGAACGATTTTTTAATTTTTTTTTTCACCACAAAAACGCATGAGACTTGAAGTTTTCAAAAATGTTTTCATTTTTGATGAGAGGGTTAACGAAAGAAGTTTAATCGCCGGCAAACGAAATCCCGCGATTTCCCGTAAATCCTAGGCTTGGCCCGTGTAGTCGAATGTATACAAAGAAAGAACCCTGTGAGTAAACTCATTTCCGAACGATTTTTAAAATTATTTTTTTACCACTAAAACGCATGAGACTTGTAGTTTTTAAAAATGTTTTCATTTTTGATGAGACGCTGAATAAAAGAAGTTTAATCGACGGCAAACGAAAACCCGCCATTTCCCTTAAACCCCGGACTCGACCCGTATAGTCAAAAGTATACAAAGAAAGTACCCAGGGAGTAAACTCATTTCCCGAACGATTTTTTATATTATTTTCTTTACCACTAAACCCATGAGACTTGTAGTTTTCAAAAATATTTTCATATTTGATGGGACGCTGAATAAAAGAAGTTTAATCGCCAGCAAACGAAAATCCGCGATTTCCCGTAAATCCCGGACTCGGCCCGTATAGTCAAAAGTATACAAAGAAAGTACTTAGGGAGTAAACTCATTTCCCGAACGATTTTTTAAATTATTTTTTCACCAATAAAACGCATGAGACTTGTAGTTTTCAAAAATGTTTTCATTTTTGATGAGAGGGTTAACGAAAGAAGTTTAATCGCCGGCAAACGAAATCCCGCGATTTCCCGTAAATCCTAGGCTTGGCCCGTGTAGTCGAATGTATACAAAGAAAGTACCCAGTGAGTAAACTCATTTCCGAACGATTTTTAAAATTATTTTTTTACCACTAAAACGCATGAGACTTGTAGTTTTCAAAAATGTTTTCATTTTTGATGAGACGCTTAATGAAAGAGGTTTAATCGCCGGCAAACGAAATCCCGTGTTTTCCCGTAAATCCGGGGCTTGGCCCGTATAGTCGAATGTATACAAAGAAAGTACCCAGGGAGTAAACTCAATTCCCGAACGATTTTTTAAATTATTTTTTCACCACTAAAACGCATGAGACTTGTAGTTTTTAAAAATGTTTTCATTTTTGATGAGACGCTGAGTAAAAGAAGTTTAATCGCCCTCAAACGAAAATCCGCGATTTCCCGTAAATCCCGGACTCGGCCCGTATAGTCCAAAGTATACAGAGAAAGTACCTAGGAAGTAAACTCATTTCCTGAACGATTTTTTAAATTATTTTTTCACCACTAAAACGCATGAGACTTGTAGTTTTCAAAAATGTTTTCATTTTTGCTGAGACGCTTATTAAAAGAGGTTTAATCGCCGGCAAACGAAATCCCGCGATTTCCCGTAAATCCCGGGCTTGGCCCGTATAGTCGAATGTATACAAAGAAAGTACCCAGGGAGTAAACTCATTTCCCGAACGATTTTTTAATTTTTTTTTTCACCACAAAAACGCATGAGACTTGAAGTTTTCAAAAATGTTTTCATTTTTGATGAGAGGGTTAACGAAAGAAGTTTAATCGCCGGCAAACGAAATCCCGCGATTTCCCGTAAATCCTAGGCTTGGCCCGTGTAGTCGAATGTATACAAAGAAAGAACCCTGTGAGTAAACTCATTTCCGAACGATTTTTAAAATTATTTTTTTACCACTAAAACGCATGAGACTTGTAGTTTTTAAAAATGTTTTCATTTTTGATGAGACGCTGAATAAAAGAAGTTTAATCGACGGCAAACGAAAACCCGCCATTTCCCTTAAACCCCGGACTCGACCCGTATAGTCAAAAGTATACAAAGAAAGTACCCAGGGAGTAAACTCATTTCCCGAACGATTTTTTATATTATTTCCTTTACCACTAAACGCATGAGACTTGTAGTTTTCAAAAATATTTTCATATTTGATGGGACGCTGAATAAAAGAAGTTTAATCGCCAGCAAACGAAAATCCGCGATTTCCCGTAAATCCCGGACTCGGCCCGTATAGTCAAAAGTATACAAAGAAAGTACTTAGGGAGTAAACTCATTTCCCGAACGATTTTTTAAATTATTTTTTCACCAATAAAACGCATGAGACTTGTAGTTTTCAAAAATGTTTTCATTTTTGATGAGAGGGTTAACGAAAGAAGTTTAATCGCCGGCAAACGAAATCCCGCGATTTCCCGTAAATCCTAGGCTTGGCCCGTGTAGTCGAATGTATACAAAGAAAGAACCCTGTGAGTAAACTCATTTCCGAACGATTTTTAAAATTATTTTTTTACCACTAAAACGCATGAGACTTGTAGTTTTTAAAAATGTTTTCGTTTTTGATGAGACGCTGAATAAAAGAAGTTTAATCGACGGCAAACGAAAACCCGCCATTTCCCTTAAACCCCGGACTCGACCCGTATAGTCAAAAGTATACAAAGAAAGTACCCAGGGAGTAAACTCATTTCCCGAACGATTTTTTATATTATTTTCTTTACCACTAAACGCATGAGACTTGTAGTTTTCAAAAATATTTTCATATTTGATGGGACGCTGAATAAAAGAAGTTTAATCGCCAGCAAACGAAAATCCGCGATTTCCCGTAAATCCCGGACTCGGCCCGTATAGTCAAAAGTATACAAAGAAAGTACTTAGGGAGTAAACTCATTTCCCGAACGTTTTTTTAAATTATTTTTTCACCAATAAAACGCATGAGACTTGTAGTTTTCAAAAATGTTTTCATTTTTGATGAGACGCTTAATGAAAGAGGTTTAATCGCCGGCAAACGAAATCCCGCGTTTTCCCGTAAATCCGGGGCTTGGCCCGTATAGTCGAATATATACAAAGAAAGTACCCAGGGAGTAAACTCATTTCCCGAACGATTTTTTAAATTTTTCTTTCACCACTAAAACGCATGACACTTGTAGTTTTCAAAAATGTTTTCATTTTTGATGAGACGCTTAATGAAAGAGGTTTAATCGCCGGAAAACGAAAACCCGCGATTTCCCGTAAATCCCGATCTTGGCCCGTATAGTCGAATGTATACAAAGAAAGTACCCAGTGAGTAAACTCATTTCCAGAACGATTTTTTAAATTATTTTTTCACCACTAAAACGCATAAGACTTTTAGTTTTCAAAAATATTTTCATTTTTGATGAGACGCTTAATGAAAGTCGTTTAATCGCCAGCAAACGAAAACCCGCGATTTCCCGTAAATCCCGGGCTTGGCCCGTATAGTCGAATGTATACAAAGAAAGTACTCAGGGAGTAAACTCATTTTTCGAACGATTTTTTAAATTATCTTTTCACCACTAAAACGCATGAGACTTGTAGTTTTTAAAAATGTTTTCATTTTTGATGAGACGCTGAATAAAAGAAGTTTAATCGCCCTCAAACGAAAATCCGCGATTTCCCGTAAATCCCGGACTCGGCCCGTATAGTCCAAAGTATACAAAGAAAGTACCCAGGGAGTAAACTCATTTCCCGAACGATTTTTTAAATTATTTTTTCACCACTAAAACGCATGAGACTTGTAGTTTTTAAAAATGTTTTCATTTTTGATGACACGCTTATTAAAAGAGGTTTAATCGCCGGCAAACGAAATCCCGCGATTTCCCGTAAATCCCGGGCTTGGCCCGTATAGTCGAATGTATACAAAGAAAGTACCCTGTGAGTAAACTCATTTCCAAAACGATTTTTTAAATTATCTTTTCACCACTAAAACGCATGAGACTTGTAGTTTGTAAAAATGTTTTCATTTTTGATGAGACGCTGAATAAAAGAAGTGTAATCGCCGGCAAACGAAAACCCGCCATTTCCCGTAAACCCCGGACTCGGCCCGTATAGTCAAAAGTATACAAAGAAAGTACCCAGGGAGTAAACTCATTTTCCGAACGATTTTTTAAATTATTTTTTCACCACTACAACGCATGAGACTTGTAGTTTTCAAAAATATTTTCATTTTTGATGAGACGCTGAATAAAAGAAGTTTAATCGCCCTCAAACGAAAATCCGCGATTTCCCGTAAATCCCGGACTCGGCCCGTATAGTCCAAAGTATACAAAGAAAGTACCCAGGGAGTAAACTCATTTCCCGAACGATTTTTTAAAGTATTTTTTCACCACTAAAACGCATCAGACTTGTAGTTTTTAAAAATGTTTTCATTTTTGATGAGACGCTTATTAAAAGAGGTTTAATCGCCGGCAAACGAAATCCCGCGATTTTCCGTAAATCCCGGGCTTGGCCCGTATAGTCGAATGTATACAAAGAAAGTACCCAGGGAGTAAACTCATTTCCCGAACGATTTTTTAATTTTTTTTTTCACCACTAAAACGCATGAGACTTGAAGTTTTCAAAAATGTTTTCATTTTTGATGAGACGGTTAATGAAAGAAGTTTAATCGCCGGGAAACGAAATCCCGCGATTTCCCGTAAATTGCGGGCTTGGCCCGTATAATCGAATGTATACAAAGAAAGTACCCAGTGAGTAAACTCATTTCCCGAACGATTTTTTAATTATTTTTTTTCACCACTAAAACGCATGAGACTTGTAGTTTTCCGAAATGTTTTCATTTTTGATGAGACGCTTAATGAAAGTGGTTTAATCGCCAGCAAACGAAAACCCGCGATTTCCCGTAAATCCCGGGCTTGGCCCGTATAGTCGAATGTATACAAAGAAAGAACCCTGTGAGTAAACTCATTTCCAAAACGATTTTTTAAATTATCTTTTCACCACTAAAACGCATGAGACTTGTAGTTTTTAAAAATGTTTTCATTTTTGATGAGACGCTGAATAAAAGAAGTTTAATCGACGGCAAACGAAAACCCGCCATTTCCCTTAAACCCCGGACTCGACCCGTATAGTCAAAAGTATACAAAGAAAGTACCCAGGGAGTAAACTCATTTCCCGAACGATTTTTTATATTATTTTCTTTACCACTAAACGCATGAGACTTGTAGTTTTCAAAAATATTTTCATATTTGATGGGACGCTGAATAAAAGAAGTTTAATCGCCAGCAAACGAAAATCCGCGATTTCCCGTAAATCCCGGACTCGGCCCGTATAGTCAAAAGTATACAAAGAAAGTACTTAGGGAGTAAACTCATTTCCCGAACGATTTTTTAAATTATTTTTTCACCAATAAAACGCATGAGACTTGTAGTTTTCAAAAATGTTTTCATTTTTGATGAGACGCTTAATGAAAGAGGTTTAATCGCCGGCAAACGAAATCCCGCGTTTTCCCGTAAATCCGGGGCTTGGCCCGTATAGTCGAATATATACAAAGAAAGTACCCAGGGAGTAAACTCATTTCCCGAACGATTTTTTAAATTTTTCTTTCACCACTAAAACGCATGACACTTGTAGTTTTCAAAAATGTTTTCATTTTTGATGAGACGCTTAATGAAAGAGGTTTAATCGCCGGAAAACGAAAACCCGCGATTTCCCGTAAATCCCGATCTTGGCCCGTATAGTCGAATGTATACAAAGAAAGTACCCAGTGAGTAAACTCATTTCCAGAACGATTTTTTAAATTATTTTTTCACCACTAAAACGCATAAGACTTTTAGTTTTCAAAAATATTTTCATTTTTGATGAGACGCTTAATGAAAGTCGTTTAATCGCCAGCAAACGAAAACCCGCGATTTCCCGTAAATCCCGGGCTTGGCCCGTATAGTCGAATGTATACAAAGAAAGTACTCAGGGAGTAAACTCATTTTTCGAACGATTTTTTAAATTATCTTTTCACCACTAAAACGCATGAGACTTGTAGTTTTTAAAAATGTTTTCATTTTTGATGAGACGCTGAATAAAAGAAGTTTAATCGCCCTCAAACGAAAATCCGCGATTTCCCGTAAATCCCGGACTCGGCCCGTATAGTCCAAAGTATACAAAGAAAGTACCCAGGGAGTAAACTCATTTCCCGAACGATTTTTTAATTTTTTTTTTCACCACTAAAACGCATGAGACTTGTAGTTTTCAAAAATGTTTTCATTTTTGATGACACGCTTATTAAAAGAGGTTTAATCGCCGGCAAACGAAATCCCGCGATTTCCCGTAAATCCCGGGCTTGGCCCGTATAGTCGAATGTATACAAAGAAAGTACCCTGTGAGTAAACTCATTTCCAAAACGATTTTTTAAATTATCTTTTCACCACTAAAACGCATGAGACTTGTAGTTTTTAAAAATGTTTTCATTTTTGATGAGACGCTGAATAAAAGAAGTGTAATCGCCGGCAAACGAAAACCCGCCATTTCCCGTAAACCCCGGACTCGGCCCGTATAGTCAAAAGTATACAAAGAAAGTACCCAGGGAGTAAACTCATTTTCCGAACGATTTTTTAAATTATTTTTTCACCACTACAACGCATGAGACTTGTAGTTTTCAAAAATATTTTCATTTTTGATGAGACGCTTAATGAAAGAGGTTTAATCGCCGGCAAACGAAATCCCGCGTTTTCCCGTAAATCCGGGGCTTGGCCCGTATAGTCGAATATATACAAAGAAAGTACCCAGGGAGTAAACTCATTTCCCGAACGATTTTTTAAATTTTTCTTTCACCACTAAAACGCATGACACTTGTAGTTTTCAAAAATATTTTCATTTTTGATGAGACGCTTAATGAAAGTCGTTTAATCGCCAGCAAACGAAAACCCGCGATTTCCCGTAAATCCCGGGCTTGGCCCGTATAGTCGAATGTATACAAAGAAAGTACTCAGGGAGTAAACTCATTTTTCGAACGATTTTTTAAATTATTTTTTCACCACTAAAACGCGTGAGACTTGTAGTTTTTAAAAATGTTTTCATTTTTGATGAGACGCTGAATAAAAGAAGTTTAATCGCCCTCAAACGAAAATCCGCGATTTCCCGTAAATCCCGGACTCGGCCCGTATAGTCCAAAGTATACAAAGAAAGTACCCAGGGAGTAAACTCATTTCCCGAACGATTTTTTAATTTATATTTTCACCACTAAAACGCATGAGACTTGTAGTTTTCAAAAATGTTTTCATTTTTGATGACACGCTTATTAAAAGAGGTTTAATCGCCGGCAAACGAAATCCCGCGATTTCCCGAAAATCCCGGGCTTGGCCCGTATAGTCGAATGTATACAAAGAAAGTACCCTGTGAGTAAACTCATTTCCAAAACGATTTTTTAAATTATCTTTTCACCACTAAAACGCATGAGACTTGTAGTTTTTAAAAATGTTTTCATTTTTGATGAGACGCTGAATAAAAGAATTGTAATCGCCGGCAAACGAAAACCCGCCATTTCCCGTAAACCCCGGACTCGGCCCGTATAGTCAAAAGTATACAAAGAAAGTACCCAGGGAGTAAACTCATTTTCCGAACGATTTTTTAAATTATTTTTTCACCACTACAACGCATGAGACTTGTAGTTTTCAAAAATATTTTCATTTTTGATGAGACGGTTAATGAAAGAAGTTTAATCGCCGGGAAACGAAATCCCGCGATTTCCCGTAAATTGCGGGCTTGGCCCGTATAGTCGAATGTATACAAAGAAAGTACCCAGTGAGTAAACTCATTTCCCGAACGATTTTTTAATTATTTTTTTTCACCACTAAAACGCATGAGACTTGTAGTTTTCAAAAATGTTTTCATTTTTGATGAGACGCTTAATGAAAGAGGTTTAATCGCCGGCAAACGAAATCCCGTGTTTTCCCGTAAATCCGGGGCTTGGCCCGTATAGTCGAATGTATACAAAGAAAGTACCCAGGGAGTAAACTCATTTCCCGAACGATTTTTTAAATTATTTTTTCACCACTAAAACGCATGAGACTTGTAGTTTTCAAAAATTGTTTCATTTTTGATGAGACGCTGAGTAAAAGAAGTTTAATCGCCCTCAAACGAAAATCCGCGATTTCCCGTAAATCCCGGACTCGGCCCGTATAGTCCAAAGTATACAAAGAAAGTACCCAGGGAGTAAACTCATTTCCCGAACGATTTTTTAATTTTTTTTTTCACCACTAAAACGCATGAGACTTGTAGTTTTCAAAAATGTTTTCATTTTTGATGACACGCTTATTAAAAGAGGTTTAATCGCCGGCAAACGAAATCCCGCGATTTCCCGTAAATCCCGGGCTTGGCCCGTATAGTCGAATGTATACAAAGAAAGTACCCTGTGAGTAAACTCATTTCCAAAACGATTTTTTAAATTATCTTTTCACCACTAAAACGCATGAGACTTGTAGTTTTTAAAAATGTTTTCATTTTTGATGAGACGCTGAATAAAAGAAGTGTAATCGCCGGCAAACGAAAACCCGCCATTTCCCGTAAACCCCGGACTCGGCCCGTATAGTCAAAAGTATACAAAGAAAGTACCCAGGGAGTAAACTCATTTTCCGAACGATTTTTTAAATTATTTTTTCACCACTACAACGCATGAGACTTGTAGTTTTCAAAAATATTTTCATTTTTGATGAGACGCTTAATGAAAGAGGTTTAATCGCCGGCAAACGAAATCCCGCGTTTTCCCGTAAATCCGGGGCTTGGCCCGTATAGTCGAATATATACAAAGAAAGTACCCAGGGAGTAAACTCATTTCCCGAACGATTTTTTAAATTTTTCTTTCACCACTAAAACGCATGACACTTGTAGTTTTCAAAAATATTTTCATTTTTGATGAGACGCTTAATGAAAGTCGTTTAATCGCCAGCAAACGAAAACCCGCGATTTCCCGTAAATCCCGGGCTTGGCCCGTATAGTCGAATGTATACAAAGAAAGTACTCAGGGAGTAAACTCATTTTTCGAACGATTTTTTAAATTATTTTTTCACCACTAAAACGCGTGAGACTTGTAGTTTTTAAAAATGTTTTCATTTTTGATGAGACGCTGAATAAAAGAAGTTTAATCGCCCTCAAACGAAAATCCGCGATTTCCCGTAAATCCCGGACTCGGCCCGTATAGTCCAAAGTATACAAAGAAAGTACCCAGGGAGTAAACTCATTTCCCGAACGATTTTTTAATTTATATTTTCACCACTAAAACGCATGAGACTTGTAGTTTTCAAAAATGTTTTCATTTTTGATGACACGCTTATTAAAAGAGGTTTAATCGCCGGCAAACGAAATCCCGCGATTTCCCGAAAATCCCGGGCTTGGCCCGTATAGTCGAATGTATACAAAGAAAGTACCCTGTGAGTAAACTCATTTCCAAAACGATTTTTTAAATTATCTTTTCACCACTAAAACGCATGAGACTTGTAGTTTTTAAAAATGTTTTCATTTTTGATGAGACGCTGAATAAAAGAAGTGTAATCGCCGGCAAACGAAAACCCGCCATTTCCCGTAAACCCCGGACTCGGCCCGTATAGTCAAAAGTATACAAAGAAAGTACCCAGGGAGTAAACTCATTTTCCGAACGATTTTTTAAATTATTTTTTCACCACTACAACGCATGAGACTTGTAGTTTTCAAAAATATTTTCATTTTTGATGAGACGGTTAATGAAAGAAGTTTAATCGCCGGGAAACGAAATCCCGCGATTTCCCGTAAATTGCAGGCTTGGCCCGTATAGTCGAATGTATACAAAGAAAGTACCCAGTGAGTAAACTCATTTCCCGAACGATTTTTTAATTATTTTTTTTCACCACTAAAACGCATGAGACTTGTAGTTTTCAAAAATGTTTTCATTTTTGATGAGACGCTTAATGAAAGAGGTTTAATCGCCGGCAAACGAAATCCCGTGTTTTCCCGTAAATCCGGGGCTTGGCCCGTATAGTCGAATGTATACAAAGAAAGTACCCAGGGAGTAAACTCATTTCCCGAACGATTTTTTAAATTATTTTTTCACCACTAAAACGCATGAGACTTGTAGTTTTCAAAAATTGTTTCATTTTTGATGAGACGCTGAGTAAAAGAAGTTTAATCGCCCTCAAACGAAAATCCGCGATTTCCCGTAAATCCCGGACTCGGCCCGTATAGTCCAAAGTATACAGAGAAAGTACCCAGGAAGTAAACTCATTTCCTGAACGATTTTTTAAATTATTTTTTCACCACTAAAACGCATGAGACTTGTAGTTTTCAAAAATGTTTTCATTTTTGCTGAGACGCTTATTAAAAGAGGTTTAATCGCCGGCAAACGAAATCCCGCGATTTCCCGTAAATCCCGGGCTTGGCCCGTATAGTCGAATGTATACAAAGAAAGTACCCAGGGAGTAAACTGATTTCCCGAACGATTTTTTAATTTTTTTTTTCACCACAAAAACGCATGAGACTTGAAGTTTTCAAAAATGTTTTCATTTTTGATGAGACGCTGAATAAAAGAAGTTTAATCGCCCTCAAACGAAAATCCGCGATTTCCCGTAAATCCCGGACTCGGCCCGTATAGTCCAAAGTATACAAAGAAAGTAGCCAGGGAGTAAACTCATTTCCTGAACGATTTTTTAAAGTATTTTTTCACCACTAAAACGCATGAGACTTGTAGTTTTTAAAAATGTTTTCATTTTTGATGAGACGCTTATTAAAAGAGGTTTAATCGCCGGCAAACGAAATCCCGCGATTTTCCGTAAATTCCGGGCTTGGCCCGTATAGTCGAATGTATACAAAGAAAGTACCCAGGGAGTAAACTCATTTCCCGAACGATTTTTTAATTTTTTTTTCACCACTAAAACGCATGAGACTTGAAGTTTTCAAAAATGTTTTCATTTTTGATGAGACGGTTAATGAAAGAAGTTTAATCGCCGGGAAACGAAATCCCGCGATTTCCCGTAAATTGCGGGCTTGGCCCGTATAGTCGAATGTATACAAAGAAAGTACCCAGTGAGTAAACTCATTTCCCGAACGATTTTTTAATTATTTTTTTTCACCACTAAAACGCATGAGACTTGTAGTTTTCAAAAATGTTTTCATTTTTGATGAGACGCTTAATGAAAGAGGTTTAATCGCCGGCAAACGAAATCCCGTGTTTTCCCGTAAATCCGGGGCTTGGCCCGTATAGTCGAATGTATACAAAGAAAGTACCCAGGGAGTAAACTGATTTCCCGAACGATTTTTTAATTTTTTTTTTCACCACAAAAACGCATGAGACTTGAAGTTTTCAAAAATGTTTTCATTTTTGATGAAAGGGTTAACGAAAGAAGTTTAATCGCCGGCAAACGAAATCCCGCGATTTCCCGTAAATCCTGGGCTTGGCCCGTGTAGTCGAATGTATACAAAGAAAGAACCCTGTGAGTAAACTCATTTCCGAACGATTTTTAAAATTATTTTTTTACCACTAAAACGCATGAGACTTGTAGTTTTTAAAAATGTTTTCATTTTTGATGAGACGCTGAATAAAAGAAGTTTAATCGACGGCAAACGAAAACCCGCCATTTCCCTTAAACCCCGGACTCGACCCGTATAGTCAAAAGTATACAAAGAAAGTACCCAGGGAGTAAACTCATTTCCCGAACGATTTTTTATATTATTTTCTTTACCACTAAACGCATGAGACTTGTAGTTTTCAAAAATATTTTCATATTTGATGGGACGCTGAATAAAAGAAGTTTAATCGCCGGCAAACGAAAATCCGCGATTTCCCGTAAATCCCGGACTCGGCCCGTATAGTCAAAAGTATACAAAGAAAGTACTTAGGGAGTAAACTCATTTCCCGAACGATTTTTTAAATTATTTTTTTACCACTAAAACGCATAAGACTTGTAGTTTTCAGAAATGTTTTCATTTTTTGATGAGACGCTTAATGAAAGTGGTTTAATCGCCAGCAAACGAAAACCCGCGATTTCCCGTAAATCCCGGGCTTGGCCCGTATAGTCGAATGTATACAAAGAAAGTACCCTGTGAGTAAACTCATTTCCAAAACGATTTTTTAAATTATCTTTTCACCACTAAAACGCATAACACTTGTAGTTTTTAAAAATGTTTTCATTTTTGATGAGACGCTGAATAAAAGAAGTTTAATCGACGGCAAACGAAAACCCGCCATTTCCCTTAAACCCCGGACTCGACCCGTATAGTCAAAAGTATACAAAGAAAGTACCCAGGGAGTAAACTCATTTCCCGAACGATTTTTTAAATTTTTCTTTCACCACTAAAACGCATGAGACTTGTAGTTTTTAAAATAGTTTTCATTTTTGATGAGACACTTAATGAAAGAGGTTTAATCGCCGGACAACGAAAACCCGCGATTTACCGTAAATCCCGGGCTTGGCCCGTATAGTCGAATGTATACAAAGAAAGAACCCTGTGAGTAAACTCATTTCCGAACGATTTTTAAAATTATTTTTTTACCACTAAAACGCATGAGACTTGTAGTTTTTAAAAATGTTTTCATTTTTGATGAGACGCTGAATAAAAGAAGTTTAATCGACGGCAAACGAAAACCCGCCATTTCCCTTAAACCCCGGACTCGACCCGTATAGTCAAAAGTATACAAAGAAAGTACCCAGGGAGTAAACTCATTTCCCGAACGATTTTTTATATTATTTTCTTTACCACTAAACGCATGAGACTTGTAGTTTTCAAAAATATTTTCATATTTGATGGGACGCTGAATAAAAGAAGTTTAATCGCCGGCAAACGAAAATCCGCGATTTCCCGTAAATCCCGGACTCGGCCCGTATAGTCAAAAGTATACAAAGAAAGTACTTAGGGAGTAAACTCATTTCCCGAACGATTTTTTAAATTATTTTTTTACCACTAAAACGCATAAGACTTGTAGTTTTCAGAAATGTTTTCATTTTTTGATGAGACGCTTAATGAAAGTGGTTTAATCGCCAGCAAACGAAAACCCGCGATTTCCCGTAAATCCCGGGCTTGGCCCGTATAGTCGAATGTATACAAAGAAAGTACCCTGTGAGTAAACTCATTTCCAAAACGATTTTTTAAATTATCTTTTCACCACTAAAACGCATAACACTTGTAGTTTTTAAAAATGTTTTCATTTTTGATGAGACGCTGAATAAAAGAAGTTTAATCGACGGCAAACGAAAACCCGCCATTTCCCTTAAACCCCGGACTCGACCCGTATAGTCAAAAGTATACAAAGAAAGTACCCAGGGAGTAAACTCATTTCCCGAACGATTTTTTAAATTTTTCTTTCACCACTAAAACGCATGAGACTTGTAGTTTTTAAAATAGTTTTCATTTTTGATGAGACACTTAATGAAAGAGGTTTAATCGCCGGACAACGAAAACCCGCGATTTACCGTAAATCCCGGGCTTGGCCCGTATAGCCGAATGTATACAAAGAAAGTACCCTGTGAGTAAACTCATTTCCAGAACGATTTTTTAAATTATTTTTTCACCACTAAAACGCATAAGACTTGTAGTTTTTAAAAATGTTTTCATTTTTGATGAGACGCTGAATAAAAGAAGTTTAATCGACGGCAAACGAAAACCCGCCTTTCCCCGTAAACCCCGGACTCGACCCATATAGTCAAAAGTATACAAAGAAAGTACCCAGGGAGTAAACTCATTTCCCGAACGATTTTTTAATTTTTTTTTTCACTACTAAAACGCATGAGACTTGAAGTTTTCAAAAATGTTTTCATTTTTGATGAGACGCTTAATGAAAGAGGTTTAATTGCCGGCAAACGAAATCCCGCGTTTTCCTGTAAATCCGGGGCTTGGCCCGTATAGTCGAATGTATACCAAGAAAGTACCCAGGGAGTAAACTCATTTCCTGAACGATTTTTTAATTTTTTTTTCACCACTAAAACGCATGAGACTTGTAGTTTTCAAAAATGTTTTCATTTTTGATGAGACGCTGAATAAAAGAAGTTTAATCGCCCTCAAACGAAAATCCGCGATTTCCCGTAAACCCCGGACTCGGCCCGTATAGTCCAAAGTATACAAAGAAAGTACCCAGGGAGTAAACTCATTTCCCGAACGATTTTTTAAATTATTTTTTTACCACTAAAACGCATGAGACTTGTAGTTTTCAGAAATGTTTTCATTTTTGATGAGACGCTTAATGAACGTGGTTTAATCGCCAGCAAACGAAAACCCGCGATTTCCCGTAAATCCCGGGGTTGGCCCGTATAGTCGAATGTATACAAAGAAAGTACCCTGTGAGTAAACTCATTTCCAAAACGATTTTTTAAATTATCTTTTCACCACTAAAACGCATGAGACTTGTAGTTTTTAAAAATGTTTTCATTTTTGATGAGACGCTGAATAAAAGAAGTTTAATCGACGGCAAACGAAAACCCGCCATTTCCCGTAAACCCCGGACTCGACCCGTATAGTCAAAAGTATACAAAGAAAGTACCCAGGGAGTAAACTCATTTCCCGCACGATTTTTTATATTATTTTCTTTACCACTAAACGCATAAGACTTGTAGTTTTCAAAAATATTTTCATATTTGATGGGACGCTGAATAAAAGAAGTTTAATCGCCGGCAAACGAAAATCCGCGATTTCCCGTAAATTCCGGACTCGGCCCGTATAGTCAAAAGTATACAAAGAAAGTACCCAGGGAGTAAACTCATTTCCCGAACAATTTTTTAAATTTTTCTTTCACCACTAAAACGCATGAGACTTGTAGTTTTCAAAATAGTTTTCATTTTTGATGAGACGCTTAATGAAAGAGGTTTAATCGCAGGAAAACGAAAAGCCGCGATTTCCCGTAAATCCCGGGCTTGGCCCGTATAGTCGAATGTATACAAAGAAAGTACCCTGTGAGTAAACTCATTTCCAGAACGATTTTTTAAATTATTTTTTCACCACTAAAACGCATAAGATTTGTAGTTTTTAAAAATGTTTTCATTTTTGATGAGACGCTGAATAAAAGAAGTTTAATCGACGGCAAACGAAAACCCGCCATTTCTCGTAAACCCCGGACTCGACCCGTATAGTCAAAAGTATACAAAGAAAGTACCCAGGGAGTAAACTCATTTCCCGAACGATTTTTTATATTATTTTCTTTACCACTAAAACGCATGAGACTTGTAGTTTTTAAAAATGTTTTCATTTTTGATGAGACGCTGAATAAAAGAAGTTTAATCGACGGCAAACGAAAACCCGCCATTTCCCGTAAACCCCGGACTCGACCCGTATAGTCAAAAGTATACAAAGAAAGTACCCAGGGAGTAAACTCATTTCCCGAACGATTTTTTATATTATTTTCTTTACCACTAAACGAATGAGACTTGTAGTTTTCAAAAATATTTTCATATTTGATGGGACGCTGAATAAAAGAAGTTTAATCGCCGGCAAACGAAAATCCGCGATTTCCCGTAAATCCCGGACTCGGCCCGTATAGTCAAAAGTATACAAAGAAAGTACCCAGGGAGTAAACTCATTTCCCGAACGATTTTTTAATTTTTTTTTTCACTACTAAAACGCATGAGACTTGAAGTTTTCAAAAATGTTTTCATTTTTGATGAGACGCTTAATGAAAGAGGTTTAATCGCCGGCAAACGAAATCCCGCGTTTTCCTGTAAATCCGGGGCTTGGCCCGTATAGTCGAATGTATACCAAGAAAGTACCCAGGGAGTAAACTCATTTCCCGAACGATTTTTTAAATTTTTTTTTCACCACAAAAACGCATGAGACTTGTAGTTTTCAAAAATGTTTTCATTTTTGATGAGACGCTGAATAAAAGAAGTTTAATCGCCCTCAAACGAAAATCCGCGATTTCCCGTAAACCCCGGACTCGGCCCGTATAGTCCAAAGTATACAAAGAAAGTACCCAGGGAGTAAACTCATTTCCCGAACGATTTTTTAAATTATTTTTTTACCACTAAAACGCATGAGACTTGTAGTTTTCAGAAATGTTTTCATTTTTGATGAGACGCTTAATGAACGTGGTTTAATCGCCAGCAAACGAAAACCCGCGATTTCCCGTAAATCCCGGGGTTGGCCCGTATAGTCGAATGTATACAAAGAAAGTACCCTGTGAGAAAACTCATTTCCAAAACGATTTTTTAAATTATCTTTTCACCACTAAAACGCATGAGACTTGTAGTTTTTAAAAATGTTTTCATTTTTGATTAGACGCTGAATAAAAGAAGTTTAATCGACGGCAAACGAAAACCCGCCATTTCCCGTAAACCCCGGACTCGACCCGTATAGTCAAAAGTATACAAAGAAAGTACCCAGGGAGTAAACTCATTTCCCGCACGATTTTTTATATTATTTTCTTTACCACTAAACGCATGAGACTTGTAGTTTTCAAAAATATTTTCATATTTGATGGGACGCTGAATAAAAGAAGTTTAATCGCCGGCAAACGAAAATCCGCGATTTCCCGTAAATCCCGGACTCGGCCCGTATAGTCAAAAGTATACAAAGAAAGTACCCAGGGAGTAAACTCATTTCTCGAACGATTTTTTAAATTTTTCTTTCACCACTAAAACGCATGAGACTTGTAGTTTTCAAAATAGTTTTCATTTTTGATGAGACGCTTAATGAAAGAGGTTTAATCGCCAGAAAACGAAAACCCGCGATTTCCCGTAAATCCCGGGCTTGGCCCGTATAGTCGAATGTATACAAAGAAAGTACCCTGTGAGTAAACTCATTTCCAGAACGATTTTTTAAATTATTTTTTCACCACTAAAACGCATAAGACTTGTAGTTTTTAAAAATGTTTTCATTTTTGATGAGACGCTGATTATAAGAAGTTTAATCAAAGGCAAACGAAAACCCGCCATTTCCCGTAAACCCCGGATTCGACCCGTATAGTCAAAAGTATACAAAGAAAGTACCCAGGGAGTAAACTCATTTCCCGAACGATTTTTTATATTATTTTCTTTACCACTAAAACGCATGAGACTTGTAGTTTTTAAAAATGTTTTCATTTTTGATGAGACGCTGAATAAAAGAAGTTTAATCGACGGCAAACGAAAACCCGCCATTTCCCGTAAACCCCGGACTCGACCCGTATAGTCAAAAGTATACAAAGAAAGTACCCAGGGAGTAAACTCATTTCCCGAACGATTTTTTATATTATTTTCTTTACCACTAAACGCATGAGACTTGTAGTTTTCAAAAATATTTTCATATTTGATGGGACGCAGAAAAAAAGAAGTTTAATCGCCGGCAAACGAAAATCCGCGATTTCCCGTAAATCCCGGACTCGGCCCGTATAGTCAAAAGTATACAAAGAAAGTACCCAGGGAGTAAACTCATTTCCTGAACGATTTTTTAAATTTTTCTTTCACCACTAAAACGCATGAGACTTGTAGTTTTCAAAATAGTTTTCATTTTTGATGAGACGCTGAATAAAAGAAATTTAATCGACGGCAAACAAAAACCCGCGATTTCCCGTAAATCCCGGGCTTGGCCCGTATAGTCAAATGTATACAAAGAAAGTACCCTGTGAGTAAACTCATTTCCAGAACGATTTTTTAAATTATTTTTTCACCACTAAAACGCATAAGACTTGTAGTTTTCAAAAATGTTTTCATTTTTGATGAGACGCTTAATGAAAGAGGTTTAATCGCCGAAAAACGAAAACCCGCGATTTCCCGTAAATCCCGGGCTTGGCCCGTATAGTCGAATGTATACAAAGAAAGTACCCTGTGATTATACTCATTTCCAGAACGATTTTTTAAATTATTTTTTCACCACTAAAACGCACAAGACTTGTAGTTTTTAAAAATGTTTTCATTTTTGATGAAACGCTGAATAAAAGAAGTTTAATCGCCGGCAAACGAAAACCCGCGATTTCCCGTAAATCCTGGCTTGGCCCGTATAGTCAAAAGTATACAAAGAAAGTACCCAGGGAGTAAACTCATTTCCCGAACGATTTTTTATATTATTTTCTTTACCACTAAAACGCATGAGACTTGTAGTTTTCAAAATTGTTTTCATTTTTGATGAGACGCTTAATGAAAGAGGTTTAATCGCCGAAAAACGAAAACCCGCGATTTCCCGTAAATCCCGGGCTTGGCCCGTATAGTCGAATGTATACAAAGAAAGTACCCTGTGAGTAAACTCATTTCCAGAACGATTTTTTAAATTATTTTTTCACCACTAAAACGCATAAGATTTGTAGTTTTTAAAAATGTTTTCATTTTTGATGAGACGCTGAATAAAAGAAGTTTAATCGACGGCAAACGAAAACCCGCCATTTCTCGTAAACCCCGGACTCGACCCGTATAGTCAAAAGTATACAAAGAAAGTACCCAGGGAGTAAACTCATTTCCCGAACGATTTTTTATATTATTTTCTTTACCACTAAAACGCATGAGACTTGTAGTTTTTAAAAATGTTTTCATTTTTGATGAGACGCTGAATAAAAGAAGTTTAATCGACGGCAAACGAAAACCCGCCATTTCCCGTAAACCCCGGACTCGACCCGTATAGTCAAAAGTATACAAAGAAAGTACCCAGGGAGTAAACTCATTTCCCGAACGATTTTTTATATTATTTTCTTTACCACTAAACGCATGAGACTTGTAGTTTTCAAAAATATTTTCATATTTGATGGGACGCTGAATAAAAGAAGTTTAATCGCCGGCAAACGAAAATCCGCGATTTCCCGTAAATCCCGGACTCGGCCCGTATAGTCAAAAGTATACAAAGAAAGTACCCAGGGAGTAAACTCATTTCCCGAACGATTTTTTAATTTTTTTTTTCACTACTAAAACGCATGAGACTTGAAGTTTTCAAAAATGTTTTCATTTTTGATGAGACGCTTAATGAAAGAGGTTTAATCGCCGGCAACCGAAATCCCGCGTTTTCCTGTAAATCCGGGGCTTGGCCCGTATAGTCGAATGTATACCAAGAAAGTACCCAGGGAGTAAACTCATTTCCCGAACGATTTTTTAAATTTTTTTTTCACCACTAAAACGCATGAGACTTGTAGTTTTCAAAAATGTTTTCATTTTTGATGAGAAACTGAATAAAAGAAGTTTAATCGCCCTCAAACGAAAATCCGCGATTTCCCGTAAACCCCGGACTCGGCCCGTATAGTCCAAAGTATACAAAGAAAGTACCCAGGGAGTAAACTCATTTCCCGAACGATTTTTTAAATTATTTTTTTACCACTAAAACGCATGAGACTTGTAGTTTTCAGATTTGTTTTCATTTTTGATGAGACGCTTAATGAACGTGGTTTAATCACCAGCAAATGAAAACCCGCAATTTCCCGTAAATCCCGGGGTTGGCCCGTATAGTCGAATGTATACAAAGAAAGTACCCTGTGAGTAAACTCATTTCCAAAACGATTTTTTAAATTATCTTTTCACCACTAAAACGCATGAGACTTGTAGTTTTTAAAAATGTTTTCATTTTTGATTAGACGCTGAATAAAAGAAGTTTAATCGACGGCAAACGAAAACCCGCCATTTCCCGTAAACCCCGGACTCGACCCGTATAGTCAAAAGTATACAAAGAAAGTACCCAGGGAGTAAACTCATTTCCCGAACGATTTTTTATATTATTTTCTTTACCACTAAAACGCATGAGACTTGTAGTTTTTAAAAATGTTTTCATTTTTGATGAGACGCTGAATAAAAGAAGTTTAATCGACGGCAAACGAAAACCCGCCATTTCCCGTAAACCCCGGACTCGACCCGTATAGTCAAAAGTATACAAAGAAAATACCCAGGGAGTAAACTCATTTCCCGAACGATTTTTTATATTATTTTCTTTACCACTAAACGCATGAGACTTGTAGTTTTCAAAAATATTTTCATATTTGATGGGACGCAGAATAAAAGAAGTTTAATCGCCGGCAAACGAAAATCCGCGATTTCGAATGTATACAAAGAAAGTACCCAGTGAGTAAACTCATTTCCAGAACGATTTTTTAAATTATTTTTTCACCACTAAAACGCATAAGACTTTTAGTTTTCAAAAATGTTTTAATTTTTGATGAGACGCTTAATGAAAGTGGTTTAATCGCCAGCAAACGAAAACCCGCGATTTCCCGTAAATCCCGGGCTTGGCCCGTATAGTCGAATGTATACAAAGAAAGCACCCTGTGAGTAAACTCATTTCCAAAACGATTTTTTAAATTATCTTTTTACCACTAAAACGCATGAGACTTGTAGTTTTTAAAAATGTTTTCATTTTTGATGAGACGCTGAATAAAAGAAGTGTAATCGCCGGCAAACGAAAACCCGCCATTTCCCGTAAACCCCGGACTCGGCCCGTATAGTCAAAATATACAAAGAAAGTACCCAGGGAGTAAACTCATTTTCCGAACGATTTTTTAAATTATTTTTTCACCACTACAACGCATGAGACTTGTAGTTTTCAAAAATATTTTCATTTTTGATGAGACGCTGAATAAAAGAAGTTTAATCGCCCTCAAACGAAAATCCGCGATTTCCCGTAAATCCCGGACTCGGCCCGTATAGTCCAAAGTATACAAAGAAAGTACCCAGGGAGTAAACGCATTTCCCGAACGATCTTTTAAAGTATTTTTTCACCACTAAAACGCATGAGACTTGTAGTTTTTAAAAATGTTTTCATTTTTGATGAGACGCTGAATAAAAGAAGTTTAATCGACGGCAAACGAAAACCCGCCATTTCCCGTAAACCCCGGACTCGACCCGTATAGTCAAAAGTATACAAAGAAAATACCCAGGGAGTAAACTCATTTCCCGAACGATTTTTTATATTATTTTCTTTACCACTAAACGCATGAGACTTGTAGTTTTCAAAAATATTTTCATATTTGATGGGACGCAGAATAAAAGAAGTTTAATCGCCGGCAAACGAAAATCCGCGATTTCGAATGTATACAAAGAAAGTACCCAGTGAGTAAACTCATTTCCAGAACGATTTTTTAAATTATTTTTTCACCACTAAAACGCATAAGACTTTTAGTTTTCAAAAATGTTTTAATTTTTGATGAGACGCTTAATGAAAGTGGTTTAATCGCCAGCAAACGAAAACCCGCGATTTCCCGTAAATCCCGGGCTTGGCCCGTATAGTCGAATGTATACAAAGAAAGCACCCTGTGAGTAAACTCATTTCCAAAACGATTTTTTAAATTATCTTTTTACCACTAAAACGCATGAGACTTGTAGTTTTTAAAAATGTTTTCATTTTTGATGAGACGCTGAATAAAAGAAGTGTAATCGCCGGCAAACGAAAACCCGCCATTTCCCGTAAACCCCGGACTCGGCCCGTATAGTCAAAATATACAAAGAAAGTACCCAGGGAGTAAACTCATTTTCCGAACGATTTTTTAAATTATTTTTTCACCACTACAACGCATGAGACTTGTAGTTTTCAAAAATATTTTCATTTTTGATGAGACGCTGAATAAAAGAAGTTTAATCGCCCTCAAACGAAAATCCGCGATTTCCCGTAAATCCCGGACTCGGCCCGTATAGTCCAAAGTATACAAAGAAAGTACCCAGGGAGTAAACGCATTTCCCGAACGATTTTTTAAAGTATTTTTTCACCACTAAAACGCATGAGACTTGTAGTTTTTAAAAATGTTTTCATTTTTGATGAGACGCTTATTAAAAGAGGTTTAATCGCCGGCAAACGAAATCCCGCGATTTTCCGTAAATCCCGGGCTTGGCCCGTATAGTCGAATGTATACAAAGAAAGTACCCAGGGAGTAAACTCATTTCCCGAACGATTTTTTAATTTTTTTTTTCACCACTAAAACGCATGAGACTTGAAGTTTTCAAAAATGTTTTCATTTTTGATGAGACGGTTAATGAAAGAAGTTTAATCGCCGGGAAACGAAATCCCGCGATTTCCCGTAAATTGCGGGCTTGGCCCGTATAGTCGAATGTATACAAAGAAAGTACCCAGTGAGTAAACTCATTTCCCGAACGATTTTTTAATTATTTTTTTTCACCACTAAAACGCATGAGACTTGTAGTTTTCAAAAATGTTTTCATTTTTGATGAGACGCTTAATGAAAGAGGTTTAATCGCCGGCAAACGAAATCCCGTGTTTTCCCGTAAATCCGGGGCTTGGCCCGTATAGTCGAATGTATACAAAGAAAGTACCCAGGGAGTAAACTCATTTCCCGAACGATTTTTTAAATTATTTTTTCACCACTAAAACGCATGAGACTTGTAGTTTTCAAAAATGTTTTCATTTTTGATGAGACGCTGAGTAAAAGAAGTTTAATCGCGCTCAAACGAAAATCCGCGATTTCCCGTAAATCCCGGACTCGGCCCGTATAGTCCAAAGTATACAGAGAAAGTACCCAGGAAGTAAACTCATTTCCTGAACGATTTTTTAAATTATTTTTTCACCACTAAAACGCATGAGACTTGTAGTTTTCAAAAATGTTTTCATTTTTGCTGAGACGCTTATTAAAAGAGGTTTAATCGCTGGCAAACGAAATCCCGCGATTTCCGGTAAATCCCGGGCTTGGCCCGTATAGTCGAATGTATACAAAGAAAGTACCCAGGGAGTAAACTCATTTCCCGAACGATTTTTTAATTTTTTTTTTCACCACAAAAACGCATGAGACTTGAAGTTTTCAAAAATGTTTTCATTTTTGATGAGAGGGTTAACGAAAGAAGTTTAATCGCCGACAAACGAAATCCCGCGATTTCCCGTAAATCCTGGGCTTGGCCCGTGTAGTCGAATGTATACAAAGAAAGTACCCTGTGAGTAAACTCATTTCTCGAACGATTTTTAAAATTATTTTTTTACCACTAAAACGCATGAGACTTGTAGTTTTTAAAAATGTTTTCATTTTTGATGAGACGCTGAATAAAAGAAGTTTAATCGACGGCAAACGAAAACCCGCCATTTCCCTTAAACCCCGGACTCGACCCGTATAGTCAAAAGTATACAAAGAAAGTACCCAGGGAGTAAACTCATTTCCCGAACGATTTTTTATATTATTTTCTTTACCACTAAACGCATGAGACTTGTAGTTTTCAAAAATATTTTCATATTTGATGGGACGCTGAATAAAAGAAGTTTAATCGCCGGCAAACGAAAATCCGCGATTTCCCGTAAACCCCGGACTCGGCCCGTACAGTCAAAAGTATACAAAGAAAGTACTTAGGGAGTAAACTCATTTCCCGAACGATTTTTTAAATTATTTTTTCACCAATAAAACGCATGAGACTTGTAGTTTTCAAAAATGTTTTCATTTTTGATGAGACGCTTAATGAAAGAGGTTTAATCGCCGGCAAACGAAATCCCGCGTTTTCCCGTAAATCCGGGGCTTGGCCCGTATAGTCGAATATATACAAAGAAAGTACCCAGGGAGTAAACTCATTTCCCGAACGATTTTTTAAATTTTTCTTTCACCACTAAAACGCATGAGACTTGTAGTTTTCAAAAATGTTTTCATTTTTGATGAGACGCTTAATGAAAGAGGTTTAATCGCCGGAAAACGAAAACCCGCGATTTCCCGTAAATCCCGATCTTGGCCCGTATAGTCGAATGTATACAAAGAAAGTACCCAGTGAGTAAACTCATTTCCAGAACGATTTTTTAAATTATTTTTTCACCACTAAAACGCATAAGACTTTTAGTTTTCAAAAATGTTTTCATTTTTGATGAGACGCTTAATGAAAGTCGTTTAATCGCCAGCAAACGAAAACCCGCGATTTCCCGTAAATCCCGGGCTTGGCCCGTATAGTCGAGTGTATACAAAGAAAGTACCCAGGGAGTAAACTCATTCTCCGAACGATTTTTTAAATTATCTTTTCACCACTAAAACGCATGAGACTTGTAGTTTTTAAAAATGTTTTCATTTTTGATGAGACGCTGAATAAAAGAAGTTTAATCGTCCTCAAACGAAAATCCGCGATTTCCCGTAAATCCCGGACTCGGCCCGTATAGTCGAATATATACAAAGAAAGTACCCAGGGAGTAAACTCATTTCCCGAACGATTTTTTAAATTTTTCTTTCACCACTAAAACGCATGAGACTTGTAGTTTTCAAAAATGTTTTCATTTTTGATGAGACGCTTAATGAAAGAGGTTTAATCGCCGGAAAACGAAAACCCGCGATTTCCCGTAAATCCCGATCTTGGCCCGTATAGTCGAATGTATACAAAGAAAGTACCCAGTGAGTAAACTCATTTCCAGAACGATTTTTTAAATTATTTTTTCACCACTAAAACGCATAAGACTTTTAGTTTTCAAAAATGTTTTCATTTTTGATGAGACGCTTAATGAAAGTCGTTTAATCGCCAGCAAACGAAAACCCGCGATTTTCCGTAAATCCCGGGCTTGGCCCGTATAGTCGAATGTATACAAAGAAAGTACCCAGGGAGTAAACTCATTCTCCGAACGATTTTTTAAATTATCTTTTCACCACTAAAACGCATGAGACTTGTAGTTTTTAAAAATGTTTTCATTTTTGATGAGACGCTGAATAAAAGAAGTTTAATCGTCCTCAAACGAAAATCCGCGATTTCCCGTAAATCCCGGACTCGGCCCGTATAGTCCAAAGTATACAAAGAAAGTACCCAGGGAGTAAACTCATTTCCCGAACGATTTTTTAATTTTTTTTTTCACCACTAAAACGCATGAGACTTGAAGTTTTCAAAAATGTTTTCATTTTTGATGAGACGGTTGATGAAAGAAGTTTAATCGCCAGCAAACGAAATTCCGCGATTTCCCGTAAATCCAGGGCTTGGCCCGTGTAGTCGAATGTATACAAACAAAGTACCCTGTGAGTAAACTCATTTCCCGAACGATTTTTTAAATTATTTTTTTACCACTAAAACGCATGAGACTTGTAGTTTTCAGAAATGTTTTCATTTTTGATGAGACGCTTAATGAAAGTGGTTTAATCGCCAGCAAACGAAAACCCGCGATTTCCCGTAAATCCCGGGCTTGGCCCGTATAGTCGAATGTATACAAAGAAAGTACCCTGTGAGTAAACTCATTTCCAAAACGATTTTTTAAATTATCTTTTCACCACTAAAACGCATAAGACTTGTAGTTTTTAAAAATGTTTTCATTTTTGATGAGACGCTGAATAAAAGAAGTTTAATCGACGGCAAACGAAAACCCGCCATTTCCCTTAAACCCCGGACTCGACCCGTATAGTCAAAAGTATACAAAGAAAGTACCCAGGGAGTAAACTCATTTCCCGAACGATTTTTTATATTATTTTCTTTACCACTAAACGCATGAGACTTGTAGTTTTCAAAAATATTTTCATATTTGATGGGACGCTGAATAAAAGAAGTTTAATCGCCGTCAAACGAAAATCCGCGATTTCCCGTAAATCCCGGACTCGGCCCGTATAGTCAAAACTATACAAAGAAAGTACCCAGGGAGTAAACTCATTTCCGAACGATTTTTTAAATTTTTCTTTCACCACTAAAACGCATGAGACTTGTAGTTTTTAAAATAGTTTTCATTTTTGATGAGACGCTTAATGAAAGAGGTTTAATCGCCGGAAAACGAAAACCCGCGATTTACCGTAAATCCCGGGCTTGGCCCGTATAGTCGAATGTATACAAAGAAAGTACCCTGTGAGTAAACTCATTTCCAGAACGATTTTTTAAATTATTTTTCACCACTAAAACGCATAAGACTTGTAGTTTTTATAAATGTTTTCATTTTTGATGAGACGCTGAATAAAAGAAGTTTAATCGACGGCAAACGAAAACCCGCCTTTCCCCGTAAACCCCGGACTCGACCCGTATAGTCAAAAGTATACAAAGAAAGTACCCAGGGAGTAAACTCATTTCCCGAACGATTTTTTATATTATTTTCTTTACCACTAAAACGCATGAGACTTGTAGTTTTCAAAAATGTTTTCATTTTTGATGAGACGCTTAATGAAAGAGGTTTAATCGCCGAAAAACGAATACCCGCGATTTCCCGTAAATCCTGGGCTTGGCCCGTATAGTCGAATGTATGCAAAGAAAGTACCCTGTGAGTAAACTCATTTCCAGAACGATTTTTTAAATTATTTTTTCACCACTAAAACGCATAAGATTTGTAGTTTTTAAAAATGTTTTCATTTTTGATGAAACGCTGAATAAAAGAAGTTTAATCGCCGGCAAACGAAAACCCGCGATTTCCCGTAAATCCCGGCTTGGCCCGTATAGTCAAAAGTATACAAAGAAAGTACCCAGGGAGTAAACTCATTTCCCGAACGATTTTTTAAATTATTTTTTCACCACTAAAACGCATGAGACTTGTAGTTTTCAAAAATGTTTTCATTTTTGATGAGACGCTGAATAAAAGCAGTTTAATCGCCGGCAAACGAAAACCTGCGATTTCCCGTAAATCCCGGACTCGGCCCGTATAGTCAAAAGTATACAAAGAAAGTACCCAGGGAGTAAACTCATTTCCCGAACGATTTTTTAATTTTTTTTTTCACTACTAAAACGCACGAGACTTGAAGTTTTCAAAAATGTTTTCATATTTGATGAGAGGCTGAATAAAAGAAGTTTAATCGCCCTCAAACGAAAATCCGCGATTTCCCGTAAACCCCGGACTCGGCCCGTATAGTCCAAAGTATACAAAGAAAGTACCCAGGGAGTAATCTCATTTCCCGAACGATTTTTTAAATTATTTTTTTACCACTAAAACGCATGAGACTTGTAGTTTTCAGAAATGTTTTCATTTTTGATGAGACGCTTAATGAAAGAGGTTTAATCGCCAAAAAACGAAAACCCGCGATTTCCCGTAAATCCCGGGCTTGGCCCGTATAGTCGAATGTATACAAAGAAAGTACCCTGTGAGTAAACTCATTTCCAGAACGATTTTTTAAATTATTTTTTCACCACTAAAACGCATAAGATTTGTAGTTTTTAAAAATGTTTTCATTTTTGATGAAACGCTGAATAAAAGAAGTTTAATCGCCGGCAAACGAAAACCCGCGATTTCCCGTAAATCCCGGCTTGGCCCGTATAGTCAAAAGTATACAAAGAAAGTACCTTGGGAGTAAACTCATTTCCCGAACGATTTTTTAAATTATTTTTTCACCACTAAAACGCATGAGACTTGTAGTTTTCAAAAATGTTTTCATTTTTGATGAGACGCTGAATAAAAGCAGTTTAATCGCCGGCAAACGAAAACCTGTGATTTCCCGTAAATCCCGGACTCGGCCCGTATAGTCAAAAGTATACAAAGAAAGTACCCAGGGAGTAAACTCATTTCCCTAACGATTTTTTAATTTTTTTTTTCACTACTAAAACGCATGAGACTTGAAGTTTTCAAAAATGTTTTCATATTTGATGAGAGGCTGAATAAAAGAAGTTTAATCGCCCTCAAACGAAAATCCGCGATTTCCCGTAAACCCCGGACTCGGCCCGTATAGTCCAAAGTATACAAAGAAAGTACCCAGGGAGTAAACTCATTTCCCGAACGATTTTTTAAATTATTTTTTTACCACTAAAACGCATGAGACTTGTAGTTTTCAGAAATGTTTTCATTTTTGATGAGACGCTTAATGAAAGAGGTTTAACCGCCGGAAAACGAAAACCCGCGATTTCCCGTAAATCCCGGGCTTGGCCCGTATAGTCGAATGTATACAAAGAAAGTACCCTGTGAGTAAACTCATTTCCAGAACGATTTTTTAAATTATTTTTTCACCACTAAAACGCATAAGACTTGTAGTTTTTAAAAATGTTTTCATTTTTGATGAGACGCTGAATAAAAGAAGTTTAATCGACGGCAAACGAAAACCCGCCATTTCCCGTAAACCCCGGACTCGACCCGTATAGTCAAAAGTATACAAAGAAAGTACCCAGGGAGTAAACTCATTTCCCGAACGATTTTTTATATTATTTTCTTTACCACTAAAACGCATGAGACTTGTAGTTTTTAAAAATGTTTTCATTTTTGATGAGACGCTGAATAAAAGAAGTTTAATCGCCGGCAAACGAAAACCCGCGATTTCCCGTAAATCCTGGCTTGGCCCGTATAGTCAAAAGTATACAAAGAAAGTACCCAGGGAGTAAACTCATTTCCGAACGATTTTTTAAATTTTTCTTTCACCACTAAAACGCATGAGACTTGTAGTTTTCAAAATAGTTTTCATTTTTGATGAGACGCTTAATGAAAGAGGTTTAATCGCCGGAAAACGAAAACCCGCGATTTCCCGTAAATCCCGGGCTTGGCCCGTATAGTCGAATGTATACAAAGAAAGTACCCTGTGAGTAAACTCATTTCCAGAACGATTTTTTAAATTATTTTTTCACCACTAAAACGCATAAGACTTGTAGTTTTTAAAAATGTTTTCATTTTTGATGAGACGCTGAATAAAAGAAGTTTAATCGACGGCAAACGAAAACCCGCCATTTCCCGTAAACCCCGGACTCGACCCGTATAGTCAAAAGTATACAAAGAAAGTACCCAGGGAGTAAACTTATTTCCCGAACGATTTTTTATATTATTTTCTTTACCACTAAAACGCATGAGACTTGTAGTTTTTAAAAATGTTTTCATTTTTGATGAGACGCTGAATAAAAGAAGTTTAATCGACGGCAAACGAAAACCCGCCATTTCCCGTAAACCCCGGACTCGACCCGTATAGTCAAAAGTATACAAAGAAAGTACCCAGGGAGTAAACTCATTTCCCGAACGATTTTTTAAATTTTTCTTTCACCACTAAAACGCATGAGACTTGTAGTTTTCAAAATAGTTTTCATTTTTGATGAGACGCTTAATGAAAGAGGTTTAATCGCCGGAAAACGAAAACCCGCGATTTCCCGTAAATCCCGGGCTTGGCCCGTATAGTCGAATGTATACAAAGAAAGTACCCTGTGAGTAAACTCATTTCCAGAACGATTTTTTAAATTATTTTTTCACCACTAAAACGCATAAGACTTGTAGTTTTTAAAAATGTTTTCATTTTTGATGAGACGCTGAATAAAAGAAGTTTAATCGACGGCAAACGAAAACCCGCCATTTCCCGTAAACCCCGGACTCGACCCGTATAGTCAAAAGTATACAAAGAAAGTACCCAGGGAGTAAACTCATTTCCCGAACGATTTTTTATATTATTTTCTTTACCACTAAAACGCATGAGACTTGTAGTTTTCAAAATAGTTTTCATTTTTGATGAGACGCTTAATGAAAGAGGTTTAATCGCCGGAAAACGAAAACCCGCGATTTCCCGTAAATCCCGGGCTTGGCCCGTATAGTCGAATGTATACAAAGAAAGTACTCAGGGAGTAAACTCATTTTTCGAACGATTTTTTAAATTATCTTTTCACCACTAAAACGCATGAGACTTGTAGTTTTTAAAAATGTTTTCATTTTTGATGAGACGCTGAATAAAAGAAGTTTAATCGCCCTCAAACGAAAATCCGCGATTTCCCGTAAATCCCGGACTCGGCCCGTATAGTCCAAAGTATACAAAAAAAGTACCCAGGGAGTAAACTCATTTCCCGAACGATTTTTTAATTTTTTTTTTCACCACTAAAACGCATGAGACTTGTAGTTTTCAAAAATGTTTTCATTTTTGATGACACGCTTATTAAAAGAGGTTTAATCGCCGGCAAACGAAATCCCGCGATTTCCCGTAAATCCCGGGCTTGGCCCGTATAGTCGAATGTATACAAAGAAAGTACCCTGTGAGTAAACTCATTTCCAAAACGATTTTTTAAATTATCTTTTCACCACTAAAACGCATAAGATTTGTAGTTTTTAAAAATGTTTTCATTTTTGATGAAACGCTGAATAAAAGAAGTTTAATCGCCGGCAAACGAAAACCCGCGATTTCCCGTAAATCCCGGCTTGGCCCGTATAGTCAAAAGTATACAAAGAAAGTACCCAGGGAGTAAACTCATTTCCCGAACGATTTTTTAAATTATTTTTTCACCACTAAAACGCATGAGACTTGTAGTTTTCAAAAATGTTTTCATTTTTGATGAGACGCTGAATAAAAGCAGTTTAATCGCCGGCAAACGAAAACCTGCGATTTCCCGTAAATCCCGGACTCGGCCCGTATAGTCAAAAGTATACAAAGAAAGTACCCAGGGAGTAAACTCATTTCCCGAACGATTTTTTAATTTTTTTTTTCACTACTAAAACGCATGAGACTTGAAGTTTTCAAAAATGTTTTCATATTTGATGAGAGGCTGAATAAAAGAAGTTTAATCGCCCTCAAACGAAAATCCGCGATTTCCCGTAAACCCCGGACTCGGCCCGTATAGTCCAAAGTATACAAAGAAAGTACCCAGGGAGTAAACTCATTTCCCGAACGATTTTTTAAATTATTTTTTTACCACTAAAACGCATGAGACTTGTAGTTTTCAGAAATGTTTTCATTTTTGATGAGACGCTTAATGAAAGAGGTTTAATCGCCGGAAAACGAAAACCCGCGATTTCCCGTAAATCCCGGGCTTGGCCCGTATAGTCGAATGTATACAAAGAAAGTACCCTGTGAGTAAACTCATTTCCAGAACGATTTTTTAAATTATTTTTTCACCACTAAAACGCATAAGACTTGTAGTTTTTAAAAATGTTTTCATTTTTGATGAGACGCTGAATAAAAGAAGTTTAATCGACGGCAAACGAAAACCCGCCATTTCCCGTAAACCCCGGACTCGACCCGTATAGTCAAAAGTATACAAAGAAAGTACCCAGGGAGTAAACTCATTTCCCGAACGATTTTTTATATTATTTTCTTTACCACTAAAACGCATGAGACTTGTAGTTTTTAAAAATGTTTTCATTTTTGATGAGACGCTGAATAAAAGAAGTTTAATCGACGGCAAACGAAAACCCGCGATTTCCCGTAAATCCTGGCTTGGCCCGTATAGTCAAAAGTATACAAAGAAAGTACCCAGGGAGTAAACTCATTTCCCGAACGATTTTTTAAATTTTTCTTTCACCACTAAAACGCATGAGACTTGTAGTTTTCAAAATAGTTTTCATTTTTGATGAGACGCTTAATGAAAGAGGTTTAATCGCCGGAAAACGAAAACCCGCGATTTCCCGTAAATCCCGGGCTTGGCCCGTATAGTCGAATGTATACAAAGAAAGTACCCTGTGACTAAACTCATTTCCAGAACGATTTTTTAAATTATTTTTTCACCACTAAAACGCATAAGACTTGTAGTTTTTAAAAATGTTTTCATTTTTGATGAGACGCTGAATAAAAGAAGTTTAATCGACGGCAAACGAAAACCCGCCATTTCCCGTAAACCCCGGACTCGACCCGTATAGTCAAAAGTATACAAAGAAAGTACCCAGGGAGTAAACTCATTTCCCGAACGATTTTTTATATTATTTTCTTTACCACTAAAACGCATGAGACTTGTAGTTTTTAAAAATGTTTTCATTTTTGATGAGACGCTGAATAAAAGAAGTTTAATCGACGGCAAACGAAAACCCGCCATTTCCCGTAAACCCCGGACTCGACCCGTATAGTCAAAAGTATACAAAGAAAGTACCCAGGGAGTAAACTCATTTCCCGAACGATTTTTTAAATTTTTCTTTCACCACTAAAACGCATGAGACTTGTAGTTTTCAAAATAGTTTTCATTTTTGATGAGACGCTTAATGAAAGAGGTTTAATCGCCGGAAAACGAAAACCCGCGATTTCCCGTAAATCCCGGGCTTGGCCCGTATAGTCGAATGTATACAAAGAAAGTACCCTGTGACTAAACTCATTTCCAGAACGATTTTTTAAATTATTTTTTCACCACTAAAACGCATAAGACTTGTAGTTTTTAAAAATGTTTTCATTTTTGATGAGACGCTGAATAAAAGAAGTTTAATCGACGGCAAACGAAAACCCGCCATTTCCCGTAAACCCCGGACTCGACCCGTATAGTCAAAAGTATACAAAGAAAGTACCCAGGGAGTAAACTCATTTCCCGAACGATTTTTTATATTATTTTCTTTACCACTAAAACGCATGAGACTTGTAGTTTTCAAAATAGTTTTCATTTTTGATGAGACGCTTAATGAAAGAGGTTTAATCGCCGGAAAACGAAAACCCGCGATTTCCCGTAAATCCCGGGCTTGGCCCGTATAGTCGAATGTATACAAAGAAAGTACCCTGTGAGTAAACTCATTTCCAGAACGATTTTTTAAATTATTTTTTCACCACTAAAACGCATAAGACTTGTAGTTTTTAAAAATGTTTTCATTTTTGATGAGACGCTGAATAAAAGAAGTTTAATCGACGGCAAACGAAAACCCGCCATTTCCCGTAAACCCCGGACTCGACCCGTATAGTCAAAAGTATACAAAGAAAGTACCCAGGGAGTAAACTCATTTCCCGAACGATTTTTTATATTATTTTCTTTACCACTAAAACGCATGAGACTTGTAGTTTTTAAAAATGTTTTCATTTTTGATGAGACGCTGAATAAAAGAAGTTTAATCGACGGCAAACGAAAACCCGCCATTTCCCGTAAACCCCGGACTCGACCCGTATAGTCAAAAGTATACAAAGAAAGTACCCAGGGAGTAAACTCATTTCCCGAACGATTTTTTAAAATTTTCTTTCACCACTAAAACGCATGAGACTTGTAGTTTTCAAAATAGTTTTCATTTTTGATGAGACGCTTAATGAAAGAGGTTTAATCGCCGGAAACATTTTTAAAAACTACAAGTCTCATGCGTTTTAGTGGTAAAGAAAATAATATAAAAAATCGTTCGGGAAATGAGTTTACTCCCTGGGTACTTTCTTTGTATACATTCGACTATACGGGCCAAGCCCGGGATTTACGGGAAATCGCGGGTTTTCGTTTGCCGGCAATTAAACTGCTTTTATTCAGCGTCTCATCAAAAATGAAAACATTTTTGAAAACTACAAGTCTCATGCGTTTTAGTGGTGAAAAAATAATTTAAAAAATCGTTCTGGAAATGAGTTTACTCACAGGGTACTTTCTTTGTATACATTCGACTATACGGGCCAAGCCCGGGATTTACGGGAAATCGCGGGTTTTCGTTTTTCGGCGATTAAACCTCTTTCATTAAGCGTCTCATCAAAAATGTAAACATTTTTGAAAACTACAAGTCTCATGGGCTTAAGTGGTAAAATAATAATTTAAAAATCGTTTGGGAAATGAGTTTACTCCCTCGGTACTTTCTTTGTATACTTTTGACTATACGGGCTGAGTCCGGGATTTACGGGAAATCGCGGGTTTTCGTTTGCCGGCGATTAAACTTCTTTTATTCAGCGTTCCATCAAAAATAAAAACATTTTTAAAAACTACAAGTCTCATGCGTTTTAGTGGTGAAAAAATAATTTAAAAAATCGTTCAGGAAATGAGTTTACACCCTGGGTACTCTCTTTGTGTACTTTTGACTATACGGGCCGAGTCCGGGATTTACGGGAAATCGCAGGTTTTCGTTTGCCGGCGATTAAACTTGTTTTATTCAGCGTCTCATCAAAAATGAAAACATTTTTGAAAACTACAAGTCTCGTGCGTTTTAGTGGTGAAAAAATAATTTAAAAAATCGTTCGGAAAATGAGTTTACTCCCTGGGTACTTTCTTTGTATACTTTGGACTATACGGGCCGAGTCCGGGATTTACGGGAAATCGCAGGTTTTCGATTGCCGGTGATTAAACTTCTTTTATTCAGCGTCTCATCAAAAACGAAAACATTTTTGAAAACTACAAGTCTCAGCCGTTTTAGTGGTGAAAAAAATATTTTAAAAAATCGTTCGGGAAATGAGTTTACATCCCGGGTACTTTCTTTACTATACGGGCCGTGTCCGGGATTTACGGGAAATCGCAGGTTTTCGTTTGCCGGCGATTAAACTTCTTTTATTCAGCGTCTCATTAAAAATGAAAACATTTTTGAAAACTACAAGTCTCATGCGTTTTAGTGGTGAAAAAATAATTTAAAAAATCGTTCGGGAAATGAGTTTACTCCCTGGGTACTTTCTTTGTATACTTTTGACAATACGGGCCGAGTCCAGGATTTACGGGAAATCGCAGGTTTTCGCTTGCCGGCGATTAAACTTCTTTTATTCAACGTCTCATCAAAAATGAAAACATTTTTAAAAACTACAAGACTCATGCGTTTTAGTGGTGAAAAAAAAAATTAAAAAATCGTTCGGGAAATGAGTTTACTCCCTAGGTACTTTCTTTGTATTCATTCGACTATACGGGCCAAGCCCGGGATTTACGGGAAATCGCGGGATTTCGTTTGCCGGCGATTAAACCTCTTTCATTAAGCGTCTCATCAAATATAAAAACATTTTTGAAAACTACAAGTCTCATGCGTTTTAGTGGTGAAAAAATAATTTAAAAAATCGTTCGGGAAATGAGTTTACTCCATGGGTACTTTCTTTGTATACTTTTGACTATACGGGCCGAGTCCGGGATTTACGGGAAATCGCGGATTTTCGTTTGAGTGCGAATAAACTTCTTTTATTCAGCGTCTCATCAAAAATGAAAACATTTTTGAAAACTACAAGTCTCATGCGTTGTAGTGGTGAAAAAATAATTTAAAAAATCGTTCGGAAAATGAGTTTACTCCCTGGGTACTATCTTTGTATACTTTTGACTATACGGGCCGATTCCGGGGTTTACGGGAAATGGCGGGTTTTCGTTTGCCGGCGATTAAACTTCTTTTATTCAGCGTCTCATCAAAAATGAAAACATTTTTAAAAACTACAAGTCTCATGCGTTGTAGTGGTGAAAAAATAATTTAAAAAATCGTTCGGAAAATGAGTTTACTCCCTGGGTAATTTCTTTGTATACTTTTGACTATACGGGCCGAGTCAGGGGTTTACGGGAAATGGCGGGTTTTCGTTTGCCGGCGATTTAACTTCTTTTTTTCAGCGTCTCATCAAAAATGAAAACATTTTTAAAAACTATAAGTCTCATGGGTTTTAGTGGTGAAAAAATAATTTAAAAAATCGTTCGGGAAATGAGTTTACTCCCTGGGTACTTTCTTTGTATACTTTTGACCATACGGGTCAAGCCGAGATTTACGGGAAATCGCGGGTTTTCGTTTGCCGGCGATTAAACTTCTTTTATTCAGCGTTTCATCAAAAATGAAAACATTTTTAAAAACTACAAGTCTTATGCGTTTTAGTGGTGAAAAAATAATTTAAAAAATCGTTCAGGAAATGAGTTTACTGACAGGGTACTTTCTCTGTATACATTCGACTATACGGGCCAAGCCCGGGATTTACGGGAAATCGCGGGTTTTCGTTTTCCGGCGATTAAACCTCTTTTATTAAGCGTCTCATCAAAAATGAAAACATTTTTGAAAACTACAAGTCTCATGCGTTTTAGTGGTAAAAAAATAATTCAAAAAATCGTTCGGGAAATGAGTTTACTCCCTGGGTACTTTCTTTGTATACTTTTGACTATACGGGCCGAGTCCGGGATTTACCGGAAATCGCAGATCTTTGTTTGCCGGCGATTAAACTTCTTTTATTCAGCGTCCCATCAATAATGAAAATATTTTTGAAAACTACAAGTCTCATGCGTTTAGTGGGAAAAAAATAATATAAAAAATCGTTCGGGAAATGAGTTTACTCCCTGGGTACTTTCTCTGTATACTTTTGACTATACGGGTCGAGTCCGGGGTTTACGGGAAATGGAGGGTTTTCGTTTGCCGGCGATTAAACTTCTTTTATTCAGCGTCTCATCAAAAATGAAAACATTTTTGAAAACTACAAGTCTCATGCGTTTTAGTGGTGAAAAGATAATTTAAAAAATCGTTTTGGAAATGAGTTTACTCACAGGGTACTTTCTTTGTAAACATTCGACTATACGGGCCCAGCCCAGGATATACGGGAAATCGCGGGTTTTCGTTTGCTGGCGATTAAACCACTTTCATTAAGCGTCTCATCAAAAATGAAAACATTTTTAAAAACTACAAGTCTCATGGGCTTTAGTGGTGAAATAATAATTTAAAAAATCGTTTGGGAAATGAGTTTACTCCCTGGGTACTTTCTTTGTATACTTTTGACTATACGGGCCGAGTCCAGGATTTACGGGAAATCGCAGGTTTCGTTTGCCGGCGATTAAACTTCTTTTATTCAGCGTCTCATCAAAAATGAAAACATTTTTAAAAACTACAAGTCTCATGCGTTGTAGTGGTGAAAAAATAATTTAAAAAATCGTTCGGAAAATGAGTTTACTCCCTGGGTAATTTCTTTGTATACTTTTGACTATACGGGCCGAGTCAGGGGTTTACGGGAAATGGCGGGTTTTCGTTTGCCGGCGATTTAACTTCTTTTTTTCAGCGTCTCATCAAAAATGAAAACATTTTTAAAAACTATAAGTCTCATGGGTTTTAGTGGTGAAAAAATAATTTAAAAAATCGTTCGGGAAATGAGTTTACTCCCTGGGTACTTTCTTTGTATACTTTTGACCATACGGGTCAAGCCGAGATTTACGGGAAATCGCGGGTTTTCGTTTGCCGGCGATTAAACTTCTTTTATTCAGCGTTTCATCAAAAATGAAAACATTTTTAAAAACTACAAGTCTTATGCGTTTTAGTGGTGAAAAAATAATTTAAAAAATCGTTCAGGAAATGAGTTTACTGACAGGGTACTTTCTCTGTATACATTCGACTATACGGGCCAAGCCCGGGATTTACGGGAAATCGCGGGTTTTCGTTTTCCGGCGATTAAACCTCTTTTATTAAGCGTCTCATCAAAAATGAAAACATTTTTGAAAACTACAAGTCTCATGCGTTTTAGTGGTAAAAAAATAATTCAAAAAATCGTTCGGGAAATGAGTTTACTCCCTGGGTACTTTCTTTGTATACTTTTGACTATACGGGCCGAGTCCGGGATTTACCGGAAATCGCAGATCTTTGTTTGCCGGCGATTAAACTTCTTTTATTCAGCGTCCCATCAATAATGAAAATATTTTTGAAAACTACAAGTCTCATGCGTTTAGTGGGAAAAAAATAATATAAAAAATCGTTCGGGAAATGAGTTTACTCCCTGGGTACTTTCTCTGTATACTTTTGACTATACGGGTCGAGTCCGGGGTTTACGGGAAATGGAGGGTTTTCGTTTGCCGGCGATTAAACTTCTTTTATTCAGCGTCTCATCAAAAATGAAAACATTTTTGAAAACTACAAGTCTCATGCGTTTTAGTGGTGAAAAGATAATTTAAAAAATCGTTTTGGAAATGAGTTTACTCACAGGGTACTTTCTTTGTAAACATTCGACTATACGGGCCCAGCCCAGGATATACGGGAAATCGCGGGTTTTCGTTTGCTGGCGATTAAACCACTTTCATTAAGCGTCTCATCAAAAATGAAAACATTTTTAAAAACTACAAGTCTCATGGGCTTTAGTGGTGAAATAATAATTTAAAAAATCGTTTGGGAAATGAGTTTACTCCCTGGGTACTTTCTTTGTATACTTTTGACTATACGGGCCGAGTCCAGGATTTACGGGAAATCGCAGGTTTCGTTTGCCGGCGATTAAACTTCTTTTATTCAGCGTCTCATTAAAAATGAAAACATTTTTGAAAACTACAAGTCTAATGCGTTTTAGTGGTGAAAAAATAAGTTAAAAAATCGTTCGGGAAATGAGTTTACTCCCTGGGTACTTTCTTTGTATACTTTTGACAATACGGGCCGAGTCAGGGATTTACGGGAAATCGCAGGTTTTCGTTTGCCGGCGATTAAACTTCTTTTATTCAGCGTCTCATCAAAAATGAAAACATTTTTAAAAACTACAAGTCTCATGCGTTTTAGTGGAGAAAAAAAAAATTAAAAAATCGTTCGGAAAATGAGTTTACTCCCTGGGTTCTTTCTTTGTATACTTTTGACTATACGGGCCGAGTCCGGGGTTTACGGGAAATGGCGGGTTTTCGTTTGCCGGCGATTAAACTTCTTTTATTCAGCGTCTCATCAAAAATGAAAACATTTTTAAAAACTACAAGTCTCATGCGTTGTAGTGGTGAAAAAATGATTTAAAAAATCGTTCGGAAAATGAGTTTACTCCCTGGGTAATTTCTTTGTATACTTTTGTCTATACGGGCCGAGTCATGGGTTTACGGGAAATGGCGGGATTTCGTTTGCCGGCGATTTAACTTCTTTTTTTCAGCGTCTCATCAAAAATGAAAACATTTTTAAAAACTATAAGTCTCATGGGTTTTAGTGGTGAAATAATAATTTAAAAAATCGTTCGGGAAAAGAGTTTACATCCCGGGTACTTTCTTTACTATACGTGCCGAGTCCGGCATTTACGGGAAATCGCAGGTTTTCGTTTGCCGGCGATTAAACTTCTTTCATTCAGCGTCTCATCAAAAATGAAAACATTTTTGAAAACTACAAGTCTCATGCGTTTTAGTGGTGAAAAAATAATTTAAAAAATCGTTCGGGAAATGAGTTTATTCCCTGGGTACTTTCTTTGTATACTTTTGACAATACGGGCCGAGTCTGGGATTTACGGGAAATCGCAGGTTTTCGTTTGCCGGCGATTAAACTTCTTTTATTCAGAGTCTCATCAAAAATGAAAACATTTTTAAAAACTACAAGTCTCATGCGTTTTAGTGGTGAAAAAAAAAATTAAAAAATCGTTCGGGAAATGAGTTTACTCCCTAGGTACTTTCTTTGTATACATTCGACTATACGGGCCAAGCCCAGGATTTACGGGAAATCGCTGGATTTCGTTTGCCGGCGATTAAACCTCTTTCATTAAGCGTCTCATCAAATATGAAAACATTTTTGAAAACTACAAGTCTCATGCGTTTTAGTGGTGAAAAAATAATTTAAAAAATCGTTCGGAAAATGAGTTTACTCCCTGGGTACTTTCTTTGTATACTTTGGACTATACGGGCCGAGTCCGGGATTTACGGGAAATCGCGGATTTTCGTTTGAGTGCAAATAAACTTCTTTTATTCAGCGTCTCATCAAAAATGAAAACATTTTTGTAAACTACAAGTCTCATGCGTTTTAGTGGTGCAAAAATAATTTAAAAAATCGTTCGGAAAATGAGTTTACTCCCTGGGTACTTTCTTTGTATACTTTTGACTATACGGGTCGAGTCCGGGGTTTACGGGAAATGGCGGGTTTTCGATTGCCGGCGATTAAACTTCTTTTATTCAGCGTCTCATCAAAAACGAAAACATTTTTGAAAACTACAAGTCTCAGCCGTTTTAGTGGTGAAAAAAAAAATTAAAAAATCGTTCGGGAAATGAGTTTACTCCCTAGGTACTTTCTTTGTATACATTCGACTATACGGGCCAAGCCCAGGATTTACGGGAAATCGCTGGATTTCGTTTGCCGGCGATTAAACCTCTTTCATTAAGCGTCTCATCAAATATGAAAACATTTTTGAAAACTACAAGTCTCATGCGTTTTAGTGGTGAAAAAATAATTTAAAAAATCGTTCGGAAAATGAGTTTACTCCCTGGGTACTTTCTTTGTATACTTTGGACTATACGGGCCGAGTCCGGGATTTACGGGAAATCGCGGATTTTCGTTTGAGTGCAAATAAACTTCTTTTATTCAGCGTCTCATCAAAAATGAAAACATTTTTGTAAACTACAAGTCTCATGCGTTTTAGTGGTGCAAAAATAATTTAAAAAATCGTTCGGAAAATGAGTTTACTCCCTGGGTACTTTCTTTGTATACTTTTGACTATACGGGTCGAGTCCGGGGTTTACGGGAAATGGCGGGTTTTCGATTGCCGGCGATTAAACTTCTTTTATTCAGCGTCTCATCAAAAACGAAAACATTTTTGAAAACTACAAGTCTCAGCCGTTTTAGTGGTGAAAAAATATTTTAAAAAATCGTTCGGGAAATGAGTTTACATCCCGGGTACTTTCTTTACTATACGGGCCGTGTCCGGGATTTACGAGAAATCGCAGGTTTTCGTTTGCCGGCGATTAAACTTCTTTTATTCAGCGTCTCATTAAAAATGAAAACATTTTTGAAAACTACAAGTCTCATGCGTTTTAGTGGTGAAAAAATAATTTAAAAAATCGTTCGGGAAATGAGTTTACTCCCTGGGTACTTTCTTTGTATACTTTTGACAATACGGGCCGAGTCCAGGATTTACGGGAAATCGCAGGTTTTCGCTTGCCGGCGATTAAACTTCTTTTATTCAACGTCTCATCAAAAATGAAAACATTTTTAAAAACTACAAGACTCATGCGTTTTAGTGGTGAAAAAAAAAATTAAAAAATCGTTCGGGAAATGAGTTTACTCCCTAGGTATTTTCTTTGTATTCATTCGACTATACGGGCCAAGCCCGGGATTTACGGGAAATCGCGGGATTTCGTTTGCCGGCGATTAAACCTCTTTCATTAAGCGTCTCATCAAATATAAAAACATTTTTGAAAACTACAAGTCTCATGCGTTTTAGTGGTGAAAAAATAATTTAAAAAATCGTTCGGGAAATGAGTTTACTCCATGGGTACTTTCTTTGTATACTTTTGACTATACGGGCCGAGTCCGGGATTTACGGGAAATCGCGGATTTTCGTTTGAGTGCGAATAAACTTCTTTTATTCAGCGTCTCATCAAAAATGAAAACATTTTTAAAAACTACAAGTCTCATGCGTTGTAGTGGTGAAAAAATGATTTAAAAAATCGTTCGGAAAATGAGTTTACTCCCTGGGTAATTTCTTTGTATACTTTTGACTATACGGGCCGAGTCCGGGATTTACCGGAAATCGCGGATCTTCGTTTGCCGGCGATTAAACTTCTTTTATTCAGCGTCCCATCAATAATGAAAATATTTTTGAAAACTACAAGTCTCATGCGTTTAGTGGGAAAAAAATAATATCAAAAATCGTTCGGGAAATGAGTTTACTCCCTGGGTACTTTCTCTGTATACTTTTGACTATACGGGTCGAGTCCGGGGTTTACGGGAAATGGAGGGTTTTCGTTTGCCGGCGATTAAACTTCTTTTATTCAGCGTCTCATCAAAAATGAAAACATTTTTGAAAACTACAAGTCTCATGCGTTTTAGTGGTGAAAAGATAATTTAAAAAATCGTTTTGGAAATGAGTTTACTCACAGGGTACTTTCTTTGTAAACATTCGACTATACGGGCCCAGCCCAGGATATACGGGAAATCGCGGGTTTTCGTTTGCTGGCGATTAAACCACTTTCATTAAGCGTCTCATCAAAAATGAAAACATTTTTAAAAACTACAAGTCTCATTGGCTTTAGTGGTGAAATAATAATTTAAAAAATCGTTTGGGAAATGAGTTTACTCCCTGGGTACTTTCTTTGTATACTTTTGACTGTACGGGCCGAGTCCAGGATTTACGGGAAATCGCAGGTTTCGTTTGCCGGCGATTAAACTTCTTTTATTCAGCGTCTCATCAAAAATGAAAACATTTTTGAAAACTACAAGTCTAATGCGTTTTAGTGGTGAAAAAATAAGTTAAAAAATCGTTCGGGAAATGAGTTTACTCCCTGGGTACTTTCTTTGTATACTTTTGACAATACGGGCCGAGTCAGGGATTTACGGGAAATCGCAGGTTTTCGTTTGCCGGCGATTAAACTTCTTTTATTCAGCGTCTCATCAAAAATGAAAACATTTTTAAAAACTACAAGTCTCATGCGTTTTAGTGGAGAAAAAAAAAATTAAAAAATCGTTCGGAAAATGAGTTTACTCCCTGGGTTCTTTCTTTGTATACTTTTGACTATACGGGCCGAGTCCAGGATTTACGGGAAATCGCAGGTTTTCGCTTGCCGGCGATTAAACTTCTTTTATTCAACGTCTCATCAAATATGAAAACATTTTTAAAAACTACAAGTCTCATGCGTTGTAGTGGTGAAAAAATAATTTAAAAAATCGTTCGGAAAATGAGTTTACTCCCTGGGTACTTTCTTTGTATACTTTTGACTATACGGGCCGATTCCGGGGTTTACGGGAAATGGCGGGTTTTCGTTTGCCGGTGATTAAACTTCTTTTATTCAGCGTCTCATCAAAAATGAAAACATTTTTAAAAACTGCAAGTCTCATGCGTTGTAGTGGTGAAAAAATAATTTAAAAAATCGTTCGGAAAATGAGTTTACTCCCTGGGTAATTTCTTTGTATACTTTTGACTATACGGGCCGAGTCAGGGGTTTACGGGAAATGGCGGGTTTTCGTTTGCCGGCGATTTAACTTCTTTTTTTCAGCGTCTCATCAAAAATGAAAACATTTTTAAAAACTATAAGTCTCATGGGTTTTAGTGGTGAAAAAATAATTTAAAAAATCGTTCGGGAAATGAGTTTACTCCCTGGGTACTTTCTCTGTATACTTTTGACTATACGGGTCGAGTCCGGGGTTTACGGGAAATGGAGGGTTTTCGTTTGCCGGCGATTAAACTTCTTTTATTCAGCGTCTCATCAAAAATGAAAACATTTTTGAAAACTACAAGTCTCATGCGTTTTAGTGGTGAAAAGATAATTTAAAAAATCGTTTTGGAAATGAGTTTACTCACAGGGTACTTTCTTTGTAAACATTCGACTATACGGGCCCAGCCCAGGATATACGGGAAATCGCGGGTTTTCGTTTGCTGGCGATTAAACCACTTTCATTAAGCGTGTCATCAAAAATGAAAACATTTTTAAAAACTACAAGTCTCATGGGCTTTAGTGGTGAAATAATAATTTAAAAAATCGTTTGGGAAATGAGTTTACTCCCTGGGTACTTTCTTTGTATACTTTTGACTGTACGGGCCGAGTCCAGGATTTACGGGAAATCGCAGGTTTCGTTTGCCGGCGATTAAACTTCTTTTATTCAGCGTCTCATCAAAAATGAAAACATTTTTGAAAACTACAAGTCTAATGCGTTTTAGTGGTGAAAAAATAAGTTAAAAAATCGTTCGGGAAATGAGTTTACTCCCTGGGTACTTTCTTTGTATACTTTTGACAATACGGGCCGAGTCAGGGATTTACGGGAAATCGCAGGTTTTCGTTTGCCGGCGATTAAACTTCTTTTATTCAGCGTCTCATCAAAAATGAAAACATTTTTAAAAACTACAAGTCTCATGCGTTTTAGTGGAGAAAAAAAAAATTAAAAAATCGTTCGGAAAATGAGTTTACTCCCTGGGTTCTTTCTTTGTATACTTTTGACTATACGGGCCGAGTCCAGGATTTACGGGAAATCGCAGGTTTTCGCTTGCCGGCGATTAAACTTCTTTTATTCAACGTCTCATCAAATATGAAAACATTTTTAAAAACTACAAGTCTCATGCGTTGTAGTGGTGAAAAAATAATTTAAAAAATCGTTCGGAAAATGAGTTTACTCCCTGGGTACTTTCTTTGTATACTTTTGACTATACGGGCCGATTCCGGGGTTTACGGGAAATGGCGGGTTTTCGTTTGCCGGTGATTAAACTTCTTTTATTCAGCGTCTCATCAAAAATGAAAACATTTTTAAAAACTACAAGTCTCATGCGTTGTAGTGGTGAAAAAATAATTTAAAAAATCGTTCGGAAAATGAGTTTACTCCCTGGGTAATTTCTTTGTATACTTTTGACTATACGGGCCGAGTCAGGGGTTTACGGGAAATGGCGGGTTTTCGTTTGCCGGCGATTTAACTTCTTTTTTTCAGCGTCTCATCAAAAATGAAAACATTTTTAAAAACTATAAGTCTCATGGGTTTTAGTGGTGAAAAAATAATTTAAAAAATCGTTCGGGAAATGAGTTTACTCCCTGGGTACTTTCTTTGTATACTTTTGACCATACGGGTCAAGCCGAGATTTACGGGAAATCGCGGGTTTTCGTTTGCCGGCGATTAAACTTCTTTTATTCAGCGTTTCATCAAAAATGAAAACATTTTAAAAACTACAAGTCTTATGCGTTTTAGTGGTGAAAAAATAATTTAAAAAATCGTTCAGGAAATGAGTTTACTCACAGGGTACTTTCTCTGTATACATTCGACTATACGGGCCAAGCCCGGGATTTACGGGAAATCGCGGGTTTTCGTTTTCCGGCGATTAAACCTCTTTCATTAAGCGTCTCATCAAAAATGAAAACATTTTTGAAAACTACAAGTCTCATGCGTTTTAGTGGTAAAAAAATAATTCAAAAAATCGTTCGGGAAATGAGTTTACTCCCTGGGTACTTTCTTTGTATACTTTTGACTATACGGGCCGAGTCCGGGATTTACCGGAAATCGCGGATCTTCGTTTGCCGGCGATTAAACTTCTTTTATTCAGCGTCCCATCAATAATGAAAATATTTTTGAAAACTACAAGTCTCATGCGTTTAGTGGGAAAAAAATAATATAAAAAATCGTTCGGGAAATGAGTTTACTCCCTGGGTACTTTCTCTGTATACTTTTGACTATACGGGTCGAGTCCGGGGTTTACGGGAAATGGAGGGTTTTCGTTTGCCGGCGATTAAACTTCTTTTATTCAGCGTCTCATCAAAAATGAAAACATTTTTGAAAACTACAAGTCTCATGCGTTTTAGTGGTGAAAAGATAATTTAAAAAATCGTTTTGGAAATGAGTTTACTCACAGGGTACTTTCTTTGTAAACATTCGACTATACGGGCCCAGCCCAGGATATACGGGAAATCGCGGGTTTTCGTTTGCTGGCGATTAAACCACTTTCATTAAGCGTCTCATCAAAAATGAAAACATTTTTAAAAACTACAAGTCTCATGGGCTTTAGTGGTGAAATAATAATTTAAAAAATCGTTTGGGAAATGAGTTTACTCCCTGGGTACTTTCTTTGTATACTTTTGACTATACGGGCCGAGTCCAGGATTTACGGGAAATCGCAGGTTTCGTTTGCCGGCGATTAAACTTCTTTTATTCAGCGTCTCATCAAAAATGAAAACATTTTTGAAAACTACAAGTCTAATGCGTTTTAGTGGTGAAAAAATAAGTTAAAAAATCGTTCGGGAAATGAGTTTACTCCCTGGCTACTTTCTTTGTATACTTTTGACAATACGGGCCGAGTCAGGGATTTACGGGAAATCGCAGGTTTTCGTTTGCCGGCGATTAAACTTCTTTTATTCAGCGTCTCATCAAAAATGAAAACATTTTTAAAAACTACAAGTCTCATGCGTTTTAGTGGAGAAAAAAAAAATTAAAAAATCGTTCGGAAAATGAGTTTACTCCCTGGGTACTTTCTTTGTATACTTTTGACTGTACGGGCCGAGTCCAGGATTTACGGGAAATCGCAGGTTTCGTTTGCCGGCGATTAAACTTCTTTTATTCAGCGTCTCATCAAAAATGAAAACATTTTTGAAAACTACAAGTCTAATGCGTTTTAGTGGTGAAAAAATAAGTTAAAAAATCGTTCGGGAAATGAGTTTACTCCCTGGGTACTTTCTTTGTATACTTTTGACAATACGGGCCGAGTCAGGGATTTACGGGAAATCGCAGGTTTTCGTTTGCCGGCGATTAAACTTCTTTTATTCAGCGTCTCATCAAAAATGAAAACATTTTTAAAAACTACAAGTCTCATGCGTTTTAGTGGAGAAAAAAAAAATTAAAAAATCGTTCGGAAAATGAGTTTACTCCCTGGGTTCTTTCTTTGTATACTTTTGACTATACGGGCCGAGTCCAGGATTTACGGGAAATCGCAGGTTTTCGCTTGCCGGCGATTAAACTTCTTTTATTCAACGTCTCATCAAATATGAAAACATTTTTAAAAACTACAAGTCTCATGCGTTGTAGTGGTGAAAAAATAATTTAAAAAATCGTTCGGAAAATGAGTTTACTCCCTGGGTACTTTCTTTGTATACTTTTGACTATACGGGCCGATTCCGGGGTTTACGGGAAATGGCGGGTTTTCGTTTGCCGGTGATTAAACTTCTTTTATTCAGCGTCTCATCAAAAATGAAAACATTTTTAAAAACTACAAGTCTCATGCGTTGTAGTGGTGAAAAAATAATTTAAAAAATCGTTCGGAAAATGAGTTTACTCCCTGGGTAATTTCTTTGTATACTTTTGACTATACGGGCCGAGTCAGGGGTTTACGGGAAATGGCGGGTTTTCGTTTGCCGGCGATTTAACTTCTTTTTTTCAGCGTCTCATCAAAAATGAAAACATTTTTAAAAACTATAAGTCTCATGGGTTTTAGTGGTGAAAAAATAATTTAAAAAATCGTTCGGGAAATGAGTTTACTCCCTGGGTACTTTCTTTGTATACTTTTGACCATACGGGTCAAGCCGAGATTTACGGGAAATCGCGGGTTTTCGTTTGCCGGCGATTAAACTTCTTTTATTCAGCGTTTCATCAAAAATGAAAACATTTTAAAAACTACAAGTCTTATGCGTTTTAGTGGTGAAAAAATAATTTAAAAAATCGTTCAGGAAATGAGTTTACTCACAGGGTACTTTCTCTGTATACATTCGACTATACGGGCCAAGCCCGGGATTTACGGGAAATCGCGGGTTTTCGTTTTCCGGCGATTAAACCTCTTTCATTAAGCGTCTCATCAAAAATGAAAACATTTTTGAAAACTACAAGTCTCATGCGTTTTAGTGGTAAAAAAATAATTCAAAAAATCGTTCGGGAAATGAGTTTACTCCCTGGGTACTTTCTTTGTATACTTTTGACTATACGGGCCGAGTCCGGGATTTACCGGAAATCGCGGATCTTCGTTTGCCGGCGATTAAACTTCTTTTATTCAGCGTCCCATCAATAATGAAAATATTTTTGAAAACTACAAGTCTCATGCGTTTAGTGGGAAAAAAATAATATAAAAAATCGTTCGGGAAATGAGTTTACTCCCTGGGTACTTTCTCTGTATACTTTTGACTATACGGGTCGAGTCCGGGGTTTACGGGAAATGGAGGGTTTTCGTTTGCCGGCGATTAAACTTCTTTTATTCAGCGTCTCATCAAAAATGAAAACATTTTTGAAAACTACAAGTCTCATGCGTTTTAGTGGTGAAAAGATAATTTAAAAAATCGTTTTGGAAATGAGTTTACTCACAGGGTACTTTCTTTGTAAACATTCGACTATACGGGCCCAGCCCAGGATATACGGGAAATCGCGGGTTTTCGTTTGCTGGCGATTAAACCACTTTCATTAAGCGTCTCATCAAAAATGAAAACATTTTTAAAAACTACAAGTCTCATGGGCTTTAGTGGTGAAATAATAATTTAAAAAATCGTTTGGGAAATGAGTTTACTCCCTGGGTACTTTCTTTGTATACTTTTGACTATACGGGCCGAGTCCAGGATTTACGGGAAATCGCAGGTTTCGTTTGCCGGCGATTAAACTTCTTTTATTCAGCGTCTCATCAAAAATGAAAACATTTTTGAAAACTACAAGTCTAATGCGTTTTAGTGGTGAAAAAATAAGTTAAAAAATCGTTCGGGAAATGAGTTTACTCCCTGGGTACTTTCTTTGTATACTTTTGACAATACGGGCCGAGTCAGGGATTTACGGGAAATCGCAGGTTTTCGTTTGCCGGCGATTAAACTTCTTTTATTCAGCGTCTCATCAAAAATGAAAACATTTTTAAAAACTACAAGTCTCATGCGTTTTAGTGGAGAAAAAAAAAATTAAAAAATCGTTCGGAAAATGAGTTTACTCCCTGGGTTCTTTCTTTGTATACTTTTGACTATACGGGCCGAGTCCGGGGTTTACGGGAAATGGCGGGTTTTCGTTTGCCGGCGATTAAACTTCTTTTATTCAGCGTCTCATCAAAAATGAAAACATTTTTAAAAACCACAAGTCTCATGCGTTGTAGTGGTGAAAAAATGATTTAAAAAATCGTTCGGAAAATGAGTTTACTCCCTGGGTAATTTCTTTGTATACTTTTGTCTATACGGGCCGAGTCATGGGTTTACGGGAAATGGCGGGATTTCGTTTGCCGGCGATTTAACTTCTTTTTTTCAGCGTCTCATCAAAAATGAAAACATTTTTAAAAACTATAAGTCTCATGGGTTTTAGTGGTGAAATAATAATTTAAAAAATCGTTCGGGAAAAGAGTTTACATCCCGGGTACTTTCTTTACTATACGTGCCGAGTCCGGCATTTACGGGAAATCGCAGGTTTTCGTTTTCCGGCGATTAAACTTCTTTCATTCAGCGTCTCATCAAAAATGAAAACATTTTTGAAAACTACAAGTCTCATGCGTTTTAGTGGTGAAAAAATAATTTAAAAAATCGTTCGGGAAATGAGTTTATTTCCTGGGTACTTTCTTTGTATACTTTTGACAATACGGGCCGAGTCTGGGATTTACGGGAAATCGCAGGTTTTCGTTTGCCGGCGATTAAACTTCTTTTATTCAGAGTCTCATCAAAAATGAAAACATTTTTAAAAACTACAAGTCTCATGCGTTTTAGTGGTGAAAAAAAAAATTAAAAAATCGTTCGGGAAATGAGTTTACTCCCTAGGTACTTTCTTTGTATACATTCGACTATACCGGCCAAGCCCAGGATTTACGGGAAATCGCTGGATTTCGTTTGCCGGCGATTAAACCTCTTTCATTAAGCGTCTCATCAAATATGAAAACATTTTTGAAAACTACAAGTCTCATGCGTTTTAGTGGTGAAAAAATAATTTAAAAAATCGTTCGGAAAATGAGTTTACTCCCTGGGTACTTTCTTTGTATACTTTGGACTATACGGGCCGAGTCCGGGATTTACGGGAAATCGCGGATTTTCGTTTGAGTGCAAATAAACTTCTTTTATTCAGCGTCTCATCAAAAATGAAAACATTTTTAAAAACCACAAGTCTCATGCGTTGTAGTGGTGAAAAAATGATTTAAAAAATCGTTCGGAAAATGAGTTTACTCCCTGGGTAATTTCTTTGTATACTTTTGTCTATACGGGCCGAGTCATGGGTTTACGGGAAATGGCGGGATTTCGTTTGCCGGCGATTTAACTTCTTTTTTTCAGCGTCTCATCAAAAATGAAAACATTTTTAAAAACTATAAGTCTCATGGGTTTTAGTGGTGAAATAATAATTTAAAAAATCGTTCGGGAAAAGAGTTTACATCCCGGGTACTTTCTTTACTATACGTGCCGAGTCCGGCATTTACGGGAAATCGCAGGTTTTCGTTTTCCGGCGATTAAACTTCTTTCATTCAGCGTCTCATCAAAAATGAAAACATTTTTGAAAACTACAAGTCTCATGCGTTTTAGTGGTGAAAAAATAATTTAAAAAATCGTTCGGGAAATGAGTTTATTTCCTGGGTACTTTCTTTGTATACTTTTGACAATACGGGCCGAGTCTGGGATTTACGGGAAATCGCAGGTTTTCGTTTGCCGGCGATTAAACTTCTTTTATTCAGAGTCTCATCAAAAATGAAAACATTTTTAAAAACTACAAGTCTCATGCGTTTTAGTGGTGAAAAAAAAAATTAAAAAATCGTTCGGGAAATGAGTTTACTCCCTAGGTACTTTCTTTGTATACATTCGACTATACCGGCCAAGCCCAGGATTTACGGGAAATCGCTGGATTTCGTTTGCCGGCGATTAAACCTCTTTCATTAAGCGTCTCATCAAATATGAAAACATTTTTGAAAACTACAAGTCTCATGCGTTTTAGTGGTGAAAAAATAATTTAAAAAATCGTTCGGAAAATGAGTTTACTCCCTGGGTACTTTCTTTGTATACTTTGGACTATACGGGCCGAGTCCGGGATTTACGGGAAATCGCGGATTTTCGTTTGAGTGCAAATAAACTTCTTTTATTCAGCGTCTCATCAAAAATGAAAACATTTTTGTAAACTACAAGTCTCATGCGTTTTAGTGGTGCAAAAATAATTTAAAAAATCGTTCGGAAAATGAGTTTACTCCCTGGGTACTTTCTTTGTATACTTTTGACTATACGGGTCGAGTCCGGGGTTTACGGGAAATGGCGGGTTTTCGATTGCCGGCGATTAAACTTCTTTTATTCAGCGTCTCATCAAAAACGAAAACATTTTTGAAAACTACAAGTCTCAGCCGTTTTAGTGGTGAAAAAATATTTTAAAAAATCGTTCGGGAAATTGGTTTACATCCCGGGTATTTTCTTTACTATACGGGCCGTGTCCGGGATTTACGAGAAATCGCAGGTTTTCGTTTGCCGGCGATTAAACTTCTTTTATTCAGCGTCTCATTAAAAATGAAAACATTTTTGAAAACTACAAGTCTCATGCGTTTTAGTGATGAAAAAATAATTTAAAAAATCGTTCGGGAAATGAGTTTACTCCCTGGGTACTTTCTTTGTATACTTTTGACAATACGGGCCGAGTCCAGGATTTACGGGAAATCGCAGGTTTTCGCTTGCCGGCGATTAAACTTCTTTTATTCAACTTCTCATCAAAAATGAAAACATTTTTAAAAACTACAAGACTCATGCGTTTTAGTGGTGAAAAAAAAAATTAAAAAATCGTTCGGGAAATGAGTTTACTCCCTAGGTACTTTCTTTGTATTCATTCGACTATACGGGCCAAGCCCAGGATTTACGGGAAATCGCTGGATTTCGTTTGCCGGCGATTAAACCTCTTTCATTAAGCGTCTCATCAAATATGAAAACATTTTTGAAAACTACAAGTCTCATGCGTTTTAGTGGTGAAAAAATAATTTAAAAAATCGTTCGGAAAATGAGTTTACTCCCTGGGTACTTTCTTTGTATACTTTGGACTATACGGGCCGAGTCCGGGATTTACGGGAAATCGCGGATTTTCGTTTGAGTGCAAATAAACTTCTTTTATTCAGCGTCTCATCAAAAATGAAAACATTTTTAAAAACCACAAGTCTCATGCGTTGTAGTGGTGAAAAAATGATTTAAAAAATCGTTCGGAAAATGAGTTTACTCCCTGGGTAATTTCTTTGTATACTTTTGTCTATACGGGCCGAGTCATGGGTTTACGGGAAATGGCGGGATTTCGTTTGCCGGCGATTTAACTTCTTTTTTTCAGCGTCTCATCAAAAATGAAAACATTTTTAAAAACTATAAGTCTCATGGGTTTTAGTGGTGAAATAATAATTTAAAAAATCGTTCGGGAAAAGAGTTTACATCCCGGGTACTTTCTTTACTATACGTGCCGAGTCCGGCATTTACGGGAAATCGCAGGTTTTCGTTTTCCGGCGATTAAACTTCTTTCATTCAGCGTCTCATCAAAAATGAAAACATTTTTGAAAACTACAAGTCTCATGCGTTTTAGTGGTGAAAAAATAATTTAAAAAATCGTTCGGGAAATGAGTTTATTTCCTGGGTACTTTCTTTGTATACTTTTGACAATACGGGCCGAGTCTGGGATTTACGGGAAATCGCAGGTTTTCGTTTGCCGGCGATTAAACTTCTTTTATTCAGAGTCTCATCAAAAATGAAAACATTTTTAAAAACTACAAGTCTCATGCGTTTTAGTGGTGAAAAAAAAAATTAAAAAATCGTTCGGGAAATGAGTTTACTCCCTAGGTACTTTCTTTGTATACATTCGACTATACCGGCCAAGCCCAGGATTTACGGGAAATCGCTGGATTTCGTTTGCCGGCGATTAAACCTCTTTCATTAAGCGTCTCATCAAATATGAAAACATTTTTGAAAACTACAAGTCTCATGCGTTTTAGTGGTGAAAAAATAATTTAAAAAATCGTTCGGAAAATGAGTTTACTCCCTGGGTACTTTCTTTGTATACTTTGGACTATACGGGCCGAGTCCGGGATTTACGGGAAATCGCGGATTTTCGTTTGAGTGCAAATAAACTTCTTTTATTCAGCGTCTCATCAAAAATGAAAACATTTTTGTAAACTACAAGTCTCATGCGTTTTAGTGGTGCAAAAATAATTTAAAAAATCGTTCGGAAAATGAGTTTACTCCCTGGGTACTTTCTTTGTATACTTTTGACTATACGGGTCGAGTCCGGGGTTTACGGGAAATGGCGGGTTTTCGATTGCCGGCGATTAAACTTCTTTTATTCAGCGTCTCATCAAAAACGAAAACATTTTTGAAAACTACAAGTCTCAGCCGTTTTAGTGGTGAAAAAATATTTTAAAAAATCGTTCGGGAAATTGGTTTACATCCCGGGTATTTTCTTTACTATACGGGCCGTGTCCGGGATTTACGAGAAATCGCAGGTTTTCGTTTGCCGGCGATTAAACTTCTTTTATTCAGCGTCTCATTAAAAATGAAAACATTTTTGAAAACTACAAGTCTCATGCGTTTTAGTGATGAAAAAATAATTTAAAAAATCGTTCGGGAAATGAGTTTACTCCCTGGGTACTTTCTTTGTATACTTTTGACAATACGGGCCGAGTCCAGGATTTACGGGAAATCGCAGGTTTTCGCTTGCCGGCGATTAAACTTCTTTTATTCAACTTCTCATCAAAAATGAAAACATTTTTAAAAACTACAAGACTCATGCGTTTTAGTGGTGAAAAAAAAAATTAAAAAATCGTTCGGGAAATGAGTTTACTCCCTAGGTACTTTCTTTGTATTCATTCGACTATACGGGCCAAGCCCGGGATTTACGGGAAATCGCGGGATTTCGTTTGCCGGCGATTAAACCTCTTTCATTAAGCGTCTCATCAAATATAAAAACATTTTTGAAAACTACAAGTCTCATGCGTTTTAGTGGTGAAAAAATAATTTAAAAAATCGTTCGGGAAATGAGTTTACTCCATGGGTACTTTCTTTGTATACTTTTGACTATACGGGCCGAGTCCGGGATTTACGGGAAATCGCGGATTTTCGTTTGAGTGCGAATAAACTTCTTTTATTCAGCGTCTCATCAAAAATGAAAACATTTTTGAAAACTACAAGTCTCATGCGTTGTAGTGGTGAAAAAATAATTTAAAAAATCGTTCGGAAAATGAGTTTACTCCCTGGGTACTTTCTTTGTATACTTTTGACTATACGGGCCGATTCCGGGGTTTACGGGAAATGGCGGGTTTTCGTTTGCCGGCGATTAAACTTCTTTTATTCAGCGTCTCATCAAAAATGAAAACATTTTTAAAAACTACAAGTCTCATGCGTTGTAGTGGTGAAAAAATAATTTAAAAAATCGTTCGGAAAATGAGTTTACTCCCTGGGTAATTTCTTTGTATACTTTTGACTATACGGGCCGAGTCAGGGGTTTACGGGAAATGGCGGGTTTTCGTTTGCCGGCGATTTAACTTCTTTTTTTCAGCGTCTCATCAAAAATGAAAACATTTTTAAAAACTATAAGTCTCATGGGTTTTAGTGGTGAAAAAATAATTTAAAAAATCGTTCGGGAAATGAGTTTACTCCCTGGGTACTTTCTTTGTATACTTTTGACCATACGGGCCAAGCCGAGATTTACGGGAAATCGCGGGTTTTCGTTTGCCGGCGATTAAACTTCTTTTATTCAGCGTTTCATCAAAAATGAAAACATTTTTAAAAACTACAAGTCTTATGCGTTTTAGTGGTGAAAAAATAATTTAAAAAATCGTTCAGGAAATGAGTTTACTCACAGGGTACTTTCTCTGTATACATTCGACTATACGGGCCAAGCCCGGGATTTACGGGAAATCGCGGGTTTTCGTTTTCCGGCGATTAAACCTCTTTCATTAAGCGTCTCATCAAAAATGAAAACATTTTTGAAAACTACAAGTCTCATGCGTTTTAGTGGTAAAAAAATAATTCAAAAAATCGTTCGGGAAATGAGTTTACTCCCTGGGTACTTTCTTTGTATACTTTTGACTATACGGGCCGAGTCCGGGATTTACCGGAAATCGCGGATCTTCGTTTGCCGGCGATTAAACTTCTTTTATTCAGCGTCCCATCAATAATGAAAATATTTTTGAAAACTACAAGTCTCATGCGTTTAGTGGGAAAAAAATAATATAAAAAATCGTTCGGGAAATGAGTTTACTCCCTGGGTACTTTCTCTGTATACTTTTGACTATACGGGTCGAGTCCGGGGTTTACGGGAAATGGAGGGTTTTCGTTTGCCGGCGATTAAACTTCTTTTATTCAGCGTCTCATCAAAAATGAAAACATTTTTGAAAACTACAAGTCTCATGCGTTTTAGTGGTGAAAAGATAATTTAAAAAATCGTTTTGGAAATGAGTTTACTCACAGGGTACTTTCTTTGTAAACATTCGACTATACGGGCCCAGCCCAGGATATACGGGAAATCGCGGGTTTTCGTTTGCTGGCGATTAAACCACTTTCATTAAGCGTCTCATCAAAAATGAAAACATTTTTAAAAACTACAAGTCTCATGGGCTTTAGTGGTGAAATAATAATTTAAAAAATCGTTTGGGAAATGAGTTTACTCCCTGGGTACTTTCTTTGTATACTTTTGACTGTACGGGCCGAGTCCAGGATTTACGGGAAATCGCAGGTTTCGTTTGCCGGCGATTAAACTTCTTTTATTCAGCGTCTCATCAAAAATGAAAACATTTTTGAAAACTACAAGTCTAATGCGTTTTAGTGGTGAAAAAATAAGTTAAAAAATCGTTCGGGAAATGAGTTTACTCCCTGGGTACTTTCTTTGTATACTTTTGACAATACGGGCCGAGTCAGGGATTTACGGGAAATCGCAGGTTTTCGTTTGCCGGCGATTAAACTTCTTTTATTCAGCGTCTCATCAAAAATGAAAACATTTTTAAAAACTACAAGTCTCATGCGTTTTAGTGGAGAAAAAAAAAATTAAAAAATCGTTCGGAAAATGAGTTTACTCCCTGGGTTCTTTCTTTGTATACTTTTGACTATACGGGCCGAGTCCGGGGTTTACGGGAAATGGCGGGTTTTCGTTTGCCGGCGATTAAACTTCTTTTATTCAGCGTCTCATCAAAAATGAAAACATTTTTAAAAACTACAAGTCTCATGCGTTGTAGTGGTGAAAAAATGATTTAAAAAATCGTTCGGAAAATGAGTTTACTCCCTGGGTAATTTCTTTGTATACTTTTGTCTATACGGGCCGAGTCATGGGTTTACGGGAAATGGCGGGATTTCGTTTGCCGGCGATTTAACTTCTTTTTTTCAGCGTCTCATCAAAAATGAAAACATTTTTAAAAACTATAAGTCTCATGGGTTTTAGTGGTGAAATAATAATTTAAAAAATCGTTCGGGAAAAGAGTTTACATCCCGGGTACTTTCTTTACTATACGTGCCGAGTCCGGCATTTACGGGAAATCGCAGGTTTTCGTTTGCCGGCGATTAAACTTCTTTCATTCAGCGTCTCATCAAAAATGAAAACATTTTTGAAAACTACAAGTCTCATGCGTTTTAGTGGTGAAAAAATAATTTAAAAAATCGTTCGGGAAATGAGTTTATTCCCTGGGTACTTTCTTTGTATACTTTTGACAATACGGGCCGAGTCTGGGATTTACGGGAAATCGCAGGTTTTCGTTTGCCGGCGATTAAACTTCTTTTATTCAGAGTCTCATCAAAAATGAAAACATTTTTAAAAACTACAAGTCTCATGCGTTTTAGTGGTGAAAAAAAAATTAAAAAATCGTTCGGGAAATGAGTTTACTCCCTAGGTACTTTCTTTGTATACATTCGACTATACGGGCCAAGCCCAGGATTTACGGGAAATCGCTGGATTTCGTTTGCCGGCGCTTAAACCTCTTTCATTAAGCGTCTCATCAAATATGAAAACATTTTTGAAAACTACAAGTCTCATGCGTTTTAGTGGTGAAAAAATAATTTAAAAAATCGTTCGGAAAATGAGTTTACTCCCTGGGTACTTTCTTTGTATACTTTGGACTATACGGGCCGAGTCCGGGATTTACGGGAAATCGCGGATTTTCGTTTGAGTGCAAATAAACTTCTTTTATTCAGCGTCTCATCAAAAATGAAAACATTTTTGAAAACTACAAGTCTCATGCGTTTTAGTGGTGCAAAAATAATTTAAAAAATCGTTCGGAAAATGAGTTTACTCCCTGGGTACTTTCTTTGTATACTTTTGACTATACGGGTCGAGTCCGGGGTTTACGGGAAATGGCGGGTTTTCGTTTGCCGGCGATTAAACTTCTTTATTCAGCGTCTCATCAAAAATGAAAACATTTTTGAAAACTACAAGTCTCATGCGTTTTAGTGGTGAAAAGATAATTTAAAAAATCGTTTTGAAAATGAGTTTACTCACACGGTACTTTCTTTGTAAACATTCGACTATACGGGCCAAGCCCGGGATTTACGGGAAATCGCGGGTTTTCGTTTGCTGGCGATTAAACCACTTTCATTAAGCGTCTCATCAAAAATGAAAACATTTTTAAAAACTACAAGTCTCATGGGCTTTAGTGGTGAAATAATAATTTAAAAAATCGTTTGGGAAATGAGTTGACTCCCTGTGTACTTTCTTTGTATACTTTTGCCTATACGGGCCAAGTCTAGGATTTACGGGAAATCGCAGGTTTCGTTTGCCAGCGATTAAACTTCTTTTATTCAGCGTCTCATCAAAAATAAAAATATTTTTGAAAACTACAAGTCTCATGCGTTGTAGTGGTGAAAAAATAATTTAAAAAATCGTTCTGGAAATGAGTTTACATCCCGGGTACTTTCTTTACTATACGGGCGGAGTCTGGGATTTACGGGAAATCGCAGGTTTTCGTTTGCCGGAGATTAAATTCATTTATTCAGCGTCTCATCAAAAATGAAAAAATTTTTGAAAACTACAAGTCTCATGCGTTTTAGTGGTGAAAAAATATTTTAAAAAATCGTTCGGGAAATGAGCTTACATCCCGGGTACTTTCTTTACTATACGGGCCGAGTCCGGGATTTACGGGAAATCGCAGGTTTTCGTTTGCCGGCGATTAAACTTCTTTTATTCAGCGTCTCATCAAAAATTAAAACATTTTTGAAAACTACAAGTCTCATGCGTTTTAGTGGTGAAAAAATAATTTAAAAAATCGTTCGGGAAATGAGTTTACTCCCTGGGTACTTTCTTTGTATACTTTTGACAATACGGGCCGAGTCCGGGATTTACGGGAAATCGCAGGTTTTCGTTTGCCGGCGATTAAACGTCTTTTATTCAGCGTCTCATCAAAAATGAAAACATTTTTAAAAACTACAAGTCTCATGCGTTTTAGTGGTGAAAAAAAAAATTAAAAAATCGTTCGGGAAATGAGTTTACTCCCTAGGTACTTTCTTTGTATACATTCGACTATACGGGCCAAGCCCGGGATTTACGGGAAATTGCGGGATTTCGTTTGCCGGCGATTAAACCTCTTTCATTAAGCGTCTCATCAAATATGAAAACATTTTTGAAAACTACAAGTCTCATGCGTTTTAGTGGTGAAAAAATAATTTAAAAAATCGTTCGGAAAATGAGTTTACTCCCTGGGTACTTTCTTTACTATACATGCCGAGTCCGGGATTTACGGGAAATCGCAGGTTTTCGATTGCCAGCGATTAAACTTCTTTTATTCAGCGTCTCATCAAAAATGAAAACATTTTTGAAAACTACAAGTCTCATGCGTTTTAGTGGTGAAAAAATATTTTAAAAAATCGTTCGGGAAATGAGTTTACATCCCGGGTGCTTTCTTTACTATACGGGCCGAGTCTGGGATTTACGGGAAATCGCAGGTTTTCGTTTGCCGGCGATTAAACTTCTTTTATTCAGCGTCTCATCAAAAATGAAAACATTTTTGAAAACTACAAGTCTCATGCGTTTTAGTGGTGAAAAAATAATTTAAAAAATCGTTCGGGAAATGAGTTTACTCCCTGGGTACCTTCTTTGTATACTTTTGACAATACGGGCCGAGCCCGTGATTTACGGGAAATCGCAGGTTTTCGTTTGCCGGCGATTAAACTTCTTTTATTCAGCGTCTCATCAAAAATGAAAACATTTTTAAAAACTACAAGTCTCATGCGTTTTAGTGGTGAAAAAAAAAATTAAAAAATCGTTCGGGAAATGAGTTTACTCCCTAGGTACTTTCTTTGTATACATTGGACTATACGGGCCAAGCCCAGGATTTATGGGAAATTGCGGGATTTCGTTTGCCGGCGATTAAACCTCTTTCATTAAGCGTCTCATCAAATATGAAAACATTTTTGAAAACTACAAGTCTCATGCGTTTTAGTGGTGAAAAAATAATTTAAAAAATCGTTCGGAAAATGAGTTTACTCCCTGGGTACTTTCTTTGTATACTTTGGACTATACGGGCCGAGTCCGGGATTTACGGGAAATCGCGGATTTTCGTTTGAGTGCGAATAAACTTCTTTTATTCAGCGTCTCATCAAAAATGAAAACATTTTTAAAAACTACAAGTCTCATGATTTTAGTGGTGAAAAAGTAATTTAAAAAATCGTTTGGGAAATGAGTTTACTCCCTGGGTACTTTCTTTGTATACTTTTGACTATACGGGCCGAGTCCGGGATTTACGGGAAATCGCAGGTTTTCGTTTGCCGGCGATTAAACTTCTTTTATTCAGCGTCTCATCAAAAATGAAAACATTTTTGAAAACTACAAGTCTCATGCGTTTTAGTGGTGAAAAAATAATTTAAAAAATCGTTCGGGAAATGAGTTTACTCCCTGGGTACTTTCTTTGTATACTTTTGACAATACGGGCCGAGTCCGGGATTTACGGGAAATCGCAGGTTTTCGTTTGCCGGCGATTAAACTTCTTTTATTCAGCGTCTCATCAAAAATGAAAACATTTTTAAAAACTACAAGTCTCATGCGTTTTAGTGGTGAAAAAGAAAATTAAAAAAATCGCTCGGGAAATGAGTTTACTCCATAGGTACTTTCTTTGTATACATTCGACTATACGGGCCAAGCCCGGGATTTACGGGAAATCGCGGGATTTCGTTTGCCGGCGATTAAACCTCTTTCATTAAGCGTCTCATCAAATATGAAAACATTTTTGAAAACTACAAGTCTCATGCGTTTTAGTGGTGAAAAAATAATTTATAAAATCGTTCGGAAAATGAGTTTACTCCCTGGGTACTTTCTTTGTATACTTTGGACTATACGGGCCAAGTCCGGGATTTACGGGAAATCGCGGATTTTCGTTTGAGTGCGAATAAACTTCTTTTATTCAGCGTCTCATCAAAAATAAAAATATTTTTAAAAACTACAAGTCTCATGCGTTGTAGTGGTGAAAAAATAATTTAAAAAATCGTTCGGAAAATGAGTTTACTCCCTGGGTAATTTCTTTGTATACTTTTGACTATACGGGCCGAGTCATGGGTTTACGGGAAATGGCGGGATTTCGTTTGCCGGCGATTTAACTTCTTTTTTTCAGCGTCTCATCAAAAATGAAAACATTTTTAAAAACTACAAGTCTCATGCGTTTTAGTGGTGAAAAAATAATTTAAAAAATCGTTCTGGAAATGAGTTTACATCCCGGGTACTTTCTTTACTATACGGGCTGAGTCCGGGATTTACGGGAAATCGCAGGTTTTCGTTTGCCGGCGATTAAACTTCTTTTATTCAGCGTCTCATCAAAAATGAAAACATTTTTGAAAATTACAAGTCTCATGCGTTTTAGTGGTGAAAAAATATTTTAAAAAATCGTTCGGGAAATGAGCTTACATCCCGGGTACTTTCTTTACTATACGGGCCGAGTCCGGGATTTACGGGAAATCGCAGGTTTTCGTTTGCCGGCGATTAAACTTCTTTTATTCAGCGTCTCATCAAAAATGAAAACATTTTTGAAAACTACAAGTCTCATGCGTTTTAGTGGTGAAAAAATAATTTAAAAAATCGTTCGGGAAATGAGTTTACTCCCTGGGTACTTTCTTTGTATACTTTTGACAATACGGGCCGAGTCCGGGATTTACGGGAAATCGCAGGTTTTCGTTTGCCGGCGATTAAACTTCTTTTATTCAGCGTCTCATCAAAAATGAAAACATTTTTAAAAACTACAAGTCTCATGCGTTTTAGTGGTGAAAAAAAATATTAAAAAATCGTTCGGAAAATGAGTTTACTCCCTAGGTACTTTCTTTGTATACATTCGACTATACGGGCCAAGCCCGGGATTTACGGGAAATTGCGGGATTTCGTTTGCCGGCGATTAAACCTCTTTCATTAAGCGTCTCATCAAATATGAAAACATTTTTGAAAACCACAAGTCTTATGCGTTTTAGTGGTGAAAAAATAATTTAAAAAATCGTTCGGAAAATGCGTTTACTCCCTGGGTACTTTCTTTACTATACGGGCCGAGTCCGGGATTTACGGAAAATCGCAGGTTTTCGTTTGCCGGCGATTAAACTTCTTTTATTCAGCATCTCATCAAAAATGAAAACATTTTTGAAAACTACAAGTCTCATGCGTTTTAGTGGTGAAAAAATATTTTAAAAAATCGTTCGGGAAATGAGTTTACATCCCGGGTACTTTCTTTTCTATACGGGCCGAGTCCGGGATTTACGGGAAATCGCAGGTTTTCGTTTGCCGGCGATTAAACTTCTTTTATTCAGCGTCTCATCAAAAATGAAAACATTTTTGAAAACTGCAAGTCTCATGCGTTTTAGTGGTGAAAAAATAATTTAAAAAATCGTTCGGGAAATGAGTTTACTCCCTGGGTACTTTCTTTGTATACTTTTGACAATACGGGCCGAGCCCGGGATTTACGGGAAATCGCAGGTTTTCGTTTGCCGGCGATTAAACTTCTTTTATTCAGCGTCTCATCAAAAATGAAAACATTTTTAAAAACTACAAGTCTCATGCGTTTTAGTGGTGAAAAAAAAAATTAAAAAATCGTTCGGGAAATGAGTTTACTCCCTAGGTACTTTCTTTGTATACATTCGACTATACGGGCCAAGCCCGGGATTTACGGGAAATTGCGGGATTTCGTTTGCCGGCGATTAAACCTCTTTCATTAAGCGTCTCATCAAATATGAAAACATTTTTGAAAACTACAAGTCTCATGCGTTTTAGTGGTGAAAAAATAATTTAAAAAATCGTTCGGAAAATGAGTTTACTCCCGGGGTACTTTCTTTGTATAGTTTGGACTATACGGGCCGAGTCCGGGATTTACGGGAAATCGCGGATTTTCGTTTGAGTGCGAATAAACTTCTTTTATTCAGCGTCTCATCAAAAATGAAAACATTTTTAAAAACTACAAGTCTCATGCGTTGTAGTGGTGAAAAAATAATTTAAAAAATCGTTCGGAAAATAAGTTTACTCCCTGGGTACTTTCTTTGTATACTTTTGACTTTACGGGCCGAGTCCGGGGTTTACGGGAAATGGCGGATTTTCGTTTGCCGACGATTAAACTTCTTTTATTCAGCGTGTCATCAAAAATGAAAACATTTTTAAAAACTACAAGTCTCATGCGTTGTAGTGGAGAAAAAATAATTTAAAAAATCGTTCGGAAAATGAGTTTACTCCCTGGGTGATTTCTTTGTATACTTTTGACTATACGGGCCGAGTCAGGGGTTTACGGGAAATGGCGGGTTTTCGTTTGCCGGCGATTTAACTTCTTTTTTTCAGCGTCTCATCAAAAATGAAAACATTTTTAAAAACTTTAAGTCTCATGGGTTTTAGTGGTGAAAAAATAATTTAAAAAATCGTTCGGGAAATGAGTTTACTCCCTGGGTACTTTCTTTGTATACTTTTGACTATACGGGCCAAGCCGGGATTTACGGGAAATCGCGGGTTTTCGTTTGCCGGCGACTGAACTTCTTTTATTCAGCGTTTCATCAAAAATTAAAACATTTTTAAAAACTACAAGTCTTATACGTTTTAGTGGTAAAAAAATAATTTAAAAAATCGTTCAGGAAATGAGTTTACTCACAGGGTACTTTCTTTGTATACATTCGACTATACGGGCCAAGCCCGGGATTTACGGGAAATCGCGGGTTTTCGTTTTCCGGCGATTTAACCTCTTTCATTAAGCGTCTCATCAAAAATGAAAACATTTTTGAAAACTACAAGTCTCATGCGTTTTAGTGGTGAAAAAATAATTCAAAAAATCGTTCGGGAAATGAGTTTACTCCCTGGGTACTTTCTTTGTATACATTCGACTATACGGGCCAAGCCCCGGATTTACGGGAAAACGCAGGATTTCGTTTGCCGGCGATTAAACCTCTTTCATTAAGCGTCTCATCAAAAATGAAAACATTTTTGAAAACTACAAGTCTCATGCGTTTTAGTGGTGAAAAAATAATTTAAAAAATCGTTAGGGAAATGAGTTTACTCCCTGGGTACTTTCTTTATATACTTTTGACTATACGGGCCGAGTCCGGGATTTACGGGAAATCGCGGATCTTCGTTTGCCGGCGATTAAACTTCTTTTATTCAGCGTCCCATCAAATATGAAAAGATTTTTGAAAACTACAAGTCTCATGCGTTTAGTGGTAAAAAAATAATATAAAAAATCGCTCGGGAAATGAGTTTACTCCCTGGGTACTTTTTCTGTATACTTTTGACTATACGGGTCGAGTCCGGGGTTTACGGAAAATGTCGGGTTTTCGTTTGCCGGCGATTAAACTTCTTTTATTCAGCGTCTCAATAAAAAATGAAAACATTTTTGTAAACTACAAGTCTCATGCGTTTTAATGGTGAAAAGATAATTTAAAAAATCGTTTTGGAAATGAGTTTACTCACAGGGTACTTTCTTTGTAAACATTCGACTATACGGGCCAAGCCCGGGATTTACGGGAAATCACGGGTTTTCGTTTGCTGGCGATTAAACCACTTTCATTAAGCGTCTCATCAAAAATGAAAACATTTCTAAAAACTACAAGTCTCGTGCGTTTTAGTGGTGAAAAAATAATTTAAAAAATCGTTCGGGAAATGAGTTTACTTCCTGGGTACTTTCTCTGTATACTTTTGACTATACGGGTCGAATCAGGGGCTTACGGGAAATCGCGGGTTTTCGTTTGCCGACGATTAAACTTCTTTTATTCAGCGTCTCATCAAAAATGAAAACATTTTTGAAAACTACAAGTCTCATGCGTTTTAGTGGTGAAAAGATAATTTAAAAAATCGTTTTGGAAATGAGTTTACTCACAGGGTACTTTCTTTGTAAACATTCGACTATACGGGCCAAGCCCGGGATTTACGGGAAATCGCGGGTTTTCGTTTGCTGGCGATTAAACCACTTTCATTAAGCGTCTCATCAAAAATGAAAACATTTCTGAAAATTACAAGTCTCATGCGTTTTAGTGGTGAAAAAATAATTTAAAAAATCGTTAGGGAAATGAGTTTACTCCCTGGGTACTTTCTTTATATACTTTTGACTATACGGGCCGAGTCCGGGATTTACGGGAAATCGCAGATCTTCGTTTGCCGGCGATTAAACTTCTTTTATTCAGCGTCCCATCAAATATGAAAAGATTTTTGAAAACTACAAGTCTCATGCGTTTAGTGGTAAAAAAATAATATAAAAAATCGCTCGGGAAATGAGTTTACTCCCTGGGTACTTTTTCTATATACTTTTGACTATACGGGTCGAGTCCGGGGTTTACGGGAAATGGCGGGTTTTCGTTTGCCGGCGATTAAACTTCTTTTATTCAGCGTCTCAATAAAAAATGAAAACATTTTTGTAAACTACAAGTCTCATGCGTTTTAATGGTGAAAAGATAATTTAAAAAATCGTTTTGGAAATGAGTTTATCACAGGGTACTTTCTTTGTAAACATTCGACTATACGTGCCAAGCCCGGGATTTACGGGAAATCGCGGGTTTTCGTTTGCTGGCGATTAAACCACTTTCATTAAGCGTCTCATCAAAAATGAAAACATTTCTAAAAACTACAAGTCTCGTGCGTTTTAGTGGTGAAAAAATAATTTAAAAAATCGTTCGGGAAATGAGTTTACTTCCTGGGTACTTTCTCTGTATACTTTTGACTATACGGGTCGAATCAGGGCCTTACGGGAAATCGCGGGTTTTCGTTTGCCGACGATTAAACTTCTTTTATTCAGCGTCTCATCAAAAATGAAAACATTTTTGAAAACTACAAGTCTCATGCGTTTTAGTGGTGAAAAGATAATTTAAAAAATCGTTTTGGAAATGAGTTTACTCACAGGGTACTTTCTTTGTAAACATTCGACTATACGGGCCAAGCCCGGGATTTACGGGAAATCGCGGGTTTTCGTTTGCTGGCGATTAAACCACTTTCATTAAGCGTCTCATCAAAAATGAAAACATTTCTGAAAATTACAAGTCTCATGCGTTTTAGTGGTGAAAAAATAATTTAAAAAATCGTTAGGGAAATGAGTTTACTCCCTGGGTACTTTGTTTATATACTTTTGACTATACGGGCCGAGTCCGGGATTTACGGGAAATCGCGGATCTTCGTTTGCCGGCGATTAAACTTCTTTTATTCAGCGTCCCATCAAATATGAAAAGATTTTTGAAAACTACAAGTCTCATGCGTTTAGTGGTAAAAAAATAATATAAAAAATCGCTCGGGAAATGAGTTTACTCCCTGGGTACTTTTTCTGTATACTTTTGACTATACGGGTCGAGTCCGGGGTTTACGGGAAATGGCGGGTTTTCGTTTGCCGGCGATTAAACTTCTTTTATTCAGCGTCTCAATAAAAAATGAAAACATTTTTGTAAACTACAAGTCTCATGCGTTTTAATGGTGAAAAGATAATTTAAAAAATCGTTTTGGAAATGAGTTTACTCACAGGGTACTTTCTTTGTAAACATTCGACTATACGGGCCAAGCCTGGGATTTACGGGAAATCGCGGGTTTTCGTTTGCTGGCGATTAAACCACTTTCATTAAGCGTCTCATCAAAAATGAAAACATTTCTAAAAACTACAAGTCTCGTGCGTTTTAGTGGTGAAAAAATAATTTAAAAAATCGTTCGGGAAATGAGTTTACTTCCTGGGTACTTTCTCTGTATACTTTTGACTATACGGGTCGAATCAGGGGCTTACGGGAAATCGCGGGTTTTCGTTTGCCGACGATTAAACTTCTTTTATTCAGCGTCTCATCAAAAATGAAAACATTTTTGAAAACTACAAGTCTCATGCGTTTTAGTGGTGAAAAGATAATTTAAAAAATCGTTTTGGAAATGAGTTTACTCACAGGGTACTTTCTTTGTAAACATTCGACTATACGGGCCAAGCCCGGGATTTACGGGAAATCGCGGGTTTTCGTTTGCTGGCGATTAAACCACTTTCATTAAGCGTCTCATCAAAAATGAAAACATTTCTGAAAATTACAAGTCTCATGCGTTTTAGTGGTGAAAAAATAATTTAAATAATCGTTCGGGAAATGAGTTTACTCACAGGGTACTTTCTTTGTATACATTCAACTATACGGGCAAAGCCCGTGATTTACGGGAAATCGCGGGTTTTCGTTTGCCGGCGATTAAACTTCTTTTATTCAGCCTCTCATCAAAAATGAAAACATTTTTGAAAACTACAAGTCTCATGCGCTTTAGTGGTGAAAAGATAATTTAAAAAATCGTTTTGGAAATGAGTTTACTCACAGGTTACTTTCTTTGTATACATTCGACTATACGGGCCAAGCCCGGGATTTAGGGGAAATCGCGGGTTTTCGTTTGCTGGCAATTAAACCACTTTTATTAAGCGTCTCATCAAAAATGAAAACATTTCTGAAAACTACAAGTCTCATGCGTTTTAGTGGTGAAAAAATAATTTGAAAAATCGTTCGGGAAATGCGTTTACTCACAGGGTACTTTCTTTGTATACATTCGACTATACGGGCCAAGCCCGGGATTTACGGGAAATGGCGGGTTTTCGTTTGCCGGCGATTAAACTTCTTTTATTCAGCGTCTCATCAAAAATGAAAACATTTTTAAAAACTACAAGTCTCATGCGTTGTAGTGGTGAAAAAATAATTTAAAAAATCGTTCGAAAAATGAGTTTACTCCCTGGGTAATTTCTTTGTATACTTTTGACTATACGGGCCGAGTCCGGGGTTTATGGGAAATGGCGGGTTTTCGTTTGCCGGCGATTAAACTTCTTTTATTCAGCGTCTCATCAAAAATGAAAACATTTTTAAAAACTATAAGTCTCATGGGTTTTAGTGGTGAAATAATAATTTAAAAAATCGTTCGGGAAATGAGTTTACATCCCGGGAACTTTCTTTACTATACGGGCCGAGTCCGGGATTTACGGAAATCGCAGGTTTTCGTTTGCCGGCGATTAAACTTCTTTTATTCAGCGTCTCATCAAAAATGAAAACATTTTTGAAAACTACAAGTCTCATGCGTTTTAGTGGTGAAAAAAAAAAATTAAAAAGTCGTTCGGGAAATGAGTTTACTCCCTAGGTACTTTCTTTGTATACATTTGACTATACGGGCCAAGCCCGGGATTTACGGGAAATCGCGGGATTTCGTTTGCCGGCGATTAAACCTCTTTCATTAAGTGTCTCATCAAATATGAAAACATTTTTGAAAACTACAAGTCTCATGCGTTTTAGTGGTGAAAAATAATTCAAAAAATCGTTCGGAAAATGAGTTTACTCCCTGGGTACTTTCTTTGTATACTTTGGACTACACGGGCCGAGTCCGGGATTTACGGGAAATCGCGGATTTTCGTTTGAATGCGAATAAACTTCTTTTATTCAGCGTCTCATCAAAAATGAAAACATTTTTGAAAACTACAAGTCTCATGCGTTGTAGTGGTGAAAAAATAACTTAAAAAATCGTTCGGGAAATGAGTTTACATCCCGGGTACTTTCTTTACTATACGGGCAGAGTCCGGGATTTACGGGAAATCGCAGGTTTTTGTTTGCCGGCGATTAAACTTCTTTTATTCAGCGTCTCATCAAAAATGAAAACATTTTTAAAAACTACAAGTCTCATGCGTTTTAGTGGTGAAAAAAAAAATTAAAAAATCGTTCGGTAAATGAGTTTACTCCCTAGGTACTTTCTTTGTATACATTCGACTATACGGGCCAAGCCCGGGATTTACGGGAAATCGCGGGATTTCGTTTGCCGGCGATTAAACCTCTTTCATTAAGCGTCTCATCAAATATGAAAACATTTTTGAAAACTACAAGTCTCATGCGTTTTAGTGGTGAAAAAATAATTTAAAAAATCGTTCGGAAAATGAATTTACTCCCTGGGTACTTTCTTTGTATACTTTAGACTATACGGGCCGAGTCCAGGATTTACGGGAAATCGCGGATTTTCGTTTGAGTGCGAATAAACTTCTTTTATTCAGCGTCTCATCAAAAATGAAAACATTTTTGAAAACTGCAAGTCTCATGCGTTGTAGTGGTGAAAGAATAATTTAAAAAATCGTTCGGAAAATGAGTTTACTCCCTGGGTACTTCCTTTGTATACTTTTGACTATACGGGCCGAGTCCGGGGTTTACAGGAAATGGCGGGTTTTCGTTTGCCGGCGATTAAACTTCTTTTATTCAGCGTCTCATCAAAAATGAAAACATTTTTAAAAACTACAAGTCTCATGCGTTGTAGTGGTGAAAAAATAATTAAAAAAATCGTTCGGAAAATGAGTTTACTCCCTGGTTAATTTCTTTGTATACTTTTGACTATGCGGGCCGAGTCAGGGTTTTACGGAAAATGGCGGGTTTTCGTTTGCCGGCGATTTAACTTCTTTTTTTCAGCGTCTCATCAAAAATGAAAACATTTTTAAAAACTATAAGTCTCATGGGTTTTAGTGGTGAAAAAATAATTTAAAAAATCGTTCGGAAAATGAGTTTACTCCCTGGGTACTTTCTTTGTATACTTTTGACTATACGGGCCAAGCCGGGATTTACGGGAAATCGCGGGTTTTCGTTTGCCGGCGATTAAACTTCTTTTATTCAGCGTTTCATCAAAAATGAAAACCTTTTTGAAAACTACAAGTCTCATGCGTTGTAGTGGTGAAAAAGTAACTTAAAAAATCGTTCGGGAAATGAGTTTACATCCCGGGTACTTTCTTTACTATACGGGCAGAGTCCGGGATTTACGGGAAATCGCAGGTTTTTGTTTGCCGGCGATTAAACTTCTTTTATTCAGCGTCTCATCAAAAATGAAAACATATTTGAAAACTAAAAGTCTCATGCGTTGTAGTGGTGAAAAAATAATTAAAAAAATCGTTCGGAAAATGAGTTTACTCCCTGGTTAATTTCTTTGTATACTTTTGACTATGCGGGCCGAGTCAGGGTTTTACGGAAAATGGCGGGTTTTCGTTTGCCGGCGATTTAACTTCTTTTTTTCAGCGTCTCATCAAAAATGAAAACATTTTTAAAAACTATAAGTCTCATGGGTTTTAGTGGTGAAAAAATAATTTAAAAAATCGTTCGGGAAATGAGTTTACTCCCTGGGTACTTTCTTTGTATACTTTTGACTATACGGGCCAAGCCGGGATTTACGGGAAATCGCGGGTTTTCGTTTGCCGGCGATTAAACTTCTTTTATTCAGCGTTTCATCAAAAATGAAAACATTTTTGAAAACTACAAGTCTCATGCGTTGTAGTGGTGAAAAAATAACTTAAAAAATCGTTCGGGAAATGAGTTTACATCCCGGGTACTTTCTTTACTATACGGGCAGAGTCCGGGATTTACGGGAAATCGCAGGTTTTTGTTTGCCGGCGATTAAACTTCTTTTATTCAGCGTCTCATCAAAAATGAAAACATATTTGAAAACTAAAAGTCTCATGCGTTTTAGTGGTGAAAAAATATTTTAAAAAATCGTTCGGGAAATGAGTTTACATCCCGGGTACTTTCTTTACTATACGGGCCGAGTCCGGGGTTTATGGGAAATGGCGGGTTTTCGTTTGCCGGCGATTAAACTTCTTTTATTCAGCGTCTCATCAAAAATGAAAACATTTTTAAAAACTATAAGTCTCATGGGTTTTAGTGGTGAAATAATAATTTAAAAAATCGTTCGGGAAATGAGTTTACATCCCGGGTACTTTCTTTACTATACGGGCCGAGTCCGGGATTTACGGAAATCGCAGGTTTTCGTTTGCCGGCGAGTAAACTTCTTTTATTCAGCGTCTCATCAAAAATGAAAACATTTTTGAAAACTACAAGTCTCATGCGTTTTAGTGGTGAAAAAAAAAAAATTAAAAAATCGTTCGGGAAATGAGTTTACTCCCTAGGTACTTTCTTTGTATACATTTGACTATACGGGCCAAGCCCGGGATTTACGGGAAATCGCGGGATTTCGTTTGCCGGCGATTAAACCTCTTTCATTAAGTGTCTCATCAAATATGAAAACATTTTTGAAAACTACAAGTCTCATGCGTTTTAGTGGTGAAAAATAATTCAAAAAATCGTTCGGAAAATGAGTTTACTCCCTGGGTACTTTCTTTGTATACTTTGGACTACACGGGCCGAGTCCGGGATTTACGGGAAATCGCGGATTTTCGTTTGAATGCGAATAAACTTCTTTTATTCAGCGTCTCATCAAAAATGAAAACATTTTTGAAAACTACAAGTCTCATGCGTTGTAGTGGTGAAAAAATAACTTAAAAAATCGTTCGGGAAATGAGTTTACATCCCGGGTTTTTTCTTTCCTATACGGGCAGAGTCCGGGATTTACGGGAAATCGCAGGTTTTTGTTTGCCGGCGATTAAACTTCTTTTATTCAGCGTCTCATCAAAAATGAAAACATATTTGAAAACTAAAAGTCTCATGCGTTTTAGTGGTGAAAAAATATTTTAAAAAATCGTTCGGGAAATGAGTTTACATCCCGGGTACTTTCTTTACTATACGGGCCGAGTCCGGGATTTACGGGAAATCGCAGGTTTTCGTTTGCCGGCGATTAAACTTCTTTTATTCAGCGTCTCATCACAAATGAAAACATTTTTGAAAACTACAAGTCTCATGCGTTTTAGTGGTGAAAAAATAATTTAAAAAATCGTTCGGGAAATGAGTTTACTCCCTGGGTACTTTCTTTGTATACTTTTGACAATACGGGCCGAGTCCGGGATTTACGGGAAATCGCAGGTTTTCGTTTGCCGGCGATTAAACTTCTTTTATTCAGCGTCTCATCAAAAATGAAAACATTTTTAAAAACTACAAGTCTCATGCGTTTTAGTGGTGAAAAAAAAAATTAAAAAATCGTTCGGTAAATGAGTTTACTCCCTAGGTACTTTCTTTGTATACATTCGACTATACGGGCCAAGCCCGGGATTTACGGGAAATCGCGGGATTTCGTTTGCCGGCGATTAAACCTCTTTCATTAAGCGTCTCATCAAATATGAAAACATTTTTGAAAACTACAAGTCTCATGCGTTTTAGTGGTGAAAAAATAATTTAAAAAATCGTTCGGAAAATGAATTTACTCCCTGGGTACTTTCTTTGTATACTTTAGACTATACGGGCCGAGTCCAGGATTTACGGGAAATCGCGGATTTTCGTTTGAGTGCGAATAAACTTCTTTTATTCAGCGTCTCATCAAAAATGAAAACATTTTTGAAAACTGCAAGTCTCATGCGTTGTAGTGGTGAAAGAATAATTTAAAAAATCGTTCGGAAAATGAGTTTACTCCCTGGGTACTTTCTTTGTATACTTTTGACTATACGGGCCGAGTCCGGGGTTTACAGGAAATGGCGGGTTTTCGTTTGCTGGCGATTTAACTTCTTTTTTTCAGCGTCTCATCAAAAATGAAAACATTTTTAAAAACTATAAGTCTCATGGGTTTTAGTGGTGAAAAAATAATTTAAAAAATCGTTCGGGAAATGAGTTTACTCCCTGGGTACTTTCTTTGTATACTTTTGACAATACGGGCCGAGTCCGGGATTTACGGGAAATCGCAGGTTTTCGTTTGCCGGCGATTAAACTTCTTTTATTCAGCGTCTCATCAAAAATGAAAACATTTTTAAAAACTACAAGTCTCATGCGTTTTAGTGGTGAAAAAAAAAATTAAAAAATCGTTCGGTAAATGAGTTTACTCCCTAGGTACTTTCTTTGTATACATTCGACTATACGGGCCAAGCCCGGGATTTACGGGAAATCGCGGGATTTCGTTTGCCGGCGATTAAACCTCTTTCATTAAACGTCTCATCAAATATGAAAACATTTTTGAAAACTACAAGTCTCATGCGTTTTAGTGGTGAAAAAATAATTTAAAAAATCGTTCGGAAAATGAATTTACTCCCTGGGTACTTTCTTTGTATACTTTAGACTATACGGGCCGAGTCCAGGATTTACGGGAAATCGCGGATTTTCGTTTGAGTGCGAATAAACTTCTTTTATTCAGCGTCTCATCAAAAATGAAAACATTTTTGAAAACTGCAAGTCTCATGCGTTGTAGTGGTGAAAGAATAATTTAAAAAATCGTTCGGAAAATGAGTTTACTCTCTGGTTAATTTCTTTGTATACTTTTGACTATGCGGGCCGAGTCAGGGGTTTACGGGAAATGGCGGGTTTTCGTTTGCCGGCGATTTAACTTCTTTTTTTCAGCGTCTCATCAAAAATGAAAACATTTTTATAAACTATAAGTCTCATGGGTTTTAGTGGTGAAAAAATAATTTAAAAAATCGTTCGGGAAATGAGTTTACTCCCTAGGTACTTTCTTTGTATACTTTTGACTATACGGGCCAAGCCGGGATTTACGGGAAATCGCGGGTTTTCGTTTGCCGGCGATTAAACTTCTTTTATTCAGCGTTTCATCAAAAATGAAAACATTTTTAAAAACTACAAGTCTTATGCGTTTTAGTGGTGAAAAAATAATTTAAAAAATCGTTCAGGAAATGAGTTTACTCACAGGGTACTTTCTTTGTATACATTCGACTATACGGGCCAAGCCCGGGATTTACGGGAAATCGCGGGATTTCGTTTGCCGGCGATTAAACCTCTTTCATTAAGCGTCTCATCAAATATGAAAACATTTTTGAAAACTACAAGTCTCATGCGTTTTAGTGGTGAAAAAATAATTTAAAAAATCGTTCGGAAAATGAATTTACTCCCTGGGTACTTTCTTTGTATACTTTAGACTATACGGGCCGAGTCCAGGATTTACGGGAAATCGCGGATTTTCGTTTGAGTGCGAATAAACTTCATTTATTCAGCGTCTCATCAAAAATGAAAACATTTTTGAAAACTGCAAGTCTCATGCGTTGTAGTGGTGAAAGAATAATTTAAAAAATCGTTCGGAAAATGAGTTTACTCTCTGGTTAATTTCTTTGTATACTTTTGACTATGCGGGCCGAGTCAGGGGTTTACGGGAAATGGCGGGTTTTCGTTTGCCGGCGATTTAACTTCTTTTTTTCAGCGTCTCATCAAAAATGAAAACATTTTTATAAACTATAAGTCTCATGGGTTTTAGTGGTGAAAAAATAATTTAAAAAATCGTTCGGGAAATGAGTTTACTCCCTAGGTACTTTCTTTGTATACTTTTGACTATACGGGCCAAGCCGGGATTTACGGGAAATCGCGGGTTTTCGTTTGCCGGCGATTAAACTTCTTTTATTCAGCGTTTCATCAAAAATGAAAACATTTTTAAAAACTACAAGTCTTATGCGTTTTAGTGGTGAAAAAATAATTTAAAAAATCGTTCAGGAAATGAGTTTACTCACAGGGTACTTTCTTTGTATACATTCGACTATACGGGCCAAGCCCGGGATTTACGCGAAATCGCGGGTTTTCGTTTTCCGGCGATTAAACCTCTTTCATTAAGCGTCTCATCAAAAATGAAAACATTTTTGAAAACTACAAGTCTCATGCGTTTTAGTGGTGAAAAAATAATTCAAAAAATCGTTCGGGAAATGAGTTTACTCCCTGGGTACTTTCTTTGTATACATTCGACTATACGGGCCAAGCCCCGGATTTACGGGAAAACGCGGGATTTCGTTTGCCGGCGATTAAACCTCTTTCATTAAGCGTCTCATCAAAAATGAAAACATTTTTGAAAACTACAAGTCTCATGCGTTTTAGTGGTGAAAAAATAATTTAAAAAATCGTTCGGGAAATAAGTTTACTCCCTGGGTACTTTATTTGTATACTTTTGACTATACGGGCCGAGTCCGGGATTTACGGGAAATCGCGGATCTTCGTTTGCCGGCGATTAAACTTCTTTTATTCAGCGTCCCATCAAATATGAAAATATTTTTGAAAACTACAAGTCTCATGCGTTTAGTGGTAAAAAAATAATATAAAAAATCGTTCGGGAAATGAGTTTACTCCCTGGGTACTTTCTCTGTATACTTTTGACTATACGGGTCGAGTCCGGGGTTTACGGGAAATGGCGGGTTTTTGTTTGCCGGCGATTAAACTTCTTTTATTCAGCGTCTCATGAAAAATGAAAACATTTTTGAAGACTACAAGTCTCATGCGTTTTAGTGGTGAAAAGATAATTTAAAAAATCGTTTTGGAAATGAGTTTACTCACAGGGTACTTTCTTTGTAAACATTCGACTATACGGGCCAAGCCCGGGATTTACGGGAAATCGCGGGTTTTCGTTTGCTGGCGATTAAACCACTTTCATTAGGCGTCTCATCAAAAAGGAAAACATTTCTGAAAACTACAAGTCTCATGCGTTTTAGTGGTGAAAAAATAATTTAAAAAATCGTTCGGGAAATGAGTTTACTCCCTGGGTACTTTCTCTGTATACTTTTGACTATACGGGTCGAGTCAGGGGCTTACGGGAAATCGCGGGTTTTCGTTTGCCGGCGATAAAACTTCTTTTATTCAGCGTCTCATCAAAATTGAAAACATTTTTGAAAACTACAAGTCTCACGCGTTTTAGTTGTGAAAAGATAATTTAAAAAATCCTTTTGGAAATGAGTTTACTTACAGGGTACTTTCTTTGTAAACATTCGACTATACGTGCCAAGCCCGGGATTTACGGGAAATCGTGTGTTTTTGTTTGCTCGCGATTAAACCACTTTCATTAAGCGTCTCATCAAAAATGAAAACATTTCTGAAAACTACAAGTCTCATGCGTTTTAGTGGTGAAAAAATAATTTAAAAAATCGTTCAGGAAATGAGTTTACTCACAGGGTACTTTCTTTGTATACATTCGACTATACGGGCCAAGCCCGGGATTTACGGGAAATGGCGGGTTTTCGTTTGCCGGCGATTAAACTTCTTTTATTCAGCGTCTCATCAAAAATGAAAACATTTTTAAAAACTACAAGTCTCATGCGTTTTAGTGGTGAAAAAAAATATTAAAAAATCGTTCGGGAAATGAGTTTACTCCCTAGGTACTTTCTTTGTATACATTCGACTATACGGGCCAACCCTGGGATTTACGGGAAATCGCGGGATTTCGTTTTCCGGCGATTAAACCTCTTTCATTAAGCGTCTCATCAAATATGAAAACATTTTTGAAAACTACAAGGCTCATGCGTTTTAGTGATAAAAAAATAATTTAAAAAATCGTTCGGAAAATGAGTTTACTCCATGGGTACTTTCTTTGTATAGTTTTGACTATACGGGCCAAGCCGGGATTTACGGGAAATCGCGGGTTTTCGTTTGCCGGCGATTAAACTTCTTTTATTCAGGGTTTCATCAAAAATGAAAACATTTTTAAAAACTACAAGTCTCATGCGTTTTAGTTGTGAAAAGATAATTTAAAAAATCCTTTTGGAAATGAGTTTACTTACAGGGTACTTTCTTTGTAAACATTCGACTATACGTGCCAAGCCCGGGATTTACGGGAAATCGCGTGTTTTTGTTTGCTGGCGATTAAACCACTTTCATTAAGCGTCTCATCAAAAATGAAAACATTTCTGAAAACTACAAGTCTCATGCGTTTTAGTGGTGAAAAAATAATTTAAAAAATCGTTTAGGAAATGAGTTTAATCACAGGGTACTTTCTTTGTAAACATTCGACTATACGGGCCAAGCCCGGGATTTACGGGAAATCGCGGGTTTTCGTTTGCTGGCGATTAAACCACTTTCATTAGGCGTCTCATCAAAAATGAAAACATTTCTGAAAACTACAAGTCTCATGCGTTTTAGTGGTGAAAAAATAATTTAAAAAATCGTTCGGGAAATGAGTTTACTCCCTGGGTACTTTCTCTGTATACTTTTGACTATACGGGTCGAGTCAGGGGCTTACGGGAAATCGCGGGTTTTCGTTTGCCGGCGATAAAACTTCTTTTATTCAGCGTCTCATCAGAAATGAAAACATTTTTGAAAACTACAAGTCTCATGCGTTTTAGTTGTGAAAAGATAATTGAAAAAATCCTTTTGGAAATGAGTTTACTTACAGGGTACTTTCTTTGTAAACATTCGACTATACGTGCCAAGCCCGGGATTTACGGGAAATCGCGTGTTTTTGTTTGCTGGCGATTAAACCACTTTCATTAGGCGTCTCATCAAAAATGAAAACATTTCTGAAAACTACAAGTCTCATGCGTTTTAGTGGTGAAAAAATAATTTAAAAAATCGTTCAGGAAATGAGTTTACTCACAGGGTACTTTCTTTGTATACATTCGACTATACGGGCCAAGCCCGGGATTTACGGGAAATGGCGGGTTTTCGTTTGCCGGCGATTAAACTTCTTTTATTCAGCGTCTCATCAAAAATGAAAACATTTTTAAAAACTACAAGTCTCATGCGTTTTAATGGTGAAAAAAAAAATTAAAAAATCGTTCGGGAAATGAGTTTACTCCCTAGGTACTTTCTTTGTATACATTCGACTATACGGGCCAACCCTGGGATTTACGGGAAATCGCGGGATTTCGTTTGCCGGCGATTAAACCTCTTTCATTAAGCGTCTCATCAAATATGAAAACATTTTTGAAAACTACAAGGCTCATGCGTTTTAGTGGTAAAAAAATAATTTAAAAAATCGTTCGGAAAATGAGTTTACTCCATGGGTACTTTCTTTGTATACTTTTGACTATACGGGCCAAGCCGGGATTTACGGGAAATCGCGGGTTTTCGTTTGCCGGCGATTAAACTTCTTTTATTCAGGGTTTCATCAAAAATGAAAACATTTTAAAAAACTACAAGTCTCATGCGTTTTAGTTGTGAAAAGATAATTTAAAAAATCCTTTTGGAAATGAGTTTACTTACAGGGTACTTCCTTTGTAAACATTCGACTATACGTGCCAAGCCCGGGATTTACGGGAAATCGCGTGTTTTTGTTTGCTGGCGATTAAACCAATTTCATTAAGCGTCTCATCAAAAATGAAAACATTTCTGAAAACTACAAGTCTCATGCGTTTTAGTGGTGAAAAAATAATTTAAAAAATCGTTCAGGAAATGAGTTTACTCACAGGGTACTTTCTTTGTATATATTCGACTATACGGGCCAAGCCCGGGATTTACGGGAAATGGCGGGTTTTCGTTTGCCGGCGATTAAACTTCTTTTATTCAGCGTCTCATCAAAAATAAAAACATTTTTAAAAACTACAAGTCTCATGCGTTGTAGTGGTGAAAAAATAATTTAAAAAATCGTTCGGAAAATGAGTTTACTCCCTGGGTACTTTCTTTGTATACTTTGGACTATACGGGCCGAGTCCGGGATTTACGGGAAATCGCGGATTTTTGTTTGAATGCGAATAAACTTCTTTTATTCAGCGTCTCAACAAAAATGAAAACATTTTTAAAAACTACAAGTCTCATGCGTTGTAGTGGTGAAATAATAATTTAAAAAATCGTTCGGGAAATGAGTTTACATCCCGGGTACTTTCTTTACTATACGGGCCGAGTCGGGGATTTACGAAAATCGCAGGTTTTCGTTTGCCGGCGATTAAACTTTTTTTATTCAGCGTCTCATCAAAAATGAAAACATTTTTGAAAACTGCAAGTCTCATGCGTTTTAGTGGTGAAAAAATAATTTAAAAAATCGTTCGGGAAATGAGTTTACTCCCTGGGTACTTTCTTTGTATACTTTTGACTATACGGGCCGAGTCCGGGATTTACGGGAAATCGCGGGATTTCGTTTGCCGGCGATTAAACCTCTTTCATTAAGCGTCTCTTCAAAAATGAAATCAGTTTTGAAAACTACAAGTCTCATGCGTTGTAGTGGTAAAAAAATGATTTAAAAAATCGTTCGGAAAATGAGTTTACTCCCTGGGTAATTTCTTTGTATACTTTTGACTATACGGGCCGAGTCCGGGGTTTACGGGAAATGGCGGGTTTTCGTTTGCCGGCGATTAAACTTCTTTTATTCAGCGTCTCATCAAAAATGAAAACATTTTTAAAAACTATAAGTCTCATGGGTTTTAGTGGTGAAATAATAATTTAAAAAATCGTTCGGGAAATGAGTTTACTCCATGGGTACTTTCTTTGTATACTTTTGACTATACGGGCCAAGCCGGGATTTACGGGAAATCGCGGGTTTTCGTTTGCCGGCGATTAAACTTCTTTTATTCAGGGTTTCATCAAAAATGAAAACATTTTTAAAAACTACAAGTCTTATGCGTTTTAGTGGTGAAAAAATAATTTAAAAAATCGTTCAGGAAATGAGTTTACTCACAGGGTACTTTCTTTGTATACATTCGACTATACGGGCCAAGCCTGGGATTTACGGGAAATCGCGGGTTTTCGTTTTCCGGCGATTAAACTTCTTTTATTCAGCGTCTCATCAAAAATGAAAACATTTTTAAAAACTATAAGTCTCATGGGTTTTAGTGGTGAAATAATAATTTAAAAAATCGTTCGGGAAATGAGTTTACATCCCGGGTACTTTCTTTACTATATGGGCCGAGTTCAGGATTTACGGAAATCGCAGGTTTTCGTTTGCCGGCGATTAAACTTCTTTTATTCAGCGTCTCATCAAAAATGAAAACATTTTTGAAAACTACAAGTCTCATGCGTTTTATTGGTGAAAAAATAATTTAAAAAATCGTTCGGGAAATGAGTTTACTCCCTGGGTACTTTCTTTGTATACTTTTGATTACACAGGCCGAGTCCAGGGTTTACGGGAAATGGCGGGTTTTCGTTTGCCGGCGATTAAACTTCTTTTATTCAGCGTCTCATCGAAAATGAAAACATTTTTAAAAACTACAAGTCTCATGCGTTGTAGTGTTGAAAAAATAATTTAAAAAATCGTTCGGAAAATGAGTTTACTCCCTGGGTAATTTCTTTGTATACTTTTGACTATACGGGCCGAGTCAGGGGTTTACGGGAAATGGCGAGTTTTCGTTTGCCGGCGAATAAACTTCTTTTTTCCAGCGTCTCATCAAAAATGAAAACATTTTTAAAAACTATAAGTCTCATGGGTTTTAGTGGTGAAAAAATAATTTAAAAAATCGTTCGGGAAATGAGTTTACTCCATGGGTACTTTCTTTGTATACTTTTGACTATACGGGCCAAGCCGGGATTTACGGGAAATCGCGGGTTTTCGTTTGCCGGCGATTAAACTTCTTTTATTCAGGGTTTCATCAAAAATGAAAACATTTTTGAAAACTACAAGTCTCATGCGTTATAGTGGTGAAAAAATAATTCAAAAAATCGTTCGGGAAATGAGTTTACTCCCTGGGTACTTTCTTTGTATACATTCGACTATACGGGCCAAGCCCCGGATTTACGGGAAAACGCGAGATTTCGTTTGCCGGCGATTAAACCTCTTTCATTAAGCGTCTCATCAAAAATGAAAACATTTTTGAAAACTACAAGTCTCATGCGTTTTAGTGGTGAAAAAATAATTTAAAAAATCGTTTAGGAAATGAGTTTAATCACAGGGTACTTTCTTTGTAAACATTCGACTATACGGGCCAAGCCCGGGATTTACGGGAAATCGCGGGTTTTCGTTTGCTGGCGATTAAACCACTTTCATTAGGCGTCTCATCAAAAATGAAAACATTTCTGAAAACTACAAGTCTCATGCGTTTTAGTGGTGAAAAAATAATTTAAAAAATCGTTCGGGAAATGAGTTTACTCCCTGGGTACTTTCTCTGTATACTTTTGACTATACGGGTCGAGTCAGGGGCTTACGGGAAATCGCGGGTTTTCGTTTGCCGGCGATAAAACTTCTTTTATTCAGCGTCTCATCAAAAATGAAAACATTTTTGAAAACTACAAGTCTCATGCGTTTTAGTTGTGAAAAGATAATTGAAAAAATCCTTTTGGAAATGAGTTTACTTACAGGGTACTTTCTTTGTAAACATTCGACTATACGTGCCAAGCCCGGGATTTACGGGAAATCGCGTGTTTTTGTTTGCTGGCGATTAAACCACTTTCATTAGGCGTCTCATCAAAAATGAAAACATTTCTGAAAACTACAAGTCTCATGCGTTTTAGTGGTGAAAAAATAATTTAAAAAATCGTTCAGGAAATGAGTTTACTCACAGGGTACTTTCTTTGTATACATTCGACTATACGGGCCAAGCCCGGGATTTACGGGAAATGGCGGGTTTTCGTTTGCCGGCGATTAAACTTCTTTTATTCAGCGTCTCATCAAAAATGAAAACATTTTTAAAAACTACAAGTCTCATGCGTTTTAATGGTGAAAAAAAAAATTAAAAAATCGTTCGGGAAATGAGTTTACTCCCTAGGTACTTTCTTTGTATACATTCGACTATACGGGCCAACCCTGGGATTTACGGGAAATCGCGGGATTTCGTTTGCCGGCGATTAAACCTCTTTCATTAAGCGTCTCATCAAATATGAAAACATTTTTGAAAACTACAAGGCTCATGCGTTTTAGTGGTAAAAAAATAATTTAAAAAATCGTTCGGAAAATGAGTTTACTCCATGGGTACTTTCTTTGTATACTTTTGACTATACGGGCCAAGCCGGGATTTACGGGAAATCGCGGGTTTTCGTTTGCCGGCGATTAAACTTCTTTTATTCAGGGTTTCATCAAAAATGAAAACATTTTAAAAAACTACAAGTCTCATGCGTTTTAGTTGTGAAAAGATAATTTAAAAAATCCTTTTGGAAATGAGTTTACTTACAGGGTACTTCCTTTGTAAACATTCGACTATACGTGCCAAGCCCGGGATTTACGGGAAATCGCGTGTTTTTGTTTGCTGGCGATTAAACCAATTTCATTAAGCGTCTCATCAAAAATGAAAACATTTCTGAAAACTACAAGTCTCATGCGTTTTAGTGGTGAAAAAATAATTTAAAAAATCGTTCAGGAAATGAGTTTACTCACAGGGTACTTTCTTTGTATATATTCGACTATACGGGCCAAGCCCGGGATTTACGGGAAATGGCGGGTTTTCGTTTGCCGGCGATTAAACTTCTTTTATTCAGCGTCTCAACAAAAATGAAAACATTTTTAAAAACTACAAGTCTCATGCGTTGTAGTGGTGAAATAATAATTTAAAAAATCGTTCGGGAAATGAGTTTACATCCCGGGTACTTTCTTTACTATACGGGCCGAGTCGGGGATTTACGAAAATCGCAGGTTTTCGTTTGCCGGCGATTAAACTTTTTTTATTCAGCGTCTCATCAAAAATGAAAACATTTTTGAAAACTGCAAGTCTCATGCGTTTTAGTGGTGAAAAAATAATTTAAAAAATCGTTCGGGAAATGAGTTTACTCCCTGGGTACTTTCTTTGTATACTTTTGACTATACGGGCCGAGTCCGGGATTTACGGGAAATCGCGGATTTTTGTTTGAATGCGAATAAACTTCTTTTATTCAGCGTCTCAACAAAAATGAAAACATTTTTAAAAACTACAAGTCTCATGCGTTGTAGTGGTGAAATAATAATTTAAAAAATCGTTCGGGAAATGAGTTTACATCCCGGGTACTTTCTTTACTATACGGGCCGAGTCGGGGATTTACGAAAATCGCAGGTTTTCGTTTGCCGGCGATTAAACTTTTTTTATTCAGCGTCTCATCAAAAATGAAAACATTTTTGAAAACTGCAAGTCTCATGCGTTTTAGTGGTGAAAAAATAATTTAAAAAATCGTTCGGGAAATGAGTTTACTCCCTGGGTACTTTCTTTGTATACTTTTGACTATACGGGCCGAGTCCGGGATTTACGGGAAATCGCGGGATTTCGTTTGCCGGCGATTAAACCTCTTTCATTAAGCGTCTCTTCAAAAATGAAATCAGTTTTGAAAACTACAAGTCTCATGCGTTGTAGTGGTAAAAAAATGATTTAAAAAATCGTTCGGAAAATGAGTTTACTCCCTGGGTAATTTCTTTGTATACTTTTGACTATACGGGCCGAGTCCGGGGTTTACGGGAAATGGCGGGTTTTCGTTTGCCGGCGATTAAACTTCTTTTATTCAGCGTCTCATCAAAAATGAAAACATTTTTAAAAACTATAAGTCTCATGGGTTTTAGTGGTGAAATAATAATTTAAAAAATCGTTCGGGAAATGAGTTTACTCCATGGGTACTTTCTTTGTATACTTTTGACTATACGGGCCAAGCCGGGATTTACGGGAAATCGCGGGTTTTCGTTTGCCGGCGATTAAACTTCTTTTATTCAGGGTTTCATCAAAAATGAAAACATTTTTAAAAACTACAAGTCTTATGCGTTTTAGTGGTGAAAAAATAATTTAAAAAATCGTTCAGGAAATGAGTTTACTCACAGGGTACTTTCTTTGTATACATTCGACTATACGGGCCAAGCCTGGGATTTACGGGAAATCGCGGGTTTTCGTTTTCCGGCGATTAAACTTCTTTTATTCAGCGTCTCATCAAAAATGAAAACATTTTTAAAAACTATAAGTCTCATGGGTTTTAGTGGTGAAATAATAATTTAAAAAATCGTTCGGGAAATGAGTTTACATCCCGGGTACTTTCTTTACTATATGGGCCGAGTTCAGGATTTACGGAAATCGCAGGTTTTCGTTTGCCGGCGATTAAACTTCTTTTATTCAGCGTCTCATCAAAAATGAAAACATTTTTGAAAACTACAAGTCTCATGCGTTTTATTGGTGAAAAAATAATTTAAAAAATCGTTCGGGAAATGAGTTTACTCCCTGGGTACTTTCTTTGTATACTTTTGATTACACAGGCCGAGTCCAGGGTTTACGGGAAATGGCGGGTTTTCGTTTGCCGGCGATTAAACTTCTTTTATTCAGCGTCTCATCGAAAATGAAAACATTTTTAAAAACTACAAGTCTCATGCGTTGTAGTGTTGAAAAAATAATTTAAAAAATCGTTCGGAAAATGAGTTTACTCCCTGGGTAATTTCTTTGTATACTTTTGACTATACGGGCCGAGTCAGGGGTTTACGGGAAATGGCGAGTTTTCGTTTGCCGGCGAATAAACTTCTTTTTTCCAGCGTCTCATCAAAAATGAAAACATTTTTAAAAACTATAAGTCTCATGGGTTTTAGTGGTGAAAAAATAATTTAAAAAATCGTTCGGGAAATGAGTTTACTCCATGGGTACTTTCTTTGTATACTTTTGACTATACGGGCCAAGCCGGGATTTACGGGAAATCGCGGGTTTTCGTTTGCCGGCGATTAAACTTCTTTTATTCAGGGTTTCATCAAAAATGAAAACATTTTTGAAAACTACAAGTCTCATGCGTTATAGTGGTGAAAAAATAATTCAAAAAATCGTTCGGGAAATGAGTTTACTCCCTGGGTACTTTCTTTGTATACATTCGACTATACGGGCCAAGCCCCGGATTTACGGGAAAACGCGAGATTTCGTTTGCCGGCGATTAAACCTCTTTCATTAAGCGTCTCATCAAAAATGAAAACATTTTTGAAAACTACAAGTCTCATGCGTTTTAGTGGTGAAAAAATAATTTAAAAAATCGTTCGGGAAATGAGTTTACTCCCTGGGTACTTTCTTTGTATACTTTTGACTATACGGGCCGAGTCCGGGATTTACGGGAAATCTCGGATCTTCGTTTGCCGGCGATTAAACTTCTTTTATTCAGCGTCCCATCAAATATGAAAATATTTTTAAAAACTACAAGTCTCATGCGTTTAGTGGTAAAAAAATAATATAAAAAATCGTTCGGGAAATGAGTTTACTCCCTGGGTACTTTCTCTGTATACTTTTGACTATACGGGTCGAGTCCGGGGTTTACGGGAAATGGCGGGTTTTCGTTTGCCGGCGATTAAACTTCTTTTATTCAGCGTCTCATCAAAAATGAAAACATTTTTGAAAACTACAAGTCTCATGCGTTTTAGTGGTGAAAAGATAATTTAAAAAATCGTTTTGGAAATGAGTTTACTCACAGGGTAAATTTCTTTGTAAACATTCGACTATACGGGCCAAGCCCGGGATTTACGGGAAATCGCGGGTTTTCATTTGCTGGCGATTAAACCACTTTCATTAAGCGTCTCATCAAAAATGAAAACATTTCTGAAGACTACAAGTCTCATGCGTTTTAGTGGTGAAAAAATAATTTAAAAAATCGTTCGGAAAATGAGTTTACTCCCTGGGTACTTTCTCTGTATACTTTTGACTATACGGGTCGAGTCACGGACTTACGTGAAATCGCGGGTTTTCGTTTGCCGGCGATTAAACTTCTTTTATTCAGCGTCTCATCAAAAATGAAAACATTATTGAAAACTACAAGTCTCATGCGTTTTAGTGGTGAAAAGATAATTTAAAAAATCGTTTTGGAAATGAGTTTACTTACAGGGTACTTTCTTTGTTAACATTCGACTATACGGGCCAAGCCCGGGATTTACGGGAAATCGCGGGTTTTCGTTTGCTGGCGATCAAACCACTTTCATCAAGCGTCTTATCAAAAATGAAAACATTTCTGAAAACTACAAGTCTCACTTCTTTACTATACGGGCCGAGTCCGGGATTTACGGAAATCACAGGTTTTCGTTTGCCCGCGATTAAACTTCTTTTATTCAGCGTCTCCTCAAAAATGAAAACATTTTTGAAAACTACAAGTCTCATGCGTTTTAGTGGTGAAAAAATAATTTAAAAAATCGTTCGGGAAATGAGTTTACTCCCTGGGTACTTTCTTTGTATACTTTTGACAATACGGGCCGAGTCCGGGATTTACGGGAAATCGCAGGTTTTCGTTTGCCGGCGATTAAACTTCTTTTATTCAGCGTCTCATCAAAAATGAAAACATTTTTGAAAACTACAAGTCTCATGCGTTTTAGTGGTGAAAAAAAAAATTAAAAAATCGTTCGGGAAATGAGTTTACTCCCTAGGTACTTTCTTTGTATACATTCGACTATACGGGCCAAGCCCGGGATTTACGGGAAATCGCGGGATTTCGTTTGCCGGCGATTAAACCTCTTTCATTAAGCGTCTCATCAAATATGAAAACATTTTTGAAAACTACAAGTCTCATGCGTTTTAGTGGTGAAAAAATAATTTAAAAAATCGTTCGGAAAATGAGTTTACTCCCTGGGTACTTTCTTTGTATACTTTGGACTATACGGGCCGAGTCCGGGATTTACGGGAAATCGCGGATTTTCGTTTGAGTGCGAATAAACTTCTTTTATTCAGCGTCTCAACAAAAATGAAAACATTTTTGAAAACTACAAGTCTCATGCGTTGTAGTGGTAAAAAAATAATTTAAAAAATCGTTCGGAAAATGAGTTTACTCCCTGGGTAATTTCTTTGTATACTTTTGACTATACGGGCCGAGTCCGGGGTTTACGGGAAATGGCGGGTTATCGTTTGCCGGCGATTAAACTTCTTTTATTCAGCGTCTCATCAAAAATGAAAACATTTTTAAAAACTATAAGTCTCATGGGTTTTAGTGGTGAAATAATAATTTAAAAAATCGTTCGGGAAATGAGTTTACATCCCGGGTACTTTCTTTACTATACGGGTCGAGTTCGGGATTTACGGAAATTGCAGGTTTTCGTTTGCCGGCGATTAAACTTCTTTTATTCAGCGTCTCATCAAAAATGAAAACATTTTTGAAAACTACAAGTCTCATGCGTTTTAGTGGTGAAAAAATAATTTAAAAAATCGTTCGGGAAATGAGTTTACTCCCTGGGTACTTTCTTTGTATACTTTTGACTATACGGGCCGAGTCCGGGGTTTACGGGAAATGGCGGGTTTTCGTTTGCCGGCGATTAAACTTCTTTTATTCAGCGTCTCATCGAAAATGAAAACATTTTTAGAAACTACAAGTCTCATGCGTTGTAGTGTTGAAAAAATAATTTAAAAAATCGTTCGGAAAATGAGTTTACTCCCTGGGTAATTTCTTTGTATACTTTTGACTATACGGGCCGAGTCAGGGGTTTACGGGAAATGGCGAGTTTTCGTTTGCCGGCGATTTAACTTCTTTTTTTCAGCGTCTCATCAAAAATGAAAACATTTTTAAAAACTATAAGTCTCATGGGTTTTAGTGGTGAAAAAATAATTTAAAAAATCGTTCGGGAAATGAGTTTACTCCATGGGTACTTTCTTTGTATACTTTTGACTATACGGGCCAAGCCGGGATTTACGGGAAATCGCGGGTTTTCGTTTGCCGGCGATTAAACTTCTTTTATTCAGGGTTTCATCAAAAATGAAAACATTTTTAAAAACTACAAGTCTTATGCGTTTTAGTGGTGAAAAAATAATTTAAAAAATCGTTTAGGAAATGAGTTTACTCACAGGGTACTTTCTTTGTATACATTCGACTATACGGGCCAAGCCTGGGATTCACGGGAAATCGCGGGTTTTCGTTTTCCGGCGATTAAACCTCTTTCATTAAGCGTCTCATCAAAAATGAAAACATTTTTGAAAACTACAAGTCTCATGCGTTTTAGTGGTGAAAAAATAATTCAAAAAATCGTTCGGGAAATGAGTTTACTCCCTGGGTACTTTCTTTGTATACATTCGACTATACGGGTCAAGCCCCGGAATTACGGGAAAACGAGGGATTTCGTTTGCCGGCGATTAAACCTCTTTCATTAAGCGTCTCATCAAAAATGAAAACATTTTTGAAAACTACAAGTCTCATGCGTTTTAGTGGTGAAAAAATAATTTAAAAAATCGTTCGGGAAATGAGTTTACTCCGTGGGTACTTTCTTTGTATACTTTTGACTATACGGGTCGAGTCCGGGGTTTACGGGAAATGGCGGGTTTTCGTTTGCCGGCGATTAAACTTCTTTTATTCAGCGTCTCATCAAAAATGAAAACATTTTTGAAAACTACAAGTCTCATGCGTTTTAGTGGTGAAAAGATAATTTAAAAAATCGTTTTGGAAATGAGTTTACTCACAGGGTACTTTCTTTGTAAACATTCGACTATACGGGCCAAGCCCGGGATTTACGGGAAATCGCGGGTTTTCATTTGCTGGCGATTAAACCACTTTTATTAAGCGTCTCATCAAAAATGAAAACATTTCTGAAGACTACAAGTCTCATGCGTTTTAGTGGTGAAAAAATAATTTAAAAAATCGTTCGGAAAATGAGTTTACTCCCTGGGTACTTTCTCTGTATACTTTTGACTATACGGGTCGAGTCACGGACTTACGTGAAATCGCGGGTTTTCGTTTGCCGGCGATTAAACTTCTTTTATTCAGCGTCTCATCAAAAATGAAAACATTTTTGAAAACTACAAGTCTCATGCGTTTTAGTGGTGAAAAGATAATTTAAAAAATCGTTTTGGAAATGAGTTTACTTACAGGATACTTTCTTTGTTAACATTCGACTATACGGGCCAAGCCCGGGATTTACGGGAAATCGCGGGTTTTCGTTTGCTGGCGATTAAACCACTTTCATCAAGCGTCTCATCAAAAATGAAAACATTTCTGAAAACTACAAGTCTCATGCGTTTTAGTGGTGAAAAAATAATTTAAAAAATCGTTCGGGAAATGAGTTTACTCACAGGGTACTTTCTTTGTATACATTCGACTATACGGGCAAAGCCCGTGATTTACGGGAAATCGCGGGTTTTCGTTTGCCGGCGATTAAACTTCTTTTATTCAGCGTCTCATCAAAAATGAAAACATTTTTGAAAACTACCAGTCTCATGCGTTTTAGTGGTGAAAAGATAATTTAAAAAATCGTTTTGGAAATGAGTTTACTCACAGGGTACTTTCTTTGTATACATTCGACTATACGGGCCAAGCCCGGGATTTACGGGAAATCGCGTGTTTTCGCTTGCTTGCGATTAAACCACTTTCATTAAGCGTCTCATCAAAAATGAAAACATTTCTGAAAACTACAAGTCTTATGCGTTTTCGTGGTGAAAAAATAATTTAAAAAATCGTTCGGGAAATGAGTTTACTCACAGGGTACTTTCTTTGTATACATTCGACTATACGGGCCAAGCCCGGGATTTACGGGAAATGGAGGGTTTTCGTTTGCCGGCGATTAAACTTCTTTTATTCAGCGTCTCATCAAAAATGAAAACATTTTTGAAAACTACAAGTCTCATGCGTTTTAGTGGTGAAAAAATAATTTAAAAAATCGTTCGGGAAATGAGTTTACCCCCTGGGTACTTTCTTTGTATACTTTTGACAATACGGGCCGAGTCCGGGATTTACGGGAAATCGCAGGTTTTCGTTTGCCGGCGATTAAACTTCTTTTATTCAGCGTCTCATCAAAAATGAAAACATATTTGAAAATTACAAGTCTCATGCGTTTTAGTGGTGAAAAGATAATTTAAAAAATCGTTTTGGAAATGAGTTTACTCACAGGGTACTTTCTTTGTATACATTCGACTATACGGGCCAAGCCCGGGATTTACGGGAAATCGCGTATTTTCGTTTGCTTGCGATTAAACCACTTTCATTAAGCGTCTCATCAAAAATGAAAACATTTCTGAAAACTACAAGTCTTATGCGTTTTAGTGGTGAAAAAATAATTTAAAAAATCGTTCGGGAAATGAGTTTACTCACAGGGTACTTTCTTTGTATACATTCGACTATACGGGCCAAGCCCGGGATTTACGGGAAATGGCGGGTTTTCGTTTGCCGGCGATTAAACTTCTTTTATTCAGCGTCTCATCAAAAATGAAAACATTTTTAAAAACTATAAGTCTCATGGGTTTTAGTGGTGAAATAATAATTTAAAAAATCGTTCGGGAAATGAGTTTACATCCCGGGTACTTTCTTTACTATACGGGCCGAGTCCGGGATTTACGGAAATCGCAGGTTTTCGTTTGCCGGCGATTAAACTTCTTTTATTCAGCGTCTCATCAAAAATGAAAACATTTTTAAAAACTACAAGTCTCATGCGTTTTAGTGGTGAAAAAATAATTCAAAAAATCGTTCGGGAAATGAGTTTACTCCCTGGGTACTTTCTTTGTATACATTCGACTATACGGGCCAAGCCCCAGATTTACGGGAAAACGCGGGATTTCGTTTGCCGGCGATTAAACCTCTTTCATTAAGCGTCTCATCAAAAATGAAAACATTTTTGAAAACTACAAGTCTCATGCGTTTTAGTGGTGAAAAAATAATTTAAAAAATCGTTCGGGAAATGAGTTTACTCCCTGGGTACTTTCTTTGTATACTTTTGACTATACGGGCCGAGTCCGGGATTTACGGGAAATCGCGGATCTTCGTTTGCCGGCGATTAAACTTCTTTTATTCAGCGTCCCATCAAATGTGAAAATATTTTTGAAAACTACAAGTCTCATGCGTTTAGTGGTAAAAAAATAATATAAAAAATCGTTCAGGAAATGAGTTTACTCCCTGGGTACTTTCTCTGTATACTTTTGACTATACGGGTCGAGTCCGGGGTTTACGGGAAATAACGGGTTTTCGTTTGCCGGCGATTAAACTTCTTTTATTCAGCGTCTCATCAAAAATGAAAACATTTTTGAAAACTACAAGTCTCATGCGTTTTAGTGGTGAAAAGATAATTTAAAAAATCGTTTTGGAAATGAGTTTACTCACAGGGTACTTTCTTTGTAAACATTCGACTATACGGGCCAAGCCCGGGATTTACGGGAAATCGCGGGTTTTCATTTGCTGTCGATTAAACCACTTTCATTAAGCGTCTCATCAAAAATGAAAACATTTCTGAAGACTACAAGTCTCATGCGTTTTAGTGGTGAAAAAATAATTTAAAAAATCGTTCGGAAAATGAGGTTACTCCCCGGGTACTTTCTCTGTATACTTTTGACTATACGGGTCGAGTCACGGACTTACGTGAAATCGCGGGTTTTCGTTTGCCGGCGATTAAACTTCTTTTATTCAGCGTCTCATCAAAAATGAAAACATTTCTGAAGACTACAAGTCTCATGCGTTTTAGTGGTGAAAAAATAATTTAAAAAATCGTTCGGAAAATGAGTTTACTCCCTGGGTACTTTCTCTGTATACTTTTGACTATACGGGTCGAGTCACGGACTTACGTGAAATCGCGGGTTTTCGTTTGCCGGCGATTAAACTTCTTTTATTCAGCGTCTCATCAAAAATGAAAACATTTTTGAAAACTACAAGTCTCATGCGTTTTAGTGGTGAAAAGATAATTTAAAAAATCGTTTTGGAAATGAGTTTACTTACAGGATACTTTCTTTGTTAACATTCGACTATACGGGCCAAGCCCGGGATTTACGGGAAATCGCGGGTTTTCGTTTGCTGGCGATTAAACCACTTTCATCAAGCGTCTCATCAAAAATGAAAACATTTCTGAAAACTACAAGTCTCATGCGTTTTAGTGGTGAAAAAATAATTTAAAAAATCGTTCGGGAAATGAGTTTACTCACAGGGTACTTTCTTTGTATACATTCGACTATACGGGCAAAGCCCGTGATTTACGGGAAATCGCGGGTTTTCGTTTGCCGGCGATTAAACTTCTTTTATTCAGCGTCTCATCAAAAATGAAAACATTTTTGAAAACTACCAGTCTCATGCGTTTTAGTGGTGAAAAGATAATTTAAAAAATCGTTTTGGAAATGAGTTTACTCACAGGGTACTTTCTTTGTATACATTCGACTATACGGGCCAAGCCCGGGATTTACGGGAAATCGCGTGTTTTCGCTTGCTTGCGATTAAACCACTTTCATTAAGCGTCTCATCAAAAATGAAAACATTTCTGAAAACTACAAGTCTTATGCGTTTTCGTGGTGAAAAAATAATTTAAAAAATCGTTCGGGAAATGAGTTTACTCACAGGGTACTTTCTTTGTATACATTCGACTATACGGGCCAAGCCCGGGATTTACGGGAAATGGAGGGTTTTCGTTTGCCGGCGATTAAACTTCTTTTATTCAGCGTCTCATCAAAAATGAAAACATTTTTGAAAACTACAAGTCTCATGCGTTTTAGTGGTGAAAAAATAATTTAAAAAATCGTTCGGGAAATGAGTTTACCCCCTGGGTACTTTCTTTGTATACTTTTGACAATACGGGCCGAGTCCGGGATTTACGGGAAATCGCAGGTTTTCGTTTGCCGGCGATTAAACTTCTTTTATTCAGCGTCTCATCAAAAATGAAAACATTTTTGAAAATTACAAGTCTCATGCGTTTTAGTGGTGAAAAGATAATTTAAAAAATCGTTTTGGAAATGAGTTTACTCACAGGGTACTTTCTTTGTATACATTCGACTATACGGGCCAAGCCCGGGATTTACGGGAAATCGCGTATTTTCGTTTGCTTGCGATTAAACCACTTTCATTAAGCGTCTCATCAAAAATGAAAACATTTCTGAAAACTACAAGTCTTATGCGTTTTAGTGGTGAAAAAATAATTTAAAAAATCGTTCGGGAAATGAGTTTACTCACAGGGTACTTTCTTTGTATACATTCGACTATACGGGCCAAGCCCGGGATTTACGGGAAATGGCGGGTTTTCGTTTGCCGGCGATTAAACTTCTTTTATTCAGCGTCTCATCAAAAATGAAAACATTTTTAAAAACTATAAGTCTCATGGGTTTTAGTGGTGAAATAATAATTTAAAAAATCGTTCGGGAAATGAGTTTACATCCCGGGTACTTTCTTTACTATACGGGCCGAGTCCGGGATTTACGGAAATCGCAGGTTTTCGTTTGCCGGCGATTAAACTTCTTTTATTCAGCGTCTCATCAAAAATGAAAACATTTTTAAAAACTACAAGTCTCATGCGTTTTAGTGGTGAAAAAATAATTCAAAAAATCGTTCGGGAAATGAGTTTACTCCCTGGGTACTTTCTTTGTATACATTCGACTATACGGGCCAAGCCCCAGATTTACGGGAAAACGCGGGATTTCGTTTGCCGGCGATTAAACCTCTTTCATTAAGCGTCTCATCAAAAATGAAAACATTTTTGAAAACTACAAGTCTCATGCGTTTTAGTGGTGAAAAAATAATTTAAAAAATCGTTCGGGAAATGAGTTTACTCCCTGGGTACTTTCTTTGTATACTTTTGACTATACGGGCCGAGTCCGGGATTTACGGGAAATCGCGGATCTTCGTTTGCCGACGATTAAACTTCTTTTATTCAGCGTCCCATCAAATGTGAAAATATTTTTGAAAACTACAAGTCTCATGCGTTTAGTGGTAAAAAAATAATATAAAAAATCGTTCAGGAAATGAGTTTACTCCCTGGGTACTTTCTCTGTATACTTTTGACTATACGGGTCGAGTCCGGGGTTTACGGGAAATAACGGGTTTTCGTTTGCCGGCGATTAAACTTCTTTTATTCAGCGTCTCATCAAAAATGAAAACATTTTTGAAAACTACAAGTCTCATGCGTTTTAGTGGTGAAAAGATAATTTAAAAAATCGTTTTGGAAATGAGTTTACTCACAGGGTACTTTCTTTGTAAACATTCGACTATACGGGCCAAGCCCGGGATTTACGGGAAATCGCGGGTTTTCATTTGCTGTCGATTAAACCACTTTCATTAAGCGTCTCATCAAAAATGAAAACATTTCTGAAGACTACAAGTCTCATGCGTTTTAGTGGTGAAAAAATAATTTAAAAAATCGTTCGGAAAATGAGGTTACTCCCCGGGTACTTTCTCTGTATACTTTTGACTATACGGGTCGAGTCACGGACTTACGTGAAATCGCGGGTTTTCGTTTGCCGGCGATTAAACTTCTTTTATTCAGCGTCTCATCAAAAATGAAAACATTTTTGAAAACTACAAGTCTCATGCGTTTTAGTGGTGAAAAGATAATTTAAAAAATCGTTTTGGAAATGAGTTTACTTACAGGTTACTTTCTTTGTTAACATTCGACTATACGGGCCAAGCCCGGGATTTACGGGAAATCGCGGGTTTTTGTTTGCTGGCGATTAAACCACTTTCATCAAGCGTCTCATCAAAAATGAAAACATTTCTGAAAACTACAAGTCTCATGCGTTTTAGTGGTGAAAAAATAATTTAAAAAATCGTTCGGGAAATGAGTTTACTCACAGGGTACTTTCTTTGTATACATTCGACTATACGGGCAAAGCCCGTGATTTACGGGAAATCGCGGGTTTTCGTTTGCCGGCGATTAAACTTCTTTTATTCAGCGTCTCATCATAAATGAAAACATTTTTGAAAACTACCAGTCTCATGCGTTTTAGTGGTGAAAAGATAATTTAAAAAATCGTTTTGGAAATGAGTTTACTCACAGGGTACTTTCTTTATATACATTCGACTATACGGGCCAAGCCCGGGATTTACGGGAAATCGCGTGTTTTCGCTTGCTTGCGATTAAACCACTTTCATTAAGCGTCTCATCAAAAATGAAAACATTTCTGAAAACTACAAGTCTTATGCGTTTTAGTGGTGAAAAAATAATTTAAAAAATCGTTCGGGAAATGAGTTTACTCACAGGGTACTTTCTTTGTATACATTCGACTATACGGGCCAAGCCCGGGATTTACGGGAAATGGAGGGTTTTCGTTTGCCGGCGATTAAACTTCTTTTATTCAGCGTCTCATCAAAAATGAAAACATTTTTAAAAACTATAAGTCTCATGGGTTTTAGTGGTGAAATAGTAATTTAAAAAATCGTTCGGGAAATGAGTTTACATCCCGGGTACTTTCTTTACTATACGGGCCGAGTCCGGGATTTACGGAAATCGCAGGTTTTCGTTTGCCGGCGATTAAACTTCTTTTATTCAGCGTCTCATCAAAAATGAAAACATTTTTGAAAACTACAAGTCTCATGCGTTTTAGTGGTGAAAAAATAATTTAAAAAATCGTTCGGGAAATGAGTTTACTCCCTGGGTACTTTCTTTGTATACTTTTGACAATACGGGCCGAGTCCGGGATTTACGGGAAATCGCAGGTTTTCGTTTGCCGGCGATTAAACTTCTTTTATTCAGCGTCTCATCAAAAATGAAAACATTTTTAAAAACTACAAGTCTCATGCGTTTTAGTGGTGAAAAGATAATTTAAAAAATCGTTTTGGAAATGAGTTTACTTACAGGATACTTTCTTTGTTAACATTCGACTATACGGGCCAAGCCCGGGATTTACGGGAAATCGCGGGTTTTCGTTTGCTGGCGATTAAACCACTTTCATCAAGCGTCTCATCAAAAATGAAAACATTTCTGAAAACTACAAGTCTCATGCGTTTTAGTGGTGAAAAAATAATTTAAAAAATCGTTCGGGAAATGAGTTTACTCACAGGGTACTTTCTTTGTATACATTCGACTATACGGGCAAAGCCCGTGATTTACGGGAAATCGCGGGTTTTCGTTTGCCGGCGATTAAACTTCTTTTATTCAGCGTCTCATCAAAAATGAAAACATTTTTGAAAACTACCAGTCTCATGCGTTTTAGTGGTGAAAAGATAATTTAAAAAATCGTTTTGGAAATGAGTTTACTCACAGGGTACTTTCTTTGTATACATTCGACTATACGGGCCAAGCCCGGGATTTACGGAAATCGCGTGTTTTCGCTTGCTTGCGATTAAACCACTTTCATTAAGCGTCTCATCAAAAATGAAAACATTTCTGAAAACTACAAGTCTTATGCGTTTTAGTGGTGAAAAAATAATTTAAAAAATCGTTCGGGAAATGAGTTTACTCACAGGGTACTTTCTTTGTATACATTCGACTATACGGGCCAAGCCCGGGATTTACGGGAAATGGAGGGTTTTCGTTTGCCGGCGATTAAACTTCTTTTATTCAGCGTCTCATCAAAAATGAAAACATTTTTAAAAACTATAAGTCTCATGGGTTTTAGTGGTGAAATAGTAATTTAAAAAATCGTTCGGGAAATGAGTTTACATCCCGGGTACTTTCTTTACTATACGGGCCGAGTCCGGGATTTACGGAAATCGCAGGTTTTCGTTTGCCGGCGATTAAACTTCTTTTATTCAGCGTCTCATCAAAAATGAAAACATTTTTGAAAACTACAAGTCTCATGCGTTTTAGTGGTGAAAAAATAATTTAAAAAATCGTTCGGGAAATGAGTTTACTCCCTGGGTACTTTCTTTGTATACTTTTGACAATACGGGCCGAGTCCGGGATTTACGGGAAATCGCAGGTTTTCGTTTGCCGGCGATTAAACTTCTTTTATTCAGCGTCTCATCAAAAATGAAAACATTTTTAAAAACTACAAGTCTCATGCGTTTTAGTGGTGAAAAGATAATTTAAAAAATCGTTTTGGAAATGAGTTTACTTACAGGATACTTTCTTTGTTAACATTCGACTATACGGGCCAAGCCCGGGATTTACGGGAAATCGCGGGTTTTCGTTTGCTGGCGATTAAACCACTTTCATCAAGCGTCTCATCAAAAATGAAAACATTTCTGAAAACTACAAGTCTCATGCGTTTTAGTGGTGAAAAAATAATTTAAAAAATCGTTCGGGAAATGAGTTTACTCACAGGGTACTTTCTTTGTATACATTCGACTATACGGGCAAAGCCCGTGATTTACGGGAAATCGCGGGTTTTCGTTTGCCGGCGATTAAACTTCTTTTATTCAGCGTCTCATCAAAAATGAAAACATTTTTGAAAACTACCAGTCTCATGCGTTTTAGTGGTGAAAAGATAATTTAAAAAATCGTTTTGGAAATGAGTTTACTCACAGGGTACTTTCTTTGTATACATTCGACTATACGGGCCAAGCCCGGGATTTACGGAAATCGCGTGTTTTCGCTTGCTTGCGATTAAACCACTTTCATTAAGCGTCTCATCAAAAATGAAAACATTTCTGAAAACTACAAGTCTTATGCGTTTTAGTGGTGAAAAAATAATTTAAAAAATCGTTCGGGAAATGAGTTTACTCACAGGGTACTTTCTTTGTATACATTCGACTATACGGGCCAAGCCCGGGATTTACGGGAAATGGAGGGTTTTCGTTTGCCGGCGATTAAACTTCTTTTATTCAGCGTCTCATCAAAAATGAAAACATTTTTAAACACTATAAGTCTCATGGGTTTTAGTGGTGAAATAGTAATTTAAAAAATCGTTCGGGAAATGATTTTACATCCCGGGTACTTTCTTTACTATACGGGCCGAGTCCGGGATTTACGGAAATCGCAGGTTTTCGTTTGCCGGCGATTAAACTTCTTTTATTCAGCGTCTCATCAAAAATGAAAACATTTTTGAAAACTACAAGTCTCATGCGTTTTAGTGGTGAAAAAATAATTCAAAAAATCGTTCGGGAAATGAGTTTACTCCCTGGGTACTTTCTTTGTATACATTCGACTATACGGGCCAAGCCCCAGATTTACGGGAAAACGCGGGATTTCGTTTGCCGGCGATTAAACCTCTTTCATTAAGCGTCTCATCAAAAATGAAAACATTTTTGAAAACTACAAGTCTCATGCGTTTTAGTGGTGAAAAAATAATTTAAAAAATCGTTCGGGAAATGAGTTTACTCCCTGGGTACTTTCTTTGTATACTTTTGACTATACGGGCCGAGTCCGGGATTTACGGGAAATCGCGGATCTTCGTTTGCCGGCGATTAAACTTCTTTTATTCAGCGTCCCATCAAATGTGAAAATATTTTTGAAAACTACAAGTCTCATGCGTTTAGTGGTAAAAAAATAATATAAAAAATCGTTCAGGAAATGAGTTTACTCCCTGGGTACTTTCTCTGTATACTTTTGACTATACGGGTCGAGTCCGGGGTTTACGGGAAATAACGGGTTTTCGTTTGCCGGCGATTAAACTTCTTTTATTCAGCGTCTCATCAAAAATGAAAACATTTTTGAAAACTACAAGTCTCATGCGTTTTAGTGGTGAAAAGATAATTTAAAAAATCGTTTTGGAAATGAGTTTACTCACAGGGTACTTTCTTTGTAAACATTCGACTATACGGGCCAAGCCCGGGATTTACGGGAAATCGCGGGTTTTCATTTGCTGGCGATTAAACCACTTTCATTAAGCGTCTCATCAAAAATGAAAACATTTCTGAAGACTACAAGGCTCATGCGTTTTAGTGGTGAAAAAATAATTTAAAAAATCGTTCGGAAAAAGAGGTTACTCCCTGGGTACTTTCTCTGTATACTTTTGACTATACGGGTCGAGTCACGGACTTACGTGAAATCGCGGGTTTTCGTTTGCCGGCGATTAAACTTCTTTTATTCAGCGTCTCATCAAAAATGAAAACATTTTTGAAAACTACAAGTCTCATGCGTTTTAGTGGTGAAAAGATAATTTAAAAAATCGTTTTGGAAATGAGTTTACTTACAGGTTACTTTCTTTGTTAACATTCGACTATACGGGCCAAGCCCGGGATTTACGGGAAATCGCGGGTTTTTGTTTGCTGGCGATTAAACCACTTTCATCAAGCGTCTCATCAAAAATGAAAACATTTCTGAAAACTACAAGTCTCATGCGTTTTAGTGGTGAAAAAATAATTTAAAAAATCGTTCGGGAAATGAGTTTACTCACAGGGTACTTTCTTTGTATACATTCGACTATACGGGCAAAGCCCGTGATTTACGGGAAATCGCGGGTTTTCGTTTGCCGGCGATTAAACTTCTTTTATTCAGCGTCTCATCATAAATGAAAACATTTTTGAAAACTACCAGTCTCATGCGTTTTAGTGGTGAAAAGATAATTTAAAAAATCGTTTTGGAAATGAGTTTACTCACAGGGTACTTTCTTTATATACATTCGACTATACGGGCCAAGCCCGGGATTTACGGGAAATCGCGTGTTTTCGCTTGCTTGCGATTAAACCACTTTCATTAAGCGTCTCATCAAAAATGAAAACATTTCTGAAAACTACAAGTCTTATGCGTTTTAGTGGTGAAAAAATAATTTAAAAAATCGTTCGGGAAATGAGTTTACTCACAGGGTACTTTCTTTGTATACATTCGACTATACGGGCCAAGCCCGGGATTTACGGGAAATGGAGGGTTTTCGTTTGCCGGCGATTAAACTTCTTTTATTCAGCGTCTCATCAAAAATGAAAACATTTTTAAAAACTATAAGTCTCATGGGTTTTAGTGGTGAAATAGTAATTTAAAAAATCGTTCGGGAAATGAGTTTACATCCCGGGTACTTTCTTTACTATACGGGCCGAGTCCGGGATTTACGGAAATCGCAGGTTTTCGTTTGCCGGCGATTAAACTTCTTTTATTCAGCGTCTCATCAAAAATGAAAACATTTTTGAAAACTACAAGTCTCATGCGTTTTAGTGGTGAAAAAATAATTTAAAAAATCGTTCGGGAAATGAGTTTACTCCCTGGGTACTTTCTTTGTATACTTTTGACAATACGGGCCGAGTCCGGGATTTACGGGAAATCGCAGGTTTTCGTTTGCCGGCGATTAAACTTCTTTTATTCAGCGTCTCATCAAAAATGAAAACATTTTTAAAAACTACAAGTCTCATGCGTTTTAGTGGTGAAAAGATAATTTAAAAAATCGTTTTGGAAATGAGTTTACTTACAGGATACTTTCTTTGTTAACATTCGACTATACGGGCCAAGCCCGGGATTTACGGGAAATCGCGGGTTTTCGTTTGCTGGCGATTAAACCACTTTCATCAAGCGTCTCATCAAAAATGAAAACATTTCTGAAAACTACAAGTCTCATGCGTTTTAGTGGTGAAAAAATAATTTAAAAAATCGTTCGGGAAATGAGTTTACTCACAGGGTACTTTCTTTGTATACATTCGACTATACGGGCAAAGCCCGTGATTTACGGGAAATCGCGGGTTTTCGTTTGCCGGCGATTAAACTTCTTTTATTCAGCGTCTCATCAAAAATGAAAACATTTTTGAAAACTACCAGTCTCATGCGTTTTAGTGGTGAAAAGATAATTTAAAAAATCGTTTTGGAAATGAGTTTACTCACAGGGTACTTTCTTTGTATACATTCGACTATACGGGCCAAGCCCGGGATTTACGGAAATCGCGTGTTTTCGCTTGCTTGCGATTAAACCACTTTCATTAAGCGTCTCATCAAAAATGAAAACATTTCTGAAAACTACAAGTCTTATGCGTTTTAGTGGTGAAAAAATAATTTAAAAAATCGTTCGGGAAATGAGTTTACTCACAGGGTACTTTCTTTGTATACATTCGACTATACGGGCCAAGCCCGGGATTTACGGGAAATGGAGGGTTTTCGTTTGCCGGCGATTAAACTTCTTTTATTCAGCGTCTCATCAAAAATGAAAACATTTTTAAACACTATAAGTCTCATGGGTTTTAGTGGTGAAATAGTAATTTAAAAAATCGTTCGGGAAATGATTTTACATCCCGGGTACTTTCTTTACTATACGGGCCGAGTCCGGGATTTACGGAAATCGCAGGTTTTCGTTTGCCGGCGATTAAACTTCTTTTATTCAGCGTCTCATCAAAAATGAAAACATTTTTGAAAACTACAAGTCTCATGCGTTTTAGTGGTGAAAAAATAATTTAAAAAATCGTTCGGGAAATGAGTTTACTCCCTGGGTACTTTCTTTGTATACTTTTGACAATACGGGCCGAGTCCGGGATTTACGGGAAATCGCAGGTTTTCGTTTGCCGGCGATTAAACTTCTTTTATTCAGCGTCTCATCAAAAATGAAAACATTTTTAAAAACTACAAGTCTCATGCGTTTTAGTGGTGAAAAAATAATTTAAAAAATCGTTCGGGAAATGAGTTTACTCCCTGGGTACTTTCTTTGTATACTTTTGACAATACGGGCCGAGTCCGGAATTTACGGGAAATCGCAGGTTTTCGTTTGCCGGCGATTAAACTTCTTTTATTCAGCGTCTCATCAAAAATGAAAACATTTTTAAAAACTACAAGTCTCATGCGTTTTAGTGGTGAAAAAAAAAAATTAAAAAATCGTTCGGGAAATGAGTTTACTCCCTAGGTACTTTCTTTGTATACATTCGACTATACGGGCCAAGCCCGGGATTTACGGGAAATCGCGGGATTTCGTTTGCCGGCGATTAAACCTCTTTCATTAAGCGTCTCATCAAATATGAAAACATTTTTGAAAACTACAAGTCTCATGCGTTTTAGTGGTGAAAAAATAATTTAAAAAATCGTTCGGAAAATGAGTTTACTCCCTGGGTACTTTCTTTGTATACTTTGGACTATACGGGCCGAGTCCGGGATTTACGGGAAATCGCGGATTTTCGTTTGAGTGCGAATAAACTTCTTTTATTCAGCGTCTCATCAAAAATGAAAACATTTTTGAAAACTACAAGTCTCATGCGTTGTAGTGGTGAAAAAAGAATTTAAAAAATCGTTCGGAAAATGAGTTTACTCCCTGGGTAATTTCTTTGTATACTTTTGACTATACGGGCCGAGTCCGGGGTTTACGGGAAATGGCGGGTTTCCGTTTGCCGGCGATTAAACTTCTTTTATTCAGCGTCTCATCAAAAATGAAAACATTTTTAAAAACTATAAGTCTCATGGGTTTTAGTGGTGAAATAATAATTTAAAAAATCGTTCGGGAAATGAGTTTACATCCCGGGTACTTTCTTTACTATACGGGCCGAGTCTGGGATTTACGGAAATCGCAGGTTTTCGTTTGCCGGCGATTAAACTTCTTTTATTCAGCGTCTCATCAAAAATGAAAACATTTTTGAAAACTACAAGTCTCATGCGTTTTAGTGGTGAAAAGATAATTTAAAAAATCGTTTTGGAAATGAGTTTACTCACAGGGTACTTTCTTTGTAAACATTTGACTATACGGGCCAAGCCCGGGATTTACGGGAAATCGCGGGTTTTCATTTGCTGGCGATTAAACCACTTTCATTAAGCGTCTCATCAAAAATGAAAACATTTCTGAAGACTACAAGTCTCATGCGTTTTAGTGGTGAAAAAATAATTTAAAAAATCGTTCGGAAAATGAGGTTACTCCCTGGGTACTTTCTCTGTATACTTTTGACTATACGGGTCGAGTCACGGACTTACGTGAAATCGCGGGTTTTGGTTTGCCGGCGATTAAACTTCTTTTATTCAGCGTCTCATCAAAAATGAAAACATTTTTGAAAACTACAAGTCTCATGCGTTTTAGTGGTGAAAAGATAATTTAAAAAATCGTTTTGGAAATGAGTTTACTTACAGGATACTTTCTTTGTTAACATTCGACTATACGGGCCAAGCCCGGGATTTACGGGAAATCGCGGGTTTTCGTTTGCTGGCGATTAAACCACTTTCATCAAGCGTCTCATCAAAAATGAAAACATTTCTAAAAACTACAAGTCTCATGCGTTTTAGTGGTGAAAAAATAATTTAAAAAATCGTTCGGGAAATGAGTTTACTCACAGGGTACTTTCTTTGTATACATTCGACTATACGGGCAAAGCCCGTGATTTACGGGAAATCGCGGGTTTTCGTTTGCCGGCGATTAAACTTCTTTTATTCAGCGTCTCATCAAAAATGAAAACATTTTTGAAAACTACCAGTCTCATGCGTTTTAGTGGTGAAAAGATAATTTAACAAATCGTTTTGGAAATGAGTTTACTCACAGGGTACTTTCTTTGTATACATTCGACTATACGGGCCAAGCCCGGGATTTACGGGAAATCGCGTGTTTTCGCTTGCTTGCGATTAAACCACTTTCATTAAGCGTCTCATCAAAAATGAAAACATTTCTGAAAACTACAAGTCTTATGCGTTTTAGTGGTGAAAAAATAATTTAAATAATCGTTCGGGAAATGAGTTTACTCACAGGGTACTTTCTTTGTATACATTCGACTATACGGGCCAAGCCCGGGATTTACGGGAAATGGAGGGTTTTCGTTTGCCGGCGATTAAACTTCTTTTATTCAGCGTCTCATCAAAAATGAAAACATTTTTAAAAACTATAAGTCTCATGGGTTTTAGTGGTGAAATAGTAATTAAAAAATCGTTCGGGAAATGAGTTTACATCCCGGGTACTTTCTTTACTATACGGGCCGAGTCCGGGATTTACGGAAATCGCAGGTTTTCGTTTGCCGGCGATTAAACTTCTTTTATTCAGCGTCTCATCAAAAATGAAAACATTTTTGAAAACTACAAGTCTCATGCGTTTTAGTGGTGAAAAAATAATTTAAAAAATCGTTCGGGAAATGAGTTTACTCCCTGGGTACTTTCTTTGTATACTTTTGATAATACGGGCCGAGTCCGGGATTTACGGGAAATCGCAGGTTTTCGTTTGCCGGCGATTAAACTTCTTTTATTCAGCGTCTCATCAAAAATGAAAACATTTTTGAAAACTACAAGTCTCATGCGTTTTAGTGGTGAAAAAATAATTTAAAAAATCGTTCGGGAAATGAGTTTACTCCCTGGGTACTTTCTTTGTATACTTTTGACAATACGGGCCGAGTCCGGGATTTACGGGAAATCGCAGGTTTTCGTTTGCCGGCGATTAAACTTCTTTTATTCAGCGTCTCATCAAAAATGAAAACATTTTTGAAAACTACCAGTCTCATGCGTTTTAGTGGTGAAAAGATAATTTAAAAAATCGTTTTGGAAATGGGTTTACTCACAGGGTACTTTCTTTGTATACATTCGACTATACGGGCCAAGCCCGGGATTTACGGGAAATCGCGTGTTTTCGCTTGCTTGCGATTAAACCACTTTCATTAAGCGTCTCATCAAAAATGAAAACATTTCTGAAAACTACAAGTCTTATGCGTTTTAGTGGTGAAAAAATAATTTAAAAAATCGTTCGGGAAATGAGTTTACTCACAGGGTACTTTCTTTGTATACATTCGACTATACGGGCCAAGCCCGGGATTTACGGGAAATGGAGGGTTTTCGTTTGCCGGCGATTAAACTTCTTTTATTCAGCGTCTCATCAAAAATGAAAACATTTTTAAAAACTATAAGTCTCATGGGTTTTAGTGGTGAAATAGTAATTTAAAAAATCGTTCGGGAAATGAGTTTACATCCCGGGTACTTTCTTTACTATACGGGCCGAGTCCGGGATTTACGGAAATCGCAGGTTTTCGTTTGCCGGCGATTAAACTTCTTTTATTCAGCGTCTCATCAAAAATGAAAACATTTTTGAAAACTACAAGTCTCATGCGTTTTAGTGGTGAAAAAATAATTTAAAAAATCGTTCGGGAAATGAGTTTACTCCCTGGGTACTTTCTTTGTATACTTTTGACAATACGGGCCGAGTCCGGGATTTACGGGAAATCGCAGGTTTTCGTTTGCCGGCGATTAAACTTCTTTTATTCAGCGTCTCATCAAAAATGAAAACATTTTTAAAAACTACAAGTCTCATGCGTTTTAGTGGTGAAAAAATAATTTAAAAAATCGTTCGGGAAATGAGTTTACTCCCTGGGTACTTTCTTTGTATACTTTTGACAATACGGGCCGAGTCCGGGATTTACGGGAAATCGCAGGTTTTCGTTTGCCGGCGATTAAACTTCTTTTATTCAGCGTCTCATCAAAAATGAAAACATTTTTAAAAACTACAAGTCTCATGCGTTTTAGTGGTGAAAAAAAATAATTAAAAAATCGTTCGGGAAATGAGTTTACTCCCTAGGTACTTTCTTTGTATACAATCGACTATACGGGCCAAGCCCGGGATTTACAGGAAATCGCGGGATTTCGTTTGCCGGCGATTAAACCTCTTTCATTAAGCGTCTCATCAAATATGAAAACATTTTTGAAAACTACAAGTCTCATGCGTTTTAGTGGTGAAAAAATAATTTAAAAAATCGTTCGGAAAATGAGTTTACTCCCTGGGTACTTTCTTTGTATACTTTGGACTATACGGGCCGAGTCCGGGATTTACGGGAAATCGCGGATTTTCGTTTGAGTGCGAATAAACTTCTTTTATTCAGCGTCTCATCAAAAATGAAAACATTTTTGAAAACTACAAGTCTCATGCGTTGTAGTGGTGAAAAAAGAATTTAAAAAATCGTTCGGAAAATGAGTTTACTCCCTGGGTAATTTCTTTGTATACTTTTGACTATACGGGCCGAGTCCGGGGTTTACGGGAAATGGAGGGTTTCCGTTTGCCGGCGATTAAACTTCTTTTATTCAGCGTCTCATCAAAAATGAAAACATTTTTAAAAACTATAAGTCTCATGGGTTTTAGTGGTGAAATAATAATTTAAAAAATCGTTCGGGAAATGAGTTTACATCCCGGGTACTTTCTTTACTATACGGGCCGAGTCTGGGATTTACGGAAATCGCAGGTTTTCGTTTGCCGGCGATTAAACTTCTTTTATTCAGCGTCTCATCAAAAATGAAAACATTTTTGAAAACTACAAGTCTCATGCGTTTTAGTGGTGAAAAGATAATTTAAAAAATCGTTTTGGAAATGAGTTTACTCACAGGGTACTTTCTTTGTAAACATTCGACTATACGGGCCAAGCCCGGGATTTACGGGAAATCGCGGGTTTTCATTTGCTGGCGATTAAACCACTTTCATTAAGCGTCTCATCAAAAATGAAAACATTTCTGAAGACTACAAGTCTCATGCGTTTTAGTGGTGAAAAAATAATTTAAAAAATCGTTCGGAAAATGAGGTTACTCCCTGGGTACTTTCTCTGTATACTTTTGACTATACGGGTCCAGTCACGGACTTACGTGAAATCGCGGGTTTTCGTTTGCCGGCGATTAAACTTCTTTTATTCAGCGTCTCATTAAAAATGAAAACATTTTTGAAAACTACAAGTCTCATGCGTTTTAGTGGTGAAAGATAATTTAAAAAATCGTTTTGGAAATGAGTTTACTTACAGGATACTTTCTTTGTTAACATTCGACTATACGGGCCAAGCCCGGGATTTACGGGAAATCGCGGGTTTTCGTTTGCTGGCGATTAAACCACTTTCATCAAGCGTCTCATCAAAAATGAAAACATTTCTGAAAACTACAAGTCTCATGCGTTTTAGTGGTGAAAAAATAATTTAAAAAATCGTTCGGGAAATGAGTTTACTCACAGGGTACTTTCTTTGTATACATTCGACTATACGGGCAAAGCCCGTGATTTACGGGAAATCGCGGGTTTTCGTTTGCCGGCGATTAAACTTCTTTTATTCAGCGTCTCATCAAAAATGAAAACATTTTTGAAAACTACCAGTCTCATGCGTTTTAGTGGTGAAAAGATAATTTAACAAATCGTTTTGGAAATGAGTTTACTCACAGGGTACTTTCTTTGTATACATTCGACTATACGGGCCAAGCCCGGGATTTACGGGAAATCGCGTGTTTTCGCTTGCTTGCGATTAAACCACTTTCATTAAGCGTCTCATCAAAAATGAAAACATTTCTGAAAACTACAAGTCTTATGCGTTTTAGTGGTGAAAAAATAATTTAAATAATCGTTCGGGAAATGAGTTTACTCACAGGGTACTTTCTTTGTATACATTCGACTATACGGGCCAAGCCCGGGATTTACGGGAAATGGAGGGTTTTCGTTTGCCGGCGATTAAACTTCTTTTATTCAGCGTCTCATCAGAAATGAAAACATTTTTAAAAACTATAAGTCTCATGGGTTTTAGTGGTGAAATAGTAATTAAAAAATCGTTCGGGAAATGAGTTTACATCCCGGGTACTTTCTTTACTATACGGGCCGAGTCCGGGATATACGGAAATCGCAGGTTTTCGTTTGCCGGCGCTTAAACTTCTTTTATTCAGCGTCTCATCAAAAATGAAAACATTTTTGAAAACTACAAGTCTCATGCGTTTTAGTGGTGAAAAAATAATTTAAAAAATCGTTCGGGAAATGAGTTTACTCCCTGGGTACTTTCTTTGTATACTTTTGACAATACGGGCCGAGTCCGGGATTTACGGGAAATCGCAGGTTTTCGTTTGCCGGCGATTAAACTTCTTTTATTCAGCGTCTCATCAAAAATGAAAACATTTTTAAAAACTACAAGTCTCATGCGTTTTAGTGGTGAAAAAATAATTTAAAAAATCGTTCGGGAAATGAGTTTACTCCCTGGGTACTTTCTTTGTATACTTTTGACAATACGGGCCGAGTCCGGGATTTACGGGAAATCGCAGGTTTTCGTTTGCCGGCGATTAAACTTCTTTTATTCAGCGTCTCATCAAAAATGAAAACATTTTTAAAAACTACAAGTCTCATGCGTTTTAGTGGTGAAAAAAAAAAATTAAAAAATCGTTCGGGAAATGAGTTTACTCCCTAGGTACTTTCTTTGTATACATTCGACTATACGGGCCAAGCCCGGGATTTACGGGAAATCGCGGGATTTCGATTGCCGGCGATTAAACCTCTTTCATTAAGCGTCTCATCAAATATGAAAACATTTTTGAAAACTACAAGTCTCATGCGTTTTAGTGGTGAAAAAATAATTTAAAAAATCGTTCGGAAAATGAGTTTACTCCCTGGGTACTTTCTTTGTATACTTTGGACTATACGGGCCGAGTCCGGGATTTACGGGAAATCGCGGATTTTCGTTTGAGTGCGAATAAACTTCTTTTATTCAGCGTCTCATCAAAAATGAAAACATTTTTAAAAACTATAAGTCTCATGGGTTTTAGTGGTGAAATAATAATTTAAAAAATCGTTCGGGAAATGAGTTTACATCCCGGGTACTTTCTTTACTATACGGGCCGAGTCCGGGATATACGGAAATCGCAGGTTTTCGTTTGCCGGCGATTAAACTTCTTTTATTCAGCGTCTCATCAAAAATGAAAATATTTTTAAAAACTACAAGTCTCATGCGTTTTAGTGGTGAAAAACAAAATTAAAAAATCGTTCGGGAAATGAGTTTACTCCCTAGGTACTTTCTTTGTATACATTCGACTATACGGGCCAAGCCCGGGATTTACCGGAAATCGCGGGATTTCGTTTGCCGGCGATTAAACCTCTTTCATTAAGCGTCTCATCAAATATGAAAACATTTTTAAAAAATAACAAGTTTCATGCGTTTCAGTGGTGAAAAAACAATTTAAAAAATCGTTCAGAAAATGAGTTTACTCCCTGGGTACTTTCTTTGTATACTTTGGACTATACGGGCCGAGTCCGGGATTTACGGGAAATCGCGGATTTTCGTTTGAGTGCGAAAAAACTTCTTTTATTCAGCGTCTCATCAAAAATGAAAACATTTTTGAAAACTGCAAGTCTCATGCGTTGTAGTGGTGAAAAAATAATTTAAAAAATCGTTCGGAAAATGAGTTTACTCCCTGGGTACTTTCTTTGTATACTTTGGACTATACGGGCCGAGTCCGGGGTTTACGGGAAATGGCGGGTTTTCGTTTGCCGGCGATTAAACTTCTTTTATTCAGCGTCTCATCAAAAATGAAAACATTTTTAAAAACTACAAGTCTCATGCGTTGTAGTTGTGAAAAAATAATTTAAAAAATCGTTCGGGAAATGAGTTTACTCCCTGGGTACTTTCTTTGTATACTTTTGACTATACGGCCAAGCCCGGGATTTACGGGAAATTGCAGATTTTCTTTTGAGTGCGAATAAACTTCTTTTATTCAGCGTCTCATCAAAAATGAAAACATTTTTGAAAACTACAAGTCTCATGCGTTGTAGTGGTGAAAAAATAATTTAAAAAATCGTTCGGAAAATGAGTTTATTCCCTGGGTACTTTCTTTGTATACTTTTGACTATAAGGGCCGAGTCCGGGGTTTACGGGAAATGGCGGGTTTTCGTTTGCCGGCGATTAAACTTCTTTTATTCAGCGTCTCATCAAAAATGAAAACATTTTTAAAAACTACAAGTCTCATGCGTTGTAGTTGTGAAAAAATAATTTAAAAAATCGTTCGGAAAATGAGTCTACTCCCTGGGTAATTTCTTTGTATACTTTTGACTATACGGGCCGAGTCATGGGTTTACGGGAAATGGCAGGTTTTCGTTTGCCGGCGATTTAACTTCTTTTTTTCAGCGTCTCATCAAAAATGAAAACATTTTTAAAAACTATAAGTCTCATGGGTTTTAGTGGTGAAATAATAATTTAAAAAATCGTTCGGGAAATGAGTTTACATCCCGGGTACTTTCTTTACTATACGGGCCGAGTCCGGGATTTACGGGAAATCGCAGGTTTTTGTTTGCCGGCGATTAAACTTTTTTTATTCAGAGTCTCATCAAAAATGAAAACATTTTTGAAAACTACAAGTCTCATGCGTTTTAGTGGTGAAAAAATATTTTAAAAAATCGTTCGGGAAATGAGTTTACATCCCGGGTACTTCCTTTACTATACAAGCCGAGTCCGGGATTTACGGGAAATCGCGGGTTTTCGTTTGCTGGCGATTAAACCACTTTCATTAAGCGTCTCATCAAAAATGAAAACATTTTTAAAAACTGCAAGTCTCATGCGTTGCAGTTGTGAAAAGTTAATTTAAAAAATCGTTTTGGAAATGAGTTTACTTACAGGGTACTTTCTTTGTAAACGTTCGACTATACGGGCGAAGCCCGGGATTTACGGGAAATCGCGGGTTTTCGTTTGCTGGCGATTAAACCACTTTCATTAAGCGTCTTATCAAAAATGAAAACATTTTTGAAAACTACAAGTCTCATGCGTTGTAGTGGTGAAAAAATAATTTAAAAAATCGTTCGGAAAATGAGTTTACTCCCTGGGTACTTGCTTTGTATACTTTTGACTGTACGGGCCGAGTCCGGGGTTTACGGGAAATGGCGGGTTTTCGTTTGCCGGCGATTAAACTTCTTTTATTCAGCGTCTCATCAAAAATGAAAACATTTTTAAAAACTACAAGTCTCATGCGTTGTAGTTGTGAAAAAATAATTTAAAAAATCGTTCGGAAAATGAGTTTACTCCCTGGGTAATTTCTTTGTATACTTTTGACTATACGGGCCGAGTCATGGGTTTACGGGAAATGGCGGGTTTTCGTTTGCCGGCGATTTAACTTCTTTTCTTCAGCATCTCATCAAAAATGAAAACATTTTTAAAAACTATAAGTCTCATGGGTTTTAGTGGTGAAAAAATAATTTAAAAAATCGTTCGGGAAATGAGTTTACTCCCTGGGTACTTTCTTTGTATACTTTTGACTGTACGGGCCGAGTCATGGGTTTACGGGAAATGGCGGGTTTTTGTTTGCCGGCGATTTAACTTCTTTTCTTCAGCGTCTCATCAAAAATGAAAACATTTTTAAAAACTATAAGTCTCATGGGTTTTAGTGGTGCAATAATAATTTAAAAAATCGTTCGGGAAATGAGTTTACATCCCGGGTACTTTCTTTACTGTACAGGCCGAGTCCGGGATTTACGGGAAATCGCAGGTTTTCGTTTGCCGGCGATTAAACTTCTTTTATTCAGCGTCTCATCAAAAATGAAAACATTTTTGAAAACTACAAGTCTCATGCGTTTTAGTGGTAAAAAAATAATTTAAAAAATCGTTCGGGAAATGAGTTTACTCACAGGGTACTTTCTTTGTATACATTCGACTATACGGGCAAAGCCCGTGATTTACGGGAAATCGCGGGTTTTCGTTTGCCGGCGATTAAACTTCTTTTATTCAGCGTCTCATCAAAAATGAAAACATTTTTGAAAACTACAAGTCTCATGCGTTTTAGTGGTGAAAAGATAATTTAAAAAATCGTTTTGGAAATGAGTTTACTCACAGGGTACATTCTTTGTATTCATTCGACTATACGGGCCAAGCCCGGCATTTACAGGAAATCGCGGGTTTTCGTTTGCTGGCGATTAAACCACTTTCACTAAGCGTCTCATAAAAAATGAAAACATTTTTAAAAACTACAAGTCTCATGCGTTGTAGTTGTGAAAAAATAATTCAAAAAATCGTTCGGAAAATGAGTTTACTCCCTGGGTAATTTTTTTGTATACTTTTGACTATACGGGCCGAGTCATGGGTTTACGGGAAATGGCGGGTTTTCGTTTCCCGGCGATTTAACTTCTTTTTTTCAGCGTCTCATCAAAAAAGAAAACATTTTTAAAAACTACAAGTCTCATGCGTTGTAGTGGTGAAAAAATAATTTAAAAAATCATTCGAAAAATGAGTTTACTCCCTGGGTAATTTCTTTGTATACTTTTGACTATACGGGCCGAGTCCGGGGTTTACGGGAAATGGCGGGTTTTCGTTTGCCGGCGATTAAACTTCTTTTATTCAGCGTCTCATCAAAAATGAAAACATTTTTAAAAACTATAAGTCTCATGGGTTTTAGTGGTAAAATAATAATTTAAAAAATCGTTCGGGAAATGAGTTTACATCCCGGGTACTTTCTTTACTATACGGGCCGAGTCCAGGATTTACGGGAAATCGCAGGTTTTCGTTTGCCGGCGATTAAACTTCTTTTATTCAGCGTCTCATCAAAAATGAAAACATTTTTGAAAACTACAAGTCTCATGCGTTTTAGTGGTAAAAAAATAATTTAAAAAATCGTTCGGGAAATGAGTTTACTCACAGGGTACTTTCTTTGTATACATTCGACTATACGGGCAAAGCCCGTGATTTACGGGAAATCGCGGGTTTTCGTTTGCCGGCGATTAAACGTCTTTTATTCAGCGTCTCATCAAAAATGAAAACATTTTTGAAAACTACAAGTCTCATGCGTTTTAGTGGTGAAAAGATAATTTAAAAAATCGTTTTGGAAATGAGTTTACGCCCTGGGTACTTTCTTTGTATACTTTTGACTATACGGCCAAGCCCGGGATTTACGGGAAATTGCAGATTTTCTTTTGAGTGCGAATAAACTTCTTTTATTCAGCGTCTCATCAAAAATGAAAACATTTTTGAAAACTACAAGTCTCATGCGTTGTAGTGGTGAAAAAATAATTTAAAAAATCGTTCGGAAAATGAGTTTATTCCCTGGGTACTTTCTTTGTATACTTTTGACTATAAGGGCCGAGTCCGGGGTTTACGGGAAATGGCGGGTTTTCGTTTGCCGGCGATTAAACTTCTTTTATTCAGCGTCTCATCAAAAATGAAAACATTTTTAAAAACTACAAGTCTCATGCGTTGTAGTTGTGAAAAAATAATTTAAAAAATCGTTCGGAAAATGAGTCTACTCCCTGGGTAATTTCTTTGTATACTTTTGACTATACGGGCCGAGTCATGGGTTTACGGGAAATGGCAGGTTTTCGTTTGCCGGCGATTTAACTTCTTTTTTTCAGCGTCTCATCAAAAATGAAAACATTTTTAAAAACTATAAGTCTCATGGGTTTTAGTGGTGAAATAATAATTTAAAAAATCGTTCGGGAAATGAGTTTACATCCCGGGTACTTTCTTTACTATACGGGCCGAGTCCGGGATTTACGGGAAATCGCAGGTTTTTGTTTGCCGGCGATTAAACTTTTTTTATTCAGAGTCTCATCAAAAATGAAAACATTTTTGAAAACTACAAGTCTCATGCGTTTTAGTGGTGAAAAAATATTTTAAAAAATCGTTCGGGAAATGAGTTTACATCCCGGGTACTTCCTTTACTATACAAGCCGAGTCCGGGATTTACGGGAAATCGCGGGTTTTCGTTTGCTGGCGATTAAACCACTTTCATTAAGCGTCTCATCAAAAATGAAAACATTTTTAAAAACTGCAAGTCTCATGCGTTGCAGTTGTGAAAAGTTAATTTAAAAAATCGTTTTGGAAATGAGTTTACTTACAGGGTACTTTCTTTGTAAACGTTCGACTATACGGGCGAAGCCCGGGATTTACGGGAAATCGCGGGTTTTCGTTTGCTGGCGATTAAACCACTTTCATTAAGCGTCTTATCAAAAATGAAAACATTTTTGAAAACTACAAGTCTCATGCGTTGTAGTGGTGAAAAAATAATTTAAAAAATCGTTCGGAAAATGAGTTTACTCCCTGGGTACTTGCTTTGTATACTTTTGACTGTACGGGCCGAGTCCGGGGTTTACGGGAAATGGCGGGTTTTCGTTTGCCGGCGATTAAACTTCTTTTATTCAGCGTCTCATCAAAAATGAAAACATTTTTAAAAACTACAAGTCTCATGCGTTGTAGTTGTGAAAAAATAATTTAAAAAATCGTTCGGAAAATGAGTTTACTCCCTGGGTAATTTCTTTGTATACTTTTGACTATACGGGCCGAGTCATGGGTTTACGGGAAATGGCGGGTTTTCGTTTGCCGGCGATTTAACTTCTTTTCTTCAGCATCTCATCAAAAATGAAAACATTTTTAAAAACTATAAGTCTCATGGGTTTTAGTGGTGAAAAAATAATTTAAAAAATCGTTCGGGAAATGAGTTTACTCCCTGGGTACTTTCTTTGTATACTTTTGACTGTACGGGCCGAGTCATGGGTTTACGGGAAATGGCGGGTTTTTGTTTGCCGGCGATTTAACTTCTTTTCTTCAGCGTCTCATCAAAAATGAAAACATTTTTAAAAACTATAAGTCTCATGGGTTTTAGTGGTGCAATAATAATTTAAAAAATCGTTCGGGAAATGAGTTTACATCCCGGGTACTTTCTTTACTATACAGGCCGAGTCCGGGATTTACGGGAAATCGCAGGTTTTCGTTTGCCGGCGATTAAACTTCTTTTATTCAGCGTCTCATCAAAAATGAAAACATTTTTGAAAACTACAAGTCTCATGCGTTTTAGTGGTAAAAAAATAATTTAAAAAATCGTTCGGGAAATGAGTTTACTCACAGGGTACTTTCTTTGTATACATTCGACTATACGGGCAAAGCCCGTGATTTACGGGAAATCGCGGGTTTTCGTTTGCCGGCGATTAAACTTCTTTTATTCAGCGTCTCATCAAAAATGAAAACATTTTTGAAAACTACAAGTCTCATGCGTTTTAGTGGTGAAAAGATAATTTAAAAAATCGTTTTGGAAATGAGTTTACTCACAGGGTACATTCTTTGTATTCATTCGACTATACGGGCCAAGCCCGGCATTTACAGGAAATCGCGGGTTTTCGTTTGCTGCCGATTAAACCACTTTCACTAAGCGTCTCATCAAAAATGAAAACATTTTTAAAAACTACAAGTCTCATGCGTTGTAGTTGTGAAAAAATAATTCAAAAAATCGTTCGGAAAATGAGTTTACTCCCTGGGTAATTTCTTTGTATACTTTTGACTATACGGGCCGAGTCATGGGTTTACGGGAAATGGCGGGTTTTCGTTTCCCGGCGATTTAACTTCTTTTTTTCAGCGTCTCATCAAAAAAGAAAACATTTTTAAAAACTACAAGTCTCATGCGTTGTAGTGGTGAAAAAATAATTTAAAAAATCATTCGAAAAATGAGTTTACTCCCTGGGTAATTTCTTTGTATACTTTTGACTATACGGGCCGAGTCCGGGGTTTACGGGAAATGGCGGGTTTTCGTTTGCCGGCGATTAAACTTCTTTTATTCAGCGTCTCATCAAAAATGAAAACATTTTTAAAAACTATAAGTCTCATGGGTTTTAGTGGTAAAATAATAATTTAAAAAATCGTTCGGGAAATGAGTTTACATCCCGGGTACTTTCTTTACTATACGGGCCGAGTCCAGGATTTACGGGAAATCGCAGGTTTTCGTTTGCCGGCGATAAAACTTCTTTTATTCAGCGTCTCATCAAAAATGAAAACATTTTTGAAAACTACAAGTCTCATGCGTTTTAGTGGTGAAAAAATAATTTAAAAAATCGTTCGGGAAATGAGTTTACTCCCTGGGTACTTTCTTTGTACACTTTTGACAATACGGGCCGAGTCCGGGATTTACGGGAAATCGCGGGTTTTCGTTTGCCGGCGATTAAACTTCTTTTATTCAGCGTCTCATCAAAAATGAAAACATTTTTAAAAACTACAAGTCTCGTGCGTTTTAGTGGTGAAAAAATAATTTAAAAAATCGTTCGGAAAATGAGTTTACTCCCTGGGTAATTTCTTTTTATACTTTTGACTATACGGGCCGAGTCAGGGGTTTACGGAAAATGGCGGGTTTTCGTTTGCCGGCGTTTAAACTTCTTTTATTCAGCGTCTCATCAAAAATGAAAACATTTTTAAAAACTACAAGTCTCATGGGCTTTAGTGGTAAAATAATAATTTAAAAAATCGTTCGGGAAATGAGTTTACACCCTGGGTACTTTCTTTGTATACTTTTGACTATACGGGCCGAGTCCGGGATTTACGAGAAATCGCAGGTTTTCTTTTGCCGGCGATTAAACTTCTTTTTTTCAGCGTCTCATCAAAAATGAAATCATTTTTAAAAACTATAAGTCTCATGGGTTTTAGTGGTGAAATAATAATTTAAAAAATCGTTCGGGAAATGAGTTTACATCCCGGGTACTTTCTTTACTATACGGGCCGAGTCCGGGATTTACGGGAAATCGCAGGTTTTCGTTTGTCGGCGATTAAACTTCTTTTATTCAGCGTCTCATCAAAAATGAAAACATTTTTGAAAACTACAAGTCTCATGCGTTTTAGTGGTGAAAAAATAATTTAAAAAATCGTTCAGGAAATGAGTTTACTCACAGGGTACTTTCTTTGTATACTTTTGACTATACGGGCCGAGTCCAGGATTTACGGGAAATCGCGGATCTTCGTTTGCCGGCGATTAAACTTCTTTTATTCAGAGTCCCATCAAATATGAAAATATTTTTGAAAACTACAAGTCTCATGCGTTTAGTGGTAAAAAAATAATATAAAAAATCGTTCGGGAAATGAGTTTACTCCCTGGGTACTTTCTCTGTATACTTTTGACTATACGGGTCGAGTCCGGGGTTGACGGGAAATGGCGGGTTTTCGTTTCCCGGCGATTAAACTTCTTTTATTCAGCGTCTCATCAAAAATGAAAACATTTTTAAAAACTACAAGTCTCATGGGCTTTAGTGGTGAAATAATAATTTAAAAAATCGTTTGGGAAATGAGTTTACTCCCTGGGTACTTTCCTTGTATACTTTTGACTATGCGGGCCGAGTCCGGGGTTTTTGGGAAATGGCGGGTTTTCGTTTGCCGGCGATTAAACTTCTTTTATACAGCGTCTCATCAAAAATGAAAACATTTTTGAAAACTACAAGTCTCATGCGTTTTAGTGGTGAAAAAATAATTTAAAAAATCGTTCGGGAAATGAGTTTACTCCCTGGGTACTTTCTTTGTATACTTTTGATTAAACAGGCCGAGTCCAGGGTTTACGGGAAATCGCGGGTTTTCGTTTGCTGGCGATTAAACCACTTTCATTAAGCGTCTCATCAAAAATGAAAACATTTTTAAAAACTACAAGTCTCATGGGCTTTAGTGGTGAAATAATAATTTAAAAAATCGTTTGGGAAATGAGTTTACTCCCTGGGTACTTTCCTTGTATACTTTTGACTATGCGGGCCGAGTCCGGGGTTTACGGGAAATGGCGGGTTTTCGTTTGCCGGCGATTAAACTTCTTTTATACAGCGTCTCATCAAAAATGAAAACATTTTTGAAAACTACAAGTCTCATGCGTTTTAGTGGTGAAAAAATAATTTAAAAAATCGTTCGGGAAATGAGTTTACTCCCTGGGTACTGTCTTTGTATACTTTTGATTAAACAGGCCGAGTCCAGGGTTTACGGGAAATCGCGGGTTTTCGTTTCCTGGCGATTAAACCACTTTCATTAAGCGTCTCATCAAAAATGAAAACATTTTTAAAAACTACAAGTCTCATGGGCTTTAGTGGTGAAATAATAAGTTAAAAAATCGTTTGGGAAATGAGTTTACTCCCTGGGTACTTTCCTTGTATACTTTTGACTATGCGCGCCGAGTCCGGGGTTTACGGGAAATGGCGGGTTTTCGTTTGCCGGCGATTAAACTTCTTTTATACAGCGTCTCATCAAAAATGAAAACTTTTTTGAAAACTACAAGTCTCATGCGTTTTAGTGGTAAAAATATAATTTAAAAAATCGTTCGGGAAATGAGTTTACTCCCTGGGTACTTTCTTTGTATACTTTTGACTATACGGGCCGAGTCCGGGATTTACGGGAAGTCGCGGGTTTTCGTTTGTTGGCGATTAAACTTCTTTTATACAGCGTCTCATCAAAAATGAAAACATTTTTGAAAACTACAAGTCTCATGCGTTTTAGTGGTGAAAAAATAATTTAAAAAATCGTTCGGGAAATGAGTTTACTCCCTGGGTACTTTCTTTGTATACTTTTGATTAAACAGGCCGAGTCCAGGGTTTACGGGAAATCGCGGGTTTTCGCTTGCTGGCGATTAAACCACTTTCATTAAGCGTCTCATCAAAAATGAAAACATATTTAAAAACTACAAGTCTCAAACGCTTTAGTGGTGAAATAATAATTTAAAAAATCGTTTGGGAAATGAGTTTACTCCCTGGGTACTTTCCTTGTATACTTTTGACTATGCGGGCCGAGTCCGGGGTTTACGGGAAATGGCGGGTTTTCGTTTGCTGGCGATTAAACTTCTTTTATACAGCGTCTCATCAAAAATGAAAACATTTTTGAAAACTACAAGTCTCATGCGTTTTAGTGGTGAAAAAATAATTTAAAAAATCGTTCGGGAAATGAGTTTACTCCCTGGGTACTTTCTTTGTATACTTTTGATTAAACAGGCCGAGTCCAGGGTTTACGGGAAATCGCGGGTTTTCGTTTCCTGGCGATTAAACCACTTTCATTAAGCGTCTCATCAAAAATGAAAACATTTTTAAAAACTACAAGTCTCATGGGCTTTAGTGGTGAAATAATAAGTTAAAAAATCGTTTGGGAAATGAGTTTACTCCCTGGGTACTTTCCTTGTATACTTTTGACTATGCGGGCCGAGTCCGGGGTTTACGGGAAATGGCGGGTTTTCGTTTGCCGGCGATTAAACTTCTTTTATACAGCGTCTCATCAAAAATGAAAACATTTTTGAAAACTACAAGTCTCATGCGTTTTAGTGGTGAAAAAATAATTTAAAAAATCGTTCGGGAAATGAGTTTCTCCCTGGGTACTTTCCTTGTATACTTTTGACTATGCGGGCCGAGTCCGGGGTTTACGGGAAATGGCGGATTTTCGTTTGCCGGCGATTAAACTTCTTTTATACAGCGTCTCATCAAAAATGAAAACATTTTTGAAAACTACAAGTCTCATGCGTTTTAGTGGTGAAAGAATAATTTAAAAAATCGTTCGGGAAATGAGTTTACTCCCTGGGTACTTTCTTTGTATACTTTTGATTAAACAGGCCGAGTCCAGGGTTTACGGGAAATGGCGGGTTTTCGTTTGCCGGCGATTAAACTTCTTTTATTCAGCGTCTCATCAAAAATGAAAACATTTTTAAAAACTACAAGTCTCATGGGCTTTAGTGGTGAAATAATAATTTAAAAAATCGTTCGGGAAATGAGTTTACCCCCTGGGTACTTTCTTTGTATACTGTTGACTATACGGGCCGAGTCCGGGATTTACGGGAAATCGCAGGTTTTCGTTTGCCGGCGATTAAACTTCTTTCATTCAGCGTCTCATCAAAAATGAAAACATTTTTGAAAACTACTAGTCTCATGCGTTTTAGTGGTGAAAATATAATTTAAAAAATCGTTCGGGAAATGAGTTTACTCCCTGGGTACTTTCTTTGTATACTTTTGACTATACGGGCCGAGTCCGGGATTTACGGGAAGTCGCGGGTTTTCGTTTGCCGGCGATAAAAACTTCTTTTATTCAGCGTCTCATCTAAAATGAAAACATTTTTAAAAACTACAAGTCTCATGCGTTTTAGTGGTGAAAATATAATTTAAAAAAAAGTTCGGGAAATGAGTTTACTCCCTGGGTACTTTCTTTGTATACTTTTGACTATACGGGCCGAGTCCGGGATTTACGGGAAGTCGCGGGTTTTCGTTTGCCGGCGATAAAAACTTCTTTTATTCAGCGTCTCATCTAAAATGAAAACATTTTTAAAAAACTACAAGTCTCATGCGTTGTAGTGGTGAAAAAATAATTTAAAAAATCGTACGGAAAATGAGTTTACTCCCTGGGTAATTTTTTTGTATACTTTTGACTATACGGGCCGAGTCAGGGGTTTACGGGAAATGGCGGGTTTTCGTTTGCCGGCGATTTAACTTCTTTTTTTCAGCGTCTCATCAAAAATGAAAACATTTTTTAAAACTATAAGTCTCATGGGTTTTAGTGGTGAAAAAATAATTTAAAAAATCGTTCGGGAAATGAGTTTACTCCCTGGATACTTTCTTTGTATACTTTTGACTATACGGGCGAAGCCGAGATTAACGGGAAATCGCGGGTTTTCGTTTGCCGGCGATTAAACTTCCTTTATTCAGCGTTTCATCAAAAATGAAAACATTTTTAAAAACTACAAGTCTTATGCGTTTTAGTGGTGAAAAAATAATTTAAAAAATCGTTCAGGAAATGAGTTTACTCACAGGGTACTTTCTTTGTATACTTTTGACTATACGGGCCGAGTCCGGGATTTACGGGAAATCGCGGATCTTCGTTTGCCGGCGATTAAACTTCTTTTATTCAGAGTCCCATCAAATATGAAAATATTTTTGAAAACTACAAGTCTCATGCGTTTAGTGGTAAAAAAATAATATAAAAAATCGTTCGGGAAATGAGTTTACTCCCTGGGTACTTTCTCTGTATACTTTTGACTATACGGGTCGAGTCCGGGGTTTACGGGAAATGGCGGGTTTTTGTTTCCCGGCGATTAAACTTCTTTTATTCAGCGTCTCATCAAAAATGAAAACATTTTTAAAAACTACAAGTCTCATGGGCTTTAGTGGTGAAATAATAATTTAAAAAATCGTTTGGTAAATGAGTTTACTCCCTGGGTACTTTCTCTGTATACTTTTGACTATACGGGCCGAGTCCGGGATTTGCGGGAAATCGCGGATCTTCGTTTGCCGGCGATTAAACTTCTTTTATTCAGAGTCCCATCAAATATGAAAACATTTTTGAAAACTACAAGTCTCATGCGTTTTAGTGGTGAAAAGATAATTTAAAAAATCGTTTAGGAAATGAGTTTACTCACAGGGTACTTTCTTTGTAAACATTCTACTATACGGGCCAAGCCCGGGATTTACGGGAAATCGCGGGTTTTCGTTTGCTGGCGATTAAACCACTTTCATTAAGCGTCTCATCAAAAATGAAAACATTTTTAAAAACTACAAGTCTCATGGGCTTTAGTGGTGAAATAATAATTTAAAAAATCGTTTGGGAAATGAGTTTACTCCCAGGGTACTTTCCTTGTATACTTTTGACTATGCGGGCCGAGTCCGGGGTTTACGGAAAATGGCGGGTTTTCGTTTGCCGGCGATTAAACTTCTTTTATACAGCGTCTCATCAAAAATGAATACATTTTTGAAAACTACAAGTCTCATGCGTTTTAGTGGTGAAAAAATAATTTAAAAAATCGTTCGGGAAATGAGTTTACTCCCTGGGTACTTTCTTTGTATACTTTTGATTAAACAGGCCGAGTCCAGGGTTTACGGGAAATGGCGGGTTTTCGTTTGCCGGCGATTAAACTCTTTTATTCAGCGTCTCATCAAAAATGAAAACATTTTTAAAAACTACAAGTCTCATGGGCTTTAGTGGTGAAATAATAATTTAAAAAATCGTTCGGGAAATGAGTTTACCCCCTGGGTACTTTCTTAGTATACTTTTGACTATGCGGCCGAGTCCGGGGTTTACGGAAAATGGCGGGTTTTCGTTTGCCGGCGATTAAACTTCTTTTATACAGCGTCTCATCAAAAATGAATACATTTTTGAAAACTACAAGTCTCATGCGTTTTAGTGGTGAAAAAATAATTTAAAAAATCGTTCGGGAAATGAGTTTACTCCCTGGGTACTTTCTTTGTATACTTTTGATTAAACAGGCCGAGTCCAGGGTTTACGGGAAATGGCGGGTTTTCGTTTGCCGGCGATTAAACTCTTTTATTCAGCGTCTCATCAAAAATGAAAACATTTTTAAAAACTACAAGTCTCATGGGCTTTAGTGGTGAAATAATAATTTAAAAAATCGTTCGGGAAATGAGTTTACCCCCTGGGTACTTTCTTTGTATACTTTTGACTATACGGGCCGAGTCCGGGATTTACGGAAAATCGCAGGTTTTCGTTTGCCGGCGATTAAACTTCTTTCATTCAGCGTCTCATCAAAAATGAAAACATTTTTGAAAATACAAGTCTCATGCGTTTTAGTGGTGAAAAAATAATTTAAAAAATCGTTCGGGAAATGAGTTTCTCCCTGGGTACTTTCCTTGTATACTTTTGACTATGCGGGCCGAGTCCGGGGTTTACGGGAAATGGCGGATTTTCGTTTGCCGGCGATTAAACTTCTTTTATACAGCGTCTCATCAAAAATGAAAACATTTTTGAAAACTACAAGTCTCATGCGTTTTAGTGGTGAAAGAATAATTTAAAAAATCGTTCGGGAAATGAGTTTACCCCCTGGGTACTTTCTTTGTATACTTTTGACTATACGGGCCGAGTCCGGGATTTACGGAAAATCGCAGGTTTTCGTTTGCCGGCGATTAAACTTCTTTCATTCAGCGTCTCATCAAAAATGAAAACATTTTTGAAAATACAAGTCTCATGCGTTTTAGTGGTGAAAAAATAATTTAAAAAATCGTTCGGGAAATGTGTTTCTCCCTGGGTACTTTCCTTGTATACTTTTGACTATGCGGGCCGAGTCCGGGGTTTACGGGAAATGGCGGATTTTCGTTTGCTGGCGATTAAACTTTTTTTATACAGCGTCTCATCAAAAATGAAAACATTTTTGAAAACTACAAGTCTCATGCGTTTTAGTGGTGAAAGAATAATTTAAAAAATCGTTCGGGAAATGAGTTTACTCCCTGGGTACTTTCTTTGTATACTTTTGATTAAACAGGCCGAGTCCAGGGTTTACGGGAAATGGCGGGTTTTCGTTTGCCGGCGATTAAACTTCTTTTATTCAGCGTCCCATCAAATATGAAAATATTTTTGAAAACTACAAGTCTCATGCGTTTAGTGGTAAAAAAATAATATAAAAAATCGTTCGGGAAATGAGTTTACTCCCTGGGTACTTTCTCTGTATACTTTTGACTATACGGGTCGAGTCCAGGGTTTACGGGAAATGGCGGGTTTTCGTTTCCCGGCGATTAAACTTCTTTTATTCAGCGTCTCATCAAAAATGAAAACATTTTTGAAAACTACAAGTCTCATGCGTTTTAGTGGTGAAAAGATAATTTAAAAAATCGTTTAGGAAATGAGTTTACTCACAGGGTACTTTCTTTGTAAACATTCGACTATACGGGCCAAGCCCGGGATTTACGGGAAATCGCGGGTTTTCGTTTGCTGGCGATTAAACCACTTTCATTAAGCGTCTCATCAAAAATGAAAACATTTTTAAAAACTACAAGTCTCATGGGCTTTAGTGGTGAAATAATAATTTAAGAAATCGTTTGGGAAATGAGTTTACTCCCAGGGTACTTTCCTTGTATACTTTTGACTATGCGGGCCGAGTCCGGGGTTTACGGAAAATGGCGGGTTTTCGTTTGCCGGCGATTAAACTTCTTTTATACAGCGTCTCATCAAAAATGAATACATTTTTGAAAACTACAAGTCTCATGCGTTTTAGTGGTGAAAAAATAATTTAAAAAATCGTTCGGGAAATAAGTTTACTCCCTGGGTACTTTCTTTGTATACTTTTGATTAAACAGGCCGAGTCCAGGGTTTACGGGAAATGGCGGGTTTTCGTTTGCCGGCGATTAAACTCTTTTATTCAGCGTCTCATCAAAAATGAAAACATTTTTAAAAACTACAAGTCTCATGGGCTTTAGTGGTGAAATAATAATTTAAAAAATCGTTCGGGAAATGAGTTTACCCCCTGGGTACTTTCTTTGTATACTTTTGACTATACGGGCCGAGTCCGGGATTTACGGAAAATCGCAGGTTTTCGTTTGCCGGCGATTAAACTTCTTTCATTCAGCGTCTCATCAAAAATGAAAACATTTTTGAAAATACAAGTCTCATGCGTTTTAGTGGTGAAAAAATAATTTAAAAAATCGTTCGGGAAATGAGTTTCTCCCTGGGTACTTTCCTTGTATACTTTTGACTATGCGGGCCGAGTCCGGGGTTTACGGGAAATGGCGGATTTTCGTTTGCCGGCGATTAAACTTCTTTTATACAGCGTCTCATCAAAAATGAAAACATTTTTGAAAACTACAAGTCTCATGCGTTTTAGTGGTGAAAGAATAATTTAAGAAATCGTTTGGGAAATGAGTTTACTCCCAGGGTACTTTCCTTGTATACTTTTGACTATGCGGGCCGAGTCCGGGGTTTACGGAAAATGGCGGGTTTTCGTTTGCCGGCGATTAAACTTCTTTTATACAGCGTCTCATCAAAAATGAATACATTTTTGAAAACTACAAGTCTCATGCGTTTTAGTGGTGAAAAAATAATTTAAAAAATCGTTCGGGAAATAAGTTTACTCCCTGGGTACTTTCTTTGTATACTTTTGATTAAACAGGCCGAGTCCAGGGTTTACGGGAAATGGCGGGTTTTCGTTTGCCGGCGATTAAACTCTTTTATTCAGCGTCTCATCAAAAATGAAAACATTTTTAAAAACTACAAGTCTCATGGGCTTTAGTGGTGAAATAATAATTTAAAAAATCGTTCGGGAAATGAGTTTACCCCCTGGGTACTTTCTTTGTATACTTTTGACTATACGGGCCGAGTCCGGGATTTACGGAAAATCGCAGGTTTTCGTTTGCCGGCGATTAAACTTCTTTCATTCAGCGTCTCATCAAAAATGAAAACATTTTTGAAAATACAAGTCTCATGCGTTTTAGTGGTGAAAAAATAATTTAAAAAATCGTTCGGGAAATGAGTTTCTCCCTGGGTACTTTCCTTGTATACTTTTGACTATGCGGGCCGAGTCCGGGGTTTACGGGAAATGGCGGATTTTCGTTTGCCGGCGATTAAACTTCTTTTATACAGCGTCTCATCAAAAATGAAAACATTTTTGAAAACTACAAGTCTCATGCGTTTTAGTGGTGAAAGAATAATTTAAAAAATCGTTCGGGAAATGAGTTTACTCCCTGGGTACTTTCTTTGTATACTTTTGACTATGCGGGCCGAGTCCGGGGTTTACGGAAAATGGCGGGTTTTCGTTTGCCGGCGATTAAACTTCTTTTATACAGCGTCTCATCAAAAATGAATACATTTTTGAAAACTACAAGTCTCATGCGTTTTAGTGGTGAAAAAATAATTTAAAAAATCGTTCGGGAAATAAGTTTACTCCCTGGGTACTTTCTTTGTATACTTTTGATTAAACAGGCCGAGTCCAGGGTTTACGGGAAATGGCGGGTTTTCGTTTGCCGGCGATTAAACTCTTTTATTCAGCGTCTCATCAAAAATGAAAACATTTTTAAAAACTACAAGTCTCATGGGCTTTAGTGGTGAAATAATAATTTAAAAAATCGTTCGGGAAATGAGTTTACCCCCTGGGTACTTTCTTTGTATACTTTTGACTATACGGGCCGAGTCCGGGATTTACGGAAAATCGCAGGTTTTCGTTTGCCGGCGATTAAACTTCTTTCATTCAGCGTCTCATCAAAAATGAAAACATTTTTGAAAATACAAGTCTCATGCGTTTTAGTGGTGAAAAAATAATTTAAAAAATCGTTCGGGAAATGAGTTTCTCCCTGGGTACTTTCCTTGTATACTTTTGACTATGCGGGCCGAGTCCGGGGTTTACGGGAAATGGCGGATTTTCGTTTGCCGGCGATTAAACTTCTTTTATACAGCGTCTCATCAAAAATGAAAACATTTTTGAAAACTACAAGTCTCATGCGTTTTAGTGGTGAAAGAATAATTTAAAAAATCGTTCGGGAAATGAGTTTACTCCCTGGGTACTTTCTTTGTATACTTTTGATTAAACAGGCCGAGTCCAGGGTTTACGGGAAATGGCGGGTTTTCGTTTGCCGGCGATTAAACTTCTTTTATTCAGCGTCTCATCAAAAATGAAAACATTTTTAAAAACTACAAGTCTCATGGGCTTTAGTGGTGAAATAATAATTTAAAAAATCGTTCGGGAAATGAGTTTACCCCCTGGGTACTTTCTTTGTATACTGTTGACTATACGGGCTGAGTCCGGGATTTACGGGAAATCGCAGGTTTTCGTTTGCCGACGATTAAACTTCTTTCATTCAGCGTCTCATCAAAAATGAAAACATTTTTGAAAACTACAAGTCTCATGCGTTTTAGTGGTGAAAATATAATTTAAAAAATCGTTCGGGAAATGAGTTTACTCCCTGGGTACTTTCTTTGTATACTTTTGACTATACGGGCCGAGTCCGGGATTTACGGGAAGTCGCGGGTTTTCGTTTGCCGGCGATAAAAACTTCTTTTATTCAGCGTCTCATCTAAAATGAAAACATTTTTTAAAACTACAAGTCTCATGCGTTGTAATGGTGAAAAAATAATTTAAAAAATCGTTCGGAAAATGAGTTTACTCCCTGGGTAATTTTTTTGTATACTTTTGACTATACGGGCCGAGTCAGGGGTTTACGGGAAATGGCGGGTTTTTGTTTGCCGGCGATTTAACTTCTTTTTTTCAGCGTCTCATCAAAAATGAAAACATTTTTTAAAACTATAAGTCTCATGGGTTTTAGTGGTGAAAAAATAATTTAAAAAATCGTTCGGGAAATGAGTTTACTCCCTGGGTACTTTCTTTGTATACTTTTGACTATACGGGCGAAGCCGAGATTAACGGGAAATCGCGGGTTTTCGTTTGCCGGCGATTAAACTTCCTTTATTCAGCGTTTCATCAAAAATGAAAACATTTTTAAAAACTACAAGTCTTATGCGTTTTAGTGGTGAAAAAATAATTTAAAAAATCGTTCAGGAAATGAGTTTACTCACAGGGTACTTTCTTTATATACTTTTGACTATACCGGCCGAGTCCAGGGTTTACGGGAAATGGCGGGTTTTCGTTTGCCGGCGATTAAACTTCTTTTATTCAGCGTCCCATCAAATATGAAAATATTTTTGAAAACTACAAGTCTCATGCGTTTAGTGGTAAAAAAATAATATAAAAAATCGTTCGGGAAATGAGTTTACTCCCTGGGTACTTTCTCTGTATACTTTTGACTATACGGGTCGAGTCCGGGGTTTACGGGAAATGGCGGGTTTTCGTTTCCCGGCGATTAAACTTCTTTTATTCAGCGTCTCATCAAAAATGAAAACATTTTTGAAAACTACAAGTCTCATGCGTTTTAGTGGTGAAAAGATAATTTAAAAAATCGTTTTGGAAATGAGTTTACTCACAGGGTACTTTCTTTGTATACATTCGACTATACGGGCCAAGCCCGGGATTTTCGGGAAATCGCGGGATTTCGTTTGCCGGCGATTAAACCTCTTTTAATAAGCGTGTCATCAAAAATGAAAACATTTTTGAAAACTACAAGTCTCATGCGTTTAGTGGTAAAAAAATAATATAAAAAATCGTTCGGGAAATGAGTTTACTCCCTGGGTACTTTCTCTGTATACTTTTGACTATACGGGTCGAGTCCGGGGTTTACGGGAAATGGCGGGTTTTCGTTTCCCGGCGATTAAACTTCTTTTATTCAGCGTCTCATCAAAAATGAAAACATTTTTGAAAACTACAAGTCTCATGCGTTTTAGTGGTGAAAAGATAATTTAAAAAATCGTTTAGGAAATGAGTTTACTCACAGGGTACTTTCTTTGTAAACATTCGACTATACGGGCCAAGCCCGGGATTTACGGGAAATCGCGGGTTTTCGTTTGCTGGCGATTAAACCACTTTCATTAAGCGTCTCATCAAAAATGAAAACATTTTTAAAAACTACAAGTCTCATGGGCTTTAGTGGTGAAATAATAATTTAAGAAATCGTTTGGGAAATGAGTTTACTCCCAGGGTACTTTCCTTGTATACTTTTGACTATGCGGGCCGAGTCCGGGGTTTACGGAAAATGGCGGGTTTTCGTTTGCCGGCGATTAAACTTCTTTTATACAGCGTCTCATCAAAAATGAATACATTTTTGAAAACTACAAGTCTCATGCGTTTTAGTGGTGAAAAAATAATTTAAAAAATCGTTCGGGAAATAAGTTTACTCCCTGGGTACTTTCTTTGTATACTTTTGATTAAACAGGCCGAGTCCAGGGTTTACGGGAAATGGCGGGTTTTCGTTTGCCGGCGATTAAACTCTTTTATTCAGCGTCTCATCAAAAATGAAAACATTTTTAAAAACTACAAGTCTCATGGGCTTTAGTGGTGAAATAATAATTTAAAAAATCGTTCGGGAAATGAGTTTACCCCCTGGGTACTTTCTTTGTATACTTTTGACTATACGGGCCGAGTCCGGGATTTACGGAAAATCGCAGGTTTTCGTTTGCCGGCGATTAAACTTCTTTCATTCAGCGTCTCATCAAAAATGAAAACATTTTTGAAAATACAAGTCTCATGCGTTTTAGTGGTGAAAAAATAATTTAAAAAATCGTTCGGGAAATGAGTTTCTCCCTGGGTACTTTCCTTGTATACTTTTGACTATGCGGGCCGAGTCCGGGGTTTACGGGAAATGGCGGATTTTCGTTTGCCGGCGATTAAACTTCTTTTATACAGCGTCTCATCAAAAATGAAAACATTTTTGAAAACTACAAGTCTCATGCGTTTTAGTGGTGAAAGAATAATTTAAAAAATCGTTCGGGAAATGAGTTTACTCCCTGGGTACTTTCTTTGTATACTTTTGATTAAACAGGCCGAGTCCAGGGTTTACGGGAAATGGCGGGTTTTCGTTTGCCGGCGATTAAACTTCTTTTATTCAGCGTCTCATCAAAAATGAAAACATTTTTAAAAACTACAAGTCTCATGGGCTTTAGTGGTGAAATAATAATTTAAAAAATCGTTCGGGAAATGAGTTTACCCCCTGGGTACTTTCTTTGTATACTGTTGACTATACGGGCTGAGTCCGGGATTTACGGGAAATCGCAGGTTTTCGTTTGCCGGCGATTAAACTTCTTTCATTCAGCGTCTCATCAAAAATGAAAACATTTTTAAAAACTACAAGTCTCATGCGTTTTAGTGGTGAAAATATAATTTAAAAAATCGTTCGGGAAATGAGTTTACTCCCTGGGTACTTTCTTTGTATACTTTTGACTATACGGGCCGAGTCCGGGATTTACGGGAAGTCGCGGGTTTTCGTTTGCCGGCGATAAAAACTTCTTTTATTCAGCGTCTCATCTAAAATGAAAACATTTTTTAAAACTACAAGTCTCATGCGTTGTAATGGTGAAAAAATAATTTAAAAAATCGTTCGGAAAATGAGTTTACTCCCTGGGTAATTTTTTTGTATACTTTTGACTATACGGGCCGAGTCAGGGGTTTACGGGAAATGGCGGGTTTTTGTTTGCCGGCGATTTAACTTCTTTTTTTCAGCGTCTCATCAAAAATGAAAACATTTTTTAAAACTATAAGTCTCATGGGTTTTAGTGGTGAAAAAATAATTTAAAAAATCGTTCGGGAAATGAGTTTACTCCCTGGGTACTTTCTTTGTATACTTTTGACTATACGGGCGAAGCCGAGATTAACGGGAAATCGCGGGTTTTCGTTTGCCGGCGATTAAACTTCCTTTATTCAGCGTTTCATCAAAAATGAAAACATTTTTAAAAACTACAAGTCTTATGCGTTTTAGTGGTGAAAAAATAATTTAAAAAATCGTTCAGGAAATGAGTTTACTCACAGGGTACTTTCTTTGTATACTTTTGACTATACCGGCCGAGTCTGGGATTTACGGGAAATCGCGGATCTTCGTTTGCCGGCGATTAAACTTCTTTTATTCAGAGTCCCATCAAATATGAAAATATTTTTGAAAACTACAAGACTCATGCGTTTAGTGGTAAAAAAATAATATAAAAAATCGTTCGGGAAATGAGTTTACTCCCTGGGTACTTTCTTTGTATACTTTTGATTAAACAGGCCGAGTCCAGGGTTTACGGGAAATGGCGGGTTTTCGTTTGCCGGCGATTAAACTCTTTTATTCAGCGTCTCATCAAAAATGAAAACATTTTTAAAAACTACAAGTCTCATGGGCTTTAGTGGTGAAATAATAATTTAAAAAATCGTTCGGGAAATGAGTTTACTCCCTGGGTACTTTCTTTGTATACTTTTGACTATACGGGCCGAGTCCGGGATTTACGGAAAATCGCAGGTTTTCGTTTGCCGGCGATTAAACTTCTTTCATTCAGCGTCTCATCAAAAATGAAAACATTTTTGAAAATACAAGTCTCATGCGTTTTAGTGGTGAAAATATAATTTAAAAAATCGTTCGGAAAATGAGTTTACTCCCTGGGTACTTTCTTTGTATACTTTTGACTATACGGGCCGAGTCCGGGATTTACGGGAAATCGCGGATCTTCGTTTGTCGGCGATTAAACTTCTTTTATTCAGCGTCCCATCAAATATGAAAATGTTTTTGAAAACTACAAGTCTCATGCGTTTAGTGGTAAAAAAATTATATAAAAAATCGTTCGGGAAATGAGTTTACTCCCTGGGTACTTTCTCTGTATACTTTCGACTATACGGGTTGAGTCCGGGGTTTACGGGAAATGGCGGGTTTTCGTTTGCCGGCGATTAAACTTCTTTTATTCAGCGTCTCACCAAAAATGATAACATTTTTAAAAACTACAAGTCTCATGCGTTTTAGTGGTGAAAAAATAATTCAAAAAATCGTTCGGGAAATGAGTTTACTCCCTGGGTACTTTCTTTGTATACATTCGACTATACGGGCCAAGCCCCGGATTTACAGGAAAACGCGCGATTTCGTTTGCCGGCGATTAAAACTTCTTTTATTCAGCGTCTCATCAAAAATGAAAACATTTTTGAAAACTATAAGTCTCATGGGTTTTAGTGGTGAAAAAATAATTTAAAAAATCGTTCGGGAAATGAGTTTACTCCCTGGGTACTTTCTTTGTATACTTTTGACCATACGGGCCAAGCCGAGATTTACGGGAAATCGCGGGTTTTCGTTTTCCGGCGATTAAACCTCTTTCATTAAGCGTCTCATCAAAAATGAAAACATTTTTGAAAACTACAAGTCTCATGCGTTTTAGTGGTGAAAAAATAATTTAAAAAATCGTTCGGGAAATGAGTTTACTCCCTGGGTACTTTCTTTGTATACTTTTGACTATACGGGCCGAGTCCGGGATTTACGGGAAATCGCGGATCTTCGTTTGTCGGCGATTAAACTTCTTTTATTCAGCGTCCCATCAAATATGAAAATGTTTTTGAAAACTACAAGTCTCATGCGTTTTAGTGGTGAAAAAATAATTCAAAAAATCGTTCGGGAAATGAGTTTACTCCCTGGGTACTTTCTTTGTATACATTCGACTATACGGGCCAAGCCCCGGATTTACGGGAAAACGCGGGATCTCGTTTGCCGGCGATTAAACCTCTTTCATTAAGCGTCTCTTCAAAAATGAAAACATATTTGAAAACTACAAGTCTCATGCGTTTTAGTGGTGAAAAAATAATTTAAAAAATCGTTCGGGAAATGAGTTTACTCCCTGGGTACTTTCTTTGTATACTTTTGACTTTACGGGCCGAGTCCGGGATTTACGGGAAATCGCGGTTCTTCGTTTGCCGGCGATTAAACTTCTTTTATTCAGCGTCCCATCAAATATGAAAATATTTTTGAAAACTACAAGTCTCATGCGTTTTAGTGGTGAAAAAATAATTTAAAAAATCGTTCGGGAAATGAGTTTACTCCCTGGGTACTTTCTTTGTATACTTTTGACTATACGGGCCGAGTCCGGGATTTACGGGAAATCGCGGATCTTCGTTTGTCGGCGATTAAACTTCTTTTATTCAGCGTCCCATCAAATATGAAAATGTTTTTGAAAACTGCAAGTCTCATGCGTTTAGTGGTAAAAAAATAATATAAAAAATCGTTCTGGAAATGAGTTTACTCACAGGGTACATTCTTTGTATACATTCGACTATACGGGCCAAGCCCGGGATTTACGGGAAATCGCGGATCTTCGTTTGCCGGCGATTAAACTTCTTTTATTCAGCGTCCCATCAAATATGAAAATATTTTTGAAAACTACAAGTCTCATGCGTTTTAGTGGTGAAAAAATAATTTAAAAAATCGTTCGGGAAATGCGTTTACTCCCTGGGTACTTTCTTTGTATACTTTTGACTATACGGGCCGAGTCCGGGATTTACGGGAAATCGCGGATCTTCGTTTGTCGGCGATTAAACTTCTTTTATTCAGCGTCCCATCAAATATGAAAATGTTTTTGAAAACTACAAGTCTCATGCGTTTAGTGGTAAAAAAATAATATAAAAAATCGTTCGGGAAATGAGTTTACTCCCTGGGTACTTTCTCTGTATACTTTCGACTATACGGGTTGAGTCCGGGGTTTACGGGAAATGGCGGGTTTTCGTATGCCGGCGATTAAACTTCTTATATTCAGCGTCTCATCAAAAATGAAAACATTTTTAAAAACTACAAGTCTTATGCGTTTTAGTGGTGAAAAAATAATTTAAAAAATCGTTCAGGAAATAAGTTTACTCACAGGGTACTTTCTTTGTATACATTCGACTATACGGGCCAAGCCCGGGATTTACGGGAAATCGCGGGTTTTCGTTATCCGGCGATTAAACCTCTTTCATTAAGCGTCTCATCAAAAATGATAACATTTTTGAAAACTACAAGTCTCATGTGTTTTAGTGGTGAAAAAATAATTCAAAAAATCGTTCGGGAAATGAGTTTACTCCCTGGGTACTTTCTTTGTATACATTCGACTATACGGGCCAAGCCCCGGATTTACGGGAAAACGCGGGATTTCGTTTGCCGGCGATTAAAACTTCTTTTATTCAGCGTCTCATCAAAAATGAAAACATTTTTAGAAACTATAAGTCTCATGGGTTTTAGTGGTGAAAAAATATTTTAAAAATCGATCGGGAAATGAGTTTACTCCCTGGGTACTTTCTTTGTATACTTTTGACCATACGGGCCAAGCCGAGATTTACGGGAAATCGCGGGTTTTCGTTTTCCGGCGATTAAATCTCTTTCATTAAGCGTCTCATCAAAAATGAAAACATTTTTGAAAACTACAAGTCTCATGCGTTTTAGTGGTGAAAAAATAATTTAAAAAATCGTTCGGGAAATGAGTTTACTCCCTGGGTACTTTCTTTGTATACTTTTGACCATACCGGCCAAGCCGAGATTTACGGGAAATCGCGGGTTTTCGTTTTCCGGCGATTAAATCTCTTTCATTAAGCGTCTCATCAAAAATGAAAACATTTTTGAAAACTACAAGTCTCATGCGTTTTAGTGGTAAAAAAATAATATAAAAAATCGTTCGGGAAATGAGTTTACTCCCTGGGTACTTTTTCTGTATACTTTCGACTATACGGGTTGAGTCCGGGGTTTACGGGAAATGGCGGGTTTTCGTTTGCCGGCGATTAAATTTCTTTTATTCAGCGTCTCATCAAAAATGAAAACATTTTTAAAAACTACAAGTCTTATGCGTTTTAGTGGTGAAGAAAAAATTTAAAAAATCGTTCAGGAAATAAGTTTACTCACAGGGTACTTTCTTTGTATACATTCGACTATACGGGCCAAGCCCGGGATTTACGGGAAATCGCGGGTTTTCGTTATCCGGCGATTAAACCTCTTTCATTAAGCGTCTCATCAAAAATGATAACATTTTTAAAAACTACAAGTCTCATGCGTTTTAGTGGTGAAAAAATAATTCAAAAAATCGTTCGGGAAATGAGTTTACTCCCTAGGTACTTTCTTTGTATACATTCGACTATACGGGCCAAGCCCGGATTTACGGGAAAACGCGGGATTTCGTTTGCCGGCGATTAAACCTCTTTCATTAAGCGTCTCTTCAAAAATGAAAACATATTTGAAAACTACAAGTCTCATGCGTTTTAGTGGTGAAAAAATAATTTAAAAAATCGTTCGGGAAATGAGTTTACTCCCTGGGTACTTTCTTTGTATACTTTTGACTTTACGGGCCGAGTCCGGGATTTACGGGAAATCGCGGATCTTCGTTTGCCGGCGATTAAACTTCTTTTATTCAGCGTCCCATCAAATATGAAAATATTTTTGAAAACTACAAGTCTCATGCGTTTTAGTGGTGAAAAAATAATTTAAAAAATCGTTCGGGAAATGAGTTTACTCCCTGGGTACTTTCTTTGTATACTTTTGACTATACGGGCCGAGTCCGGGATTTACGGGAAATCGCGGATCTTCGTTTGTCGGCGATTAAACTTCTTTTATTCAGCGTCCCATCAAATATGAAAATGTTTTTGAAAACTACAAGTCTCATGCGTTTAGTGGTAAAAAAATAATATAAAAAATCGTTCTGGAAATGAGTTTACTCACAGGGTACATTCTTTGTATACACTCGACTATACGGGCCAAGCCCGGGATTTACGGGAAATCGCGGATCTTCGTTTGCCGGCGATTAAACTTCTTTTATTCAGCGTCCCATCAAATATGAAAATATTTTTGAAAACTACAAGTCTCATGCGTTTTAGTGGTGAAAAAATAATTTAAAAAATCGTTCGGGAAATGGGTTTACTCCCTGGGTACTTTCTTTGTATACTTTTGACTATACGGGCCGAGTCCGGGATTTACGGGAAATCGCGGATCTTCGTTTGTCGGCGATTAAACTTCTTTTATTCAGCGTCCCATCAAATATGAAAATGTTTTTGAAAACTACAAGTCTCATGCGTTTAGTGGTAAAAAAATAATATAAAAAATCGTTCGGGAAATGAGTTTACTCCCTGGGTACTTTCTCTGTATACTTTCGACTATACGGGTTGAGTCCGGGGTTTACGGGAAATGGCGGGTTTTCGTATGCCGGCGATTAAACTTCTTTTATTCAGCGTCTCATCAAAAATGAAAACATTTTTAAAAACTACAAGTCTTATGCGTTTTAGTGGTGAAAAAATAATTTAAAAAATCGTTCAGGAAATAAGTTTACTCACAGGGTACTTTCTTTGTATACATTCGACTATACGGGCCAAGCCCGGGATTTACGGGAAATCGCGGGTTTTCGTTATCCGGCGATTAAACCTCTTTCATTAAGCGTCTCATCAAAAATGATAACATTTTTGAAAACTACAAGTCTCATGTGTTTTAGTGGTGAAAAAATAATTCAAAAAATCGTTCGGGAAATGAGTTTACTCCCTGGGTACTTTCTTTGTATACTTTTGACCATACGGGCCAAGCCGAGATTTACGGGAAATCGCGGGTTTTCGTTTTCCGGCGATTAAATCTCTTTCATTAAGCGTCTCATCAAAAATGAAAACATTTTTGAAAACTACAAGTCTCATGCGTTTTAGTGGTGAAAAAATAATTTAAAAAATCGTTCGGGAAATGAGTTTACTCCCTGGGTACTTTCTTTGTATACTTTTGACCATACCGGCCAAGCCGAGATTTACGGGAAATCGCGGGTTTTCGTTTTCCGGCGATTAAATCTCTTTCATTAAGCGTCTCATCAAAAATGAAAACATTTTTGAAAACTACAAGTCTCATGCGTTTTAGTGGTAAAAAAATAATATAAAAAATCGTTCGGGAAATGAGTTTACTCCCTGGGTACTTTTTCTGTATACTTTCGACTATACGGGTTGAGTCCGGGGTTTACGGGAAATGGCGGGTTTTCGTTTGCCGGCGATTAAACTTCTTTTATTCAGCGTCTCATCAAAAATGAAAACATTTTTAAAAACTACAAGTCTTATGCGTTTTAGTGGTGAAGAAAAAATTTAAAAAATCGTTCAGGAAATAAGTTTACTCACAGGGTACTTTCTTTGTATACATTCGACTATACGGGCCAAGCCAGGGATTTACGGGAAATCGCGGGTTTTCGTTATCCGGCGATTAAACCTCTTTCATTAAGCGTCTCATCAAAAATGATAACATTTTTAAAAACTACAAGTCTCATGCGTTTTAGTGGTGAAAAAATAATTCAAAAAATCGTTCGGGAAATGAGTTTACTCCCTAGGTACTTTCTTTGTATACATTCGACTATACGGGCCAAGCCCCGGATTTACGGGAAAACGCGGGATTTCGTTTGCCGGCGATTAAACATCTTTCATTAAGCGTCTCATCAAAAATGAAAACATATTTGAAAACTACAAGTCTCATGCGTTTTAGTGGTGAAAAAATAATTTAAAAAATCGTTCGGGAAATGAGTTTACTCCCTGGGTACTTTCTTTGTATACCTTTGACTTTACGGGCCGAGTCCGGGATTTACGGGAAATCGCGGATCTTCGTTTGCCGGCGATTAAACTTCTTTTATTCAGCGTCCCATCAAATATGAAAATATTTTTGAAAAGTACAAGTCTCATGCGTTTAGTGGTAAAAAAATAATATAAAAAATCGTTCGGGAAATGAGTTTACTCCCTGGGTACTTTCTCTGTATACTTTTGACTATACGGGTCGAGTCCGGGGTTTACGGGAAATGGCGGGTTTTCGTTTGCCGGCGATTAAACTTCTTTTATTCAGCGTCTCATCAAAAATTAAAACATTTTTGAAAACTACAAGTCTCATGCGTTTTAGTGGTGAAAAGATAATTTAAAAAATCGTTCGGGAAATGAGTTTACTCCCTGGGTACTTTCTTTGCATACATTCGACTATACGGGCCAAGCCCCGGATTTACGGGAAAACGCGGGATTTCGTTTGCCGGCGATTAAACTTCTTTTATTTAGCGTCCCATCAAATATGAAAATATTTTTGAAAACTACAAGTCTCATGCGTTTTAGTGGTGAAAAAATAATTTAAAAAATCGTTCGGGAAATGAGTTTACTCCCTGGGTACTTTCTTTGTATACTTTTGACTATACGGGCCGAGTCCGGGATTTACGGGAAATCGCGGATCTTCGTTTGTCGGCGATTAAACTTCTTTTATTCAGCGTCCCATCAAATATGAAAATGTTTTTGAAAACTACAAGTCTCATGCGTTTAGTGGTAAAAAAATAATATAAAAAATCGTTCTGGAAATGAGTTTACTCACAGGGTACATTCTTTGTATACATTCGACTATACGGGCCAAGCCCGGGATTTACGGGAAATCGCGGGTTTTCGTTATCCGGCGATTAAACCTCTTTCATTAAGCGTCTCATCAAAAATGATAACATTTTTGAAAACTACAAGTCTCATGCGTTTTAGTGGTGAAAAAATAATTCAAAAAATCGTTCGGGAAATGAGTTTACTCCCTGGGTACTTTCTTTGTATACATTCGACTATACGGGCCAAGCCCCGGATTTACGGGAAAACGCGGGATTTCGTTTGACGGCGATTAAACCTCTTTCATTAAGCGTCTCATCAAAAATGAAAACATATTTGAAAACTACAAGTCTCATGCGTTTTAGTGGTGAAAAAATAATTTAAAAAATCGTTCGGGAAATGAGTTTACTCCCTGGGTACTTTCTTTGTATACTTTTGACTTTACGGGCCGAGTCCGGGATATACGGGAAATCGCGGATCTTCGTTTGCCGGCGATTAAACTTCTTTTATTCAGCGTCCCATCAAATATGAAAATATTTTTGAAAACTACAAGTCTCATGCGTTTTAGTGGTGAAAAAATAATTTAAAAAATCGTTCGGGAAATGCGTTTACTCCCTGGGTACTTTCTTTGTATACTTTTGACTATACGGGCCGAGTCCGGGATTTACGGGAAATCGCGGATCTTCGTTTGTCGGCGATTAAACTTCTTTTATTCAGCGTCCCATCAAATATGAAAATGTTTTTGAAAACTACAAGTCTCATGCGTTTAGTGGTAAAAAAATAATATAAAAAATCGTTCGGGAAATGAGTTTACTCCCTGGGTACTTTCTCTGTATACTTTCGACTATACGGGTTGAGTCCGGGGTTTACGGGAAATGGCGGGTTTTCGTATGCCGGCGATTAAACTTCTTTTATTCAGCGTCTCATCAAAAATGAAAACATTTTTAAAAACTACAAGTCTTATGCGTTTTAGTGGTGAAAAAATAATTTAAAAAATCGTTCAGGAAATAAGTTTACTCACAGGGTACTTTCTTTGTATACATTCGACTATACGGGCCAAGCCCGGGATTTACGGGAAATCGCGGGTTTTCGTTATCCGGCGATTAAACCTCTTTCATTAAGCGTCTCATCAAAAATGATAACATTTTTGAAAACTACAAGTCTCATGTGTTTTAGTGGTGAAAAAATAATTCAAAAAATCGTTCGGGAAATGAGTTTACTCCCTGGGTACTTTCTTTGTATACATTCGACTATACGGGCCAAGCCCCGGATTTACGGGAAAACGCGGGATTTTGTTTGCCGGCGATTAAAACTTCTTTTATTCAGCGTCTCATCAAAAATGAAAACATTTTTAGAAACTATAAGTCTCATGGGTTTTAGTGGTGAAAAAATATTTTAAAAATCGTTCGGGAAATGAGTTTACTCCCTTGGTACTTTCTTTGTATACTTTTGACCATACGGGCCAAGCCGAGATTTACGGGAAATCGCGGGTTTTCGTTTTCCGGCGATTAAATCTCTTTCATTAAGCGTCTCATCAAAAATGAAAACATTTTTGAAAACTACAAGTCTCATGCGTTTTAGTGGTGAAAAAATAATTTAAAAAATCGTTCGGGAAATGAGTTTACTCCCTGGGTACTTTCTTTGTATACTTTTGACTATACGGGCCGAGTCCGGGATTTACGGGAAATCGCGGATCTTCGTTTGTCGGCGATTAAACTTCTTTTATTCAGCGTCCCATCAAATGTGAAAATGTTTTTGAAAACTACAAGTCTCATGCGTTTAGTGGTAAAAAAATAATATAAAAAATCGTTCGGGAAATGAGTTTACTCCCTGGGTACTTTTTCTGTATACTTTCGACTATACGGGTTGAGTCCGGGGTTTACGGGAAATGGCGGGTTTTCGTTTGCCGGCGATTAAACTTCTTTTATTCAGCGTCTCATCAAAAATGAAAACATTTTTAAAAACTACAAGTCTTATGCGTTTTAGTGGTGAAGAAATAATTTAAAAAATCGTTCAGGAAATAAGTTTACTCACAGGGTACTTTCTTTGTATACATTCGACTATACGGGCGAAGCCCGGGATTTACGGGAAATCGCGGGTTTTCGTTATCCGGCGATTAAACCTCTTTCATTAAGCGTCTCATCAAAAATGATAACATTTTTGAAAACTACAAGTCTCATGCGTTTTAGTGGTGAAAAAATAATTCAAAAAATCGTTCGGGAAATGAGTTTACTCCCTAGGTACTTTCTTTGTATACATTCGACTATACGGGCCAAGCCCCGGATTTACGGGAAAACGCGGGATTTCGTTTGCCGGCGATTAAACATCTTTCATTAAGCGTCTCATCAAAAATGAAAACATATTTGAAAACTACAAGTCTCATGCGTTTTAGTGGTGAAAAAATAATTTAAAAAATCGTTCGGGAAATGAGTTTACTCCCTGGGTACTTTCTTTGTATACCTTTGACTTTACGGGCCGAGTCCGGGATTTACGGGAAATCGCGGATCTTCGTTTGCCGGCGATTAAACTTCTTTTATTCAGCGTCCCATCAAATATGAAAATATTTTTGAAAACTACAAGTCTCATGCGTTTAGTGGTAAAAAAATAATATAAAAAATCGTTCGGGAAATGAGTTTACTCCCTGGGTACTTTCTCTGTATACTTTTGACTAGACGGGTCGAGTCCGGGGTTTACGGGAAATGGCGGGTTTTCGTTTGCCGGCGATTAAACTTCTTTTATTCAGCGTCTCATCAAAAATGAAAACATTTTTGAAAACTACAAGTCTCATGCGTTTTAGTGGTGAAAAGATAATTTAAAAAATCGTTCGGGAAATGAGTTTACTCCCTGGGTACTTTCTTTGTATACATTCGACTATACGGGTTAAGCCCCGGATTTACGGGAAAACGCGGGATTTCGTTTGCCGGCGATTAAACCTCTTTCATTAAGCGTCTCATCAAAAATGAAAACATTTTTGAAAACTACAAGTCTCATGCGTTTTAGTGGTGAAAAAATAATTTAAAAAATCGTTCGGGAAATGAGTTTACTCCCTGGGTACTTTCTTTGTATACTTTTGACTATACGGGCCGAGTCCGGGATTTACGGGAAATCGCGGATCTTCGATTGTCGGCGATTAAACTTCTTTTATTCAGCGTCCCATCAAATATGAAAATGTTTTTGAAAACTACAAGTCTCATGCGTTTAGTGGTAAAAAAATAATATAAAAAATCGTTCGGGAAATGAGTTTACACCCTGGGTACTTTCTCTGTATACTTTCGACTATACGGGTTGAGTCCGGGGTTTACGGGAAATAGCGGGTTTTCGTTTGCCGGCGATTAAACTTCTTTTATTCAGCGTCTCATCAAAAGTGAAAACATTTTTAAAAACTACAAGTCTTATGCGTTTTAGTGGTGAAAAAATAATTTAAAAAATCGTTCAGGAAATAAGTTTACTCACAGGGTACTTTCTTTGTATACATTCGACTATACGGGCCAAGCCCGGGATTTACGGGAAATCGCGGGTTTTCGTTATCCGGCGATTAAACCTCTTTCATTAAGCGTCTCATCAAAAATGATAACATTTTTGAAAACTACAAGTCTCATGCGTTTTAGTGGTGAAAAAATAATTCAAAAAATCGTTCGGGAAATGAGTTTACTCCCTGGGTACTTTCTTTGTATACATTCGACTATACGGGCCAAGCCCCGGATTTACGGGAAAACGCAGGATTTCGTTTGCCGGCGATTAAACCTCTTTCATTAAGCGTCTCATCAAAAATGAAAACATATTTGAAAACTACAAGTCTCATGCGTTTTAGTGGTGAAAAGATAATTTAAAAAATCGTTCGGGAAATGAGTTTACTCCCTGGGTACTTTCTTTGTATACATTCGACTATACGGGCCAAGCCCCGGATTTACGGGAAAACGCGGGATTTCGTTTGCCGGCGATTAAACCTCTTTCATTAAGCGTCTCATCAAAAATGAAAACATTTTTGAAAACTACAAGTCTCATGCGTTTTAGTGGTGAAAAAATAATTTAAAAAATCGTTCGGGAAATGAGTTTACTTCCTGGGTACTTTCTTTGTATACTTTTGACTATACGGGCCGAGTCCGGGATTTACGGGAAATCGCGGATCTTCGATTGTCGGCGATTAAACTTCTTTTATTCAGCGTCCCATCAAATATGAAAATGTTTTTGAAAACTACAAGTCTCATGCGTTTAGTGGTAAAAAAATAATATAAAAAATCGTTCGGGAAATGAGTTTACACCCTGGGTACTTTCTCTGTATACTTTCGACTATACGGGTTGAGTCCGGGGTTTACGGGAAATGGCGGGTTTTCGTTTGCCGGCGATTAAACTTCTTTTATTCAGCGTCTCATCAAAAGTGAAAACATTTTTAAAAACTACAAGTCTTATGCGTTTTAGTGGTGAAAAAATAATTTAAAAAATCGTTCAGGAAATAAGTTTACTCACAGGGTACTTTCTTTGTATACATTCGACTATACGGGCCAAGCCCGGGATTTACGGGAAATCGCGGGTTTTCGTTATCCGGCGATTAAACCTCTTTCATTCAGCGTCCCATCAAATATGAAAATGTTTTTGAAAACTACAAGTCTCATGCGTTTAGTGGTAAAAAAATAATATAAAAAAGCGTTCGGGAAATGAGTTTACACCCTGGGTACTTTCTCTGTATACTTTCGACTATACGGGTTGAGTCCGGGGTTTACGGGAAATAGCGGGTTTTCGTTTGCCGGCGATTAAACTTCTTTTATTCAGCGTCTCATCAAAAGTGAAAACATTTTTAAAAACTACAAGTCTTATGCGTTTTAGTGGTGAAAAAATAATTTAAAAAATCGTTCAGGAAATAAGTTTACTCACAGGGTACTTTCTTTGTATACATTCGACTATACGGGCCAAGCCCGGGATTTACGGGAAATCGCGGGTTTTCGTTATCCGGCGATCAAACCTCTTTCATTAAGCGTCTCATCAAAAATGAAAACATTTTTGAAAACTACAAGTCTCATGCGTTTTAGTGGTGAAAAAATAATTTAAAAAATCGTTCGGGAAATGAGTTTACTTCCTGGGTACTTTCTTTGTATACTTTTGACTATACGGGCCGAGTCCGGGATTTACGGGAAATCGCGGATCTTCGATTGTCGGCGATTAAACTTCTTTTATTCAGCGTCCCATCAAATATGAAAATGTTTTTGAAAACTACAAGTCTCATGCGTTTAGTGGTAAAAAAATAATATAAAAAATCGTTCGGGAAATGAGTTTACACCCTGGGTACTTTCTCTGTATACTTTCGACTATACGGGTTGAGTCCGGGGTTTACGGGAAATGGCGGGTTTTCGTTTGCCGGCGATTAAACTTCTTTTATTCAGCGTCTCATCAAAAGTGAAAACATTTTTAAAAACTACAAGTCTTATGCGTTTTAGTGGTGAAAAAATAATTTAAAAAATCGTTCAGGAAATAAGTTTACTCACAGGGTACTTTCTTTGTATACATTCGACTATACGGGCCAAGCCCGGGATTTACGGGAAATCGCGGGTTTTCGTTATCCGGCGATCAAACCTCTTTCATTAAGCGTCTCATCAAAAATGATAACATTTTTGAAAACTACAAGTCTCATGCGTTTTAGTGGTGAAAAAATAATTCAAAAAATCGTTCGAGAAATGAGTTTACTCCCTGGGTACTTTCTTTGTATACATTCGACTATACGGGCCAAGCCCCGGATTTACGGGAAAACGCAGGATTTCGTTTGCCGGCGATTAAACCTCTTTCATTAAGCGTCTCATCAAAAATGAAAACATATTTGAAAACTACAAGTCTCATGCGTTTTAGTGGTGAAAAGATAATTTAAAAAATCGTTCGGGAAATGAGTTTACTCCCTGGGTACTTTCTTTGTATACATTCGACTATACGGGCCAAGCCCCGGATTTACGGGAAAACGCGGGATTTCGTTTGCCGGCGATTAAACCTCTTTCATTAAGCGTCTCATCAAAAATGAAAACATTTTTGAAAACTACGAGTCTCATGCGTTTTAGTGGTGAAAAAATAATTTAAAAAATCGTTCGGGAAATGAGTTTACTCCCTGGGTACTTTCTTTGTATACTTTTGACTATACGGGCCGAGTCCGGGATTTACGGGAAATCGCGGATCTTCGATTGTCGGCGATTAAACTTCTTTTATTCAGCGTCCCATCAAATATGAAAATGTTTTTGAAAACTACAAGTCTCATGCGTTTAGTGGTAAAAAAATAATATAAAAAATCGTTCGGGAAATGAGTTTACACCCTGGGTACTTTCTCTGTATACTTTCGACTATACGGGTTGAGTCCGGGGTTTACGGGAAATGGCGGGTTTTCGTTTGCCGGCGATTAAACTTCTTTTATTCAGCGTCTCATCAAAAGTGAAAACATTTTTAAAAACTACAAGTCTTATGCGTTTTAGTGGTGAAAAAATAATTTAAAAAATCGTTCAGGAAATAAGTTTACTCACAGGGTACTTTCTTTGTATACATTCGACTATACGGGCCAAGCCCGGGATTTACGGGAAATCGCGGGTTTTCGTTATCCGGCGATCAAACCTCTTTCATTAAGCGACTCATCAAAAATGATAACATTTTTGAAAACTACAAGTCTCATGCGTTTTAGTGGTGAAAAAATAATTCAAAAAATCGTTCGGGAAATGAGTTTACTCCCTGGGTACTTTCTTTGTATACATTCGACTATACGGGCCAAGCCCCGGATTTACGGGAAAACGCAGGATTTCGTTTGCCGGCGATTAAACCTCTTTCATTAAGCGTCTCATCAAAAATGAAAACATATTTGAAAACTACAAGTCTCATGCGTTTTAGTGGTGAAAAAATAATTTAAAAAATCGTTCGGGAAATGAGTTTACTCCCTGGGTACTTTCTTTGTATACTTTTGACTTTACGGGCCGAGTCCGGGATTTACGGGAAATCGCGGATCTTCGTTTGCCGGCGATTAAACTTCTTTTATTCAGCGTCCCATCAAATATGAAAATATTTTTGAAAACTACAAGTCTCATGCGTTTAGTGGTAAAAAAACAATATAAAAAATCGTTCGGGAAATGAGTTTACTCCCTGGGTACTTTCTCTGTATACTTTTGACTATACGGGTCGAGTCCGGGGTTTACGGGAAATGGCGGGTTTTCGTTTGCCGGCGATTAAACTTCTTTTATTCAGCGTCTCATCAAAAATGAAAACATTTTTGAAAACTACCAGTCTCATGCGTTTTAGTGGTGAAAAGATAATTTAAAAAATCGTTTTGGAAATGAGTTTTCTCACAAGGTACTTTCTTTGTAAACATTCGACTGTACGGGCCAAGCCCGGGATTTACGGGAAATGGCGGGTTTTCATTTGCTGGCGATTAAACCACTTTTATTAAGCGTCTCATCAAAAATGAAAACATTTCTGAAGACTACAAGTCTCATGCGTTTTAGTGGTGAAAAAATAATTTAAAAAATCGTTCGGAAAATGAGTTTACTCCCTGGGTACTTTCTCTGTATACTTTTGACTATACGGGTCGAGTCACGGACTTACGTGAAATCGCGGGTTTTCGTTTGCCGGCGATTAAACTTCTTTTATTCAGCGTCTCATCAAAAATGAAAACATTTTTGAAAACTACGAGTCTCATGCGTTTTAGTGTTGAAAAGATAATTTAAAAAATCGTTTTGGAAATGAGTTTACTTACAGGATACTTTCTTTGTTAACATTCGACTATACGGGCCAAGCCCGGGATTTACGGGAAATCGCGGGTTTTCATTTGCTGGCGATTAAACCACTTTTATCAAGCGTCTCATCAAAAATGAAAACATTTCTGAAAACTACAAGTCTCATGCGTTTTAGTGGTGAAAAAATAATTTAAAAAATCGTTCGGAAAATGAGTTTACTCCCTGGGTACTTTCTCTGTATACTTTTGACTATACGGGTCGAGTCACGGACTTACGTGAAATCGCGGGTTTTCGTTTGCCGGCGATTAAACTTCTTTTATTCAGCGTCTCATCAAAAATGAAAACATTTTTGAAAACTACAAGTCTCATGCGTTTTAGTGGTGAAAAGATAATTTAAAAAATCGTTTTGGAAATGAGTTTACTTACAGGATACTTTCTTTGTTAACATTCGACTATACGGGCCAAGCCCGGGATTTACGGGAAATCGCGGGTTTTCGATTGCTGGCGATTAAACCACTTTCATCAAGCGTCTCATCAAAAATGAAAACATTTCTGAAAACTACAAGTCTCATGCGTTTTAAAGGTGAAAAAATAATTTAAAAAATCATTCGGGAAATGAGTTTACTCACAGGGTACTTTCTTTGTATACATTCGACTATACGGGCAAAGCCCGTGATTTACGGGAAATCGCGGGTTTTCGTTTGCCGGCGATTAAACTTCTTTTATTCAGCGTCTCATCAAAAATGAAAACATTTTTGAAAACTACAAGTCTCATGCGTTTTAGTGGTGAAAAGATAATTTAAAAAATCGTTTTGGAAATGAGTTTACTCACAGGGTACTTTCTTTGTATACATTCGACTATACGGGCCAAGCCCGGGATTTACGGGAAATCGCGTGTTTTCGCTTGCTTGCGATTAAACCACTTTCATTAAGCGTCTCATCAAAAATGAAAACATTTCTGAAAACTACAAGTCTTATGCGTTTTCGTGGTGAAAAAATAATTTAAAAAATCGTTCGGGAAATGAGTTTACATCCCGGGTACTTTCTTTACTATACGGGCCGAGTCCGGGATTTACGGAAATCGCAGGTTTTCGTTTGACGGCGATTAAACTTCTTTTATTCAGCGTCTCATCAAAAATGAAAACATTTTTGAAAACTACAAGTCTCATGCGTTTTAGTGGTGAAAAAATAATTTAAAAAATCGTTCGGGAAATGAGTTTACTCCCTGGGTACTTTCTTTGTATACTTTTGACAATACGGGCCGAGTCCGGGATTTACGGGAAATCGCAGGTTTTCGTTTGCCGGCGATTAAACTTCTTTTATTCAGCGTCTCATCAAAAATGAAAACATTTTTGAAAACTACAAGTGTCATGCGTTTTAGTGGTGAAAAAATAATTTAAAAAATCGTTCGGGAAATGAGTTTACTCCCTGGGTACTTTCTTTGTATACTTTTGACAATACGGGCCGAGTCCGGGATTTACGGGAAATCGCAGGTTTTCGTTTGCCGGCGATTAAACTTCTTTTATTCAGCGTCTCATCAAAAATGAAAACATTTTTGAAAATTACAAGTCTCATGCGTTTTAGTGGTGAAAAGATAATTTAAAAAATCGTTTTGGAAATGAGTTTACTCACAGGGTACTTTCTTTGTATACATTCGAACATACGGGCCAAGCCCGGGATTTACGGGAAATCGCGTATTTTCGTTTGCTTGCGATTAAACCACTTTCATTAAGCGTCTCATCAAAAATGAAAACATTTCTGAAAACTACAAGTCTTATGCGTTTTAGTGGTGAAAAAATAATTTAAAAAATCGTTCGGGAAATGAGTTTACTCACAGGGTACTTTCTTTGTATACATTCGACTATACGGGCCAAGCCCGGGATTTACGGGAAATGGCGGGTTTTCGTTTGCCGGCGATTAAACTTCTTTTATTCAGCGTCTCATCAAAAATGAAAACATTTTTAAAAACTATAAGTCTCATGGGTTTTAGTGGTGAAATAATAATTTAAAAAATCGTTCGGGAAATGAGTTTACATCCCGGGTACTTTCTTTACTATACGGGCCGAGTCCGGGATTTACGGAAATCGCAGGTTTTCGTTTGCCGGCGATTAAACTTCTTTTATTCAGCGTCTCATCAAAAATGAAAACATTTTTAAAAACTACGAGTCTCATGCGTTTTAGTGGTGAAAAAATAATTCAAAAAATCGTTCGGGAAATGAGTTTACTCCCTGGGTACTTTCTTTGTATACATTCGACTATACGGGCCAAGCCCCGGATTTACGGGAAAACACGGAATTTCGTTTGCCGGCGATTAAACCTCTTTCATTAAGCGTCTCATCAAAAATGAAAACATTTTTGAAAACTACAAGTCTCATGCGTTTTAGTGGTGAAAAAATAATTTAAAAAATCGTTCGGAAAATGAGTTTACTCCCTGGGTACTTTCTTTGTATACTTTTGACAATACGGGCCGAGTCCGGGATTTACGGGAAATCGCAGGTTTTCGTTTGCCGGCGATTAAACTTCTTTTATTCAGCGTCTCATCAAAAATGAAAACATTTTTGAAAACTACAAGTCTCATGCGTTTTAGTGGTGAAAAAATAATTTAAAAAATCGTTCGGGAAATGAGTTTACTCCCTGGGTACTTTCTTTGTATACTTTTGACAATACGGGCCGAGTCCGGGATTTACGGGAAATCGCAGGTTTTCGTTTGCCGGCGATTAAACTTCTTTTATTCAGCGTCTCATCAAAAATGAAAACATTTTTGAAAATTACAAGTCTCATGCGTTTTAGTGGTGAAAAGATAATTTAAAAAATCGTTTTGGAAATGAGTTTACTCACAGGGTACTTTCTTTGTATACATTCGAACATACGGGCCAAGCCCGGGATTTACGGGAAATCGCGTATTTTCGTTTGCTTGCGATTAAACCACTTTCATTAAGCGTCTCATCAAAAATGAAAACATTTCTGAAAACTACGAGTCTTATGCGTTTTAGTGGTGAAAAAATAATTTAAAAAATCGTTCGGGAAATGAGTTTACTCACAGGGTACTTTCTTTGTATACATTCGACTATACGGGCCAAGCCCGGGATTTACGGGAAATGGCGGGTTTTCGTTTGCCGGCGATTAAACTTCTTTTATTCAGCGTCTCATCAAAAATGAAAACATTTTTAAAAACTATAAGTCTCATGGGTTTTAGTGGTGAAATAATAATTTAAAAAATCGTTCGGGAAATGAGTTTACATCCCGGGTACTTTCTTTACTATACGGGCCGAGTCCGGGATTTACGGAAATCGCAGGTTTTCGTTTGCCGGCGATTAAACTTCTTTTATTCAGCGTCTCATCAAAAATGAAAACATTTTTAAAAACTACGAGTCTCATGCGTTTTAGTGGTGAAAAAATAATTCAAAAAATCGTTCGGGAAATGAGTTTACTCCCTGGGTACTTTCTTTGTATACATTCGACTATACGGGCCAAGCCCCGGATTTACGGGAAAACGCGGGATTTCGTTTGCCGGCGATTAAACCTCTTTCATTAAGCGTCTCATCAAAAATGAAAACATTTTTGAAAACTACAAGTCTCATGCGTTTTAGTGGTGAAAAAAGAATTTAAAAAATCGTTCGGGAAATGAGTTTACTCCCTGGGTACTTTCTTTGTATACTTTTGACTATACGGGCCGAGTCCGGGATTTACGGGAAATCGCGGATCTTCGTTTGCCGGCGATTAAACTTCTTTTATTCAGCGTGCCATCAAATATGAAAATATTTTTGAAAACTACAAGTCTCATGCGTTTAGTGGTAAAAAAATAATATAAAAAATCGTTCGGGAAATGAGTTTACTCCCTGGGTACTTTCTCTGTATACTTTTGACTATACGGGTCGAGTCCGGGGTTTACGGGAAATGGCGGGTTTTCGTTTGCCGGCGATTAAACTTCTTTTATTCAGCGTCTCATCAAAAATGAAAACATTTTTGAAAACTACAAGTCTCATGCGTTTTAGTGGTGAAAAGATAATTTAAAAAATCGTTTTGGAAATGAGTTTACTCACAGGGTACTTTCTTTGTAAACATTCGACTATACGGGCCAAGCCCGGGATTTACGGGAAATCGCGGGTTTTCATTTGCTGGCGATTAAACCACTTTCATTAAGCGTCTCATCAAAAATGAAAACATTTCTGAAGACTACAAGTCTCATGCGTTTTAGTGGTGAAAAAATATTTTAAAAAATCGTTCGGAAAATGAGGTTACTCCCTGGGTACTTTCTCTGTATACTTTTGACTATACGGGTCGAGTCACGGACTTACGTGAAATCGCGGGTTTTCGTTTGCCGGCGATTAAACTTCTTTTATTCAGCGTCTCATCAAAAATGAAAACATTTTTGAAAACTACAAGTCTCAAGCGTTTTAGTGGTGAAAAGATAATTTAAAAAATCGTTTTGGAAATGAGTTTACTTACAGGATACTTTCTTTGTTAACATTCGACTATACGGGCCAAGCCCGGGATTTACGGGAAATCGCGGGTTTTCGTTTGCTGGCGATTAAACCACTTTCATCAAGCGTCTCATCAAAAATGAAAACATTTCTGAAAACTACAAGTCTCATGCGTTTTAGTGGTGAAGAAATAATTTAAAAAATCGTTCGGGAAATGAGTTTACTCACAGGGTACTTTCTTTGTATACATTCGACTATACGGGCAAAGCCCGTGATTTACGGGAAATCGCGGGTTTTCGTTTGCCGGCGATTAAACTTCTTTTATTCAGCGTCTCATCAAAAATGAAAACATTTTTAAAAACTACAAGTCTCATGGGTTTTAGTGGTGAAATAATAATTTAAAAAATCGTTCGGGAAATGAGTTTACATCCCGGGTACTTTCTTTACTATACGGGCCGAGTCCGGGATTTACGGAAATCGCAGGTTTTCGTTTGCCGGCGATTAAACTTCTTTTATTCAGCGTCTCATCAAAAATGAAAACATTTTTGAAAACTACAAGTCTCATGCGTTTTAGTGGTGAAAAAATAATTTAAAAAATCGTTCGGGAAATGAGTTTACTCCCTGGGTACTTTCTTTGTATACTTTTGACAATACGGGCCGAGTCCGGGATTTACGGGAAATCGCAGGTTTTCGTTTGCCGGCGATTAAACTTCTTTTATTCAGCGTCTCATCAAAAATGAAAACATTTTTGAAAATTACAAGTCTCATGCGTTTTAGTGGTGAAAAGATAATTTAAAAAATCGTTTTGGAAATGAGTTTACTCACAGGGTACTTTCTTTGTATACATTCGACTATACGGGCCAAGCCCGGGATTTACGGGAAATCGCGTATTTTCGTTTGCTTGCGATTAAACCACTTTCATTAAGCGTCTCATCAAAAATGAAAACATTTCTGAAAACTACAAGTCTGATGCGTTTTAGTGGTGAAAAAATAATTTAAAAAATCGTTCGGGAAATGAGTTTACTCACAGGGTACTTTCTTTGTATACATTCGACTATACGGGCCAAGCCCGGGATTTACGGGAAATGGCGGGTTTTCTTTTGCCGGCGATTAAACTTCTTTTATTCAGCGTCTCATCAAAAATGAAAACATTTTTAAAAACTATAAGTCTCATGGGTTTTAGTGGTGAAATAATAATTTAAAAAATCGTTCGGGAAATGAGTTTACATCCCGGGTACTTTCTTTACTATACGGGCCGAGTCCGGGATTTACGGAAATCGCAGGTTTTCGTTTGCCGGCGATTAAACTTCTTTTATTCAGCGTCTCATCAAAAATGAAAACATTTTTAAAAACTACAAGTCTCATGCGTTTTAGTGGTGAAAAAATAATTCAAAAAATCGTTCGGGAAATGAGTTTACTCCCTGGGTACTTTCTTTGTATACATTCGACTATACGGGCCAAGCCCCGGATTTACGGGAAAACGCGGGATTTCGTTTGCCGGCGATTAAACCTCTTTCATTAAGCGTCTCATCAAAAATGAAAACATTTTTGAAAACTACAAGTCTCATGCGTTTTAGTGGTGAAAAAATAATTTATAAAATCGTTCGGGAAATGAGTTTACTCCCTGGGTACTTTCTTTGTATACTTTTGACTATACGGGCCGAGTCCGGGATTTACGGGAAATCGCGGATCTTCGTTTGCCGGCGATTAAACTTCTTTTATTCAGCGTCCCATCAAATATGAAAATATTTTTGAAAACTACAAGTCTCATGCGTTTAGTGGTAAAAAAATAATATAAAAAATCGTTCGGGAAATGAGTTTACTCCCTGGGTACTTTCTCTGTATACTTTTGACTATACGGGTCGAGTCTTGGATTTACGGGAAATGGCGGGTTTTCGTTTGCCGGCGATTAAACTTCTTTTATTCAGCGTCTCATCAAAAATGAAAACATTTTTGAAAACTACAAGTCTCATGCGTTTTAGTGGTGAAAAGATAATTTAAAAAATCGTTTTGGAAATGAGTTTACTCACAGGGTACTTTCTTTGTAAACATTCGACTATACGGGCCAAGCCCGGGATTTACGGGAAATCGCAGGTTTTCGTTTGCCGGCGATTAAACTTCTTTTATTCAGCGTCTCATCAAAAATGAAAACATTTTTAAAAACTACAAGTCTCATGGGTTTTAGTGGTGAAATAATAATTTAAAAAATCGTTCGGGAAATGAGTTTACATCCCGGGTACTTTCTTTACTATACGGGCCGAGTCCGGGATTTACGGAAATCGCAGGTTTTCGTTTGCCGGCGATTAAACTTCTTTTATTCAGCGTCTCATCAAAAATGAAAACATTTTTGAAAACTACAAGTCTCATGCGTTTTAGTGGTGAAAAAATAATTTAAAAAATCGTTCGGGAAATGAGTTTACTCCCTGGGTACTTTCTTTGTATACTTTTGACAATACGGGCCGAGTCCGGGATTTACGGGAAATCGCAGGTTTTCGTTTGCCGGCGATTAAACTTCTTTTATTCAGCGTCTCATCAAAAATGAAAACATTTTTGAAAATTACAAGTCTCATGCGTTTTAGTGGTGAAAAGATAATTTAAAAAATCGTTTTGGAAATGAGTTTACTCACAGGGTACTTTCTTTGTATACATTCGACTATACGGGCCAAGCCCGGGATTTACGGGAAATCGCGTATTTTCGTTTGCTTGCGATTAAACCACTTTCATTAAACGTCTCATCAAAAATGAAAACATTTCTGAAAACTACAAGTCTGATGCGTTTTAGTGGTGAAAAAATAATTTAAAAAATCGTTCGGGAAATGAGTTTACTCACAGGGTACTTTCTTTGTATACATTCGACTATACGGGCCAAGCCCGGGATTTACGGGAAATGGCGGGTTTTCTTTTGCCGGCGATTAAACTTCTTTTATTCAGCGTCTCATCAAAAATGAAAACATTTTTAAAAACTATAAGTCTCATGGGTTTTAGTGGTGAAATAATAATTTAAAAAATCGTTCGGGAAATGAGTTTACATCCCGGGTACTTTCTTTACTATACGGGCCGAGTCCGGGATTTACGGAAATCGCAGGTTTTCGTTTGCCGGCGATTAAACTTCTTTTATTCAGCGTCTCATCAAAAATGAAAACATTTTTAAAAACTACAAGTCTCATGCGTTTTAGTGGTGAAAAAATAATTCAAAAAATCGTTCGGGAAATGAGTTTACTCCCTGGGTACTTTCTTTGTATACATTCGACTATACGGGCCAAGCCCCGGATTTACGGGAAAACGCGGGATTTCGTTTGCCGGCGATTAAACCTCTTTCATTAAGCGTCTCATCAAAAATGAAAACATTTTTGAAAACTACAAGTCTCATGCGTTTTAGTGGTGAAAAAATAATTTAAAAAATCGTTCGGGAAATGAGTTTACTCCCTGGGTACTTTCTTTGTATACTTTTGACTATACGGGCCGAGTCCGGGATTTACGGGAAATCGCGGATCTTCGTTTGCCGGCGATTAAACTTCTTTTATTCAGCGTCCCATCAAATATGAAAATATTTTTGAAAACTACAAGTCTCATGCGTTTAGTGGTAAAAAAATAATATAAAAAATCGTTCGGGAAATGAGTTTACTCCCTGGGTACTTTCTCTGTATACTTTTGACTATACGGGTCGAGTCTTGGATTTACGGGAAATGGCGGGTTTTCGTTTGCCGGCGATTAAACTTCTTTTATTCAGCGTCTCATCAAAAATGAAAACATTTTTGAAAACTACAAGTCTCATGCGTTTTAGTGGTGAAAAGATAATTTAAAAAATCGTTTTGGAAATGAGTTTACTCACAGGGTACTTTCTTTGTAAACATTCGACTATACGGGCCAAGCCCGGGATTTACGGGAAATCGCGGGTTTTCATTTGCTGGCGATTAAACCACTTTCATTAAGCGTCTCATCAAAAATGAAAACATTTCTGAAGACTACAAGTCTCATGCGTTTTAGTGGTGAAAAAATATTTTAAAAAATCGTTCGGAAAATGAGGTTACTCCCTGGGTACTTTCTCTGTATACTTTTGACTATACGGGTCGAGTCACGCACTTACGTGAAATCGCGGGTTTTCGTTTGCCGGCGATTAAACTTCTTTTATTCAGCGTCTCATCAAAAATGAAAACATTTTTGAAAACTACAAGTCTCATGCGTTTTAGTGGTGAAAAGATATTTTAAAAAATCGTTTTGGAAATGAGTTTACTTACAGGATACTTTCTTTGTCAACATTCGACTATACGGGCCAAGCCCGGGATTTACGGGAAATCGCGGGTTTTCGTTTGCTGGCGATTAAACCACTTTCATCAAGCGTCTCATCAAAAATGAAAACATTTCTGAAAACTACAAGTCTCATGCGTTTTAGTGGTGAAAAAATAATTTAAAAAATCGTTCGGGAAATGAGTTTACTCACAGGGTACTTTCTTTGTATACATTCGACTATACGGGCAAAGACCGTGATTTACGGGAAATCGCGGGTTTTCGTTTGCCGGCGATTAAACTTCTTTTATTCAGCGTCTCATCAAAAATGAAAACATTTTTGAAAACTACCAGTCTCATGCGTTTTAGTGGTGAAAAGATAATTTAAAAAATCGTTTTGGAAATGAGTTTACTCACAGGGTACTTTCTTTGTATACATTCGACTATACGGGCCAAGCCCGGGATTTACGGGAAATGGAGGGTTTTCGTTTGCCGGCGATTAAACTTCTTTTATTCAGCGTCTCATCAAAAATGAAAACATTTTTAAAAACTATAAGTCTCATGGGTTTTAGTGGTGAAATAGTAATTTAAAAAATCGTTCGGGAAATGAGTTTACATCCCGGGTACTTTCTTTACTATACGGGCCGAGTCCGGGATTTACGGAAATCGCAGGTTTAGGTTTGCCGGCGATTAAACTTCTTTTATTCAGCGTCTCATCAAAAATGAAAACATTTTTAAAAACTACAAGTCTCATGCGTTTTAGTTGTGAAAAAATAATTTAAAAAATCGTTCGGGAAATGAGTTTACTCCCTGGGTACTTTCTTTGTATACTTTTGACAATACGGGTTGAGTCCGGGATTTACGGGAAATCGCAGGTTTTCGTTTGCCGGCGATTAAACTTCTTTTATTCAGCGTCTCATCAAAAATGAAAACATTTTTAAAAACTACAAGTCTCATGCGTTTTAGTGGTGAAAAAAAAAAATTAAAAAATCGTTCGGGAAATGAGTTTACTCCCTAGGTACTTTCTTTGTATACATTCGACTATACGGGCCAAGCCCGGGATTTACGGGAAATCGCGGGATTTCGTTTGCCGGCGATTAAACCTCTTTCATTAAGCGTCTCATCAAATATGAAAACATTTTTGAAAACTACAAGTCTCATGCGTTTTAGTGGTGAAAAAATAATTTAAAAAATCGTTCGGAAAATGAGTTTACTCCCTGGGTACTTTCTTTGTATACTTTGGACTATACGGGCCGAGTCCGGGATTTACGGGAATTCGCGGATTTTCGTTTGAGTGCGAATAAACTTCTTTTATTCAGCGTCTCATCAAAAATGAAAACATTTTTGAAAACTACAAGTCTCATGCGTTGTAGTGGTGAAAAAAGAATTTAAAAAATCGTTCGGAAAATGAGTTTACTCCCTGGGTAATTTCTTTGTATACTTTTGACTATGCGGGCCGAGTCCGGGGTTTACGGGAAATGGCGGGTTTCCGTTTGCCGGCGATTAAACTTCTTTTATTCAGCGTCTCATCAAAAATGAAAACATTTTTAAAAACTATAAGTCTCATGGGTTTTAGTGGTGAAATAATAATTTAAAAAATCGTTCGGGAAATGAGTTTACATCCCGGGTACTTTCTTTACTATACGGGCCGAGTCCGGGATTTACGGAAATCGCAGGTTTTCGTTTGCCGGCGATTAAACTTCTTTTATTCAGCGTCTCATCAAAAATGAAAACATTTTTGAAAACTACAAGTCTCATGCGTTTTAGTGGTGAAAAGATAATTTAAAAAATCGTTTTGGAAATGAGTTTTCTCACAGGGTACTTTCTTTGTAAACATTCGACTATACGGGCCAAGCCCGGGATTTACGGGAAATCGCGGTTTTCATTTGCTGGCGATTAAACCACTTTCATTAAGCGTCTCATCAAAAATGAAAACATTTCTGAAGACTACAAGTCTCATGCGTTTTAGTGGTGAAAAAATAATTTAAAAAATCGTTCGGAAAATGAGGTTACTCCCTGGGTACTTTCTCTGTATACTTTTGACTATACGGGTCGAGTCACGGACTTACGTGAAATCGCGGGTTTTCGTTTGCCGGCGATTAAACTTCTTTTATTCAGCGTCTTATCAAAAATGAAAACATTTTTGAAAACTACAAGTCTCATGCGTTTTAGTGGTGAAAAGATAATTTAAAAAATCGTTTTGGAAATGAGTTTACTTACAGGATACTTTCTTTGTTAACATTCGACTATACGGGCCAAGCCCGGGATTTACGGGAAATCGCGGGTTTTCGTTTGCTGGCGATTAAACCACTTTCATCAAGCGTCTCATCAAAAATGAAAACATTTCTGAAAACTACAAGTCTCATGCGTTTTAGTGGTGAAAAAATAATTTAAAAAATCGTTCGGGAAATGAGTTTACTCACAGGGTACTTTCTTTGTATACATTCGACTATACGGGCAAAGCCCGTGATTTACGGGAAATCGCGGGTTTTCGTTTGCCGGCGATTAAACTTCTTTTATTCAGCGTCTCATCAAAAATGAAAACATTTTTGAAAACTGCCAGTCTCATGCGTTTTAGTGGTGAAAAGATAATTTAAAAAATCGTTTTGGAAATGAGTTTACTCACAGGGTACTTTCTATGTATACATTCGACTATACGGTCCAAGCCCGGGATTTACGGGAAATCGCGTGTTTTCGCTTGCTTGCGATTAAACCACTTTCATTAAGCGTCTCATCAAAAATGAAAACATTTCTGAAAACTACAAGTCTTATGCGTTTTAGTGGTGAAAAAATAATTTAAAAAATCGTTCGGGAAATGAGTTTACTCACAGGGTACTTTCTTTGTATACATTCGACTATACGGGCCAAGCCCGGGATTTAAGGGAAATCGAGGGTTTTCGTTTGCCGGCGATTAAACTTCTTTTATTCAGCGTCTCATCAAAAATGAAAACATTTTTAAAAACTATAAGTCTCATGGGTTTTAGTGGTGAAATAGTAATTTAAAAAATCGTTCGGGAAATGAGTTTACATCCCGGGTACTTTCTTTACAATACGGGCCGAGTCCGGGATTTACGGGAAATCGCAGGTTTTCGTTTGCCGGCGATTAAACTTCTTTTATTCAGCGTCTCATCAAAAATGAAAACATTTTTAAAAACTACAAGTCTCATGCGTTTTAGTGGTGAAAAAAAAAATTAAAAAATCGTTCGAGAAATGAGTTTACTCCCTAGGTACTTTCTTTGTATACATTCGACTATACGGGCCAAGCCCGGGATTTACGGGAAATCGCGGGATTTCGTTTGCCGGCGATTAAACCTCTTTCATTAAGCGTCTCATCAAATATGAAAACATTTTTGGAAACTACAAGTCTCATGCGTTTTAGTGGTGAAAAAATACTTTAAAAAATCGTTCGGAAAATGAGTTTACTCCCTGGGTACTTTCTTTGTATACTTTGGACTATTCGGGCCGAGTCCGGGATTTACGGGAAATCGCGGATTTTCGTTTGAGTGCGAATAAACTTCTTTTATTCAGCGTCTCATCAAAAATGAAAACATTTTTGAAAACTACAAGTCTCATGCGTTGTAGTGGTGAAAAAAGAATTTTAAAAATCGTTCGGAAAATGAGTTTACTCCCTGGGTAATTTCTTTGTATACTTTTGACTATACGGGCCGAGTCCGGGGTTTACGGGAAATGGCGGGTTTCCGTTTGCCGGCGATTAAACTTCTTTTATTCAGCGTCTCATCAAAAATGAAAACATTTTTAAAAACTATAAGTCTCATGGGTTTTAGTGGTGAAATAATAATTTAAAAAATCGTTCGGTAAATGAGTTTACATCCCGGGTACTTTCTTTACTATACGGGCCGAGTCCGGGATTTACGGAAATCGCAGGTTTTCGTTTGCCGGCGATTAAACTTCTTTTATTCAGCGTCTCATCAAAAATGAAAACATTTTTAAAAACTACAAGTCTCATGCGTTTTAGTGGTGAAAAAAAAAATTAAAAAATCGTTCGAGAAATGAGTTTACTCCCTAGGTACTTTCTTTGTATACATTCGACTATACGGGCCAAGCCCGGGATTTACGGGAAATCGCGGGATTTCGTTTGCCGGCGATTAAACCTCTTTCATTAAGCGTCTCATCAAATATGAAAACATTTTTGGAAACTACAAGTCTCATGCGTTTTAGTGGTGAAAAAAGAATTTAAAAAATCGTTCGGAAAATGAGTTTACTCCCTGGGTAATTTCTTTGTATACTTTTGACTATACGGGCCGAGTCCGGGGTTTACGGGAAATGGCGGGTTTCCGTTTGCCGGCGATTAAACTTCTTTTATTCAGCGTCTCATCAAAAGTGAAAACATTTTTAAAAACTATAAGTCTCATGGGTTTTAGTGGTGAAATAATAATTTAAAAAATCGTTCGGGAAATGAGTTTACATCCCGGGTACTTTCTTTACTATACGGGCCGAGTCCGGGATTTACGGAAATCGCAGGTTTTCGTTTGCCGGCGATTAAACTTCTTTTATTCAGCGTCTCATCAAAAATGAAAATATTTTTAAAAACTACAAGTCTCATGCGTTTTAGTGGTGAAAAACAAAATTAAAAAATCGTTCGGGAAATGAGTTTACTCCCTAGGTACTTTCTTTGTATACATTCGACTATACGGGCCAACCCGGGATTTACGGGAAATCGCGTGATTTCGTTTGCCGGCGATTAAACCTCTTTCATTAAGCGTCTCATCAAATATGAAAACATTTTTAAAAAATAACAAGTCTCATGCGTTTTAGTGGTGAAAAAACAATTTAAAAAATCGTTCAGAAAATGAGTTTACTCCCTGGGTACTTTCTTTGTATACTTTGGACTATACGGGCCGAGTCCGGGGTTTACGGGAAATGGCGGGTTTTTGTTTGCCGGCGATTAAACTTCTTTTATTCAGCGTCTCATCAAAAATGAAAACATTTTTGAAAACTACAAGTCTCATGCGTTGTAGTGGTGAAAAAATAATTTAAAAAATCGTTCGGAAAATGAGTTTACTCCCTGGGTACTTTCTTTGTATACTTTTGACTATACGGGCCGAGTCCGGGGTTTACGGGAAATGGCGGGTTTTTGTTTGCCGGCGATTAAACTTCTTTTATTCAGCGTCTCATCAAAAATGAAAACATTTTTAAAAACTACAAGTCTCATGCGTTGTAGTTGTGAAAAAATAATTTAAAAAATCGTTCGGGAAATGAGTTTACTCCCTGGGTACTTTCTTTGTATACTTTTGACTATACGGCCAAGCCCGGGATTTACGGTAAATCGCAGATTTTCGTTTGAGTGCGAATAAACTTCTTTTATTCAGCGTCTCATCAAAAATGAAGACATTTTTGAAAACTACAAGTCTCATGCGTTGTAGTGGTGAAAAAATAATTTAAAAAATCGTTCGGAAAATGAGTTTATTCCCTGGGTACTTTCTTTGTATACTTTTGACTATAAGGGCCGAGTCCGGGGTTTACGGGAAATGGCGGGTTTTCGTTTGCCGGCGATTAAACTTCTTTTATTCAGCGTCTCATCAAAAATGAAAACATTTTTAAAAACTATAAGTCTCATGGGTTTTAGTGGTGAAATAATAATTTAAAAAATCGTTCGGGAAATGAGTTTACATCCCGGGTACTTTCTTTGCTATACGGGCCGAGTCCGGGATTTACGGGAAATCGCAGGTTTTTGTTTGCCGGCGATTAAACTTCTTTTATTCAGCGTCTCATCAAAAATGAAAACATTTTTGAAAACTACAAGTCTCATGCGTTTTAGTGGTGAAAAAATATTTTAAAAAATCGTTCAGGAAATGAGTTTACATCCCGGGTACTTCCTTTACTATACGGGCCGAGTCCGGGATTTACGGGAAATCGCGGGTTTTCGTTTGCTGGCGATTAAACCACTTTCATTAAGCGTCTCATCAAAAATGAAAACATTTTTAAAAACTACAAGTCTCGTGCGTTGCAGTTGTGAAAAGTTAATTTAAAAAATCGTTTTGGAAATGAGTTTACTTACAGGGTACTTTCTTTGTAAACGTTCGACTATACGGGCGAAGCCCGGGATTTACGGGAAATCGCGGGTTTTCGTTTGCTGGCGATTAAACCACTTTCATTAAGCGTCTCATCAAAAATGAAAACATTTTTGAAAACTACAAGTCTCATGCGTTGTAGTGGTGAAAAAATAATTTAAAAAATCGTTCGGAAAATGAGTTTACTTCCTGGGTACTCTCTTTGTATACTTTTGACTGTACGGGCCGAGTCCGGGGTTTACGGGAAATGGCGGGTTTTCGTTTGCCGGCGATTAAACTTCTTTTATTCAGCGTCTCATCAAAAATGAAAACATTTTTAAAAACTACAAGTCTCATGCGTTGTATTTGTGAAAAAATAATTTAAAAAATCGTTCGGAAAATGAGTTTACTCCCTGGGTAATTTCTTTGTATACTTTTGACTATACGGGCCGAGTCATGGGTTTACGGGAAATGGCGGGTTTTCTTTTGCCGGCGATTTAACTTCTTTTCTTCACCGTCTCATCAAAAATGAAAACATTTTTAAAAACTATAAGTCTCATGGGTTTTAGTGGTGAAAAAATAATTTAAAAAATCATTCGAAAAATAAGTTTACTCCCTGGGTACTCTCTTTGTATACTTTTGACTGTACGGGCCGAGTCCGGGGTTTACGGGAAATGGCGGGTTTTCGTTTGCCGGCGATTAAACTTCTTTTATTCAGCGTCTCATCAAAAATGAAAACATTTTTAAAAACTACAAGTCTCATGCGTTGTATTTGTGAAAAAATAATTTAAAAAATCGTTCGGAAAATGAGTTTACTCCCTGGGTAATTTCTTTGTATACTTTTGACTATACGGGCCGAGTCATGGGTTTACGGGAAATGGCGGGTTTTCTTTTGCCGGCGATTTAACTTCTTTTCTTCAGCGTCTCATCAAAAATGAAAACATTTTTAAAAACTATAAGTCTCATGGGTTTTAGTGGTGAAAAAATAATTTAAAAAATCGTTCGGGAAATGAGTTTACTCCCTGGGTACTTTCTTTGTATACTTTTGACTGTACGGGCCGAGTCATGGGTTTACGGGAAATGGCGGGTTTTCGTTTGCCGGCGATTTAACTTCTTTTCTTCAGCGTCTCATCAAAAATGAAAACAATTTTAAAAACTATAAGTCTCATGGGTTTTAGTGGTACAATAATAATTTAAAAAATCGTTCGGGAAATGAGTTTACATCCCGGGTACTTTCTTTACTATACAGGCCGAGTCCGGGATTTACGGGAAATCGCAGGTTTTCGTTTGCCGGCGATTAAACTTCTTTTATTCAGCGTCTCATCAAAAATGAAAACATTTTTGAAAACTACAAGTCTCATGCGTTTTAGTGGTAAAAAAATAATTTAAAAAATCGTTCGGGAAATGAGTTTACTCACAGGGTACTTTCTTTGTATACATTCGACTATACGGGCAAAGCCCGTGATTTACGGGAAATCACGGGTTTTCGTTTGCCGGCGATTAAACTTCTTTTATTCAGCCTCTCATCAAAAATGAAAACATTTTTGAAAACTACAAGTCTCATGCGTTTTAGTGGTGAAAAGATAATTTAAAAAATCGTTTTGGAAATGAGTTTACTCCCTGGGTAATTTCTTTGTATACTTTTGACTATACGGGCCGAGTCATGGGTTTACGGGAAATGGCGGGTTTTCGTTTCCCGGCGATTTAACTTCTTTTTTTCAGCGTCTCATCAAAAAAGAAAACATTTTTAAAAACTACAAGTCTCATGCGTTGTAGTGGTGAAAAAATAATTTAAAAAATCATTCGAAAAATAAGTTTACTCCCTGGGTAATTTCTTTGTATACTTTTGACTATACGGGCCGAGTCCGGGGTTTACGGGAAATGGCGGGTTTTCGTTTGCCGGAGATTAAACTTCTTTTATTCAGCGTCTCATCAAAAATGAAAACATTTTTAAAAACTATAAGTCTCATGGGTTTTAGTGGTGAAATAATAATTTAAAAAATCGTTCGGGAAATGAGTTTACATCCCGGGTACTTTCTTTACTATACGGGCCGAGTCCAGGATTTACGGAAATCGCAGGTTTTCGTTTGCCGGCGATAAAACTTCTTTTATTCAGCGTCTCATCAAAAATGAAAACATTTTTGAAAACTACAAGTCTCATGCGTTTTAGTGGTGAAAAAATAATTTAAAAAATCGTTCGGGAAATGAGTTTACTCCCTGGGTACTTTCTTTGTACACTTTTGACAATACGGGCCGAGTCCGGGATTTACGGGAAATCGCGGGTTTTCGTTTGCCGGCGATTAAACTTCTTTTATTCAGCGTCTCATCAAAAATGAAAACATTTTTAAAAACTACAAGTCTCATGCGTTTTAGTGGTGAAAAAATAATTTAAAAAATCGTTCGGAAAATGAGTTTACTCCCTGGGTAATTTCTTTTTATACTTTTGACTATACGGGCCGAGTCAGGGGTTTACGGGAAATGGCGGGTTTTCGTTTGCCGGCGATTAAACTTCTTTTATTCAGCGTCTCATCAAAAATGAAAACATTTTTAAAAACTACAAGTCTCATGCGTTGTAGTGGTGAAAAAATAATTTAAAAAATCGTTCGGAAAATGAGTTTACTCCCTGGGTAATTTCTTAGTATACTTTTGACTATACGGGCCGAGTCAGGGGTTTCCGGGAAATGGCGGGTTTTCGTTTGCCGGCGATTTAACTTCTTTTTTTCAGCGTCTCATCAAAAATGAAATCATTTTTAAAAACTATAAGTCTCATGGGTTTTAGTGGTGAAATAATAATTTAAAAAATCGTTCGGAAAATGAGTTTACTCCCTGGGTAATTTCTTTGTATACTTTTGACTATACGGGCCGAGTCATGGGTTTACGGGAAATGGCGGGTTTTCGTTTGCCGGCGATTTAACTTCTTTTCTTCAGCGTCTCATCAAAAATGAAAACATTTTTAAAAACTATAAGTCTCATGGGTTTTAGTGGTGAAAAAATAATTTAAAAAATCGTTCGGGAAATGAGTTTACTCCCTGGGTACTTTCTTTGTATACTTTTGACTGTACGGGCCGAGTCATGGGTTTACGGGAAATGGCGGGTTTTCGTTTGCCGGCGATTTAACTTCTTTTCTTCAGCGTCTCATCAAAAATGAAAACATTTTTAAAAACTATAAGTCTCATGGGTTTTAGTGGTACAATAATAATTTAAAAAATCGTTCGGGAAATGAGTTTACATCCCGGGTACTTTCTTTACTATACAGGCCGAGTCCGGGATTTACGGGAAATCGCAGGTTTTCGTTTGCCGGCGATTAAACTTCTTTTATTCAGCGTCTCATCAAAAATGAAAACATTTTTGAAAACTACAAGTCTCATGCGTTTTAGTGGTAAAAAAATAATTTAAAAAATCGTTCGGGAAATGAGTTTACTCACAGGGTACTTTCTTTGTATACATTCGACTATACGGGCAAAGCCCGTGATTTACGGGAAATCGCGGGTTTTCGTTTGCCGGCGATTAAACTTCTTTTATTCAGCGTCTCATCAAAAATGAAAACATTTTTGAAAACTACAAGTCTCATGCGTTTTAGTGGTGAAAAGATAATTTAAAAAATCGTTTTGGAAATGAGTTTACTCCCTGGGTAATTTCTTTGTATACTTTTGACTATACGGGCCGAGTCATGGGTTTACGGGAAATGGCGGGTTTTCGTTTCCCGGCGATTTAACTTCTTTTTTTCAGCGTCTCATCAAAAAAGAAAACATTTTTAAAAACTACAAGTCTCATGCGTTGTAGTGGTGAAAAAATAATTTAAAAAATCTTTCGAAAAATAAGTTTACTCCCTGGGTAATTTCTTTGTATACTTTTGACTATACGGGCCGAGTCCGGGGTTTACGGGAAATGGCGGGTTTTCGTTTGCCGGCGATTAAACTTCTTTTATTCAGCGTCTCATCAAAAATGAAAACATTTTTAAAAACTATAAGTCTCATGGGTTTTAGTGGTGAAATAATAATTTAAAAAATCGTTCGGGAAATGAGTTTACATCCCGGGTACTTTCTTTACTATACGGGCCAAGTCCAGGATTTACGGAAATCGCAGGTTTTCGTTTGCCGGCGATAAAACTTCTTTTATTCAGCGTCTCATCAAAAATGAAAACATTTTTGAAAACTACAAGTCTCATGCGTTTTAGTGGTGAAAAAATAATTTAAAAAATCGTTCGGGAAATGAGTTTACTCCCTGGGTACTTTCTTTGTACACTTTTGACAATACGGGCCGAGTCCGGGATTTACGGGAAATCGCGGGTTTTCGTTTGCCGGCGATTAAACTTCTTTTATTCAGCGTCTCATCAAAAATGAAAACATTTTTAAAAACTACAAGTCTCATGCGTTTTAGTGGTGAAAAAATAATTTAAAAAATCGTTCGGAAAATGAGTTTACTCCCTGGGTAATTTCTTTTTATACTTTTGACTATACGGGCCGAGTCAGGGGTTTACGGGAAATGGCGGGTTTTCGTTTGCCGGCGTTTAAACTTCTTTTATTCAGCGTCTCATCAAAAATGAAAACATTTTTAAAAACTACAAGTCTCATGGGCTTTAGTGGTGAAATAATAATTTAAAAAATCGTTCGGGAAATGAGTTTACACCCTGGGTACTTTCTTTGTATACTTTTGACTATACGGGCCGAGTCCGGGATTTACGAGAAATCGCAGGTTTTCGTTTGCCGGCGATTAAACTTCTTTTATTCAGCGTCTCATCAAAAATGAAAACATTTTTAAAAACTACAAGTCTCATGCGTTGTAGTGGTGAAAAAATAATTTAAAAAATCGTTCGGAAAATGAGTTTACTCCCTGGGTAATTTCTTAGTATACTTTTGACTATACGGGCCGAGTCAGGGGTTTCCGGGAAATGGCGGGTTTTCGTTTGCCGGCGATTTAACATCTTTTTTTCAGCGTCTCATCAAAAATGAAATCATTTTTAAAAACTATAAGTCTCATGGGTTTTAGTGGTGAAATAATAATTTAAAAAATCGTTCGGGAAATGAGTTTACATCCCGGGTACTTTCTTTACTATACGGGCCGAGTCCGGGATTTACGGGAAATCGCAGGTTTTCGTTTGTCGGCGATTAAACTTCTTTTATTCAGCGTCTCATCAAAAATGAAAACATTTTTGAAAACTACAAGTCTCATGCGTTTTAGTGGTGAAAAAATAATTTAAAAAATCGTTCAGGAAATGAGTTTACTCACAGGGTACTTTCTTTGTATACTTTTGACTATACGGGCCGAGTCCAGGATTTACGGGAAATCGCGGATCTTCGTTTGCCGGCGATTAAACTTCTTTTATTCAGAGTCCCATCAAATATGAAAATATTTTTGAAAACTACAAGTCTCATGCGTTTAGTGGTAAAAAAATAATATAAAAAATCGTTTGGGAAATGAGTTTACTCCCTGGGTACTTTCTCTGTATACTTTTGACTATACGGGTCGAGTCCGGAGTTTACCGGAAATGGCGGGTTTTCGTTTCCCGGCGATTAAACTTCTTTTATTCAGCGTCTCATCAAAAATGAAAACATTTTTAAAAACTACAAGTCTCATGGGCTTTAGTGGTGAAATAATAATTTAAAAAATCGTTTGGGAAATGAGTTTACTCCCAGGGTACTTTCTTTGTATACTTTTGACTATGCGGGCCGAGTCCGGGGTTTACGGAAAATGGCGGGTTTTCGTTTGCCGGCGATTAAACTTCTTTTATACAGCGTCTCATTAAAAATGAATACATTTTTGAAAACTACAAGTCTCATGCGTTTTAGTGGTGAAAAAATAATTTAAAAAATCGTTCGGGAAATGAGTTTACTCCCTGGGTACTTTCTTTGTATACTTTTGATTAAACAGGCCGAGTCCAGGGTTTACGGGAAATGGCGGGTTTTCGTTTGCCGGCGATTAAACTCTTTTATTCACCGTCTCATCAAAAATGAAAACATTTTTAAAAACTACAAGTCTCATGGGCTTTAGTGGTGAAATAATAATTTAAAAAATCGTTCGGGAAATGAGTTTACCCCCTGGGTACTTTCTTTGTATACTTTTGACTATACGGGCCGAGTCCGGGATTTACGGGAAATGGCGGATTTTCGTTTGCCGGCGATTAAACTTCTTTTATACAGCGTCTCATCAAAAATGAAAACATTTTTGAAAACTACAAGTCTCATGCGTTTTAGTGGTGAAAGAATAATTTAAAAAATCGTTCGGGAAATGAGTTTACTCTCTGGGTACTTTCTTTGTATACATTCGACTATACGGGCCAAGCCCGGGATTTACGGGAAATCGCAGGTTTTCGTTTGCAGGCGATTAAACTTCTTTTTTTCAGCGTCTCATCAAAAATGAAAACATTTTTGAAAACTACAAGTCTCATGGGCTTTAGTGGTGAAATAATAATTTAAAAAAACGCTTGGGAAATTAGTTTACTCCCTGGGTACTTTCTTTGTATACATTCGACTATACGGGCCAAGCCCGGGATTTACGGGAAATCGCGGGTTTTCGTTTGCCGGTGATTAAACCTCTTTTATTCAGCGTCTCATCAAAAATGAAAACATTTTTAAAAACTACAAGTCTCATGCGTTTAGTGGTAAAAAAATAATATAAAAAATCGTTCGGGAAATGAGTTTACTCCCTGGGTACTTTCTCTGTATACTTTTGACTATACGGGTCGAGTCCGGGGTTTACGGGAAATGGCGGGTTTTCGTTTCCCGGCGATTAAACTTCTTTTATTCAGCGTCTCATCAAAAATGAAAACATTTTTGAAAACTACAAGTCTCATGCGTTTTAGTGGTGAAAAGATAATTTAAAAAATCGTTTAGAAAATGAGTTTACTCACAGGGTACTTTCTTTGTAAACATTCGACTATACGGGCCAAGCCCGGGATTTACGGGAAATCGCGGGTTTTCGTTTGCTGGCGATTAAACCACTTTCATTAAGCGTCTCATCAAAAATGAAAACATTTTTAAAAACTACAAGTCTCATGGGCTTTAGTGGTGAAATAATAATTTAAAAAATCGTTTGGGAAATGAGTTTACTCCCAGGGTACTTTCCTTGTATACTTTTGACTATGCGGGCCGAGTCCGGGGTTTACGGAAAATGGCGGGTTTTCGTTTGCCGGCGATTAAACTTCTTTTATACAGCGTCTCATCAAAAATGAATACATTTTTGAAAACTACAAGTCTCATGCGTTTTAGTGGTGAAAAAATAATTTAAAAAATCGTTCAGGAAATGAGTTTACTCCCTGGGTACTTTCTTTGTATACTTTTGATTAAACAGGCCGAGTCCAGGGTTTACGGGAAATGGCGGGTTTTCGTTTGCCGGCGATTAAACTCTTTTGTTCAGCGTCTCATCAAAAATGAAAACATTTTTAAAAACTACAAGTCTCATGGGCTTTAGTGGTGAAATAATAATTTAAAAAATCGTTCGGGAAATGAGTTTACCCCCTGGGTACTTTCTTAGTATACTTTTGACTATGCGGCCGAGTCCGGGGTTTACGGAAAATGGCGGGTTTTCGTTTGCCGGCGATTAAACTTCTTTTATACAGCGTCTCATCAAAAATGAATACATTTTTGAAAACTACAAGTCTCATGCGTTTTAGTGGTGAAAAAATAATTTAAAAAATCGTTCGGGAAATGAGTTTACTCCCTGGGTACTTTCTTTGTATACTTTTGATTAAACAGGCCGAGTCCAGGGTTTACGGGAAATGGCGGGTTTTCGTTTGCCGGCGATTAAACTCTTTTATTCAGCGTCTCATCAAAAATGAAAACATTTTTAAAAACTACAAGTCTCATGGGCTTTAGTGGTGAAATAATAATTTAAAAAATCGTTCGGGAAATGAGTTTACCCCCTGGGTACTTTCTTTGTAGACTTTTGACTATACGGGCCGAGTCCGGGATTTACGGAAAATCGCAGGTTTTCGTTTGCCGGCGATTAAACTTCTTTCATTCAGCGTCTCATCAAAAATGAAAACATTTTTGAAAATACAAGTCTCATGCGTTTTAGTGGTGAAAAAATAATTTAAAAAATCGTTCGGGAAATGAGTTTCTCCCTGGGTACTTTCCTTGTATACTTTTGACTATGCGGGTCGAGTCCGGGGTTTACGGGAAATGGCGGATTTTCGTTTGCCGGCGATTAAACTTCTTTTATACAGCGTCTCATCAAAAATGAAAACATTTTTGAAAACTACAAGTCTCATGCGTTTTAGTGGTGAAAGAATAATTTAAAAAATCGTTCGGGAAATGAGTTTACTCCCTGGGTACTTTCTTTGTATACTTTTGATTAAACAGGCCGAGTCCAGGGTTTACGGGAAATGGCGGGTTTTCGTTTGCCGGCGATTAAACTTCTTTTATTCAGCGTCTCATCAAAAATGAAAACATTTTTAAAAACTACAAGTCTCATGGGCTTTAGTGGTGAAATAATAATTTAAAAAATCGTTCGGGAAATGAGTTTACCCCCTGGGTACTTTCTTTGTATACTGTTGACTATACGGGCCGAGTCCGGGATTTACGGGAAATCGCAGGTTTTCGTTTGCCGGCGATTAAACTTCTTTCATTCAGCGTCTCATCAAAAATGAAAACATTTTTAAAAACTACAAGTCTCATGCGTTTTAGTGGTGAAAATATAATTTAAAAAATCGTTCGGGAAATGAGTTTACTCCCTGGGTACTTTCTTTGTATACTTTTGACTATACGGGCCGAGTCCGGGATTTACGGGAAGTCGCGGGTTTTCGTTTGCCGGCGATAAAAATTATTTTATTCAGCGTCTCATCTAAAATGAAAACATTTTTAAAAACTACAAGTCTCATGCGTTGTAATGGTGAAAAAATAATTTAAAAAATCGTTCGGAAAATGAGTTTACTCCCTGGGTAATTTTTTTGTATACTTTTGACTATACGGGCCGAGTCAGGGGTTTACGGGAAATGGCGGGTTTTTGTTTGCCGGCGATTTAACTTCTTTTTTTCAGCGTCTCATCAAAAATGAAAACATTTTTTAAAACTATAAGTCTCATGGGTTTTAGTGGTGAAAAAATAATTTAAAAAATCGTTCGGGAAATGAGTTTACTCCCTGGGTACTTTCTTTGTATACTTTTGACTATACGGGCGAAGCCGAGATTAACGGGAAATCGCGGGTTTTCGTTTGCCGGTGATTAAACTTCCTTTAATAAGCGTTTCATCAAAAATGAAAACATTTTTAAAAACTACAAGTCTTATGCGTTTTAGTGGTGAAAAAATAATTTAAAAAATCGTTCAGGAAATGAGTTTACTCACAGGGTACTTTCTTTGTATACTTTTGACTATACGGGCCGAGTCCAGGGTTTACGGGAAATGGCGGGTTTTCGTTTGCCGGCGATTAAACTCTTTTATTCAGCGTCTCATCAAAAATGAAAACATTTTTAAAAACTACAAGTCTCATGGGCTTTAGTGGTGAAATAATAATTTAAAAAATCGTTCGGGAAATGAGTTTACCCCCTGGGTACTTTCTTTGTATACTTTTGACTATACGGGCCGAGTCCAGGATTTACGGGAAATGGCGGATTTTCGTTTGCCGGCGATTAAACTTCTTTTATACAGCGTCTCATCAAAAATGAAAACATTTTTGAAAACTACAAGTCTCATGCGTTTTAGTGGTGAAAGAATAATTTAAAAAATCGTTCGGGAAATGAGTTTACTCTCTGGGTACTTTCTTTGTATACATTCGACTATACGGGCCAAGCCCGGGATTTACGGGAAATCGCAGGTTTTCGTTTGCAGGCGATTAAACTTCTTTTTTTCAGCGTCTCATCAAAAATGAAAACATTTTTGAAAACTACAAGTCTCATGGGCTTTAGTGGTGAAATAATAATTTAAAAAAACGCTTGGGAAATTAGTTTACTCCCTGGGTACTTTCTTTGTATACATTCGACTATACGGGCCAAGCCCGGGATTTACGGGAAATCGCGGGTTTTCGTTTGCCGGCGATTAAACCTCTTTTATTCAGCGTCTCATCAAAAATGAAAACATTTTTAAAAACTACAAGTCTCATGCGTTTAGTGGTAAAAAAATAATATAAAAAATCGTTCGGGAAATGAGTTTACTCCCTGGGTACTTTCTCTGTATACTTTTGACTATACGGGTCGAGTCCGGGGTTTACGGGAAATGGCGGGTTTTCGTTTCCCGGCGATTAAACTTCTTTTATTCAGCGTCTCATCAAAAATGAAAACATTTTTGAAAACTACAAGTCTCATGCGTTTTAGTGGTGAAAAGATAATTTAAAAAATCGTTTAGAAAATGAGTTTACTCACAGGGTACTTTCTTTGTAAACATTCGACTATACGGGCCAAGCCCGGGATTTACGGGAAATCGCGGGTTTTTGTTTGCTGGCGATTAAACCACTTTCATTAAGCGTCTCATCAAAAATGAAAACATTTTTAAAAACTACAAGTCTCATGGGCTTTAGTGGTGAAATAATAATTTAAAAAATCGTTTGGGAAATGAGTTTACTCCCAGGGTACTTTCCTTGTATACTTTTGACTATGCGGGCCGAGTCCGGGGTTTACGGAAAATGGCGGGTTTTCGTTTGCCGGCGATTAAACTTCTTTTATACAGCGTCTCATCAAAAATGAATACATTTTTGAAAACTACAAGTCTCATGCGTTTTAGTGGTGAAAAGATAATTTAAAAAATCGTTTAGAAAATGAGTTTACTCACAGGGTACTTTCTTTGTAAACATTCGACTATACGGGCCAAGCCCGGGATTTACGGGAAATCGCGGGTTTTTGTTTGCTGGCGATTAAACCACTTTCATTAAGCGTCTCATCAAAAATGAAAACATTTTTAAAAACTACAAGTCTCATGGGCTTTAGTGGTGAAATAATAATTTAAAAAATCGTTCGGGAAATGAGTTTACCCCCTGGGTACTTTCTTTGTAGACTTTTGACTATACGGGCCGAGTCCGGGATTTACGGAAAATCGCAGGTTTTCGTTTGCCGGCGATTAAACTTCTTTCATTCAGCGTCTCATCAAAAATGAAAACATTTTTGAAAATACAAGTCTCATGCGTTTTAGTGGTGAAAAAATAATTTAAAAAATCGTTCGGGAAATGAGTTTACCCCCTGGGTACTTTCTTTGTATACTGTTGACTATACGGGCCGAGTCCGGGATTTACGGGAAATCGCAGGTTTTCGTTTGCCGGCGATTAAACTTCTTTCATTCAGCGTCTCATCAAAAATGAAAACATTTTTGAAAACTACAAGTCTCATGCGTTTTAGTGGTGAAAATATAATTTAAAAAATCGTTCGGGAAATGAGTTTACTCCCTGGGTACTTTCTTTGTATACTTTTGACTATACGGGCCGAGTCCGGGATTTACGGGAAGTCGCGGGTTTTCGTTTGCCGGCGATAAAAATTATTTTATTCAGCGTCTCATCTAAAATGAAAACATTTTTAAAAACTACAAGTCTCATGCGTTGTAATGGTGAAAAAATAATTTAAAAAATCGTTCGGAAAATGAGTTTACTCCCTGGGTAATTTTTTTGTATACTTTTGACTATACGGGCCGAGTCAGGGGTTTACGGGAAATGGCGGGTTTTTGTTTGCCGGCGATTTAACTTCTTTTTTTCAGCGTCTCATCAAAAATGAAAACATTTTTTAAAACTATAAGTCTCATGGGTTTTAGTGGTGAAAAAATAATTTAAAAAATCGTTCGGGAAATGAGTTTACTCCCTGGGTACTTTCTTTGTATACTTTTGACTATACGGGCGAAGCCGAGATTAACGGGAAATCGCGGGTTTTCGTTTGCCGGTGATTAAACTTCCTTTAATAAGCGTTTCATCAAAAATGAAAACATTTTTAAAAACTACAAGTCTCATGCGTTTTAGTGGTGAAAATATAATTTAAAAAATCGTTCGGGAAATGAGTTTACTCCCTGGGTACTTTCTTTGTAAACTTTTGACTATACGGGCCGAGTCCGGGATTTACGGGAAATCGCGGGTTTTCGTTTGCCGGCGATAAAAACTTCTTTTATTCAGCGTCTCATCTAAAATGAAAACATTTTTAAAAACTACAAGTCTCATGCGTTGTAATGGTGAAAAAATAATTTAAAAAATCGTTCGGAAAATGAGTTTACTCCCTGGGTAATTTTTTTGTATACTTTTGACTATACGGGCCGAGTCAGGGGTTTACGGGAAATGGCGGGTTTTTGTTTGCCGGCGATTTAACTTCTTTTTTTCAGCGTCTCATCAAAAATGAAAACATTTTTTAAAACTATAAATCTCATGGGTTTTAGTGGTGAAAAAATAATTTAAAAAATCGTTCGGGAAATGAGTTTACTCCCTGGGTACTTTCTTTGTATACTTTTGACTATACGGGCGAAGCCGAGATTAACGGGAAATCGCGGGTTTTCGTTTGCCGGCGATTAAACTTCCTTTAATCAGCGTTCCATCAAAAATGAAAACATTTTTAAAAACTACAAGTCTTATGCGTTTTAGTGGTGAAAAAATAATTTAAAAAATCGTTCAGGAAATGAGTTTACTCACAGGGTACTTTCTTTGTATACTTTTGACTATACGGGCCGAGTCCAGGATTTACGGGAAATCGCGGATCTTCGTTTGCCGGCGATTAAACTTCTTTTATTCAGAGTCCCATCAAATATGAAAATATTTTTGAAAACTACAAGTCTCATGCGTTTAGTGGTAAAAAAATAATATAAAAAATCGTTCGGGAAATGAGTTTACTCCCTGGGTACTTTCTTTGTATACTTTTGATTAAACAGGCCGAGTCCAGGGTTTACGGGAAATGGCGGGTTTTCGTTTGCCGTCGATTAAACTCTTTTATTCAGCGTCTCATCAAAAATGAAAACATTTTTAAAAACTACAAGTCTCATGGGCTTTAGTGGTGAAATAATAATTTAAAAAATCGTTCGGGAAATGAGTTTACCCCCTGGGTACTTTCTTTGTATACTTTTGACTATACGGGCCGAGTCCGGGATTTACGGAAAATCGCAGGTTTTCGTTTGCCGGCGATTAAACTTCTTTCATTCAGCGTCTCATCAAAAATGAAAACATTTTTGAAAATACAAGTCTCATGCGTTTTAGTGGTGAAAATATAATTTAAAAAATCGTTCGGGAAATGAGTTTACTCCCTGGGTACTTTCTTTGTATACTTTTGACTATACGGGCCGAGTCCGGGATTTACGGGAAATCGCAGGTTTTCGTTTGCCGGCGATTAAACTTCTTTCATTCAGCGTCTCATCAAAAATGAAAACATTTTTGAAAACTACAAGTCTCATGCGTTTTAGTGGTGAAAATATAATTTAAAAAATCGTTCGGGAAATGAGTTTACCCCCTGGGTACTTTCTTTGTATACTTTTGACTATACGGGCCGAGTCCGGGATTTACGGGAAATCGCAGGTTTTCGTTTGCCGGCGATTAAACTTCTTTCATTCAGCGTCTCATCAAAAATGAAAACATTTTTGAAAACTACAAGTCTCATGCGTTGTAGTGGTGAAAAAATAATTTAAAAAATCGTTCGGAAAATGAGTTTACTCCCTGGGTAATTTCTTTGTATACTTTTGACTATACGGGCCGAGTCAGGGGTTTACGGGAAATGGCGGGTTTTCGTTTGCCGGCGATTTAACTTCTTTTTTTCAGCGTCTCATCAAGAATGAAAACATTTTTAAAAACTATAAGTCTCATTGGTTTTAGTGGTGAAAAAATAATTTAAAAAATCGTTCGGGAAATGAGTTTACTCTCTGGGTACTTTCTTTGTATACTTTTGACTATACGGGCCATGCCGAGATTTACGGGAAATCGCGGGTTTTCGTTTGCCGGCGATTAAACTTCTTTTATTCAGCGTTTCATCAAAAATGAAAACATTTTTGAAAACTACAAGTCTCATGCGTTTTAGTGGTGAAAAAATAATTTAAAAAATCGTTCGGGAAATGAGTTTACTCCCTGGGTACTTTCTTTGTATACTTTTGATTAAACAGGCCGAGTCCAGGGTTTACGGGAAATGGCGGGTTTTCGTTTGCCGGCGATTAAACTTCTTTTAATCAGCGTCTCATCAAAAATGAAAACATTTTGAAAAACTACAAGTCTCATGGGCTTTAGTGGTGAAATAATAATTTAAAAAATCGTTCGGGAAATGAGTTTACCCCCTGGGTACTTTCTTTGTATACTTTTGACTATACGGGCCGAGTCCAGGATTTACGGGAAATCGCAGGTTTTCGTTTGCCGGCGATTAAACTTCTTTCATTCAGCGTCTCATCAAAAATGAAAACATTTTTGAAAACTACAAATCTCATGCGTTTTAGTTGTGAAAATATAATTTAAAAAATCGTTCGCGAAATGAGTTTACTCCCTGGGTACTTTCTTTGTATACTTTTGACTATACGGGCGGAGTCCGGGATTTACGGGAAGTCGCGGGTTTTCGTTTGCCGGCGATAAAAACTTCTTTTATTCAGCGTCTCATCAAAAATGAAAACATTTTTAAAAACTACAAGTCTCATGCGTTGTAGTGGTGAAAAAATAATTTAAAAAATCGTTCGGAAAATGAGTTTACTCCCTGGGTAATTTCTTTGTATACTTTTGACTATACGGGCCGAGTCAGGGGTTTACGGGAAATGGCGGGATTTCGTTTGCCGGCGATTTAACTTCTTTTCTTCAGCGTCTCATCAAAAATGAAAACATTTTTAAAAACTATAAGTCTCATTGGTTTTAGTGGTGAAAAAATAATTTAAAAAATCGTTCGGGAAATGAGTTTACTCCCTGGGTACTTTCTTTGTATACTTTTGACTATACGGGCCATGCCGAGATTTACGGGAAATCGCGGGTTTTCGTTTGCCGGCGATTAAACTTCTTTTATTCAGCGTTTCATCAAAAATGAAAACATTTTTGAAAACTACAAGTCTCATGCGTTTTAGTGGTGAAAAAATAATTCAAAAAATCGTTCTGGAAATGAGTTTACTTCCTGGGTACTTTCTTTGTATACATTCGACTATACGGGCCAAGCCCCTGATTTACGGGAAAACGCGGGATTTCGTTTGCCGGCGATTAAACCTCTTTCATTAAGCGTCTCATCAAAAATGAAAACATTTTTGAAAACTACAAGTCTCATGCGTTTTAGTGGTGAAAAAATAATTTAAAAAATCGTTCGGGAAATGAGTTTACTCCCTGGGTACTTTCTTTGTATACTTTTGACTATACGGACCGAGTCCGGGATTTACGGGAAATGGCGGATCTTCGTTTGCCGGCGATTAAACTTCTTTTATTCAGCGTCCCATCAAATATGAAAATATTTTTGAAAACTACAAGTCTCATGCGTTTAGTGGTAAAAAAATAATATAAAAAATCGTTCGGGAAATGAGTTTATTCCCTGGGTACTTTCTTTGTATACATTCGACTATACGGGCCAAGCCCGGGATTTACGGGAAATCGCGGGTTTTCGTTTGCTGGCGATTAAACCACTTTCATTAAGCGTCTCATCAAAAATGAAAACATTTTTAAAAACTACATGTCTCATGGGCTTTAGTGGTGAAATAATAATTTAAAAAATCGTTTGGGAAATGAGTTTACTCCCTGGGTACTTTCTTTGTATACTTTTGACTATACGGGCCGAGTCCAGGATTTACGGGAAATCGCAGGTTTCGTTTGCTGGCGATTAAACTTCTTTTATTCAGCGTCTCATCAAAAATGAAAACATTTTTAAAAACTACAAGTCTCATGCGTTTTAGTGGTGAAAAGTAATTTAAAAAATCGTTCCGGAAATGAGTTTACTCCCTGGGTACTTTCTTTGTATACTTTTGACTATACGGGCCGAGTCCGGGATTTACGGGAAATCGCAGGTTTTCGTTTGCCGGCGATTAAACTTCTTTTATTCAGCGTCTCATCAAAAATGAAAACATTTTTGAAAACTACAAGTCTCATGCGTTTTAGTGGTGAAAAAATAATTTAAAAAATCGTTCGGGAAATGAGTTTACTCCCTGGGTACTTTCTTTGTATACTTTTGACAATACGGGCCGAGTCCGGGATTTACGGGAAATCGCAGGTTTGCGTTTGCCGGCGATTAAACTTCTTTTATTCAGCGTCTCATCAAAAATGAAAACATTTTTAAAAACTACAAGTCTCATGCGTTTTAGTGGTGAAAAAAAAAATTAAAAAATCGTTCGGGAAATGAGTTTACTCCCTAGGTACTTTCTTTGTATGCATTCGACTATACGGGCCAAGCCCGGGATTTACGGGAAATCGCGGGATTTCGTTTGCCGGCGATTAAACCTCTTTCAATAAGCGTCTCATCAAATATGAAAACATTTTTGAAAACTACAAGTCTCATGCGTTTTAGTGGTGAAAAAATAATTTAAAAAATCGTTCGGAAAACGAGTTTACTCCCTGGGTACTTTCTTTGTATACTTTGGACTATACGGGCCGAGTCCGGGATTTACGGGAAATCGCGGATTTTCGTTTGAGTGCGAATAAACTTCTTTTATTCAGCGTCTCATCAAGAATGAAAACATTTTTAAAAACTATAAGTCTCATTGGTTTTAGTGGTGAAAAAATAATTTAAAAAATCGTTCGGGAAATGAGTTTACTCTCTGGGTACTTTCTTTGTATACTTTTGACTATACGGGCCATGCCGAGATTTACGGGAAATCGCGGGTTTTCGTTTGCCGGCGATTAAACTTCTTTTATTCAGCGTTTCATCAAAAATGAAAACATTTTTGAAAACTACAAGTCTTATGCGTTTTAGTGGTGAAAAAATAATTTAAAAAATCGTTCGGGAAATGAGTTTACTCCCTGGGTACTTTCTTTGTATACTTTTGATTAAACAGGCCGAGTCCAGGGTTTACGGGAAATGGCGGGTTTTCGTTTGCCGGCGATTAAACTTCTTTTAATCAGCGTCTCATCAAAAATGAAAACATTTTTAAAAACTACAAGTCTCATGGGCTTTAGTGGTGAAATAATAATTTAAAAAATCGTTCGGGAAATGAGTTTACCCCCTGGGTACTTTCTTTGTATACTTTTGACTATACGGGCCGAGTCCAGGATTTACCGGAAATCGCAGGTTTTCGTTTGCCGGCGATTAAACTTCTTTCATTCAGCGTCTCATCAAAAATGAAAACATTTTTGAAAACTGCAAATCTCATGCGTTTTAGTGGTGAAAATATAATTTAAAAAATCGTTCGCGAAATGAGTTTACTCCCTGGGTACTTTCTTTGTATACTTTTGACTATACGGGCGGAGTCCGGGATTTACGGGAAGTCGCGGGTTTTCGTTTGCCGGCGATAAAAACTTCTTTTATTCAGCGTCTCATCAAAAATGAAAACATTTTTAAAAACTACAAGTCTCATGCGTTGTAGTGGTGAAAAAATAATTTAAAAAATCGTTCGGAAAATGAGTTTACTCCCTGGGTAATTTCTTTGTATACTTTTGACTATACGGGCCGAGTCAGGGGTTTACGGGAAATGGCGGGATTTCGTTTGCCGGCGATTTAACTTCTTTTCTTCAGCGTCTCATCAAAAATGAAAACATTTTTAAAAACTATAAGTCTCATTGGTTTTAGTGGTGAAAAAATAATTTAAAAAATCGTTCGGGAAATGAGTTTACTCCCTGGGTACTTTCTTTGTATACTTTTGACTATACGGGCCATGCCGAGATTTACGGGAAATCGCGGGTTTTCGTTTGCCGGCGATTAAACTTCTTTTAATCAGCGTCTCATCAAAAATGAAAACATTTTTAAAAACTACAAGTCTCATGGGCTTTAGTGGTGAAATAATAATTTAAAAAATCGTTCGGGAAATGAGTTTACCCCCTGGGTACTTTCTTTGTATACTTTTGACTATACGGGCCGAGTCCAGGATTTACCGGAAATCGCAGGTTTTCGTTTGCCGGCGATTAAACTTCTTTCATTCAGCGTCTCATCAAAAATGAAAACATTTTTGAAAACTACAAATCTCATGCGTTTTAGTGGTGAAAATATAATTTAAAAAATCGTTCGCGAAATGAGTTTACTCCCTGGGTACTTTCTTTGTATACTTTTGACTATACGGGCGGAGTCCGGGATTTACGGGAAGTCGCGGGTTTTCGTTTGCCGGCGATAAAAACTTCTTTTATTCAGCGTCTCATCAAAAATGAAAACATTTTTAAAAACTACAAGTCTCATGCGTTGTAGTGGTGAAAAAATAATTTAAAAAATCGTTCGGAAAATGAGTTTACTCCCTGGGTAATTTCTTTGTATACTTTTGACTATACGGGCCGAGTCAGGGGTTTACGGGAAATGGCGGGATTTCGTTTGCCGGCGATTTAACTTCTTTTCTTCAGCGTCTCATCAAAAATGAAAACATTTTTAAAAACTATAAGTCTCATTGGTTTTAGTGGTGAAAAAATAATTTAAAAAATCGTTCGGGAAATGAGTTTACTCCCTGGGTACTTTCTTTGTATACTTTTGACTATACGGGCCATGCCGAGATTTACGGGAAATCGCGGGTTTTCGTTTGCCGGCGATTAAACTTCTTTTATTCAGTGTTTCATCAAAAATGAAAACATTTTTGAAAACTACAAGTCTCATGCGTTTTAGTGGTGAAAAAATAATTCAAAAAATCGTTCTGGAAATGAGTTTACTTCCTGGGTACTTTCTTTGTATACATTCGACTATACGGGCCAAGCCCCTGATTTACGGGAAAACGCGGGATTTCGTTTGCCGGCGATTAAACCTCTTTCATTAAGCGTCTCATCAAAAATGAAAACATTTTTGAAAACTACAAGTCTCATGCGTTTTAGTGGTGAAAAAATAATTTAAAAAATCGTTCGGGAAATGAGTTTACTCCCTGGGTACTTTCTTTGTATACTTTTGACTATACGGACCGAGTCCGGGATTTACGGGAAATGGCGGATCTTCGTTTGCCGGCGATTAAACTTCTTTTATTCAGCGTCCCATCAAATATGAAAATATTTTTGAAAACTACAAGTCTCATGCGTTTAGTGGTAAAAAAATAATATAAAAAATAGTTCGGGAAATGAGTTTACTCCCTGGGTACTTTCTTTGTATACATTTGACTATACGGGCCAAGCCCGGGATTTACGGGAAATCGCGGGTTTTCGTTTGCTGGCGATTAAACCACTTTCATTAAGCGTCTCATCAAAAATGAAAACATTTTTAAAAACTACAAGTCTCATGGGCTTTAGTGGTGAAATAATAATTTAAAAAATCGTTTGGGAAATGAGTTTACTCCCTGGGTACTTTCTTTGTATACTTTTGACTATACGGGCCGAGTCCAGGATTTACGGGAAATCGCAGGTTTCGTTTGCTGGCGATTAAACTTCTTTTATTCAGCGTCTCATCAAAAATGAAAACATTTTTAAAAACTACAAGTCTCATGCGTTTTAGTGGTGAAAAGTAATTTAAAAAATCGTTCCGGAAATGAGTTTACTCCCTGGGTACTTTCTTTGTATACTTTTGACTATACGGGCCGAGTCCGAGATTTACGGGAAATCCCAGGTTTTCGTTTGCCGGCGATTAAACTTCTTTTATTCAGCGTCTCATCAAAAATGAAAACATTTTTGAAAACTACAAGTCTCATGCGTTGTAGTGGTGAAAAAATAATTTAAAAAATCGTTCGGAAAATGAGTTTACTCCCTGGGTAATTTCTTTGTATACTTTTGACTATACGGGCCGAGTCAGGGGTTTACGGGAAATGGCGGGATTTCGTTTGCCGGCGATTTAACTTCTTTTCTTCAGCGTCTCATCAAAAATGAAAACATTTTTAAAAACTATAAGTCTCATTGGTTTTAGTGGTGAAAAAATAATTTAAAAAATCGTTCGGGAAATGAGTTTACTCCCTGGGTACTTTCTTTGTATACTTTTGACTATACGGGCCATGCCGAGATTTACGGGAAATCGCGGGTTTTCGTTTGCCGGCGATTAAACTTCTTTTATTCAGTGTTTCATCAAAAATGAAAACATTTTTGAAAACTACAAGTCTCATGCGTTTTAGTGGTGAAAAAATAATTCAAAAAATCGTTCTGGAAATGAGTTTACTTCCTGGGTACTTTCTTTGTATACATTCGACTATACGGGCAAGCCCCTGATTTACGGGAAAACGCGGGATTTCGTTTGCCGGCGATTAAACCTCTTTCATTAAGCGTCTCATCAAAAATGAAAACATTTTTGAAAACTACAAGTCTCATGCGTTTTAGTGGTGAAAAAATAATTTAAAAAATCGTTCGGGAAATGAGTTTACTCCCTGGGTACTTTCTTTGTATACTTTTGACTATACGGACCGAGTCCGGGATTTACGGGAAATGGCGGATCTTCGTTTGCCGGCGATTAAACTTCTTTTATTCAGCGTCCCATCAAATATGAAAATATTTTTGAAAACCACAAGTCTCATGCGTTTAGTGGTAAAAAAATAATATAAAAAATAGTTCGGGAAATGAGTTTACTCCCTGGGTACTTTCTTTGTATACATTTGACTATACGGGCCAAGCCCGGGATTTACGGGAAATCGCGGGTTTTCGTTTGCTGGCGATTAAACCACTTTCATTAAGCGTCTCATCAAAAATGAAAACATTTTTAAAAACTACAAGTCTCATGGGCTTTAGTGGTGAAATAATAATTTAAAAAATCGTTTGGGAAATGAGTTTACTCCCTGGGTACTTTCTTTGTATACTTTTGACTATACGGGCCGAGTCCAGGATTTACGGGAAATCGCAGGTTTCGTTTGCTGGCGATTAAACTTCTTTTATTCAGCGTCTCATCAAAAATGAAAACATTTTTAAAAACTACAAGTCTCATGCGTTTTAGTGGTGAAAAGTAATTTAAAAAATCGTTCCGGAAATGAGTTTACTCCCTGGGTACTTTCTTTGTATACTTTTGACTATACGGGCCGAGTCCGAGATTTACGGGAAATCGCAGGTTTTCGTTTGCCGGCGATTAAACTTCTTTTATTCAGCGTCTCATCAAAAATGAAAACATTTTTGAAAACTACAAGTCTCATGCGTTTTAGTGGTGAAAAAATAATTTAAAAAATCGTTCGGGAAATGAGTTTACTCCCTGGGTACTTTCTTTGTATACTTTTGACAATACGGGCCGAGTCCGGGATTTACGGGAAATCGCAGGTTTTCGTTTGCCGGCGATTAAACTTCTTTTATTCAGCGTCTCATCAAAAATGAAAACATTTTTAAAAACTACAAGTCTCATGCGTTTTAGTGGTGAAAAAAAAAATTAAAAAATCGTTCGGGAAATGAGTTTACTCCCTAGGTACTTTCTTTGTATGCATTCGACTATACGGGCCAAGCCCGGGATTTACGGGAAATCGCGGGATTTCGTTTGCCGGCGATTAAACCTCTTTCAATAAGCGTCTCATCAAATATGAAAACATTTTTGAAAACTACAAGTCTCATGCGTTGTAGTGGTGAAAAAATAATTTAAAAAATCGTTCGGAAAATGAGTTTACTCCCTGGGTAATTTCTTTGTATACTTTTGACTATACGGGCCGAGTCATGGGTTTACGGGAAATGGCGGATTTCGTTTGCCGGCGATTTAACTTCTTTTTTTCAGCGTCTCATCAAAAATGAAAACATTTTTAAAAACTATAAGTCTCATGGGTTTTAGTAGTGAAATAATAATTTAAAAAATCGTTCTGGAAATGAGTTTACATCCCGGGTACTTTCTTTACTATACGGGCCGAGTCCGGGATTTACGGGAAATCGCAGATTTTCGTTTGCCGGCGATTAAACTTCTTTTTTTCAGCGTCTCATCAAAAATGAAAACATTTTTGAAAACTACAAGTCTTATGCGTTTTAGTGGTGAAAAAATAATTTAAAAAATCGTTCGGGAAATGAGTTTACTCCCTGGGTACTTTCTTTGTATACTTTTGACAATACGGGCCGAGTCCGGGATTTACGGGAAATCGCAGGTTTTCGTTTGCCGGCGATTAAACTTCTTTTATTCAGCGTCTCATCAAAAATGAAAATGTTTTTAAAAACTACAAGTCTCATGCGTTTTAGTGGTGAAAAAAAAAATTAAAAAATCGTTCGGGAAATGAGTTTACTCCCTAGGTACTTTCTTTGTATGCATTCGACTATACGGGCCAAGCCCGGGATTTACGGGAAATCGCGGGATTTCGTTTGCCGGCGATTGAACCTCTTTCAATAAGCGTCTCATCAAATATGAAAACATTTTTGAAAACTACAAGTCTCATGCGTTGTAGTGGTGAAAAAATAATTTAAAAAATCGTTCGGAAAATGAGTTTACTCCCTGGGTAATTTCTTTGTATACTTTTGACTATACGGGCCGAGTCATGGGTTTACGGGAAATGGCGGATTTCGTTTGCCGGCGATTTAACTTCTTTTTTTCAGCGTCTCATCAAAAATGAAAACATTTTTAAAAACTATAAGTCTCATGGGTTTTAGTAGTGAAATAATAATTTAAAAAATCGTTCTGGAAATGAGTTTACATCCCGGGTACTTTCTTTACTATACGGGCCGAGTCCGGGATTTACGGGAAATCGCAGATTTTCGTTTGCCGGCGATTAAACTTCTTTTTTTCAGCGTCTCATCAAAAATGAAAACATTTTTGAAAACTACAAGTCTCGTGCGTTTTAGTGTTGAAAAAATATTTTAAAAAATCGTTCGGGAAATGAGTTTACATCCCGGGTACTTTCTTTACTATACGGGCCGAGTCCGTGATTTACGGGAAATCGCAGGTTTTCGTTTGCCGGCGATTAAACTTCTTTTATTCAGCGTCTCATCAAAAATGAAAACATTTTTGAAAACTACAAGTCTCATGCGTTTTAGTGGTGAAAAAATAATTTAAAAAATCGTTCGGGAAATGAGTTTACTCCCTGGGTACTTTCTTTGTATACTTTTGACAATACGGGCCGAGTCCGGGATTTACGGGAAATCGCAGGTTTTCGTTTGCCGGCGATTAAACTTCTTTTATTCAGCGTCTCATCAAAAATGAAAACATTTTTTAAAAACTACAAGTCTCATGCGTTTTAGTGGTGAAAAAAAAAATTAAAAAATCGTTCGGGAAATGAGTTTACTCCCTAGGTACTTTCTTTGTATGCATTCGACTATACGGGCCAAGCCCGGGATTTACGGGAAATCGCGGGATTTCGTTTGCCGGCGATTAAACCTCTTTCAATAAGCGTCTCATCAAATATGAAAACATTTTTGAAAACTACAAGTCTCATGCGTTTTAGTGGTGAAAGAATAATTTAAAAAATCGTTCGGAAAATGAGTTTACTCCCTGGGTACTTTCTTTGTATACTTTGGACTATACGGGCCGAGTCCGGGATTTACGGGAAATCGCGGATTTTCGTTTGAGTGCGAATAAACTTCTTTTATTCAGCGTCTCATCAAAAATGAAAACATTTTTGAAAACTACAAGTCTCATGCGTTGTAGTGGTGAAAAAATAATTTAAAAAATCGTTCGGAAAATGAGTTTACTCCCTGGGTACTTTCTTTGTATACTTTTGACTATACGGGCCGAATCCGGGGTTTACGGGAAATTGCGGGTTTTCGTTTGCCGGCGATTAAACTTCTGTTATTCAGCGTCTCATCAAAAATGAAAACATTTTTAAAAACTACAAGTCTCATGCGTTGTAGTGGTGAATAAATAATTTAAAAAATCGTTCGGAAAATGAGTTTACTCCCTGGGTAATTTCTTTGTATACTTTTGACTATACGGGCCGAGTCATGGGTTTACGGGAAATGGCGGGATTTCGTTTGCCGGCGATTTAACTTCTTTTTTTCAGCGTCTCATCAAAAATGAAAACATTTTTAGAAACTATAAGTCTCATGGGTTTTAGTAGTGAAATAATAATTTAAAAAATCGTTCTGGAAATGAGTTTACATCCCGGGTACTTTCTTTACTATACGGGCCGAGTCCGTGATTTACGGGAAATCGCAGGTTTTCGTTTGCCGGCGATTAAACTTCTTTTATACAGCGTTTCATCAAAAATGAAAACATTTTTAAAAACTACAAGTCTCATGCGTTTTAGTAGTGAAAAAATAATTTAAAAAATCGTTCGGGAAATGAGTTTACTCCCTGGGTACTTTCTTTGTATACTTTTGACAATACGGGCTGAGTCCTGGATTTACGGGAAATCGCAGGTTTTCGTTTGCCGGCGATTAAACTTCTTTTATTCAGCGTCTCATCAAAAATGAAAACATTTTTAAAAACTACAAGTCTCATGCGTTTTAGTGGTGAAAAAAAAATTAAAAAATCGTTCGGGAAATGAGTTTACTCCCTAGGTACTTTATTTGTATACATTCGAATATACGGGCCAAGCCCGGGATTTACGGGAAATCGCAGGATTTCGTTTGCCGGCGATTAAACCTCTTTCATTAAGCGTCTCATCAAATATGAAAACATTTTTGAAAACTACAAGTCTCATGCGTTTTAGTGGTTAAAAAATAATTTAAAAAATCGTTCGGGAAATGAGTTTACTCCCTAGGTACTTTCTTTGTATGCATTCGACTATACGGGCCAAGCCCGGGATTTACGGGAAGTCGCGGGTTTTCGTTTGCCGGCGATAAAAACTTCTTTCATTCAGCGTCTCATCAAAAATGAAAACATTTTTAAAAACTACAAGTCTCATGGGCTTTAGTGGTGAAATAATAATTTAAAAAATCGTTCGGGAAATGAGTTTACCCCCTGGGTACTTTCTTTGTATACTTTTGACTATACGGGCCGAGTCCAGGATTTACGGGAAATAGCAGGTTTTCGTTTGCCGGCGATTAAACTTCTTTCATTCAGCGTCTCATCAAAAATGAAAACATTTTTGAAAACTACAAATCTCATGCGTTTTAGTGGTGAAAATATAATTTAAAAAATCGTTCGCGAAATGAGTTTACTCCCTGGGTACTTTCTTTGTATACTTTTGACTATACGGGCGGAGTCCGGGATTTACGGGAAGTCGCGGGTTTTCGTTTGCCGGCGATAAAAACTTCTTTTCTTCAGCGTCTCATCAAAAATGAAAACATTTTTAAAAACTATAAGTCTCATTGGTTTTAGTGGTGAAAAAATAATTTAAAAAATCGTTCGGGAAATGAGTTTACTCCCTGGGTACTTTCTTTGTATACTTTTGACTATACGGGCCATGCCGAGATTTACGGGAAATCGCGGGTTTTCGTTTGCCGGCGATTAAACTTCTTTTATTCAGCGTTTCATCAAAAATGAAAACATTTTTGAAAACTACAAGTCTCATGCGTTTTAGTGGTGAAAAAATATTTCAAAAAATCGTTCTGGAAATGAGTTTACTTCCTGGGTACTTTCTTTGTATACATTCGACTATACGGGCCAAGCCCCTGATTTACGGGAAAACGCGGGATTTCGTTTGCCGGCGATTAAACCTCTTTCATTAAGCGTCTCATCAAAAATGAAAACATTTTTGAAAACTACAAGTCTCATGCGTTTTAGTGGTGAAAAAATAATTTAAAAAATCGTTCGTGAAATGAGTTTACTCCCTGGGTACTTTCTTTGTATACTTTTGACTATACGGACCGAGTCCGGGATTTACGGGAAATGGCGGATCTTCGTTTGCCGGCGATTAAACTTCTTTTATTCAGCGTCTTATCAAATATGAAAATATTTTTGAAAACTACAAGTCTCATGCGTTTAGTGGTAAAAAAATAATATAAAAAATCGTTCGGGAAATGAGTTTACTCCCTGGGTACTTTGTCTGTATACTTTTGACTATACGGGTCGAGTCCGGGGTTTACGGGAAATGGCGGGTTTTCGTTTGCCGGCGATTAAACTTCTTTTATTCAGCGTCTCATCAAAAATGAAAACATTTTTGAAAACTACAAGTCTCATGCGTTTTAGTGGTGAAAAGATAATTTAAAAAATCGTTTTGGAAATGAGTTTACTCACAGGGTACTTTCTTTGTAAACATTCGACTATACGGGTCAAGCCCGGGATTTACGGGAAATCGCGGGTTTTCGTTTGCTGGCGATTAAACCACTTTCATTAAGCGTCTCATCAAAAATGAAAACATATTTAAAAACTACAAGTCTCATGGGCTTTAGTGGTGAAATAATAATTTAAAAAATCGTTTGGGAAATGAGTTTACTCCCTGGGTACTTTCTTTGTATACTTTTGACTATACGGGCCGAGTCCAGGATTTACGGGAAATCGCAGGTTTCGTTTGCTGGCGATTAAACTTCTTTTATTCAGCGTCTCATCAAAAATGAAAACATTTTTAAAAACTACAAGTCTCATGCGTTTTAGTGGTGAAAAAGTAATCTAAAAAATCGTTCCGGAAATGAGTTTACTCCCTGGGTACTTTCTTTGTATACTTTTGACTATACGGGCCGAGTCCGGGATTTACGGGAAATCGCAGGTTTTCGTTTGCCGGCGATTAAACTTCTTTTATTCAGCGTCTCATCAAAAATGAAAACATTTTTGAAAACTACAAGTCTCATGCGTTTTAGTGGTGAAAAATTAATTTAAAAAATCGTTCGGGAAATGAGTTTACTCCCTGGGTACTTTCTTTGTATACTTTTGACAATACGGGCCGAGTCCGGGATTTACGGGAAATCGCAGGTTTTCGTTTGCCGGCGATTAAACTTCTTTTATTCAGCGTCTCATCAAAAATGAAAACATTTTTAAAAACTACAAGTCTCATGCGTTTTAGTGGTGAAAAAAAAAATTAAAAAATCGTTTGGGAAATGAGTTTACTCCCTAGGTACTTTCTTTGTATGCATTCGACTATACGGGCCAAGCCCGGGATTTACGGGAAATCGCGGATTTTCGTTTGAGTGCGAATAAACTTCTTTTATTCAGCGTCTCATCAAAAATGAAAACATTTTTGAAAACTACAAGTCTCATGCGTTGTAGTGGTGAAAAAATAATTTAAAAAATCGTTCGGAAAATGAGTTTACTCCCTGGGTACTTTCTTTGTATACTTTTGACTATACGGGCCGAGTCCGGGGTTTACGGGAAATTGCGGGTTTTCGTTTGCCGGCGATTAAACTTCTGTTATTCAGCGTCTAATCAAAAATGAAAACATTTTTAAAAACTACAAGTCTCATGCGTTGTAGTGGTGAATAAATAATTTAAAAAATCGTTCGAAAAATGAGTTTACTCCCTGGGTAATTTCTTTGTATACTTTTGACTATACGGGCCGAGTCATGGGTTTACGGGAAATGGCGGGATTTCGTTTGCCGGCGATTTAACTTCTTTTTTTCAGCGTCTCATCAAAAATGAAAACATTTTTAAAAACTATAAGTCTCATGGGTTTTAGTAGTGAAATAATAATTTAAAAAATCGTTCTGGAAATGAGTTTACATCCCGGGTACTTTCTTTACTATACGGGCCGAGTCCGTGATTTACGGGAAATCGCAGGTTTTCGTTTGCCGGCGATTAAACTTCTTTTTTTCAGCGTCTCATCAAAAATGAAAACATTTTTGAAAACTACAAGTCTCGTGCGTTTTAGTGTTGAAAAAATATTTTAAAAAATCGTTCGGGAAATGAGTTTACATCCCGGGTACTTTCTTTACTATACGGGCCGAGTCCGTGATTTACGGGAAATCGCAGGTTTTCGTTTGCCGGCGATTAAACTTCTTTTATTCAGCGTCTCATCAAAAATGAAAACATTTTTGAAAACTACAAGTCTCATGCGTTTTAGTGGTGAAAAAATAATTTAAAAAATCGTTCGGGAAATGAGTTTACTCCCTGGGTACTTTCTTTGTATACTTTTGACAATACGGGCCGAGTCCGGGATTTACGGGAAATCGCAGGTTTTCGTTTGCCGGCGATTAAACTTCTTTTATTCAGCGTCTCATCAAAAATGAAAACATTTTTAAAAACTACAAGTCTCATGCGTTTTAGTGGTGAAAAAAAAAATTAAAAAATCGTTCGGGAAATGAGTTTACTCCCTAGGTACTTTCTTTGTATGCATTCGACTATACGGGCCAAGCCCGGGATTTACGGGAAATCGCGGGATTTCGTTTGCCGGCGATTAAACCTCTTTCAATAAGCGTCTCATCAAATATGAAAACATTTTTGAAAACTACAAGTCTCATGCGTTTTAGTGGTGAAAAAAAAATTTAAAAAATCGTTCGGAAAATGAGTTTACTCCCTGGGTACTTTCTATGTATACTTTGGACTATACGGGCCGAGTCCGGGATTTACAGGAAATCGCGGATTTTCGTTTGAGTGCGAATAAACTTCTTTTATTCAGCGTCTCATCAAAAATGAAAACATTTTTGAAAACTACAAGTCTCATGCGTTGTAGTGGTGAAAAAATAATTTAAAAAATCGTTCGGAAAATGAGTTTACTCCCTGGGTACTTTCTTTGTATACTTTTGACTATACGGGCCGAGTCCGGGGTTTACGGGAAATTGCGGGTTTTCGTTTGCCGGCGATTAAACTTCTGTTAATCAGCGTCTCATCAAAAATGAAAACATTTTTAAAAACTACAAGTCTCATGCGTTGTAGTGGTGAATAAATAATTTAAAAAATCGTTCGGAAAATGAGTTTACTCCCTGGGTAATTTCTTTGTATAATTTTGACTATACGGGCCGAGTCATGGGTTTACGGGAAATGGCGGGATTTCGTTTGCCGGCGATTTAACTTCTTTTTTTCAGCGTCTCATCAAAAATGAAAACATTTTTAAAAACTAAAAGTCTCATGGGTTTTAGTAGTGAAATAATAATTTAAAAAATCGTTCTGGAAATGAGTTTACATCCCGGGTACTTTCTTTACTATACGGGCCGAGTCCGGGATTTACGGGAAATCGCAGGTTTTCGTTTGCCGGCGATTAAACTTCTTTTTTTCAGCGTCTCATCAAAAATGAAAACATTTTTGAAAACTACAAGTCTCGTGCGTTTTAGTGTTGAAAATATATTTTAAAAAATCGTTCGGGAAATGAGTTTACATCCCGGGTACTTTCTTTACTATACGGGCCGAGTCCGTGATTTACGGGAAATCGCAGGTTTTCGTTTGCCGGCGATTAAACTTCTTTTATTCAGCGTCTCATCAAAAATGAAAACATTTTTGAAAACTACAAGTCTCATGCGTTTTAGTAGTGAAAAAATAATTTAAAAAATCGTTCGGGAAATGAGTTTACTCCCTGGGTACTTTCTTTGTATACTTTTGACAATACGGGCTGAGTCCTGGATTTACGGGAAATCGCAGGTTTTCGTTTGCCGGCGATTAAACTTCTTTTATTCAGCGTCTCATCAAAAATGAAAACATTTTTGAAAACTACAAGTCTCATGCGTTTTAGTGGTGAAAAAATAGTTTAAAAAATCGTTCGGGAAATGAGTTTACTCCCTGGGTACTTTCTTTGTATACTTTTGACAATACGGGCAGAGTCCGGGATTTACGGGAAATCGCAGGTTTTCGTTTGCCGGCGATTAAACTTCTTTTATTCAGCGTCTCATCAAAAATGAAAACATTTTTAAAAACTACAAGTCTCATGCGTTTTAGTGTTGAAAAAAAAAATTAAAAAATCGTTCGGGAAATGAGTTTACTCCCTAGGTACTTTCTTTGTATGCATTCGACTATACGGGCCAAGCCCGGGATTTACGGGAAATCGCGGGATTTCGTTTGCCGGCGATTAAACCTCTTTCAATAAGCGTCTCATCAAATATGAAAACATTTTTGAAAACTACAAGTCTCATGCGTTTTATTGGTGAAAAAATAATTTAAAAAATCGTTCGGAAAATGAGTTTACTCCCTGGGTACTTTCTTTGTATACTTTGGACTATACGGGCCGAGTCCGTGATTTACGGGAAATCGCGGATTTTCGTTTGCCGGCGATTAAACTTCTTTTATTCAGCGTCTCATCAAAAATGAAAACATTTTTGAAAACTACAAGTCTCATGCGTTGTAGTGGTGAAAAAATAATTTAAAAAATCGTTCGGAAAATGAGTTTACTCCCTGGGTACTTTCTTTGTATACTTTTGACTATACGGGCCGAGTCCGGGGTTTACGGGAAATTGCGGGTTTTCGTTTGCCGGCGATTAAACTTCTGTTATTCAGCGTCTCATCAAAAATGAAAACATTTTTAAAAACTACAAGTCTCATGCGTTGTAGTGGTGAATAAATAATTTAAAAAATCGTTCGGAAAATGAGTTTACTCCCTGGGTAATTTCTTTGTATACTTTTGACTATACGGGCCGAGTCATGGGTTTACGGGAAATGGCGAGATTTCGTTTGCCGGCGATTTAACTTCTTTTTTTCAGCGTCTCATCAAAAATGAAACCATTTTTAAAAACTATAAGTCTCATGGGTTTTAGTAGTGAAATAATAATTTAAAAAATCGTTCTGGAAATGAGTTTACATCCCGGGTACTTTCTTTACTATACGGGCCGAGTCCGGGATTTACGGGAAATCGCAGGTTTTCGTTTGCCGGCGATTAAACTTCTTTTTTTCAGCGTCTCATCAAAAATGAAAACATTTTTGAAAACTACAAGTCTCGTGCGTTTTAGTGTTGAAAAAATATTTTAAAAAATCGTTCGGGAAATGAGTTTACATCCCGGGTACTTTCTTTACTATACGGGCCGAGTCCGTGATTTACGGGAAATCGCAGGTTTTCGTTTGCCGGCGATTAAACTTCTTTTATTCAGCGTCTCATCAAAAATGAAAACATTTTTGAAAACTACAAGTCTCATGCGTTTTAGTAGTGAAAAAATAATTTAAAAAATCGTTCGGGAAATGAGTTTACTCCCTGGGTACTTTCTTTGTATACTTTTGACAATACGGGCTGAGTCCTGGATTTACGGGAAATCGCAGGTTTTCGTTTGCCGGCGATTAAACTTCTTTTATTCAGCGTCTCATCAAAAATGAAAACATTTTTTAAAACTACAAGTCTCATGCGTTTTAGTGGTGAAAAAAAAATTAAAAAATCGTTCGGGAAATGAGTTTACTCCCTAGGTACTTTCTTTGTATACATTCGAATATACGGGCCAAGCCCGGGATTTACGGGAAATCGCAGGATTTCGTTTGCCGGCGATTAAACCTCTTTCATTAAGCGTCTCATCAAATATGAAAACATTTTTGAAAACTACAAGTCTCATGCGTTGTAGTGGTGAAAAAATAATTTAAAAAATCGTTCGGAAAATGAGTTTACTCCCTGGGTACTTTCTTTGTATACTTTTGACTATACGGGCCGAGTCCGGGGTTTACGGGAAATGGCGGGTTTTCGTTTGCCGGCGATTAAACTTCTTTTATTTAGCGTCTCATCAAAAATGAAAACATTTTTAAAAACTACAAGTCTCATGCGTTTTAGTGGTGAAAAGATAATTTAAAAAATCGTTTTGGAAATGTGTTTACTCACAGGGTACTTTCTTTGTAAACATTCGACTATACGGGCCAAGCCCGGGATTTACGGAAAATCGCGGGTTTTCGTTTGCTGGCGATTAAACCACTTTCATTAAGCGTCTCATCAAAATTGAAAACATTTTTAAAAACTACAAGTCTCATGGGATTTAGTGGTGAAATAATAATTTAAAAAATCGTTTAAGAAATGAGTTTACTCCCTGGGTACTTTCTTTGTATACTTTTGACTATACGGGCCGAGTCCAGGATTTACGGGAAATCGCAGGTTTCGTTTGCCGGCGATTAAACTTCTTTTATTCAGCGTCTCATCAAATATGAAAACATTTTTGAAAACTACAAGTCTCATGCGTTTTAGTGGTGAAAAAATAATTTAAAAAATCGTTCGGAAAATGAGTTTACTCCCTGGGTACTTTTTTTGTATACTTTGGACTATACGGGCCGAGTCCGGGATTTACGGGAAATCGCGGCTTTTCGTTTGAGTGCGAATAAACTTCTTTTATTCAGCGTCTCATCAAAAATGAAAACATTTTTGAAAACTACAAGTCTCATGCGTTGTAGTGGTGAAAAAATAATTTAAAAAATCGTTCGGAAAATGAGTTTACTCCCTGGGTACTTTCTTTGTATACTTTTGACTATACGGGCCAAGTCCGGGGTTTACGGGAAATTGCGGGTTTTCGTTTGCCGGCGATTAAACTTCTGTTATTCAGCGTCTCATCAAAAATGAAAACATTTTTAAAAACTACAAGTCTCATGCGTTGTAGTGGTGAATAAATAATTTAAAAAATCGTTCGGAAAATGAGTTTACTCCCTGGGTAATTTCTTTGTATACTTTTGACTATACGGGCCGAGTCATGGGTTTACGGGAAATGGCGGGATTTTGTTTGCCGGCGATTTAACTTCTTTTTTTCAGCGTCTCATCAAAAATGAAAACATTTTTAAAAACTATAAGTCTCATGGGTTTTAGTAGTGAAATAATAATTTAAAAAATCGTTCTGGAAATGAGTTTACATCCCGGGTACTTTCTTTACTATACGGGCCGAGTCCGGGATTTACGGGAAATCGCAGGTTTTCGTTTGCCGGCGATTAAACTTCTTTTTTTCAGCGTCTCATCAAAAATGAAAACATTTTTGAAAACTACAAGTCTCCTGCGTTTTAGTGTTGAAAAAATATTTTAAAAAATCGTTCGGGAAATGAGTTTACATCCCGGGTACTTTCTTTACTATACGGGCCGAGTCCGGGATTTACGGGAAATCGCGGATTTTCGTTTGAGTGCGAATAAACTTCTTTTATTCAGCGTCTCATCAAAAATGAAAACATTTTTGAAAACTACAAGTCTCATGCGTTGTAGTGGTGAAAAAATAATTTAAAAAATCGTTCGGAAAATGAGTTTACTCCCTGGGTACTTTCTTTGTATACTTTTGACTATACGGGCCGAGTCCGGGGTTTACGGGAAATTGCGGGTTTTCGTTTGCCGGCGATTAAACTTCTGTTATTCAGCGTCTCATCAAAAATGAAAACATTTTTAAAAACTACAAGTCTCATGCGTTGTAGTGGTGAATAAATAATTTAAAAAATCGTTCGGAAAATGAGTTTACTCCCTGGGTAATTTCTTTGTATACTTTTGACTATACGGGCCGAGTCATGGGTTTACGGGAAATGGCGAGATTTCGTTTGCCGGCGATTTAACTTCTTTTTTTCAGCGTCTCATCAAAAATGAAACCATTTTTAAAAACTATAAGTCTCATGGGTTTTAGTAGTGAAATAATAATTTAAAAAATCGTTCTGGAAATGAGTTTACATCCCGGGTACTTTCTTTACTATACGGGCCGAGTCCGGGATTTACGGGAAATCGCAGGTTTTCGTTTGCCGGCGATTAAACTTCTTTTTTTCAGCGTCTCATCAAAAATGAAAACATTTTTGAAAACTACAAGTCTCGTGCGTTTTAGTGTTGAAAAAATATTTTAAAAAATCGTTCGGGAAATGAGTTTACATCCCGGGTACTTTCTTTACTATACGGGCCGAGTCCGTGATTTACGGGAAATCGCAGGTTTTCGTTTGCCGGCGATTAAACTTCTTTTATTCAGCGTCTCATCAAAAATGAAAACATTTTTGAAAACTACAAGTCTCATGCGTTTTAGTAGTGAAAAAATAATTTAAAAAATCGTTCGGGAAATGAGTTTACTCCCTGGGTACTTTCTTTGTATACTTTTGACAATACGGGCTGAGTCCTGGATTTACGGGAAATCGCAGGTTTTCGTTTGCCGGCGATTAAACTTCTTTTATTCAGCGTCTCATCAAAAATGAAAACATTTTTTAAAACTACAAGTCTCATGCGTTTTAGTGGTGAAAAAAAAATTAAAAAATCGTTCGGGAAATGAGTTTACTCCCTAGGTACTTTCTTTGTATACATTCGAATATACGGGCCAAGCCCGGGATTTACGGGAAATCGCAGGATTTCGTTTGCCGGCGATTAAACCTCTTTCATTAAGCGTCTCATCAAATATGAAAACATTTTTGAAAACTACAAGTCTCATGCGTTGTAGTGGTGAAAAAATAATTTAAAAAATCGTTCGGAAAATGAGTTTACTCCCTGGGTACTTTCTTTGTATACTTTTGACTATACGGGCCGAGTCCGGGGTTTACGGGAAATGGCGGGTTTTCGTTTGCCGGCGATTAAACTTCTTTTATTTAGCGTCTCATCAAAAATGAAAACATTTTTAAAAACTACAAGTCTCATGCGTTTTAGTGGTGAAAAGATAATTTAAAAAATCGTTTTGGAAATGAGTTTACTCACAGGGTACTTTCTTTGTAAACATTCGACTATACGGGCCAAGCCCGGGATTTACGGAAAATCGCGGGTTTTCGTTTGCTGGCGATTAAACCACTTTCATTAAGCGTCTCATCAAAATTGAAAACATTTTTAAAAACTACAAGTCTCATGGGATTTAGTGGTGAAATAATAATTTAAAAAATCGTTTAAGAAATGAGTTTACTCCCTGGGTACTTTCTTTGTATACTTTTGACTATACGGGCCGAGTCCAGGATTTACGGGAAATCGCAGGTTTCGTTTGCCGGCGATTAAACTTCTGTTATTCAGCGTCTCATCAAAAATGAAAACATTTTTAAAAACTACAAGTCTCATGCGTTGTAGTGGTGAATAAATAATTTAAAAAATCGTTCGGAAAATGAGTTTACTCCCTGGGTAATTTCTTTGTATACTTTTGACTATACGGGCCGAGTCATGGGTTTACGGGAAATGGCGAGATTTCGTTTGCCGGCGATTTAACTTCTTTTTTTCAGCGTCTCATCAAAAATGAAACCATTTTTAAAAACTATAAGTCTCATGGGTTTTAGTAGTGAAATAATAATTTAAAAAATCGTTCTGGAAATGAGTTTACATCCCGGGTACTTTCTTTACTATACGGGCCGAGTCCGGGATTTACGGGAAATCGCAGGTTTTCGTTTGCCGGCGATTAAACTTCTTTTTTTCAGCGTCTCATCAAAAATGAAAACATTTTTGAAAACTACAAGTCTCGTGCGTTTTAGTGTTGAAAAAATATTTTAAAAAATCGTTCGGGAAATGAGTTTACATCCCGGGTACTTTCTTTACTATACGGGCCGAGTCCGTGATTTACGGGAAATCGCAGGTTTTCGTTTGCCGGCGATTAAACTTCTTTTATTCAGCGTCTCATCAAAAATGAAAACATTTTTGAAAACTACAAGTCTCATGCGTTTTAGTAGTGAAAAAATAATTTAAAAAATCGTTCGGGAAATGAGTTTACTCCCTGGGTACTTTCTTTGTATACTTTTGACAATACGGGCTGAGTCCTGGATTTACGGGAAATCGCAGGTTTTCGTTTGCCGGCGATTAAACTTCTTTTATTCAGCGTCTCATCAAAAATGAAAACATTTTTTAAAACTACAAGTCTCATGCGTTTTAGTGGTGAAAAAAAAATTAAAAAATCGTTCGGGAAATGAGTTTACTCCCTAGGTACTTTCTTTGTATACATTCGAATATACGGGCCAAGCCCGGGATTTACGGGAAATCGCAGGATTTCGTTTGCCGGCGATTAAACCTCTTTCATTAAGCGTCTCATCAAATATGAAAACATTTTTGAAAACTACAAGTCTCATGCGTTGTAGTGGTGAAAAAATAATTTAAAAAATCGTTCGGAAAATGAGTTTACTCCCTGGGTACTTTCTTTGTATACTTTTGACTATACGGGCCGAGTCCGGGGTTTACGGGAAATGGCGGGTTTTCGTTTGCCGGCGATTAAACTTCTTTTATTTAGCGTCTCATCAAAAATGAAAACATTTTTAAAAACTACAAGTCTCATGCGTTTTAGTGGTGAAAAGATAATTTAAAAAATCGTTTTGGAAATGAGTTTACTCACAGGGTACTTTCTTTGTAAACATTCGACTATACGGGCCAAGCCCGGGATTTACGGAAAATCGCGGGTTTTCGTTTGCTGGCGATTAAACCACTTTCATTAAGCGTCTCATCAAAATTGAAAACATTTTTAAAAACTACAAGTCTCATGGGATTTAGTGGTGAAATAATAATTTAAAAAATCGTTTAAGAAATGAGTTTACTCCCTGGGTACTTTCTTTGTATACTTTTGACTATACGGGCCGAGTCCAGGATTTACGGGAAATCGCAGGTTTCGTTTGCCGGCGATTAAACTTCTTTTATTCAGCGTCTCATCAAATATGAAAACATTTTTGAAAACTACAAGTCTCATGCGTTTTAGTGGTGAAAAAATAATTTAAAAAATCGTTCGGAAAATGAGTTTACTCCCTGGGTACTTTTTTTGTATACTTTGGACTATACGGGCCGAGTCCGGGATTTACGGGAAATCGCGGCTTTTCGTTTGAGTGCGAATAAACTTCTTTTATTCAGCGTCTCATCAAAAATGAAAACATTTTTGAAAACTACAAGTCTCATGCGTTGTAGTGGTGAAAAAATAATTTAAAAAATCGTTCGGAAAATGAGTTTACTCCCTGGGTACTTTCTTTGTATACTTTTGACTATACGGGCCAAGTCCGGGGTTTACGGGAAATTGCGGGTTTTCGTTTGCCGGCGATTAAACTTCTGTTATTCAGCGTCTCATCAAAAATGAAAACATTTTTAAAAACTACAAGTCTCATGCGTTGTAGTGGTGAATAAATAATTTAAAAAATCGTTCGGAAAATGAGTTTACTCCCTGGGTAATTTCTTTGTATACTTTTGACTATACGGGCCGAGTCATGGGTTTACGGGAAATGGCGGGATTTTGTTTGCCGGCGATTTAACTTCTTTTTTTCAGCGTCTCATCAAAAATGAAAACATTTTTAAAAACTATAAGTCTCATGGGTTTTAGTAGTGAAATAATAATTTAAAAAATCGTTCTGGAAATGAGTTTACATCCCGGGTACTTTCTTTACTATACGGGCCGAGTCCGGGATTTACGGGAAATCGCAGGTTTTCGTTTGCCGGCGATTAAACTTCTTTTTTTCAGCGTCTCATCAAAAATGAAAACATTTTTGAAAACTACAAGTCTCCTGCGTTTTAGTGTTGAAAAAATATTTTAAAAAATCGTTCGGGAAATGAGTTTACATCCCGGGTACTTTATTTACTATACGGGCCGAGTCCGTGATTTACGGGAAATCGCAGCTTTTCGTTTGCCGGCGATTAAACTTCTTTTATTCAGCGTCTCATCAAAAATGAAAACATTTTTGAAAACTACAAGTCTCATGCGTTGTAGTGGTGAAAAAATAATTTAAAAAATCGTTCGGAAAATGAGTTTACTCCCTGGGTACTTTCTTTGTATACTTTTGACTATACGGGCCGAGTCCGGGGTTTACGGGAAATTGCGGGTTTTCGTTTGCCGGCGATTAAACTTCTGTTATTCAGCGTCTCATCAAAAATGAAAACATTTTTAAAAACTACAAGTCTCATGCGTTGTAGTGGTGAATAAATAATTTAAAAAATCGTTCGGAAAATGAGTTTACTCCCTGGGTAATTTCTTTGTATACTTTTGACTATACGGGCCGAGTCATGGGTTTACGGGATATGGCGGGATTTCGTTTGCCGGCAATTTAACTTCTTTTTTTCAGCGTCTCATCAAAAATGAAAACATTTTTAAAAACTATAAGTCTCATGGGTTTTAGTAGTGAAATAATAATTTAAAAAATCGTTCTGGAAATGAGTTTACACCCCGGGTACTTTCTTTACTATACGGGCCGAGTCCGGGATTTACGGGAAATCGCAGGTTTTCGTTTGCCGGCGATTAAACTTCTTTTTTTCAGCGTCTCATCAAAAATGAAAACATTTTTGAAAACTACAAGTCTCGTGCGTTTTAGTGTTGAAAAAATATTTTAAAAAATCGTTCGGGAAATGAGTTTACATCCCGGGTACTTTCTTTACTATACGGGCCGAGTCCGTGATTTACGGGAAATCGCAGGTTTTCGTTTGCCGGCGATTAAACTTCTTTTATTCAGCGTCTCATCAAAAATGAAAACATTTTTGAAAACTACAAGTCTCATGCGTTTTAGTAGTGAAAAAATAATTTAAAAAATCGTTCGGAAAATGAGTTTACTCCCTGGGTACTTTCTTTGTATACTTTTGACAATACGGGCTGAGTCCTGGATTTACGGGAAATCGCAGGTTTTCGTTTGCCGGCGATTAAACTACTTTTATTCAGCGTCTCATCAAAAATGAAAACATTTTTTAAAACTACAAGTCTCATGCGTTTTAGTGGTGAAAAAAAAATTAAAAAATCGTTCGGGAAATGAGTTTACTCCCTAGGTACTTTCTTTGTATACATTCGAATATACGGGCCAAGCCCGGGATTTACGGGAAATCGCAGGATTTCGTTTGCCGGCGATTAAACCTCTTTCATTAAGCGTCTCATCAAATATGAAAACATTTTTGAAAACTACAAGTCTCATGCGTTGTAGTGGTGAAAAAATAATTTAAAAAATCGTTCGGAAAATGAGTTTACTCCCTGGGTACTTTCTTTGTATACTTTTGACTATACGGGCCGAGTCCGGGGTTTACGGGAAATGGCGGGTTTTCGTTTGCCGGCGATTAAACTTCTTTTATTTAGCGTCTCATCAAAAATGAAAACATTTTTAAAAACTACAAGTCTCATGCGTTTTAGTGGTGAAAAGATAATTTAAAAAATCGTTTTGGAAATGAGTTTACTCACAGGGTACTTTCTTTGTAAACATTCGACTATACGGGCCAAGCCCGGGATTTACGGAAAATCGCGGGTTTTTGTTTGCTGGCGATTAAACCACTTTCATTAAGCGTCTCATCAAAATTGAAAACATTTTTAAAAACTACAAGTCTCATGGGATTTAGTGGTGAAATAATAATTTAAAAAATCGTTTAAGAAATGAGTTTACTCCCTGGGTACTTTCTTTGTATACTTTTGACTATACGGGCCGAGTCCAGGATTTACGGGAAATCGCAGGTTTCGTTTGCCGGCGATTAAACTTCTTTTATTCAGCGTCTCATCAAAAATGAAAACATTTTTAAAAACTATAAGTCTCATTGGTTTTAGTGGTGAAAAAAATATTTAAAAAATCGTTCGGGAAATGAGTTTACTCCCTGGGTACTTTCTTTGTATACTTTTGACTATACGGGCCATGCCGAGATTTACGGGAAATCGCAGGTTTTCGTTTGCCGGCGATTAAACATCTTTTATTCAGCGTTTCATCAAAAATGAAAACATTTTTAAAAACTACAAGTCTTATGCGTTTTAGTGGTGAAAAAATAATTTAAAAAATCGTTCAGGAAATGAGTTTACTCACAGGGTACTTTCTTTGTATACATTCGACTATACGGGCCAAGCCCGGGATTTACGGGAAATCGCGGGTTTTCGTTTTCCGGCGATTAAACCTCTTTCATTAAGCGTCTCATCAAAAATGAAAACATTTTTGAAAACTACAAGTCTCATGCGTTTTAGTGGTGAAAAAATAATTCAAAAAATCGTTCGGGAAATGAGTTTACTTCCTGGGTACTTTCTTTGTATACATTCGACTATACGGGCCAAGCCCGTGATTTACGGGAAAACGCGGGATTTCGTTTGCCGGCGATTAAACCTCTTTCATTAAGCGTCTCATCAAAAATGAAAACATTTTTGAAAACTACAAGTCTCATGCGTTTTAGTGGTGAAAAAATAATTTAAAAAATCGTTCGGGAAATGAGTTTACTCCCTGGGTACTTTCTTTGTATACTTTTGACTATACGGGCCGAGTCCGGGATTTACGGGAAATGGAGGATCTTCGTTTGCCGGCGATTAAACTTCTTTTATTCAGCGTCCCATCAAATATGAAAATATTTTTGAAAACTACAAGTCTCATGCGTTTAGTGGTAAAAAAATAATATAAAAAATCGTTCGGGAAATGAGTTTACTCCCTGGGTACTTTCTCTGTATACTTTTGACTATACGGGTCGAGTCCGGGGTTTACGGGAAATGGCGGGTTTTCGTTTGCCGGCGATTAAACTTCTTTTATTCAGCGTCTCATCAAAAATGAAAACATTTTTGAAAACTACAAGTCTCATGCGTTTTAGTGGTGAAAAGATAATTTAAAAAATCGTTTTGGAAATGAGTTTACTCACAGGGTACTTTCTTTGTAAACATTCGACTATACGGGCCAAGTCCGGGATTTACGGGAAATCGCGGGTTTTCGTTTGCTGGCGATTAAACCACTTTCATTAAGCGTCTCATCAAAAATGAAAACATTTTTAAAAACTACAAGTCTCATAAGCTTTAGTGGTGAAATAATAATTTAAAAAATCGTTTGGGAAATGAGTTTACTCACTGGGTACTTTCTTTGTATACTTTTGACTATACGGGCCGAGTCCGGGATTTACGGGAAATCGCAGGTTTTCGTTTGCCGGCGATTAAACTTCTTTTATTCAGCGTTTCATCAAAAATGAAAACATTTTTGAAAACTACAAGTCTCATGCGTTTTAGTGGTGACAAAATAATTTAAAAAATCGTTCGGGAAATGAGTTTACTCCCTGGGTACTTTCTTTGTATACCTTTGACAATACGGGCCGAGTCCGGGATTTACGGGAAATCGCAGGTTTTCGTTTGCCGGCGATTAAACTTCTTTTATTCAGCGTCTCATCAAAAATGAAACATTTTTAAAAACTACAAGTCTCATGCGTTTTAGTGGTGAAAAGAAAAATTAAAAAATCGTTCGGGAAATGAGTTTACTCCCTAGGTACTTTCTTTGTATGCATTCGACTATACGGGCCAAGCCCGGGATTTACGGAAAATCGCGGGTTTTCGTTTGCTGGCGATTAAACCACTTTCATTAAGCGTCTCATCAAAATTGAAAACATTTTTAAAAACTACAAGTCTCATGGGATTTAGTGGTGAAATAATAATTTAAAAAATCGTTTAAGAAATGAGTTTACTCCCTGGGTACTTTCTTTGTATACTTTTGACTATACGGGCCGAGTCCAGGATTTACGGGAAATCGCAGGTTTCGTTTGCCGGCGATTAAACTTCTTTTATTCAGCGTCTCATCAAAAATGAAAACATTTTTAAAAACTATAAGTCTCATTGGTTTTAGTGGTGAAAAAAATATTTAAAAAATCGTTCGGGAAATGAGTTTACTCCCTGGGTACTTTCTTTGTATACTTTTGACTATACGGGCCATGCCGAGATTTACGGGAAATCGCAGGTTTTCGTTTGCCGGCGATTAAACTTCTTTTATTCAGCGTTTCATCAAAAATGAAAACATTTTTAAAAACTACAAGTCTTATGCGTTTTAGTGGTGAAAAAATAATTTAAAAAATCGTTCAGGAAATGAGTTTACTCACAGGGTACTTTCTTTGTATACATTCGAATATACGGGCCAAGCCCGGGATTTACGGGAAATCGCGGGTTTTCGTTTTCCGGCGATTAAACCTCTTTCATTAAGCGTCTCATCAAAAATGAAAACATTTTTGAAAACTACAAGTCTCATGCGTTTTAGTGGTGAAAAAATAATTCAAAAAATCGTTCGGGAAATGAGTTTACTTCCTGGGTACTTTCTTTGTATACATTCGACTATACGGGCCAAGCCCCTGATTTACGGGAAAACGCGGGATTTCGTTTGCCGGCGATTAAACCTCTTTCATTAAGCGTCTCATCAAAAATGAAAACATTTTTGAAAACTACAAGTCTCATGCGTTTTAGTGGTGAAAAAATAATTTAAAAAATCGTTCGGGAAATGAGTTTACTCCCTGGGTACTTTCTTTGTATACTTTTGACTATACGGGCCGAGTCCGGGATTGACGGGAAATGGCGGATCTTCGTTTGCCGGCGATTAAACTTCTTTTATTCAGCGTCCCATCAAATATGAAAATATTTTTGAAAACTACAAGTCTCATGCGTTTAGTGGTAAAAAAATAATATAAAAAATCGTTCGGGAAATGAGTTTACTCCCTGGGTACTTTCTCTGTATACTTTTGACTATACGGGTCGAGTCCGGGGTTTACGGGAAATGGCGGGTTTTCGTTTGCCGGCGATTAAACTTCTTTTATTCAGCGTCTCATCAAAAATGAAAACATTTTTGAAAACTACAAGTCTCATGCGTTTTAGTGGTGAAAAGATAATTTAAAAAATCGTTTTGGAAATGAGTTTACTCACAGGGTACTTTCTTTGTAAACATTCGACTATACGGGCCAAGCCCGGGATTTACGGGAAATCGCGGGTTTTCGTTTGCTGGCGATTAAACCACTTTCATTAAGCGTCTCATCAAAAATGAAAACATTTTTAAAAACTACAAGTCTCATAAGCTTTAGTGGTGAAATAATAATTTAAAAAATCGTTTGGGAAATGAGTTTACTCACTGGGTACTTTCTTTGTATACTTTTGACTATACGGGCCGAGTCCGGGATTTACGGGAAATCGCAGGTTTTCGTTTGCCGGCGATTAAACTTCTTTTATTCAGCGTCTCATCAAAAATGAAACATTTTTAAAAACTACAAGTCTCATGCGTTTTAGTGGTGAAAAGAAAAATTAAAAAATCGTTCGGGAAATGAGTTTACTCCCTAGGTACTTTCTTTGTATGCATTCGACTATACGGGCCAAGCCCGGGATTTACGGGAAATCGCGGGATTTTGTTTGCCGGCGATTAAACCTCTTTCATTAAGCGTCTCATCAAATATGAAAACATTTTTGAAAACTACAAGTCTCATGCGTTGTAGTGGTGAAAAAATTATTTAAAAAATCGTTCGGAAATGAGTTTACTCCCTGGGTACTTTCTTTGTATACTTTTGACTATACGGGCCGAGTCCGGGGTTTACAGGAAATTGCGGGTTTTCGTTTGCCGGCGATTAAACTTCTTTTATTCAGCGTCTTATCAAAAATGAAAACATTTTTAAAAACTACAAGTCTCATGCGTTGTAGTGGTGAATAAATAATTTAAAAAATCGTTCGGAAAATGAGTTTACTCCCTGGGTAATTTCTTTGTATACATTCGACTATACGGGCCGAGTCATGGGTTTACGGGAAATGCCGGGATTTCGTTTGCCGGCGATTTAACTTCTTTTTTTCAGCGTCTCATCAAAAATGAAAACATTTTTAAAAACTATAAGTCTCATGGGTTTTAGTAGTGAAATAATAATTTAAAAAATCGTTCTGGAAATGAGTTTACATCCCGGGTACTTTCTTTACTATACGGGACGAGTCCGGGATTTACGGGAAATCGCAGGTTTTCGTTTGCCGGCGATTAAACTTCTTTTTTTCAGCGTCTCACCAAAAATGAAAACATTTTTGAAAACTACAAGTCTCGTGCGTTTTAGTGTTGAAAAAATATTTTAAAAAATCGTTCGGGAAATGAGTTTACATCCCGGGTACTTTCTTTACTATACGGGCCGAGTCCGGGATTTACGGGAAATCGCAGGTTTTCGTTTGCCGGCGATTAAACTTCTTTTATTCAGCGTCTCATCAAAAATGAAAACATTTTTGAAAACTACAAGTCTCATGCGTTTTAGTAGTGAAAAAATAATTTAAAAAATCGTTCGGGAAATGAGTTTACTCCCAGGGTACTTTCTTTGTATACTTTTGACAATACGGGCCGAGTCCTGGATTTACGGGAAATCGCAGGTTTTCGTTTGCCGGCGATTAAACTTCTTTTATTCAGCGTCTCATCAAAAATGAAAACATTTTTAAAAACTACAAGTCTCATGCGTTTTAGTGGTGAAAAAAAAATTAAAAAATCGCTCGGGAAATGAGTTTACTCCCTAGGTACTTTCTTTGTATACATTCGAATATACGGGCCAAGCCCGGGATTTACGGGAAATCGCAGGATTTCGTTTGCCGGCGATTAAACCTCTTTCATTAAGCGTCTCATCAAATATGAAAACATTTTTGAAAACTACAAGTCTCATGCGTTGTAGTGGTGAATAAATAATTTAAAAAATCGTTCGGAAAATGAGTTTACTCCCTGGGTAATTTCTTTGTATACTTTTGACTATACGGGCCGGGTCATGGGTTTACGGGAAATGCCGGGATTTCATTTGCCGGCGATTTAACTTCTTTTTTTCAGCGTCTCATCAAAAATGAAAACATTTTTAAAAACTATAAGTCTCATGGGTTTTAGTAGTGAAATAATAATTTAAAAAATCGTTCTGGAAATGAGTTTACATCCCGGGTACTTTCTTTACTATACGGGCCGAGTCCGGGATTTACGGGAAATCGCAGGTTTTCGTTTGCCGGCGATTAAACTTCTTTTATTCAGCGTCTCATCAAAAATGAAAACATTTTTAAAAACTACAAGTCTCATGCGTTTTAGTGGTGAAAAGAAAAATTAAAAAATCGTTCGGGAAATGAGTTTACTCCCTAGGTACTTTCTTTGTATGCATTCGACTATACGGGCCAAGCCCGGGATTTACGGGAAATCGCGGGATTTTGTTTGCCGGCGATTAAACCTCTTTCATTAAGCGTCTCATCAAATATGAAAACATTTTTGAAAACTACAAGTCTCATGCGTTGTAGTGGTGAAAAAATAATTTAAAAAATCGTTCGGGAAATGAGTTTACTCCCAGGGTACTTTCTTTGTATACTTTTGACAATACGGGCCCAGTCCTGGATTTACGGGAAATCGCAGGTTTTCGTTTGCCGGCGATTAAACTTCTTTTATTCAGCGTCTCATCAAAAATGAAAACATTTTTAAAAACTACAAGTCTCATGCGTTTTAGTGGTGAAAAAAAAATTAAAAAATCGCTCGGGAAATGAGTTTACTCCCTAGGTACTTTCTTTGTATACATTCGAATATACGGGCCAAGCCCGGGATTTACGGGAAATCGCAGGATTTCGTTTGCCGGCGATTAAACCTCTTTCATTAAGCGTCTCATCAAATATGAAAACATTTTTGAAAACTACAAGTCTCATGCGTTGTAGTGGTGAATAAATAATTTAAAAAATCGTTCGGAAAATGAGTTTACTCCCTGGGTAATTTCTTTGTATACTTTTGACTATACGGGCCGGGTCATGGGTTTACGGGAAATGCCGGGATTTCATTTGCCGGCGATTTAACTTCTTTTTTTCAGCGTCTCATCAAAAATGAAAACATTTTTAAAAACTATAAGTCTCATGGGTTTTAGTAGTGAAATAATAATTTAAAAAATCGTTCTGGAAATGAGTTTACATCCCGGGTACTTTCTTTACTATACGGGCCGAGTCCGGGATTTACGGGAAATCGCAGGTTTTCGTTTGCCGGCGATTAAACTTCTTTTATTCAGCGTCTCATCAAAAATGAAAACATTTTTAAAAACTACAAGTCTCATGCGTTTTAGTGGTGAAAAGAAAAATTAAAAAATCGTTCGGGAAATGAGTTTACTCCCTAGGTACTTTCTTTGTATGCATTCGACTATACGGGCCAAGCCCGGGATTTACGGGAAATCGCGGGATTTTGTTTGCCGGCGATTAAACCTCTTTCATTAAGCGTCTCATCAAATATGAAAACATTTTTGAAAACTACAAGTCTCATGCGTTGTAGTGGTGAAAAAATTATTTAAAAAATCGTTCGGAAATGAGTTTACTCCCTGGGTACTTTCTTTGTATACTTTTGACTATACGGGCCGAGTCCGGGGTTTACAGGAAATTGCGGGTTTTCGTTTGCCGGCGATTAAACTTCTTTTATTCAGCGTCTTATCAAAAATGAAAACATTTTTAAAAACTACAAGTCTCATGCGTTGTAGTGGTGAATAAATAATTTAAAAAATCGTTCGGAAAATGAGTTTACTCCCTGGGTAATTTCTTTGTATACATTCGACTATACGGGCCGAGTCATGGGTTTACGGGAAATGCCGGGATTTCGTTTGCCGGCGATTTAACTTCTTTTTTTCAGCGTCTCATCAAAAATGAAAACATTTTTAAAAACTATAAGTCTCATGGGTTTTAGTAGTGAAATAATAATTTAAAAAATCGTTCTGGAAATGAGTTTACATCCCGGGTACTTTCTTTACTATACGGGACGAGTCCGGGATTTACGGGAAATCGCAGGTTTTCGTTTGCCGGCGATTAAACTTCTTTTTTTCAGCGTCTCATCAAAAATGAAAACATTTTTGAAAACTACAAGTCTCGTGCGTTTTAGTGTTGAAAAAATATTTTAAAAAATCGTTCGGGAAATGAGTTTACATCCCGGGTACTTTCTTTACTATACGGGCCGAGTCCGGGATTTACGGGAAATCGCAGGTTTTCGTTTGCCGGCGATTAAACTTCTTTTATTCAGCGTCTCATCAAAAATGAAAACATTTTTGAAAACTACAAGTCTCATGCGTTTTAGTAGTGAAAAAATAATTTAAAAAATCGTTCGGGAAATGAGTTTACTCCCTGGGTACTTTCTTTGTATACTTTTGACAATACGGGCCGAGTCCTGGATTTACGGGAAATCGCAGGTTTTCGTTTGCCGGCGATTAAACTTCTTTTATTCAGCGTCTCATCAAAAATGAAAACATTTTTAAAAACTACAAGTCTCATGCGTTTTAGTGGTGAAAAAAAAATTAAAAAATCGCTCGGGAAATGAGTTTACTCCCTAGGTACTTTCTTTGTATACATTCGAATATACGGGCCAAGCCCGGGATTTACGGGAAATCGCAGGATTTCGTTTGCCGGCGATTAAACCTCTTTCATTAAGCGTCTCATCAAATATGAAAACATTTTTGAAAACTACAAGTCTCATGCGTTGTAGTGGTGAATAAATAATTTAAAAAATCGTTCGGAAAATGAGTTTACTCCCTGGGTAATTTCTTTGTATACTTTTGACTATACGGGCCGGGTCATGGGTTTACGGGAAATGCCGGGATTTCGTTTGCCGGCGATTTAACTTCTTTTTTTCAGCGTCTCATCAAAAATGAAAACATTTTTAAAAACTATAAGTCTCATGGGTTTTAGTAGTGAAATAATAATTTAAAAAATCGTTCTGGAAATGAGTTTACATCCCGGGTACTTTCTTTACTATACGGGCCGAGTCCGGGATTTACGGGAAATCGCAGGTTTTCGTTTGCCGGCGATTAAACTTCTTTTTTTCAGCGTCTCATCAAAAATGAAAACATTTTTAAAAACTATAAGTCCATGGGTTTTAGTAGTGAAATAATAATTTAAAAAATCGTTCTGGAAATGAGTTTACATCCCGGGTACTTTCTTTACTATACGGGCCGAGTCCGGGATTTACGGGAAATCGCAGGTTTTCGTTTGCCGGCGATTAAACTTCTTTTTTTCAGCGTCTCATCAAAAATGAAAACATTTTTGAAAACTACAAGTCTCGTGCGTTTTAGTGTTGAAAAAATATTTTTAAAAATCGTTCGGGAAATGAGTTTACATCCCGGGTACTTTCTTTACTATACGGGCCGAGTCCGGGATTTACGGGAAATCGCAGGTTTTCGTTTGCCGGCGATTAAACTTCTTTTATTCAGCGTCTCATCAAAAATGAAAACATTTTTGAAAACTAAAAGTCTCATGCGTTTTAGTAGTGAAAAAATAATTTAAAAAATCGTTCGGGAAATGAGTTTACTCCCTGGGTACTTTCTTTGTATACTTTTGACAATACGGGCCGAGTCCTGGATTTACGGGAAATCGCAGGTTTTCGTTTGCCGGCGATTAAACTTCTTTTATTCAGCGTCTCATCAAAAATGAAAACATTTTTAAAAACTACAAGTCTCATGCGTTTTAGTGGTGAAAAAAAAATTAAAAAATCGTTCGGGAAATGAGTTTACTCCCTAGGTACTTTCTTTGTATACATTCGAATATACGGGCCAAGCCCGGGATTTACGGGAAATCGCAGGATTTCGTTTGCCGGCGATTAAACCTCTTTCATTAAGCGTCTCATCAAATATGAAAACATTTTTGAAAACTACAAGTCTCATGCGTTTTAGTGGTGAAAAAATAATTTAAAAAATCGTTCGGAAAATGAGTTTACTCCCTGGGTACTTTCTTTGTACACTTTTGACTATACGGGCCGAGTCCGGGGTTTACAGGAAATGGCGGGTTTTCGTTTGCCGGCGATTAAACTTCTTTTATTTAGCGTCTCATCAAAAATGAAAACATTTTTAAAAACTACAAGTCTCATGCGTTTTAGTGGTGAAAAGATAATTTAAAAAATCGTTTTGGAAATGACTTTACTCACAGGGTACTTTCTTTGTAAACATTCGACTATACGGGCCAAGCCCGGGATTTACGGGAAATCGCGGGTTTTTGTTTGCTGGCGATTAAACCACTTTCATTAAGCGTCTCATCAAAATTGAAAACATTTTTAAAAACTACAAGTCTCATGGGATTTAGTGGTGAAATAATAATTTAAAAAATCGTTTGGGAAATGAGTTTACTCCCTGGGTACTTTCTTTGTATACTTTTGACTATACGGGCCGAGTCAGGGGTTTACGGGAAATGGCGGGTTTTCTTTTGCCGGCGATTTAACTTCTTTTTTTCAGCGTCTCATCAAAAATGAAAACAATTTTAAAAACTATAAGTCCAATTGGTTTTAGTGGTGAAAAAAGAATTTAAAAAATCGTTCGGGAAATGAGTTTACTCACTGGGTACTTTCTTTGTATACTTTTGACTATACGGGCCATGCTGAGATTTACGGGAAATCGCAGGTTTTCGTTTGCCGGCGATTAAACTACTTTTATTCAGCGTTTCATCAAAAATGAAAACATTTTTAAAAACTACAAGTCTTATGCGTTTTAGTGGTGAAAAAATAATTTAAAAAATCGTTCAGGAAATGAGTTTACTCACAGGGTACTTTCTTTGTATACATTCGACTATACGCGCCAAGCCCGGGATTTACGGGAAATCGCGGGTTTTCGTTTTCCGGCGATTAAACCTCTTTCATTAAGCGTCTCATCAAAAATGAAAACGTTTTTGAAAACTACAAGTCTCATGCGTTTTAGTGGTGAAAAAATAATTCAAAAAATCGTTCGGGAAATGAGTTTACTTCCTGGGTACTTTCTTTGTATACATTCGACTATACGGGCCAAGCCCCTGATTTACGGGAAAACGCGGGATTTCGTTTGCCGGCGATTAAACTTCTTTCATTAGGCGTCTCATCAAAAATGAAAAGATTTTTGAAAACTACAAGTCTCATGCGTTTAGTGGTGAAAAAATAATTTAAAAAATCGTTCGGGAAATGAGTTTACTCCCTGGGCACTTTCTTTGTATACTTTTGACTATACGGGCCGAGTCCGGGATTTACGGGAAATGGCGGATCTTCGTTTGCCGGCGATTAAACTTCTTTTATTCAGCGTTTCATCAAAAATGAAAACATTCTTAAAAACTACAAGTCTCATGGGATTTAGTGGTGAAATAATAATTTAAAAAATCGTTTGGGAAATGAGTTTACTCCCTGGGTACTTTCTTTGTATACTTTTGACTATACGGGCCGAGTCAGGGGTTTACGGGAAATGGCGGGTTTTCTTTTGCCGGCGATTTAACTTCTTTTTTTCAGCGTCTCATCAAAAATGAAAACATGTTTAAAAACTATAAGTCTCATTGGTTTTAGTGGTGAAAAAAAAATTTAAAAAATCGTTCGGGAAATGAGTTTACTCCCTGGGTACTTTCTTTGTATACTTTTGACTATACGGGCCATGCCGAGATTTACGGGAAATCGCAGGTTTTCGTTTGCCGGCGATTAAACTTCTTTTATTCAGCGTTTCATCAAAAATGAAAACATTTTTAAAAACTACAAGTCTTATGCGTTTTAGTGGTGAAAAAATAATTTAAAAAATCGTTCAGGAAATGAGTTTACTCACAGGGTACTTTCTTTGTATACATTCGACTATACGCGCCAGGCGCGGGATTTACGGGAAATCGCGGATTTTCGTTTTCCGGCGATTAAACCTCTTTCATTAAGCGTCTCATCAAAAATGAAAAGATTTTTGAAAACTACAAGTCTCATGCGTTTAGTGGTGAAAAAATAATTTAAAAAATCGTTCGGGAAATGAGTTTACTCCCTGGGCACTTTCTTTGTATACTTTTGACTATACGGGCCGAGTCCGGGATTTACGGGAAATGGCGGATCTTCGTTTGCCGGCGATTAAACTTCTTTTATTCAGCGTTTCATCAAAAATGAAAACATTCTTAAAAACTACAAGTCTCATGGGATTTAGTGGTGAAATAATAATTTAAAAAATCGTTTGGGAAATGAGTTTACTCCCTGGGTACTTTCTTTGTATACTTTTGACTATACGGGCCGAGTCAGGGGTTTACGGGAAATGGCGGGTTTTCTTTTGCCGGCGATTTAACTTCTTTTTTTCAGCGTCTCAATAAAAATGAAAACATGTTTAAAAACTATAAGTCTCATTGGTTTTAGTGGTGAAAAAAAAATTTAAAAAATCGTTCGGGAAATGAGTTTACTCCCTGGGTACTTTCTTTGTATACTTTTGACTATACGGGCCATGCCGAGATTTACGGGAAATCGCAGGTTTTCGTTTGCCGGCGATTAAACTTCTTTTATTCAGCGTTTCATCAAAAATGAAAACATTTTTAAAAACTACAAGTCTTATGCGTTTTAGTGGTGAAAAAATAATTTAAAAAATCGTTCAGGAAATGAGTTTACTCACAGGGTACTTTCTTTGTATACATTCGACTATACGCGCCAGGCGCGGGATTTACGGGAAATCGCGGATTTTCGTTTTCCGGCGATTAAACCTCTTTCATTAAGCGTCTCATCAAAAATGAAAACGTTTTTGAAAACTACAAGTCTCATGCGTTTTAGTGGAGAAAAAATAATTCAAAAAATCGTTCGGGAAATGAGTTTACTTCCTGGGTACTTTCTTTGTATACATTCGACTATACGGGCCAAGCCCCTGATTTACGGGAAAACGCGGGATTTCGTTTGTCGGCGATTAAACTTCTTTCATTAGGCGTCTCATCAAAAATGAAAAGATTTTTGAAAACTACAAGTCTCATGCGTTTAGTGGTGAAAAAATAATTTAAAAAATCGTTCGGGAAATGAGTTTACTCCCTGGGTACTTTCTTTGTATACTTTTGACTATACGGGCCGAGTCCGGGATTTACGGGAAATGGCGGATCTTCGTTTGCCGGCGATTAAACTTCTTTTATTCAGCGTCCCATCAAATATGAAAATATTTTTGAAAACTACAAGTCTCATGCGTTTAGTGGTAAAAAAATAATATAAAAAATCGTTCGGGAAATGAGTTTACTCCCTGGGTACTTTCTCTGTATACTTTTGACTATACGGGTCGAGTCCGGGGTTTAAGGGAAATGGCGGGTTTTCGTTTGCCGGCGATTAAACTTCTTTTATTCAGCGTCTCATCAAAAATGAAAACAATTTTGAAAACTACAAGTCTCATGCGTTTTAGTAGTGAAAAGATAATTTAAAAAAATGTTTTGGAAATGAGTTTACTCACAGGGTACTTTCTTTGTAAACATTCGACTATACGGGCCAAGCCCGGAATTTACGGGAAATCGCGGGTTTTCTTTTGCTGGCGATTAAACCACTTTCATTAAGCGTCTTATCAAAAATGAAAACATTTTTAAAAACTACAAGTCTCATGGGCTTTAGTGTTGAAATAATAATTTAAAAAATCGTTTGGGAAATGAGTTTACTCCCTGGGTACTTTCTTTGTATACTTTTGACTAAACGGGCCGAGTCCGGGATTTACGGGAAATCGCAGGTTTTCGTTTGCCGGCGATTAAACTTCTTTTATTCAGCGTCTCATCAAAAATGAAAACATTTTTGAAAACTACAAGTCTCATGCGTTTTAGTGGTGAAAAAATAATTTAAAAAATCGTTCGGGAAATGAGTTTACTCCCTGGGTACTTTCTTTGTATACTTTTGACAATACGGGCCGAGTCCGGGATTTACGGGAAATCGCAGGTTTTCGTTTGCCGGCGATTAAACTTCTTTTATTCAGCGTCTCATTAAAAATGAAAACATTTTTAAAAACTACAAGTCTCATGCGTTTTAGTGGTGAAAAAAAAAATTAAAAAATCGTTCGGGAAATGAGTTTACTCCCTAGGTACTTTCTTTGTATACATTCGACTATACGGGCCAAGCCCGGGATTTACGGGAAATCGCGGGATTTCGTTTGCCGGCGATTAAACCTCTTTCATTAAGCTTCTCATCAAATATGAAAACATTTTTGAAAACTACAAGTCTCATGCGTTGTAGTGGTGAAAAAATAATTTAAAAATCGTTCGGAAAATGAGTTTACTCCCTGGGTACTTTCTTTGTATACTTTTGACTATACGGGATGAGTCCGGGGTTTACGGGAAATGGCGGGTTTTCGTTTGCCGGCGATTAAACTTCTTTTATTCAGCGTCTCATCAAAAATGAAAACATTTTTAAAAACTACAAGTCTCGTGCGTTTTAGTGTTGAAAAAATATTTTAAAAAATCGTTCGGGAAAGGAGTTTACATCCCGGGTACTTTCTTTACTATACGGGCCGAGTCCGGGATTTACGGGAAATCGCAGGTTTTCGTTTGCCGGCGATTAAACTTCTTTTATTCAGCGTCTTATGAAAAATGAAAACATTTTTGAAAACTACAAGTCTCGTGCGTTTTAGTGTTGAAAAAATATTTTAAAAAATCGTTCGGAAAATGAGTTTACATCCCGGGTACTTTCTTTACTATACGGGCCGAGTCCGGGATTTACGGGAAATCGCAGGTTTTCATTTGCCGGCGATTAAACTTCTTTTATTCAGCGTCTCATCAAAAATGAAAACATTTTTGAAAACTACAAGTCTCATGCGTTTTAGTAGTGAAAAAATAATTTAAAAAATCGTTCGGGAAATGAGTTTACTCCCTGGGTACTTTCTTTGTATACTTTTGACAATACGGGCCGAGTCCGGGATTTACGGGAAGACGCAGGTTTTCGTTTGCCGGCGATTAAACTTCTTTTATTCAGCGTCTCATCAAAAATGAAAACATTTTTAAAAACTACAAGTCTCATGCGTTTTAGTGGTGAAAAAAAAAATTAAAAAATCGTTCGGGAAATGAGTTTACTCCCTAGGTACTTTCTTTGCATACATTCGAATATACGGGCCAAGCCCGGGATTTACGGAAATCGCAGGATTTCCTTTGCCGGCGATTAAACCTCTTTCATTAAGCGTCTCATCAAATATGAAAACATTTTTGAAAACTACAAGTCTCATGCGTTTCAGTGGTGAAAAAATAATTTAAAAAATCGTTCGGAAAATGAGTTTACTCCCTGGGTACTTTCTTTGTATACTTTGGACTATACGGGCCGAGTCCGGGATTTACAGGAAATCGCGGATTTTCGTTTGAGTGCGAATAAACTTCTTTTACGCAGCGTCTCATCAAAAATGAGAACATTTTTGAAAACTACAAGTCTCATGCGTTGTAGTGGTGAAAAAATAATTTAAAAAATCGTTCGGAAAATGAGTTTACATCCCGGGTACTTTCTTTACTATACGGGCCGAGTCCGGGATTTACGGGAAATCGCAGGTTTTCGTTTGCCGGCGATTAAACTTCTTTTATTCAGCGTCTCATCAAAAATGAAAACATTTTTGAAAACTACAAGTCTCATGCGTTTTAGTAGTGAAAAAATAATTTAAAAAATCGTTCAGGAAATGAGTTTACTCCCTGGGTACTTTCTTTGTATACATTTGACAATACGGGCCGAGTCCGGGATTTACGGGAAATCGCAGGTTTTCGTTTGCCGGCGATTAAACTTCTTTTATTCAGCTTCTCATCAAAAATGAAAACATTTTTAAAAACTACAAGCCTCATGCGTTTTAGTGGTGAAAAAAAAAATTAAAAAATCGTTCGGGAAATGAGTTTACTCCCTAGGTACTTTCTTTGTATACATTCGAATATACGGGCCAAGCCCGGGATTTACAGGAAATCGCAGGATTTCGTTTGCCGGCGATTAAACCTCTTTCATTAAGCGTCTCATCAAATATGAAAACATTTTTGAAAACTACAAGTCTCATGCGTTTTAGTGGTGAAAAAATAATTTAAAAAATCGTTCGGAAAATGAGTTTACTCCCTGGGTACTTTCTTTGTATACTTTTGACTATACGGGCCGGGTCCGGGGTTTACGGGAAATGGCGGGTTTTCGTTTGCCGGCGATTAAACTTCTTTTATTCAGCGTCTCATCAAAAATGAAAACATTTTTAAAAACTACAAGTCTCATGCGTTTTAGTGGTGAAAAGATAATTTAAAAAATCGTTTTGGAAATGAGTTTACTCACAGGGTACTTTCTTTGTAAACATTCGACTATACGGGCCAAGCCCGGGATTTACGGGAAATCGCGGGTTTTCGTTTGCTGGCGATTAAACCACTTTCATTAAGCGTCTCATCAAAAATGAAAACATTTTTAAAAACTTCAAGTCTCATGGGCTTTAGTGGTGAAATAATAATTTAAAAAATCGTTTGGGAAATGAGTTTACTCCCTGGGTACTTTCTTTGTATACTTTTGACTATACGGGCCGAGTCCAGGATTTACGGGAAATCGCAGGTTTCGTTTGCCGGCGATTAAACTTCTTTTATTCAGCGTCTCATCAAAAATGAAAACATTTTTAAAAACTACAAGTCTCATGCGTTTTAGTGGTGAAAAAGTAATTTAAAAAATCGTTCGGGAAATGAGTTTACTCCCTGGGTACTTTCTCTGTATACTTTTGACTATACGGGTCGAGTCCGGGGTTTACGGGAAATTGCGGGTTTTCGTTTGCCGGCGATTAAACTTCTTTTATTCAGCGTCTCATCAAAAATGAAAACATTTTTGAAAACTACAAGTCTCATGCGTTTTAGTGGTGAAAAGATAATTTAAAAAATCGTTTTGGAAATGAGTTTACTCACAGGGTACTTTCTTTGTAAACATTCGACTATACGGGCCAAGCCCGGGATTTACGGGAAATCGCGGGTTTTCGTTTGCTGGCGATTAAACCACTTTCATTAAGCGTCTCATCAAAAATGAAAACATTTTTAAAAACTACAAGTCTCATGGGCTTTAGTGGTGAAATAATAATTTAAAAAATCGTTGGGAAATGAGTTTACTCCCTGGGTACTTTCTTTGTATACTTTTGACTATACGGGCCGAGTCCAGGATTTACGGGAAATCGCAGGTTTTCGTTTGCCGGCGATTAAACTTCTTTTATTCAGCGTCTCATCAAAAATGAAAACATTTTTGAAAACTACAAGTCTCATACGTTTTAGTGGTGAAAAGATAATTTAAAAAATCGTTTTGGAAATGAGTTTACTCACAGGGTACTTTCTTTGTAAACATTCGACTATACGGGCCAAGCCCGGGATTTACGGGAAATCGCGGGTTTTCGTTTGCTGGCGATTAAACCACTTTCATTAAGCGTCTCATCAAAAATGAAAACATTTTTAAAAACTACAAGTCTCATGGGCTTTAGTGGTGAAATAATAATTTAAAAAATCGTTTGGGAAATGAGTTTACTCCCTGGGTACTTTCTTTGTATACTTTTGACTATACGGGCCGAGTCCAGGATTTACGGGAAATCGCAGGTTTCGTTTGCTGGCGATTAAACTTCTTTTATTTAGCGTCTCATCAAAAATGAAAACATTTTTAAAAATTACAAGTCTCATGCGTTTTAGTGGTGAAAAAGTAATTTAAAAAATCGTTCGGGAAATGAGTTTACTCCCTGGGTACTTTCTTTGTATACTTTTGACTATACGGGCCGAGTCCGGGATTTACGGGAAATCGCAGGTTTTCGTTTGCCGGCGATTAAACTTCTTTTATTCAGCGTCTCATCAAAAATGAAAACATTTTTGAAAACTACAAGTCTCATGCGTTTTGGTGGTGAAAAAATAATTTAAAAAATCGTTCGGGAAATGAGTTTACTCCCTGGGTACTTTCTTTGTATACTTTTGACAATACGGGCCGAGTCCGGGATTTACGGGAAATCGCAGGTTTTCGTTTGCCGGCGATTAAACTTCTTTTATTCAGCGTCTCATCAAAAATGAAAACATTTTTAAAAACTACAAGTCTCATGCGTTTTAGTAGTGAAAAAAAAAAATTAAAAAATCGTTCGGGAAATGAGTTTACCCCCTAGGTACTTTCTTTGTATACATTCGACTATACGGGCCAAGCCCGGGATTTACGGGAAATCGCGCGATTTCGTTTGCCGGCGATTAAACCTCTTTCATTAAACGTCTCATCAAATATGAAAACATTTTTAAAAACTACAAGTCTCATGCGTTTTAGTGGTGAAAAAATAATTTAAAAAATCGTTCGGAAAATGAGTTTACTCCCTGGGTACTTTCTTTGTATACTTTGGACTATACGGGCCGAGTCCGGGATTTACGGGAAATCGCGCATTTTCGTTTGAGTGCGAATAAACTTCTTTTATTCAGCGTCTCATCAAAAATGAAAACATTTTTGAAAACTACAAGTCTCATGCGTTGTAGTGGTGAAAAAATAATTTAAAAAATCGTTCGGAAAATGGGTTTACTCCCTGGGTACTTTCTTTGTATACTTTTGACTATACGGGCCGAGTCCGGGGTTTACGGGAAATGGCGGGTTTTCGTTTGCCGGCGATTAAACTTCTTTTATTCAGCGTCTCATCAAAAATGAAAACATTTTTAAAAACTACCAGTCTCATGCGTTGTAGTGGTGAATAAATAATTTAAAAAATCGTTCGGAAAATGAGTTTACTCCCTGGGTAATTTCTTTGTATACTTTTGACTATACGGGCCGAGTCATGGGTTTACGGGAAATGGCGGGATTTCGTTTGCCGGCGATTTAACTTCTTTTTTTCAGCGTCTCATCAAAAATGAAAACATTTTTAAAAACTATAAGTCTCATGGGTTTTAGTGGTGAAATAATAATTTAAAAAATCGTTCGGGAAATGAGTTTACATCCCGGGTACTTTCTTTACTATACGGGCCGAGTCCGGGATTTACGGGAAATCGCAGGTTTTCGTTTGCCGGCGATTAAACTTCTTTTATTCAGCGTCTCATCAAAAATGAAAACATTTTTGAAAACTACAAGTCTCATGCGTTTTAGTGTTGAAAAAATATTTTAAAAAATCGTTCGGGAAATGAGTTTACATCCCGGGTACTTTCTTTACTATACGGGCCGAGTCCGGGATTTACGGGAAATCGCAGGTTTTCGTTTGCCGGCGATTAAACTTCTTTTATTCAGCGTCTCATCAAAAATGAAAACATTTTTAAAAACTACAAGTCTCATGCGTTTTAGTGGTGCAAAAAAAAATTAAAAAATCGTTCGGGAAATGAGTTTACTCCCTAGGTACTTTCTTTGTATACATTCAAATATACGGGCCAAGCCCGGGATTTACGGGAAATCGCAGGATTTCGTTTGCCGGCGATTAAACCTCTTTCATTAAGCGTCTCATCAAATATGAAAACATTTTTGAAAACTACAAGTCTCATGCGTTTTAGTGGTGAAAAAATAATTTAAAAAATCGTTCGGAAAATGAGTTTACTCCCTGGGTACTTTCTTTGTATACTTTGGATTATACGGGCCGAGTCCGGGATTTACGGGAAATCGCGGATTTTTGTTTGAGTGCGAATGAACTTCTTTTATGCAGCGTCTCATCAAAAATGAAAACATTTTTAAAGACTACAAGTCTCATGCGTTGTAGTGGTGAAAAAATAATTTAAAAAATCGTTCGGAAAATGAGTTTACTCCCTGGGTACTTTCTTTGTATACTTTTGACTATACGGGCCGAGTCCGGGGTTTACGGGAAATGGCGGGTTTTCGTTTGCCGGCGATTAAACTTCTTTTATTCAGCGTCTCATCAAAAATGAAAACATTTTTAAAAACTACAAGTCTCATGCGTTTTAGTGGTGAAAAGATAATTTAAAAATCGTTTTGGAAATGAGTTTACTCACAGGGTACTTTCTTTGTAAACATTCGACTATACGGGCCAAGCCCGGTATTTACGGGAGATCGCGGGTTTTCGTTTGGTGGCGATTAAACCACTTTCATTAAGCGTCTCATCAAAAATGAAAACATTTTTAAAAACTACAAGTCTCATGGGCTTTAGTGGTGAAATAATAATTTAAAAAATCGTTTGGGAAATGAGTTTACTCCCTGGGTACTTTCTTTGTATACTTTTGACTATACGGGCCGAGTCCAGGATTTACGGGAAATCGCAGGTTTCGTTTCCCGGCGATTAAACTTTTTTTATTCAGCGTCTCATCAAAAATGAAAACATTTTTAAAAACTACAAGTCTCATTCGTTTTAGTGGTGAAAAAGTAATTTAAAAAATCGTTCGGGAAATGAGTTTACTCCCTGGGTACTTTCTTTGTATACTTTTGACTATACGGGCCGGGTCCGGGATTTAAAGGGAAATCGCAGGTCTTCGTTTGCTGGCGAATAAACTTCTTTTATTCAGCGTCTCATCAAAAATGAAAACATTTTTGAAAACTACAAGTCTCATGCGTTTTAGTGGTGAAAAAATAATTTAAAAAATCGTTCGGGAAATGAGTTTAACTCCCTGGGTAATTTCTTTGTATACTTTTGACTATACGGGCCGAGTCAGGGGTTTACGTGAAATCGCGGGTTTTCGTTTGCTGGCGATTAAACCACTTTCATTAAGCGTCTCATCAAAAATAAAAACATTTTTAAAAACTACAAGTCTCATGGGCTTTAGTGGTGAAATAATAATTTAAAAAATCGTTTGGGAAATGAGTTTACTCCCTGGGTACTTTCTTTGTATACTTTTGACTATACGGGCCGAGTCCAGGATTTACGGGAAATCGCAGGTTTCGTTTGCCGGCGATTAAACTTCTTTTATTCAGCGTCTAATCAAAAATGAAAACATTTTTAAAAACTACAAGTCTCATGCGTTTTAGTGGTGAAAAAGTAATTTAAAAAATCGTTCGGGAAATGAGTTTACTCCCTGGGTACTTTCTTTGTATACTTTTGACTATACGGGCCGAGTCCGGGATTTACGGGAAATCGCAGGTTTTCGTTTGCCGGCGAATAAACTTCTTTTAATCTGCGTCTCATCAAAAATGAAAACATTTTTGAAAACTACAAGTCTCATGCGTTTTAGTGGTGAAAAAATAATTTAAAAAATCGTTCGGGAAATGAGTTTAACTCCCTGGGTAATTTCTTTGTATACTTTTGACTATACGGGCCGAGTCAGGGGTTTATGGGAAATGGCGGGTTTTCGTTTGCCGGCGATTTAACTTCTTTTTTTCAGCGTCTCATCAAAAATGAAAACATTTTTAAAAACTACAAGTCTCATGCGTTTTAGTGGTGAAAAGATAATTTAAAAAATCGTTTTGGAAATGAGTTTACTCACAGGGTACTTTCTTTGTAAACATTCGACTATACGGGCCAAGCCCGGGATTTACGGGAAATCGCGGGTTTTCGTTTGCTGGCGATTAAACCACTTTCATTAAGCGTCTCATCAAAAATAAAAACATTTTTAAAAACTACAAGTCTCATGGGCCGTAGTGGTGAAATAATAATTTAAAAAATCGTTTGGGAAATGAGTTTACTCCCTGGGTACTTTCTTTGTATACTTTTGACTATACGGGCCGAGTCCAGGATTTACGGGAAATCGCAGGTTTCGTTTGCCGGCGATTAAACTTCTTTTATTCAGCGTCTCATCAAAAATGAAAACATTTTTAAAAACTACAAGTCTCATGCGTTTTAGTGGTGAAAAAGTAATTTAAAAAATCGTTCGGGAAATGAGCTTACTCCCTGGGTACTTTCTTTGTATACTTTTGACTATACGGGCCGAGTCCGGGATTTACGGGAAATCGCAGGTTTTCGTTTGCCGGCGAATAAGCTTCTTTTATTCAGCGTCTCATCAAAAATGAAAACATTTTTGAAAACTACAAGTCTCATGCGTTTTAGTGGTGAAAAAATAATTTAAAAAATCGTTCGGGAAATGAGTTTACTCCCTGGGTACTTTCTTTGTATACTTTTGACAATACGGGCCGAGTCCGGGATTTACGGGAAATCGCAGGTTTTCGTTTGCCGGCGATTAAACTTCTTTTATTCAGCGTCTCATCAAAAATGAAAACATTTTTAAAAACTACAAGTCTCATGCGTTTTAGTGGTGAAAAAAAAAATTAAAAATCGTTCGGGAAATGAGTTTACTCCCTAGGTACTTTCTTTGTATACATTCGACTGTACGGCCAAGCCCGGGATTTACGGGAAATCGCGGGATTTCGTTTGCCGGCGATTAAACCTCTTTCATTAAGCGTCTCATCAAATATGAAAACATTTTTGAAAACTACAAGTCTCATGCGTTTTAGTGGTGAAAAAGTAATTTAAAAAATCGTTTGGGAAATGAGTTTACTCCCTGGGTACTTTCTTTGTATACTTTTGACTATACGGGCCGAGTCCAGGATTTACGGGAAATCGCAGGTTTCGTTTGCCGGCGATTAAACTTCTTTTATTCAGCGTCTCATCAAAAATGAAAACATTTTTAAAAACTACAAGTCTCATGCGTTTTAGTGGTGAAAAAGTAATTTAAAAAATCGTTCGGGAAATGAGCTTACTCCCTGGGTACTTTCTTTGTATACTTTTGACTATACGGGCCGAGTCCGGGATTTACGGGAAATCGCAGGTTTTCGTTTGCCGGCGAATAAGCTTCTTTTATTCAGCGTCTCATCAAAAATGAAAACATTTTTGAAAACTACAAGTCTCATGCGTTTTAGTGGTGAAAAAATAATTTAAAAAATCGTTCGGGAAATGAGTTTACTCCCTGGGTACTTTCTTTGTATACTTTTGACAATACGGGCCGAGTCCGGGATTTACGGGAAATCGCAGGTTTTCGTTTGCCGGCGATTAAACTTCTTTTATTCAGCGTCTCATCAAAAATGAAAACATTTTTAAAAACTACAAGTCTCATGCGTTTTAGTGGTGAAAAAAAAAATTAAAAATCGTTCGGGAAATGAGTTTACTCCCTAGGTACTTTCTTTGTATACATTCGACTGTACGGCCAAGCCCGGGATTTACGGGAAATCGCGGGATTTCGTTTGCCGGCGATTAAACCTCTTTCATTAAGCGTCTCATCAAATATGAAAACATTTTTGAAAACTACAATCTCATGCGTTTTAGTGGTGAAAAAATAATTTAAAAAATCGTTCGGAAAATGAGTTTACTCCCTGGGTACTTTCTTTGTATACTTTGGACTATACGGGCTGAGTCCGGGATTTACGGGAAATCGCGGGTTTTCGTTTGCTGGCGATTAAACCACTTTCATTAAGCGTCTCATCAAAAATGAAAACATTTTTAAAAACTACAAGTCTCATGGGCTTTAGTGGTGAAATAATAATTTAAAAAATCGTTTGGGAAATGAGTTTACTCCCTGGGTACTTTCTTTGTATACTTTTGACTATACGGGCCGAGTCCAGGATTTACGGGAAATCGCAGGTTTCGTTTGCTGGCGATTAAACTTCTTTTATTTAGCGTCTCATCAAAAATGAAAACATTTTTAAAAATTACAAGTCTCATGCGTTTTAGTGGTGAAAAAGTAATTTAAAAAATCGTTCGGGAAATGAGTTTACTCCCTGGGTACTTTCTTTGTATACTTTTGACTATACGGGCCGAGTCCGGGATTTACGGGAAATCGCAGGTTTTCGTTTGCCGGCGATTAAACTTCTTTTATTCAGCGTCTCATCAAAAATGAAAACATTTTTGAAAACTACAAGTCTCATGCGTTTTAGTGGTGAAAAAATAATTTAAAAAATCGTTCGGGAAATGAGTTTACTCCCTGGGTACTTTCTTTGTATACTTTTGACAATACGGGCCGAGTCCGGGATTTACGGGAAATCGCAGGTTTTCGTTTGCCGGCGATTAAACTTCTTTTATTCAGCGTCTCATCAAAAATGAAAACATTTTTAAAAACTACAAGTCTCATGCGTTTTAGTGGTGAAAAAAAAAAATTAAAAAGTCGTTCGGGAAATGAGTTTACCCCCTAGGTACTTTCTTTGTATACATTCGACTATACGGGCCAAGCCCGGGATTTACGGGAAATCGCGCGATTTCGTTTGCCGGCGATTAAACCTCTTTCATTAAACATCTCATCAAATATGAAAACATTTTTAAAAACTACAAGTCTCATGCGTTTTAGTGGTGAAAAAGTAATTTAAAAAATCGTTTGGGAAATGAGTTTACTCCCTGGGTACTTTCTTTGTATACTTTTGACTATACGGGCCGAGTCCAGGATTTACGGGAAATCGCAGGTTTCGTTTGCCGGCGATTAAACTTCTTTTATTCAGCGTCTCATCAAAAATGAAAACATTTTTAAAAACTACAAGTCTCATGCGTTTTAGTGGTGAAAAAGTAATTTAAAAAATCGTTCGGGAAATGAGCTTACTCCCTGGGTACTTTCTTTGTATACTTTTGACTATACGGGCCGAGTCCGGGATTTACGGGAAATCGCAGGTTTTCGTTTGCCGGCGAATAAGCTTCTTTTATTCAGCGTCTCATCAAAAATGAAAACATTTTTGAAAACTACAAGTCTCATGCGTTTTAGTGGTGAAAAAATAATTTAAAAAATCGTTCGGGAAATGAGTTTACTCCCTGGGTACTTTCTTTGTATACTTTTGACAATACGGGCCGAGTCCGGGATTTACGGGAAATCGCAGGTTTTCGTTTGCCGGCGATTAAACTTCTTTTATTCAGCGTCTCATCAAAAATGAAAACATTTTTAAAAACTACAAGTCTCATGCGTTTTAGTGGTGAAAAAAAAAATTAAAAATCGTTCGGGAAATGAGTTTACTCCCTAGGTACTTTCTTTGTATACATTCGACTGTACGGCCAAGCCCGGGATTTACGGGAAATCGCGGGATTTCGTTTGCCGGCGATTAAACCTCTTTCATTAAGCGTCTCATCAAATATGAAAACATTTTTGAAAACTACAATCTCATGCGTTTTAGTGGTGAAAAAATAATTTAAAAAATCGTTCGGAAAATGAGTTTACTCCCTGGGTACTTTCTTTGTATACTTTGGACTATACGGGCTGAGTCCGGGATTTACGGGAAATCGCGGGTTTTCGTTTGCTGGCGATTAAACCACTTTCATTAAGCGTCTCATCAAAAATGAAAACATTTTTAAAAACTACAAGTCTCATGGGCTTTAGTGGTGAAATAATAATTTAAAAAATCGTTTGGGAAATGAGTTTACTCCCTGGGTACTTTCTTTGTATACTTTTGACTATACGGGCCGAGTCCAGGATTTACGGGAAATCGCAGGTTTCGTTTGCTGGCGATTAAACTTCTTTTATTTAGCGTCTCATCAAAAATGAAAACATTTTTAAAAATTACAAGTCTCATGCGTTTTAGTGGTGAAAAAGTAATTTAAAAAATCGTTCGGGAAATGAGTTTACTCCCTGGGTACTTTCTTTGTATACTTTTGACTATACGGGCCGAGTCCGGGATTTACGGGAAATCGCAGGTTTTCGTTTGCCGGCGATTAAACTTCTTTTATTCAGCGTCTCATCAAAAATGAAAACATTTTTGAAAACTACAAGTCTCATGCGTTTTAGTGGTGAAAAAATAATTTAAAAAATCGTTCGGGAAATGAGTTTACTCCCTGGGTACTTTCTTTGTATACTTTTGACAATACGGGCCGAGTCCGGGATTTACGGGAAATCGCAGGTTTTCGTTTGCCGGCGATTAAACTTCTTTTATTCAGCGTCTCATCAAAAATGAAAACATTTTTAAAAACTACAAGTCTCATGCGTTTTAGTGGTGAAAAAAAAAAATTAAAAAGTCGTTCGGGAAATGAGTTTACCCCCTAGGTACTTTCTTTGTATACATTCGACTATACGGGCCAAGCCCGGGATTTACGGGAAATCGCGCGATTTCGTTTGCCGGCGATTAAACCTCTTTCATTAAACATCTCATCAAATATGAAAACATTTTTAAAAACTACAAGTCTCATGCGTTTTAGTGGTGAAAAAATAATTTAAAAAATCGTTCGGAAAATGAGTTTACTCCCTGGGTACTTTCTTTGTATACTTTGGACTATACGGGCCGAGTCCGGGATTTACGGGAAATCGCGCATTTTCGTTTGAGTGCGAATAAACTTCTTTTATTCAGCGTCTCATCAAAAATGAAAACATTTTTGAAAACTACAAGTCTCATGCGTTGTAGTGGTGAAAAAATAATTTAAAAAATCGTTCGGAAAATGAGTTTACTCCCTGGGTACTTTCTTTGTATACTTTTGACTATACGGGCCGAGTCCGGGGTTTACGGGAAATGGCGGGTTTTCGTTTGCCGGCGATTAAACTTCTTTTATTCAGCGTCTCATCAAAAATGAAAACATTTTTAAAAACTACCAGTCTCATGCGTTGTAGTGGTGAATAAATAATTTAAAAAATCGTTCGGAAAATGAGTTTACTCCCTGGGTAATTTCTTTGTATACTTTTGACTATACGGGCCGAGTCATGGGTTTACGGGAAATGGCGGGATTTCGTTTGCCGTCGATTTAACTTCTTTTTTTCAGCGTCTCATCAAAAATGAAAACATTTTTAAAAACTATAAGTCTCATGGGTTTTAGTGGTGAAATAATAATTTAAAAAATCGTTCGGGAAATGAGTTTACATCCCGGGTACTTTCTTTACTATACGGGCCGAGTCCGGGATTTACGGGAAATCGCAGGTTTTCGTTTGCCGGCGATTAAACTTCTTTTATTCAGCGTCTCATCAAAAATGAAAACATTTTTGAAAACTACAAGTCTCATGCGTTTTAGTGTTGAAAAAATATTTTAAAAAATCGTTCGGGAAATGAGTTTACATCCCGGGTACTTTCTTTACTATACGGGCCGAGTCCGGGATTTACGGGAAATCGCAGGTTTTCGTTTGCCATCGATTAAACTTCTTTTATTCAGCGTCTCATCAAAAATGAAAATATTTTTAAAAACTACAAGTCTCATGCGTTTTAGTGGTGCAAAAAAAAATTAAAAAATCGTTCGGGAAATGAGTTTACTCCCTAGGTACTTTCTTTGTATACTTTCAAATATACGGGCCAAGCCCGGGATTTACGGGAAATCGCAGGATTTCGTTTGCCGGCGATTAAACCTCTTTCATTAAGCTTCTCATCAAATATGAAAACATTTTTGGAAACTACAAGTCTCATGCGTTTTAGTGGTGAAAAAATAATTTAAAAAATCGTTCGGAAAATGAGTTTACTCCCTGGGTACTTTCTTTGTATACTTTGGACTATACGGGCCGAGTCCGGGATTTACGGGAAATCGCGGATTTTTGTTTGAGTGCGAATGAACTTCTTTTATGCAGCGTCTCATCAAAAATGAAAACATTTTTAAAGACTACAAGTCTCATGCGTTGTAGTGGTGAAAAAATAATTTAAAAAATCGTTCGGAAAATGAGTTTACTCCCTGGGTACTTTCTTTGTATACTTTTGACTATACGGGCCGAGTCCGGGGTTTACGGGAAATGGCGGGTTTTCGTTTGCCGGCGATTAAACTTCTTTTATTCAGAGTCTCATCAAAAATGAAAACATTTTTAAAAACTACAAGTCTCATGCGTTTTAGTGGTGAAAAGATAATTTAAAAATCGTTTTGGAAATGAGTTTACTCACAGGGTACTTTCTTTGTAAACATTCGACTATACGGGCCAAGCCCGGTATTTACGGGAGATCGCGGGTTTTCGTTTGCTGGCGATTAAACCACTTTCATTAAGCGTCTCATCAAAAATGAAAACATTTTTAAAAACTACAAGTCTCATTCGTTTTAGTGGTGAAAAAGTAATTTAAAAAATCGTTCGGGAAATGAGTTTACTCCCTGGGTACTTTCTTTGTATACTTTTGACTATACGGGCCGGGTCCGGGATTTAAAGGGAAATCGCAGGTCTTCGTTTGCTGGCGAATAAACTTCTTTTATTCAGCGTCTCATCAAAAATGAAAACATTTTTGAAAACTACAAGTCTCATGCGTTTTAGTGGTGAAAAAATAATTTAAAAAATCGTTCGGGAAATGAGTTTAACTCCCTGGGTAATTTCTTTGTATACTTTTGACTATACGGGCCGAGTCAGGGGTTTATGGGAAATGGCGGGTTTTCGTTTGCCGGCGATTAAACTTTTTTATTCAGCGTCTCATCAAAAATGAAAACATTTTTAAAAACTACAAGTCTCATGCGTTTTAGTGGTGAAAAAGTAATTGAAAAAATCGTTCGAGAAATGAGTTTACTCCCTGGGTACTTTCTTTATAAACATTCGACTATACGGGCCAAGCCCGGGATTTACGTGAAATCGCGGGTTTTCGTTTGCTGGCGATTAAACCACTTTCATTAAGCGTCTCATCAAAAATAAAAACATTTTTAAAAACTACAAGTCTCATGGGCTTTAGTGGTGAAATAATAATTTAAAAAATCGTTTGGGAAATGAGTTTACTCCCTGGGTACTTTCTTTGTATACTTTTGACTATACGGGCCGAGTCCAGGATTTACGGGAAATCGCAGGTTTCGTTTGCCGGCGATTAAACTTCTTTTATTCAGCGTCTAATCAAAAATGAAAACATTTTTAAAAACTACAAGTGTCATGCGTTTTAGTGGTGAAAAAGTAATTTAAAAAATCGTTCGGGAAATGAGTTTACTCCCTGGGTACTTTCTTTGTATACTTTTGACTATACGGGCCGAGTCCGGGATTTACGGGAAATCGCAGGTTTTCGTTTGCCGGCGAATAAACTTCTTTTAATCTGCGTCTCATCAAAAATGAAAACATTTTTGAAAACTACAAGTCTCATGCGTTTTAGTGGTGAAAAAATAATTTAAAAAATCGTTCGGGAAATGAGTTTAACTCCCTGGGTAATTTCTTTGTATACTTTTGACTATACGGGCCGAGTCAGGGGTTTATGGGAAATGGCGGGTTTTCGTTTGCCGGCGATTTAACTTCTTTTTTTCAGCGTCTCATCAAAAATGAAAACATTTTTAAAAACTACAAGTCTCATGCGTTTTAGTGGTGAAAAGATAATTTAAAAAATCGTTTTGGAAATGAGTTTACTCACAGGGTACTTTCTTTGTAAACATTCGACTATACGGGCCAAGCCCGGGATTTACGGGAAATCGCGGGTTTTCGTTTGCTGGCGATTAAACCACTTTCATTAAGCGTCTCATCAAAAATAAAAACATTTTTAAAAACTACAAGTCTCATGGGCCGTAGTGGTGAAATAATAATTTAAAAAATCGTTTGGGAAATGAGTTTACTCCCTGGGTACTTTCTTTGTATACTTTTGACTATACGGGCCGAGTCCAGGATTTACGGGAAATCGCAGGTTTCGTTTGCCGGCGATTAAACTTCTTTTATTCAGCGTCTCATCAAAAATGAAAACATTTTTAAAAACTACAAGTCTCATGCGTTTTAGTGGTGAAAAAGTAATTTAAAAAATCGTTCGGGAAATGAGCTTACTCCCTGGGTTCTTTCTTTGTATACTTTTGACTATACGGGCCGAGTCCGGGATTTACGGGAAATCGCAGGTTTTCGTTTGCCGGCGAATAAACTTCTTTTATTCAGCGTCTCATCAAAAATGAAAACATTTTTGAAAACTACAAGTCTCATGCGTTTTAGTGGTGAAAAAATAATTTAAAAAATCGTTCGGGAAATTAGTTTACTCCCTGGGTACTTTCTTTGTATACTTTTGACAATACGGGCCGAGTCCGGGATTTACGGGAAATCGCAGGTTTTCGTTTGCCGGCGATTAAACTTCTTTTATTCAGCGTCTCATCAAAAATGAAAACATTTTTAAAAACTACAAGTCTCATGCGTTTTAGTGGTGAAAAAAAAAATTAAAAATCGTTCGGGAAATGAGTTTACTCCCTAGGTACTTTCTTTGTATACATTCGACTGTACGGCCAAGCCCGGGATTTACGGGAAATCGCGGGATTTCGTTTGCCGGCGATTAAACCTCTTTCATTAAGCGTCTCATCAAATATGAAAACATTTTTGAAAACTACAATCTCATGCGTTTTAGTGGTGAAAAAATAATTTAAAAAATCGTTCGGAAAATGAGTTTACTCCCTGGGTACTTTCTTTGTATACTTTGGACTATACGGGCTGAGTCCGGGATTTACGGGAAATCGCGGGTTTTCGTTTGCTGGCGATTAAACAACTTTCATTAAGCGTCTCATCAAAAATGAAAACATTTTTAAAAACTACAAGTCTCATGCGTTTTAGTGGTGAAAAAATAATTTAAAAAATCGTTCGGAAAATGAGTTTACTCCCTGGGTACTTTCTTTGTATACTTTTGACTATACGGGCCGAGTCCGGGGTTTACGGGAAATGGCGGGTTTTCGTTTGCCGGCGATTAAACTTCTTTTACTCAGCGTCTCATCAAAAATGAAAACATTTTTAAAAACTACAAGTCTCATGCGTTTTAGTGGTGAAAAGATAATTTAAAAAATTGTTTTGGAAATGAGTTTACTCACAGGGTACTTTCTTTGTAAACATTCGACTATACGGGCCAAGCCCGGTATTTACGGGAGATCGCGGGTTTTCGTTTGCTGGCGATTAAACCACTTTCATTAAGCGTCTCATCAAAAATGAAAACATTTTTAAAAACTACAAGTCTCATGGGCTTTAGAGGTGAAATAATAATTTAAAAAATCGTTTGGGAAATGAGTTTACTCCCTGGGTACTTTCTTTGTATACTTTTGACTATACGGGCCGAGTCCAGGATTTACGGGAAATCGCAGGTTTCGTTTGCCGGCGATTAAACTTCTTTTATTCAGCGTCTCATCAAAAATGAAAACATTTTTAAAAACTAATAGTCTCATGCGTTTTAGTGGTGAAAAGATAATTTAAAAAATCGTTTTGGAAATGAGTTTACTCACAGGGTACTTTCTTTGTAAACATTCGACTATACGGGCCAAGCCCGGGACTTACGGGAAATCGCGGGTTTTCGTTTGCTGGCGATTAAACCACTTTCATTAAGCGTCTCATCAAAAATAAAAACATTTTTAAAAACTACAAGTCTCATGCGTTTTAGTGGTGAAATAATAATTTAAAAAATCGTTCTGGAAATGAGTTTACTCCCTGGGTACTTTCTTTGTATACTTTTGACTATACGGGCCGAGTCCAGGATTTACGGGAAATCGCAGGTTTTCGTTTGCCGGCGATTAAACTTCTTTTATTCAGCGTCTCATCAAAAATGAAAACATTTTTAAAAACTACAAGTCTCATGCGTTTTAGTGGTGAAAAAAAAAATTAAAAATCGTTCGGGAAATGAGTTTACTCCCTAGGTACTTTCTTTGTATACATTCGACTGTACGGCCAAGCCCGGGATTTACGGGAAATCGCGGGATTTCGTTTGCTGGCGATTAAACAACTTTCATTAAGCGTCTCATCAAAAATGAAAACATTTTTAAAAACTACAAGTCTCATGCGTTTTAGTGGTGAAAAAATAATTTAAAAAATCGTTCGGAAAATGAGTTTACTCCCTGGGTACTTTCTTTGTATACTTTTGACTATACGGGCCGAGTCCGGGGTTTACGGGAAATGGCGGGTTTTCGTTTGCCGGCGATTAAACTTCTTTTACTCAGCGTCTCATCAAAAATGAAAACATTTTTAAAAACTACAAGTCTCATGCGTTTTAGTGGTGAAAAGATAATTTAAAAAATTGTTTTGGAAATGAGTTTACTCAAAGGGTACTTTCTTTGTAAACATTGGACTATACGGGCCAAGCCCGGTATTTACGGGAGATCGCGGGTTTTCGTTTGCTGGCGATTAAACCACTTTCATTAAGCGTCTCATCAAAAATGAAAACATTTTTAAAAACTACAAGTCTCATGGGCTTTAGTGGTGAAATAATAATTTAAAAAATCGTTTGGGAAATGAGTTTACTCCCTGGGTACTTTCTTTGTATACTTTTGACTATACGGGCCGAGTCCAGGATTTACGGGAAATCGCAGGTTTCGTTTCCTGGCGATTAAACTTCTTTTATTCAGCGTCTCATCAAAAATGAAAACATTTTTAAAAACTACAAGTCTCATGCGTTTTAGTGGTGAAAAAGTAATTTAAAAAATCGTTCGGGAAATGAGTTTACTCCCTGGATACTTTCTTTGTATACTTTTGACTATACGGGCCGAGTCCGGGATTTACGGGAAATTGCAGGTTTTCGTTTGCCGGCGAATAAACTTCTTTTATTCAGCGTCTCATCAAAAATGAAAACATTTTTGAAAACTACAAGTCTCATGCGTTTTAGTGGTGAAAAAATAATTTAAAAAATCGTTCGGGAAATGAGTTTAACTCCCTGGGTAATTTCTTTGTATACTTTTGACTATACGGGCCGAGTCAGGGGTTTATGGGAAATGGCGGGTTTTCGTTTGCCGGCGATTTAACTTCTTTTTTTCAGCGTCTCATCAAAAATGAAAACATTTTTAAAAACTACAAGTCTCATGCCTTTTAGTGGTGAAAAGATAATTTAAAAAATCGTTTTGGAAATGAGTTTACTCACAGGGTACTTTCTTTGTAAACATTCGACTATACGGGCCAAGCCCGGGATTTACGGGAAATCGCGGGTTTTCGTTTGCTGGCGATTAAACCACTTTCATTAAGCGTTTCATCAAAAATAAAAACATTTTTAAAAACTACAAGTCTCATGGGCTTTAGTGGTGAAATAATAATTTAAAAAATCGTTTGGGAAATGAGTTTACTCCCTGGGTACTTTCTTTGTATACTTTTGACTATACGGGCCGAGTCCAGGATTTACGGGAAATCGCAGGTTTCGTTTGCCGGCGATTAAACTTCTTTTATTCAGCGTCTCATCAAAAATGAAAATATTTTTAAAAACTACAAGTCTCATGCGTTTTAGTGGTGAAAAAGTAATTTAAAAAATCGTTCGGGAAATGAGTTTACTCCCTGGGTACTTTCTTTGTATACTTTTGACTATACGGGCCGAGTCCGGGATTTTAGGGAAATCGCAGGTTTTCGTTTGCCGGCGAATAAACTTCTTTTATTCAGCGTCTCATCAAAAATGAAAACATTTTTGAAAACTACAAGTCTCATGCGTTTTAGTGGTGAAAAAATATATTAAAAAATTGTTCGGGAAATGAGTTTACTCCCTGGGTACTTTCTTTGTATACTTTTGACAATACGGGCCGAGTCCGGGATTTACGGGAAATCGCAGGTTTTCGTTTGCCGGCGATTAAACTTCTTTTATTCAGCGTCTCATCAAAAATGAAAACATTTTTAAAAACTACAAGTCTCATGCGTTTTAGTGGTGAAAAAAAAAATTAAAAAATCGTTCGGGAAATGAGTTTACTCCCTAGGTACTTTCTTTGTATACATTCGACTGTACGGGCCAAGCCCGGGATTTACGGGAAATCGCGGGATTTCGTTTGCCGGCGATTAAACCTCTTTCATTAAGCGTCTCATCAAATATGAAAACATTTTTGAAAACTACAAGTCTCATGCGTTTTAGTGGTGAAAAAATATATTAAAAAATCGTTCGGAAAATGAGTTTACTCCCTGGGTACTTTCTTTGTATACTTTTGACTATATGGGCCGAGTCCAGGATTTACGGGAAATCGCAGGTTTCGTTTGCCGGCGATTAAACTTCTTTTATTCAGCGTCTCATCAAAAATGAAAACATCTTTAAAAACTACAAGTCTCATGCGTTTTAGTGGTGAAAAAGTAATTTAAAAAATCGTGCGGGAAATGAGTTTACTCCCTGGGTACTTTCTTTGTATACTTTTGACTATACGGGCCGAGTCCGGGATTTACGAGAAATCGCAGGTTTTCGTTTGCCGGCGAATAAACTTCTTTTATTCAGCGTCTCATCAAAAATGAAAACATTTTTGAAAACTACAAGTCTCATGCGTTTTAGTGGTGAAAAAATAATTTAAAAAATCGTTCGGGAAATGAGTTTACTCCTTGGGTACTTTCTTTGTATACTTTTGACTATACGGGCCGAGTCCAGGATTTACGGGAAATCGCAGGTTTCGTTTGCCGGCGATTAAACTTCTTTTATTCAGCGTCTCATCAAAAATGAAAATATTTTTAAAAACTACAAGTCTCATGCGTTTTAGTGGTGAAAAAGTAATTTAAAAAATCGTTCGGGAAATGAGTTTACTCCCTGGGTACTTTCTTTGTATACTTTTGACTATACGGGCCGAGTCCGGGATTTACGGGAAATCGCAGGTTTTCGTTTGCCGGTGAATAAACTTCTTTTATTCAGCGTCTCATCAAAAATGAAAACATTTTTGAAAACTACAAGTCTCATGCGTTTTAGTGGTGAAAAAATAATTTAAAAAATCGTTCGGGAAATGAGTTTACTCCCTGGGTACTTTCTTTGTATACTTTTGACAATACGGGCCGAGTCCGGGATTTACGGGAAATCGCAGGTTTTCGTTTGCCGGCGATTAAACTTCTTTTATTCAGCGTCTCATCAAAAATGAAAACATTTTTAAAAACTACAAGTCTCATGCGTTTTAGTGGTGAAAAAAAAAATTAAAAAATCGTTCGGGAAATGAGTTTACTCCCTGTGTACTTTCTTTGTATACTTTTGACAATACGGGCCGAGTCCGGGATTTACGGGAAATCGCAGGTTTTCGTTTGCCGGCGATTAAACTTCTTTTATTCAGCGTCTCATCAAAAATGAAAACATTTTTAAAAACTACAAGTCTCATGCGTTTTAGTGGTGAAAAAAAAATTTTAAAAATCGTTCGGGAAATGAGTTTACTCCCTAGGTACTTTCTTTGTATACATTCGACTGTACGGGCCAAGCCCGGGATTTACGGGAAATCGCGGGATTTCGTTTGCCGGCGATTAAACCTCTTTCATTAAGCGTCTCATCAAATATGAAAACATTTTTGAAAACTACAAGTCTCATGCGTTTTAGTGGTGAAAAAATAATTTAAAAAATCGTTCGGAAAATGAGTTTACTCCCTGGGTACTTTCTTTGTATACTTTTGACTATATGGGCCGAGTCCAGGATTTACGGGAAATCGCAGGTTTCGTTTGCCGGCGATTAAACTTCTTTTATTCAGCGTCTCATCAAAAATGAAAACATTTTTAAAAACTACAAGTCTCATGCGTTTTAGTGGTGAAAAAGTAATTTAAAAAATCGTGCGGGAAATGAGTTTACTCCCTGGGTACTTTCTTTGTATACTTTTGACTATACGGGCCGAGTCCGGGATTTACGGGAAATCGCAGGTTTTCGTTTGCCGGCGAATAAACTTCTTTTATTCAGCGTCTCATCAAAAATGAAAACATTTTTGAAAACTACAAGTCTCATGCGTTTTAGTGGTGAAAAAATAATTTAAAAAATCGTTCGGGAAATGAGTTTACTCCTTGGGTACTTTCTTTGTATACTTTTGACAATGCGGGCCGAGTCCGGCATTTACGGGAAATCGCAGGTTTTCGTTTGCCGGCGATTAAACTTCTTTTATTCAGCGTCTCATCAAAAATGAAAACATTTTTAAAAACTACAAGTCTCATGCGTTTTAGTGACGAAAAAAAAAATTAAAAAATCGTTCGGGAAATGAGTTTACTCCCTAGGTACTTTTTTTGTATACATTCGACTATACGGGCCAAGCCCGGGATTTAGGGGAAATCGCGGGATTTCGTTTGCCTGCGATTAAACCTCTTTCATTAAGCGTCTCATCAAATATGAAAACATTTTTGAAAACTACAAGTCTCATGCGTTTTAGTGGTGAAAAAATAATTTAAAAAATCGTTCGGAAAATGCGTTTACTCCCTGGGTACTTTCTTTGTATACTTTGGACTATACGGGCCGAGTCCGGGATTTACGGGAAATCGCGGATTTTCGTTTGAGTGCGAATAAACTTCTTTTATTCAGCGTCTCATCAAAAATGAAAATATTTTTGAAAACTACAAGTCTCATGCGTTTTAGTGGTGAAAAAATAATTTAAAAAATCGTTCGGAAAATGACTTTACTCCCTGGGTACTTTCTTTGTATACTTTTGACTATACGGGCCGAGTCCGGGGTTTACGGGAAATGGCGGGTTTTCGTTTGCCGGCGATTAAACTTCTTTTACTCAGCGTCTCATCAAAAATGAAAACATTTTTAAAAACTACAAGTCTCATGCGTTTTAGTGGTGAAAAGATAATTTAAAAAATTGTTTTGGAAATGAGTTTACTCACAGGGTACTTTCTTTGTAAACATTCGACTATACGGGCCAAGCCCGGTATTTACGGGAGATCGCGGGTTTTCGTTTGCTGGCGATTAAACCACTTTCATTAAGCGTCTCATCAAAAATGAAAACATTTTTAAAAACTACAAGTCTCATGGGCTTTAGTGGTGAAATAATAATTTAAAAAATCGTTTGGGAAATGAGTTTACTCCCTGGGTACTTTCTTTGTATACTTTTGACTATACGGGCCGAGTCCAGGATTTACGGGAAATCGCAGGTTTCGTTTCCTGGCGATTAAACTTCTTTTATTCAGCGTCTCATCAAAAATGAAAACATTTTTAAAAACTACAAGTCTCATGCGTTTTAGTGGTGAAAAAGTAATTTAAAAAATCGTTCGGGAAATGAGTTTACTCCCTGGGTACTTTCTTTGTATACTTTTGACTATACGGGCCGAGTCCGGGATTTACGGGAAATTGCAGGTTTTCGTTTGCCAGCGAATAAACTTCTTTTATTCAGCGTCTCATCAAAAATGAAAACATTTTTGAAAACTACAAGTCTCATGCGTTTTAGTGGTAAAAAAATAATTTAAAAAATCGTTCGGGAAATGAGTTTAACTCCCTGGGTAATTTCTTTGTATACTTTTGACTATACGGGCCGAGTCAGGGGTTTATGGGAAATGGCGGGTTTTCGTTTGCCGGCGATTTAACTTCTTTTTTTCAGCGTCTCATCAAAAATGAAAACATTTTTAAAAACTACAAGTCTCATGCGTTTTAGTGGTGAAAAGATAATTTAAAAAATCGTTTTGGAAATGAGTTTACTCACAGGGTACTTTCTTTGTAAACATTCGATTATACGGGCCAAGCCCGGGATTTACGGGAAATCGCGGGTTTTCGTTTGCTGGCGATTAAAACACTTTCATTAAGCGTCTCATCAAAAATAAAAACATTTTTAAAAACTACAAGTCTCATGGGCTTTAGTGGTGAAATAATAATTTAAAAAATCGTTTGGGAAATGAGTTTACTCCCTGGGTACTTTCTTTGTATACTTTTGACTATACGGGCCGAGTCCAGGATTTACGGGAAATCGCAGGTTTCGTTTGCCGGCGATTAAACTTCTTTTATTCAGCGTCTCATCAAAAATGAAAATATTTTTAAAAACTACAAGTCTCATGCGTTTTAGTGGTGAAAAAGTAATTTAAAAAATCGTTCGGGAAATGAGTTTACTCCCTGGGTACTTTCTTTGTATACTTTTGACTATACGGGCCGAGTCCGGGATTTACGGGAAATTGCAGGTTTTCGTTTGCCAGCGAATAAACTTCTTTTATTCAGCGTCTCATCAAAAATGAAAACATTTTTGAAAACTACAAGTCTCATGCGTTTTAGTGGTAAAAAAATAATTTAAAAAATCGTTCGGGAAATGAGTTTAACTCCCTGGGTAATTTCTTTGTATACTTTTGACTATACGGGCCGAGTCAGGGGTTTATGGGAAATGGCGGGTTTTCGTTTGCCGGCGATTTAACTTCTTTTTTTCAGCGTCTCATTAAAAATGAAAACATTTTTAAAAACTACAAGTCTCATGCGTTTTAGTGGTGAAAAAGTAATTTAAAAAATCGTTCGGGAAATGAGTTTACTCCCTGGGTACTTTCTTTGTATACTTTTGACTATACGGGCCGAGTCCGGGATTTACGGGAAATCGCAGGTTTTCGTTTGCCGGCGAATAAACTTCTTTTATTCAGCGTCTCATCAAAAATGAAAACATTTTTGAAAACTACAAGTCTCATGCGTTTTAGTGGTGAAAAAATAATTTAAAAAATCGTTCGGGAAATGAGTTTACTCCCTGGGTACTTTCTTTGTATACTTTTGACAATACGGGCCGAGTCCGGGATTTACGGGAAATCGCAGGTTTTCGTTTGCCGGCGATTAAACTTCTTTTATTCAGCGTCTCATCAAAAATGAAAACATTTTTAAAAACTACAAGTCTCATGCGTTTTAGTGGTGAAAAAAAAAATTAAAAAATCGTTCGGGAAATGAGTTTACTCCCTACGTACTTTCTTTGTATACATTCGACTGTACGGGCCAAGCCCGGGATTTACGGGAAATCGCGGGATTTCGTTTGCCGGCGATTAAACCTCTTTCATTAAGCGTCTCATCAAATATGAAAACATTTTTGAAAACTACAAGTCTCATGCGTTTTAGTGGTGAAAAAATAATTTAAAAAATCGTTCGGAAAATGGGTTTACTCCCTGGGTACTTTCTTTGTATACTTTTGACTATATGGGCCGAGTCCAGGATTTACGGGAAATCGCAGGTTTCGTTTGCCGGCGATTAAACTTCTTTTATTCAGCGTCTCATCAAAAATGAAAACATTTTTAAAAACTACAAGTCTCATGCGTTTTAGTGGTGAAAAAAAAAATTAAAAAATCGTTCGGGAAATGAGTTTACTCCCTAGGTACTTTTTTTGTATACATTCGACTATACGGGCCAAGCCCGGGATTTACGGGAAATCGCGGGATTTCGTTTGCCGGCGATTAAACCTCTTTCATTAAGCGTCTCATCAAATATGAAAACATTTTTGAAAACTACAAGTCTCATGCGTTTTAGTGGTGAAAAAATAATTTAAAAAATCGTTCGGAAAATGCGTTTACTCCCTGGGTACTTTCTTTGTATACTTTGGACTATACGGGCCGAGTCCGGGATTTACGGGAAATCGCGGATTTTCGTTTTAGTGCGAATAAACTTCTTTTATTCAGCGTCTCATCAAAAATGAAAATATTTTTGAAAAATACAAGTCTCATGCGTTGTAGTGGTGAAAAAATAATTTAAAAAATCGTTCGGGAAATGTGTTTACTCCCTGGGTAATTTCTTTGTATACTTTTGACTATACGGGCCGAGTCATGGGTTTACGGGAAATGGCGGGATTTCGTTTGCCGGCGATATAACTTCTTTTTTTCAGCGTCTCATCAAAAATGAAAACATTTTTAAAAACTACAAGTCTCATGCGTTTTAGTGGTGAAAAAATATTTTAAAAAATCGTTCGGGAAATGAGTTTACATCCCGGGTACTTTCTTTACTATACGGGCCGAGTCCGGGATTTACGGGAAATCGCAGGTTTTCGTTTGCCGGCGATTAAACTTCTTTTATTCAGCGTCTCATCAAAAATGAAAATATTTTTAAAAACTACAAGTCTCATGCGTTTTAGTGGTGAAAAAGTAATTTAAAAAATCGTTCGGGAAATGAGTTTACTCCCTGGGTACTTTCTTTGTATACTTTTGACTATACGGGCCGAGTCCGGGATTTACGGGAAATCGCAGGTTTTCGTTTGCCGGCGAATAAACTTCTTTTATTCAGCGTCTCATCAAAAATGAAAACATTTTTGAAAACTACAAGTCTCATGCGTTTTAGTGGTGAAAAAAAAATTTAAAAAATCGTTCGGGAAATGAGTTTACTCTCTGGGTACTTTCTTTGTATACTTTTGACAATACGGGCCGAGTCCGGGATTTACGGGAAATTGCAGGTTTTCGTTTGCCGGCGATTAAACTTCTTTTATTCAGCGTCTCATCAAAAATGAAAACCTTTTTAAAAACTACAAGTCTCATGCGTTTTAGTGGTGAAAAAAAAAATTAAAAAATCGTTCGGGAAATGAGTTTACTCCCTAGGTACTTTCTTTGTATACATTCGACTGTACGGGCCAAGCCCGGGATTTACGGGAAATCGCGGGATTTCGTTTGCCGGCGATTAAACCTCTTTCATTAAGCGTCTCATCAAATATGAAAACATTTTTGAAAACTACAAGTCTCATGCGTTTTAGTGGTGAAAAAATAATTTAAAAAATCGTTCGGAAAATGAGTTTACTCCCTGGGTACTTTCTTTGTATACTTTTGACTATATGGGCCGAGTCCAGGATTTACGGTAAATCGCAGGTTTCGTTTGCCGGCGATTAAACTTCTTTTATTCAGCGTCTCATCAAAAATGAAAACATTTTTAAAAACTACAAGTCTCATGCGTTTTAGTGGTGAAAAAGTAATTTAAAAAATCGTGCGGGAAATGAGTTTACTCCCTGGGTACTTTCTTTGTATACTTTTGACTATACGGGCCGAGTCCGGGATTTACGGGAAATCGCAGGTTTTCGTTTGCCGGCGAATAAACTTCTTTTATTCAGCGTCTCATCAAAAATGAAAACATTTTTGAAAACTACAAGTCTCATGCGTTTTAGTGGTGAAAAAATAATTTAAAAAATCGTTCGGGAAATGAGTTTACTCCTTGGGTACTTTCTTTGTATACTTTTGACAATACGGGCCGAGTCCGGCATTTACGGGAAATCGCAGGTTTTCGTTTGCCGGCGATTAAACTTCTTTTATTCAGCGTCTCATCAAAAATGAAAACATTTTTAAAAACTACAAGTCTCATGCGTTTTAGTGGTGAAAAAAAAAATTAAAAAATCGTTCGGGAAATGAGTTTACTCCCTAGGTACTTTTTTTGTATACATTCGACTATACGGGCCAAGCCCGGGATTTAGGGGAAATCGCGGAATTCGTTTGCCTGCGATTAAACCTCTTTCATTAAGCGTCTCATCAAATATGAAAACATTTTTGAAAACTACAAGTCTCATGCGTTTTAGTGGTGAAAAAATAATTTAAAAAATCGTTCGGAAAATTCGTTTACTCCCTGGGTACTTTCTTTGTATACTTTGGACTATACGGGCCGAGTCCGGGATTTACGGGAAATCGCGGATTTTCGTTTGAGTGCGAATAAACTTCTTTTATTCAGCGTCTCATCAAAAATGAAAATATTTTTGAAAACTACAAGTCTCATGCGTTTTAGTGGTGAAAAAATAATTTAAAAAATCGTTCGGAAAATGAGTTTACTCCCTGGGTACTTTCTTTGTATACTTTTGACTATACGGGCCGAGTCCGGGGTTTACGGGAAATGGCGGGTTTTCGTTTGCCGGCGATTAAACTTCTTTTACTCAGCGTCTCATCAAAAATGAAAACATTTTTAAAAACTACAAGTCTCATGCGTTTTAGTGGTGAAAAGATAATTTAAAAAATTGTTTTGGAAATGAGTTTACTCACAGGGTACTTTCTTTGTAAACATTCGACTATACGGGCCAAGCCCGGTATTTACGGGAGATCGCGGGTTTTCGTTTGCTGGCGATTAAACCACTTTCATTAAGCGTCTCATCAAAAATGAAAACATTTTTAAAAACTACAAGTCTCATGGGCTTTAGTGGTGAAATAATAATTTAAAAAATCGTTTGGGAAATGAGTTTACTCCCTGGGTACTTTCTTTGTATACTTTTGACTATACGGGCCGAGTCCAGGATTTACGGGAAATCGCAGGTTTCGTTTCCTGGCGATTAAACTTCTTTTATTCAGCGTCTCATCAAAAATGAAAACATTTTTAAAAACTACAAGTCTCATGCGTTTTAGTGGTGAAAAAGTAATTTAAAAAATCGTTCGGGAAATGAGTGTACTCCCTGGGTACTTTCTTTGTATACTTTTGACTATACGGGCCGAGTCCGGGATTTACGGGAAATTGCAGGTTTTCGTTTGCCAGCGAATAAACTTCTTTTATTCAGCGTCTCATCAAAAATGAAAACATTTTTGAAAACTACAAGTCTCATGCGTTTTAGTGGTAAAAAAATAATTTAAAAAATCGTTCGGGAAATGAGTTTAACTCCCTGGGTAATTTCTTTGTATACTTTTGACTATACGGGCCGAGTCAGGGGTTTATGGGAAATGGCGGGTTTTCGTTTGCCGGCGATTTAACTTCTTTTTTTCAGCGTCTCATCAAAAATGAAAACATTTTTAAAAACTACAAGTCTCATGCGTTTTAGTGGTGAAAAGATAATTTAAAAAATCGTTTTGGAAATGAGTTTACTCACAGGGTACTTTCTTTGTAAACATTCGATTATACGGGCCAAGCCCGGGATTTACGGGAAATTGCAGGTTTTCGTTTGCCGGCGATTAAACTTCTTTTATTCAGCGTCTCATCAAAAATGAAAACCTTTTTAAAAACTACAAGTCTCATGCGTTTTAGTGGTGAAAAAAAAAATTAAAAAATCGTTCGGGAAATGAGTTTACTCCCTAGGTACTTTCTTTGTATACATTCGACTGTACGGGCCAAGCCCGGGATTTACGGGAAATCGCGGGATTTCGTTTGCCGGCGATTAAACCTCTTTCATTAAGCGTCTCATCAAATATGAAAACATTTTTGAAAACTACAAGTCTCATGCGTTTTAGTGGTGAAAAAATAATTTAAAAAATCGTTCGGAAAATGAGTTTACTCCCTGGGTACTTTCTTTGTATACTTTTGACTATATGGGCCGAGTCCAGGATTTACGGGAAATCGCAGGTTTCGTTTGCCGGCGATTAAACTTCTTTTATTCAGCGTCTCATCAAAAATGAAAACATTTTTAAAAACTACAAGTCTCATGCGTTTTAGTGGTGAAAAAGTAATTTAAAAAATCGTGCGGGAAATGAGTTTACTCCCTGGGTACTTTCTTTGTATACTTTTGACTATACGGGCCGAGTCCGGGATTTACGGGAAATCGCAGGTTTTCGTTTGCCGGCGAATAAACTTCTTTTATTCAGCGTCTCATCAAAAATGAAAACATTTTTGAAAACTACAAGTCTCATGCGTTTTAGTGGTGAAAAAATAATTTAAAAAATCGTTCGGGAAATGAGTTTACTCCTTGGGTACTTTCTTTGTATACTTTTGACAATACGGGCCGAGTCCGGCATTTACGGGAAATCGCAGGTTTTCGTTTGCCGGCGATTAAACTTCTTTTATTCAGCGTCTCATCAAAAATGAAAACATTTTTAAAAACTACAAGTCTCATGCGTTTTAGTGGTGAAAAAAAAAATTAAAAAATCGTTCGGGAAATGAGTTTACTCCCTAGGTACTTTTTTTGTATACATTCGACTATACGGGCCAAGCCCGGGATTTAGGGGAAATCGCGGAATTCGTTTGCCTGCGATTAAACCTCTTTCATTAAGCGTCTCATCAAATATGAAAACATTTTTGAAAACTACAAGTCTCATGCGTTTTAGTGGTGAAAAAATAATTTAAAAAATCGTTCGGAAAATTCGTTTACTCCCTGGGTACTTTCTTTGTATACTTTGGACTATACGGGCCGAGTCCGGGATTTACGGGAAATCGCGGATTTTCGTTTGAGTGCGAATAAACTTCTTTTATTCAGCGTCTCATCAAAAATGAAAATATTTTTGAAAACTACAAGTCTCATGCGTTTTAGTGGTGAAAAAATAATTTAAAAAATCGTTCGGAAAATGAGTTTACTCCCTGGGTACTTTCTTTGTATACTTTTGACTATACGGGCCGAGTCCGGGGTTTACGGGAAATGGCGGGTTTTCGTTTGCCGGCGATTAAACTTCTTTTACTCAGCGTCTCATCAAAAATGAAAACATTTTTAAAAACTACAAGTCTCATGCGTTTTAGTGGTGAAAAGATAATTTAAAAAATTGTTTTGGAAATGAGTTTACTCACAGCGTACTTTCTTTGTAAACATTCGACTATACGGGCCAAGCCCGGTATTTACGGGAGATCGCGGGTTTTCGTTTGCTGGCGATTAAACCACTTTCATTAAGCGTCTCATCAAAAATGAAAACATTTTTAAAAACTACAAGTCTCATGGGCTTTAGTGGTGAAATAATAATTTAAAAAATCGTTTGGGAAATGAGTTTACTCCCTGGGTACTTTCTTTGTATACTTTTGACTATACGGGCCGAGTCCAGGATTTACGGGAAATCGCAGGTTTCGTTTCCTGGCGATTAAACTTCTTTTATTCAGCGTCTCATCAAAAATGAAAACATTTTTAAAAACTACAAGTCTCATGCGTTTTAGTGGTGAAAAAGTAATTTAAAAAATCGTTCGGGAAATGAGTTTACTCCCTGGGTACTTTCTTTGTATACTTTTGACTATACGGGCCGAGTCCGGGATTTACGGGAAATTGCAGGTTTTCGTTTGCCAGCGAATAAACTTCTCTTATTCAGCGTCTCATCAAAAATGAAAACATTTTTGAAAACTACAAGTCTCATGCGTTTTAGTGGTAAAAAAATAATTTAAAAAATCGTTCGGGAAATGAGTTTAACTCCCTGGGTAATTTCTTTGTATACTTTTGACTATACGGGCCGAGTCAGGGGTTTATGGGAAATGGCGGGTTTTCGTTTGCCGGCGATTTAACTTCTTTTTTTCAGCGTCTCATCAAAAATGAAAACATTTTTAAAAACTACAAGTCTCATGCGTTTTAGTGGTGAAAAGATAATTTACAAAATCGTTTTGGAAATGAGTTTACTCACAGGGTACTTTCTTTGTAAACATTCGATTATACGGGCCAAGCCCGGGATTTACGGGAAATCGCGGGTTTTCGTTTCCTGGCGATTAAACCACTTTCATTAAGCGTCTCATCAAAAATAAAAACATTTTTAAAAACTACAAGTCTCATGGGCTTTAGTGGTGAAATAATAATTTAAAAAATCGTTTGGGAAATGAGTTTACTCCCTGGGTACTTTTTTTGTTTACTTTTGACTATACGGGCCGAGTCCAGGATTTACGGGAAATCGCAGGTTTCGTTTGCCGGCGATTAAACTTCTTTTATTCAGCGTCTCATCAAAAATGAAAACATTTTTAAAAACTACAAGTCTCATGCGTTTTAGTGGTGAAAAAAAAAATTAAAAAATCGTTCGGGAAATGAGTTTACTCCCTACGTACTTTCTTTGTATACATTCGACTGTACGGGCCAAGCCCGGGATTTACGGGAAATCGCGGGATTTTGTTTGCCGGCGATTAAACCTCTTTCATTAAGCGTCTCATCAAATATGAAAACATTTTTGAAAACTACAAGTCTCATGCGTTTTAGTGGTGAAAAAATAATTTAAAAAATCGTTCGGAAAATGGGTTTACTCCCTGGGTACTTTCTTTGTATACTTTTGACTATATGGGCCGAGTCCAGGATTTACGGGAAATCGCAGGTTTCGTTTGCCGGCGATTAAACTTCTTTTATTCAGCGTCTCATCAAAAATGAAAACATTTTTAAAAACTACAAGTCTCATGCGTTATAGTGGTGAAAAAAAAAATTAAAAAATCGTTCGGGAAATGAGTTTACTCCCTAGGTACTTTTTTTGTATACATTCGACTATACGGGCCAAGCCCGGGATTTACGGGAAATCGCGGGATTTCGTTTGCCGGCGATTAAACCTCTTTCATTAAGCGTCTCATCAAATATGAAAACATTTTTGAAAACTACAAGTCTCATGCGTTTTAGTGGTGAAAAAATAATTTAAAAAATCGTTCGGAAAATGCGTTTACTCCCTGGGTACTTTCTTTGTATACTTTGGACTATACGGGCCGAGTCCGGGATTTACGGGAAATCGCGGATTTTCGTTTTAGTGCGAATAAACTTCTTTTATTCAGCGTCTCATCAAAAATGAAAATATTTTTGAAAAATACAAGTCTCATGCGTTGTAGTGGTGAAAAAATAATTTAAAAAATCGTTCGGAAAATGAGTTTACTCCCTGGGTACTTTCTTTGTATACTTTTGACTATACGGGCCGAGTCCGTGGTTTACGGGAAATGGCGGGTTTTCGTTTGCCGGCGATTAAACTTCTTTTATTCAGCGTCTCATCAAAAATGAAAACATTTTTAAAAACTACAAGTCTCATGCGTTGTAGTGGTGAATAAATAATTTAAAAAATCGTTCGGGAAATGTGTTTACTCCCTGGGTAATTTCTTTGTATACTTTTGACTATACGGGCCGAGTCATGGGTTTACGGGAAATGGCGGGATTTCGTTTGCCGGCGATATAACTTCTTTTTTTCAGCGTCTCATCAAAAATGAAAACATTTTTAAAAACTACAAGTCTCATGCGTTTTAGTGGTGAAAAAATATTTTAAAAAATCGTTCGGGAAATGAGTTTACATCCCGGGTACTTTCTTTACTATACGGGCCGAGTCCGGGATTTACGGGAAATCGCAGGTTTTCGTTTGCCGGCGATTAAACTTCTTTTATTCAGCGTCTCATCAAAAATGAAAACATTTTTGAAAACTACAAGTCTCATGCGTTTTAGTAGTGAAAAAATAATTTAAAAAATCGTTCGGGAAATGCGTTTACTCCCTGGGTACTTTCTTTGTATACTTTTGACAATACGGGCCGAGTCCGGGATTTACGGGAAGTCGCAGGTTTTCGTTTGCCGGCGATTAAACTTCTATTATTCAGCGTCTCATCAAAAATGAAAACATTTTTAAAAACTACAAGTCTCATGCGTTATAGTGGTGAAAAAAAAATTTAAAAAATCGTTCGGGAAATGAGTTCACTCCCTAGGTACTTTCTTTGTATACATTCGAATATACGGGCCAAGCCCGGGATTTACGGGAAATCGCGGGATTTCGTTTGCCGGCGATTAAACCTCTTTCATTAAGCGTCTCATCAAATATGAAAACATTTTTGAAAACTGCAAGTCTCATGCGTTTTAGTGGTGAAAAAATAATTTAAAGAATCGTTCGGAAAATGAGTTTACTCCCTGGGTACTTTCTTTGTATACTTTGGACTTTACGGGCCGAGTCCGGGATTTACGGGAAATCGCGGATTTTCGTTTGAGTGCGAATAAACTTCTTTTATTCAGCGTCTCATCAAAAATGAAAACATTTTTGAAAACTACAAGTCTCATGCGTTGTAGTGGTGAAAAAATAATTTAAAAAATCGTTCGGAAAATGAGTTTACTCCCTGGGTACTTTCTTTGTATACTTTTGACTATACGGGCCGAGTCCGGGGTTTACGGGAAATGGCGGGTTTTCGTTTGCCGGCGATTAAACTTCTTTTATTCAGCGTCTCATCAAAAATGAAAACATTTTTAAAAACTACAAGTCTCATGCGTTGTAGTGGTGAAAAAATAATTTAAAAAATCGTTCGGAAAATGAGTTTACTCCCTGGGTAATTTCTTTGTATACTTTTGACTATACGGGCCGAGTCAGGGGTTTATGGGATAAGGCGGGTTTTCGTTTGCCGGCGACTTAACTTCTTTCTTTCAGCGTCTCATCAAAAATGAAAACATTTTTAAAAACTAAAAGTCTCATGGGTTTTAGTGGTTAAAAAATAATTTAAAAAATCGTTCGGGAAATGAGTTTACTCCCTGGGTACTTTCTTTGTACACTTTTGACTATACGGGCCGAGTCCGGGATTTACGGGAAATCGCGGATCTTCGTTTGCCGGCGATTAAACTTCTTTTATTCAGCGTCCCATCAAATATAAAAATATTTTTGAAAACTACAAGTCTCATGCGTTTAGTGGTAAAAAAATAATATAAAAAATCGTTCGGGAAATGAGTTTACTCCCTGGGTACTTTCTCTGTATACTTTTGACTATACGGGTCGAGTCCGGGGTTTACGGGAAATGGCGGGTTTTCGTTTGCCGGCGATTAAACTTCTTTTATTCAGCGTCTCATCAAAAATGAAAACATTTTTGAAAACTACAAGTCTCATGCGTTTTAGTGGTGAAAAGATAATTTAAAAAATCGTTTTGGAAATGAGTTTACTCACAGGGTACTTTCTTTGTAAACATTCGACTATACGGGCCAAGTCCGGGATTTACGGGAAATCGCGGGGTTTCGTTTGCTGGCGATTAAACCACTTTCATTAAGCGTCTCATCAAAAATGAAAACATTTCTGAAAACTACAAGTCTCATGCGTTTTAGTGGTGAAAAAATAATTTAAAAAATCGTTCGGGAAATGAGTTTACTCCCTGGGTACTTTCTCTGTATACTTTTGACTATACGGGTCGAGCAGGGGCTTACGGTAAATCGCGGGTTTTCGTTTGCCGGCGATTAAACTTTTTTTATTCAGCGTCTCATCAAAAATGAAAACATTTTTGAAAACTACAAGTCTCATGCGTTTTAGTGGTGAAAAGATAATTTAAAAAATCGTTTTGGAAATGAGTTTACTCACAGGGTACTTTCTTTGTAAACAATCGACTATACGGGCCAAGCCCGGGATTTACGGGAAATCGCGGGTTTTCGTTTGCTGGCGATTGAACCACTTTCATTAAGCGTCTCATCAAAAATGAAAACATTTCTGAAAACTACAAGTCTCATGCGTTTTAGTGGTGAAAAAATAATTTAAAAAATCGTTCGGGAAATGAGTTTACTCACAGGGTACTTTCTTTGTATACATTCGACTATACGGGCAAAGCCCGTGATTTACGGGAAATCGCGGGTTTTCGTTTGCCGGCGATTAAACTTCTTTTATTCAGCGTCTCATCAAAAATGAAAACATTTTTGAAAACTACAAGTCTCATGCGTTTTAGTGGTGAAAAGATAATTTAAAAAATCGTTTTGGAAATGAGTTTACTCACAGGGTACTTTCTTTGTATACTTTTGACTATACGGGCCGACTCCGGGGTTTACGGGAAATGATGGGTTTTCGTTTCCCGGCGATTAAACTTCTTTTATTCAGCGTCTCATCAAAAATGAAAACATTTTTAAAAACTACAAGTCTCATGCGTTGTAGTGGTGAAAAAATAATTTAAAAAATCGTTCGGAAAATGAGTTTACTCCCTGGGTAATTTCTTTGTATACTTTTGACTATACGGGCCGAGTCAGGGGTTTATGGGATATGGCTGGTTTTCGTTTGCCGGCGATTTAACTTCTTTCTTTCAGCGTCTCATCAAAATTGAAAACATTTCTGAAAACTACAAGTCTCATGCGTTTTAGTGGTGAAAAGATAATTTAAAAAATCGTTCGGGAAATGAGTTTACTCCCTGGGTACTTTCTTTGTACACTTTTGACTATACGGGCCGAGTCCGGGATTTACGGGAAATCGCGGATCTTCGTTTGCCGGCGATTAAACTTCTTTTATTCAGCGTCCCATCAAATATAAAAATATTTTTGAAAACTACAAGTCTCATGCTTTTAGTGGTAAAAAAATAATATAAAAAATCGTTCGGGAAATGAGTTTACTCCCTGGGTACTTTCTCTGTATACTTTTGACTATACGGGTCGAGTCCGGGGTTTACGGGAAATGGCGGGTTTTCCGTTTGCCGGCGATTAAACTTCTTTTATTCAGCGTCTCATCAAAAATGAAAACATTTTTGAAAACTACAAGTCTCATGCGTTTTAGTGGTGAAAAGATAATTTAAAAAATCGTTTTGGAAATGAGTTTACTCACAGGGTACTTTCTTTGTAAACATTCGACTATACGGGCCAAGTCCGGGATTTACGGGAAATCGCGGGGTTTCGTTTGCTGGCGATTAAACCACTTTCATTAAGCGTCTCATCAAAAATGAAAACATTTCTGTAAACTACAAGTCTCATGCGTTTTAGTGGTGAAAAAATAATTTAAAAAATCGTTCGGGAAATGAGTTTACTCCCTGGGTACTTTCTCTGTATACTTTTGACTATACGGGTCGAGCAGGGGCTTACGGTAAATCGCGGGTTTTCGTTTGCCGGCGATTAAACTTTTTTTATTCAGCGTCTCATCAAAAATGAAAACATTTTTGAAAACTACAAGTCTCATGCGTTTTAGTGGTGAAAAGATAATTTAAAAAATCGTTCGGGAAATGAGTTTACTCACAGGGTACTTTCTTTGTACACTTTTGACTATACGGGCCGAGTCCAGGATTTACGGGAAATCGCGGATCTTCGTTTGCCGGCGATTAAACTTCTTTTATTCAGCGTCCCATCAAATATAAAAATATTTTTGAAAACTACAAGTCTCATGCGTTTAGTGGTAAAAAAATAATATAAAAAATCGTTCGGGAAATGAGTTTACTCCCTGGGTACTTTCTCTGTATACTTTTGACTATACGGGTCGAGTCCGGGGTTTACGGGAAATGGCGGGTTTTCGTTTGCCGGCGATTAAACTTCTTTTATTCAGCGTCTCATCAAAAATGAAAACATTTTTGAAAACTACAAGTCTCATGCGTTTTAGTGGTGAAAAGATAATTTAAAAAATCGTTTTGGAAATGAGTTTACTCACAGGGTACTTTCTTTGTAAACATTCGACTATACGGGCCAAGTCCGGGATTTACGGGAAATCGCGGGGTTTCGTTTGCTGGCGATTAAACCACTTTCATTAAGCGTCTCATCAAAAATGAAAACATTTCTGAAAACTACAAGTCTCATGCGTTTTAGTGGTGAAAAAATAATTTAAAAAATCGTTCGGGAAATGAGTTTACTCCCTGGGTACTTTCTCTGTATACTTTTGACTATACGGGTCGAGCAGGGGCTTACGGTAAATCGCGGGTTTTCGTTTGCCGGCGATTAAACTTTTTTTATTCAGCGTCTCATCAAAAATGAAAACATTTTTGAAAACTACAAGTCTCATGCGTTTTAGTGGTGAAAAGATAATTTAAAAAATCGTTTTGGAAATGAGTTTACTCACAGGGTACTTTCTTTGTAAACATTCGACTATACGGGCCAAGCCCGGGATTTACGGGAAATCGCGGGTTTTCGTTTGCTGGCGATTAAACCACTTTCATTAAGCGTCTCATCAAAAATGAAAACATTTCTGAAAACTACAAGTCTCATGCGTTTTAGTGGTGAAAAAATAATTTAAAAAATCGTTCGGGAAATGAGTTTACTCACAGGGTACTTTCTTTGTATACATTCGACTATACGGGCAAAGCCCGTGATTTACGGGAAATCGCGGGTTTTCGTTTGCCGGCGATTAAACTTCTTTTATTCAGCGTCTCATCAAAAATGAAAACATTTTTGAAAACTACAAGTCTCATGCGTTTTAGTGGTGAAAAGATAATTTAAAAAATCGTTTTGGAAATGAGTTTACTCACAGGGTACTTTCTTTGTATACTTTTGACTATACGGGCCGAGTCCGGGGTTTGCGGGAAATGGCGGGTTTTCGTTTGCCGGCGATTAAACTTCTTTTATTCAGCGTCTCATCAAAAATGAAAACATTTTTAAAAACTACAAGTCTCATGCGTTGTAGTGGTGAAAAAATAATTTAAAAAATCGTTCGGAAAATGAGTTTACTCCCTGGGTAATTTCTTTGTATACTTTTGACTATACGGGCCGAGTCAGGGGTTTATGGGATATGGCGGGTTTTCGTTTGCCGGCGATTTAACTTCTTTCTTTCAGCGTCTCATCAAAATTGAAAACATTTCTGAAAACTACAAGTCTCATGCGTTTTAGTGGTGAAAAGATAATTTAAAAAATCGTTTTGGAAATGAGTTTACTCACAAGGTACTTTCTTTGTATACATTCGACTATACGGGCCAAGCCCGGGATTCACGGGAAATCGCGGGTTTTCGTTTGCTGGCGATTAAACCACTTTCATTAAGCGTCTCATCAAAAATGAAAACATTTCTGAAAACTACAAGTCTCATGCGTTTTAGTGGTGAAAAAATAATTTAAAAAATCGTTCGGGAAATGAGTTTTCTCACAGGGTACTTTCTTTGTATACATTCGACTATACGGGCCAAGCCCGGGATTTACGGGAAATGGCGGGTTTTCGTTTGCCGGCGATTAAACTTCTTTTATTCAGCGTCTCATCAAAAATGAAAACATTTTTAAAAACTACAAGTCTCATGCGTTGTAGTGGTGAAAAAATAATTTAAAAAATCGTTCGAAAAATGAGTTTACTCCCTGGGTAATTTCTTTGTATACTTTTGACTATACGGGCCGAGTCCGGGGTTTACGGGAAATGGCGGGTTTTCGTTTGCCGGCAATTAAACTTCTTTTATTCAGCGTCTCATCAAAAATGAAAACATTTTTAAAAACTACAAGTCTCATGCGTTTTAGTGGTGAAAAGATAATTTAAAAAATCGTTTTGGAAATGAGTTTACTCACAGGGTACTTTCTTTGTAAACATTCGACTATACGGGCCAAGTCCGGGATTTACGGGAAATCGCGGGGTTTCGTTTGCTGGCGATTAAACCACTTTCATTAAGCGTCTCATCAAAAATGAAAACATTTCTGAAAACTACAAGTCTCATGCGTTTTAGTGGTGAAAAGATAATTTAAAAAATCGTTTTGGAAATGAGTTTACTCACAGGGTACTTTCTTTGTATACATTTGACTATACGGCCCAAGCCCGGGATTTACGGAAAATCGCGGGTTTTAGTTTGCTGGCGATTAAACCACTTTCATTAAGCGTCTCATCAAAAATGAAAACATTTCTGAAAACTACAAGTCTCATGGGTTTTAGTGGTGAAATAATAATTTAAAAAATCGTTCGGGAAATGAGTTTACATCCCGGGTACTTTCTTTACTATACGGGCCGAGTCCGGGATTTACGGAAATTGCAGGTTTTCGTTTGCCGGCGATTAAACTTCTTTTATTCAGCGTCTCATCAAAAATGAAAACATTTTTAAAAACTACAAGTCTCATGCGTTTTAGTGGTGAAAAAATAATTTAAAAAAACGTTCGGGAAATGAGTTTACTCACAGGGTACTTTCTTTGTATACATTCGACTATACGGACCAAACCCGGGATTTACGGGAAATCGCGGGTTTTCGTTTGCTGGCGATTAAACCACTTTCATTAAGCGTCTCATCAAAAATGAAAACATTTCTGAAAACTACAAGTCTCATGCGTTGTAGTGGTGAAAAAATAATTTAAAAAATCGTTCGAAAAATGAGTTTACTCCCTGGGTAATTTCTTTGTATACTTTTGACTATACGGGCCGAGTCCGGGGTTTACGGGAAATGGCGGGTTTTCGTTTGCCGGCGATTAAACTTCTTTTGTTCAGCGTCTCATCAAAAATGAAAACATTTTTAAAAACTAAAAGTCTCATGCGTTTTAGTGGTGAAAAAAAAAATTAAAAAATCGTTCGGGAAATGAGTTTACTCCCTAGGTACTTTCTTTGTATACATTCGACTATACGGGCCAAGCCCGGGATTTACGGGAAATCGCGGGATTTCGTTTGCCGGTGATTAAACCTCTTTCATTAAGCGTCTCATCAAATATGAAAACATTTTTGAAAACTACAAGTCTCATGCGTTTTAGTGGTGAAAAGATAATTTAAAAAATCGTTTTGGAAATGAGTTTACTCACAGGGTACTTTCTTTGTAAACATTCGACTATACGGGCCAAGCCCAGGATTTACGGGAAATCGCGGGTTTTCGTTTGCTGGCGATTAAACCACTTTCATTAAGCGTCTCATCAAAAATGAAAACATTTTTAAAAACTACAAGTCTCATGGGCTTTAGTGGTGAAATAATAATTTAAAAAATCGTTCGGGAAATGAGTTTACTCTCTGGGTACTTTCTTTGTATACTTTTGACTATACGGGCCATACCGAGATTTACGGGAAATCGCGGGTTTTCGTTTTCCGGCGATTAAACTTCTTTTATTCAGCGTTTCATCAAAAATGAAAACATTTTTAAAAACTACAAGTCTCATGGGCTTTAGTGGTGAAATAATAATTTAAAAAATCGTTCGGGAAATGAGTTTACCCCCTGGGTACTTTCTTTGTATACTTTTGACTATACGGGCCGAGTCCGGGATTTACGGGAAATCGCAGGTTTTCGTTTGCCGGCGATTAAACTTCTTTCATTCAGCGTCTCATCAAAAATGAAAACATTTTTGAAAACTACAAGTCTCATGCGTTTTAGTGGTGAAAATATAATTTAAAAAATCGTTCGGGAAATGAGTTTACCCCCTGGGTACTTTCTTTGTATACTTTTGACTATACGGCCGAGTCCGGGATTTACGGGAAATCGCAGGTTTTCGTTTGCCGGCGATTAAACTTCTTTCATTCAGCGTCTCATCAAAAATGAAAACATTTTTGAAAACTACAAGTCTCATGCGTTGTAGTGGTGAAAAAATAATTTAAAAAATCGTTCGGAAAATGAGTTTACTCCCTGGGTAATTTCTTTGTATACTTTTGACTATACGGGCCGAGTCAGGGGTTTACGGGAAATGGCGGGTTTTCGTTTGCCGGCGATTTAACTTCTTTTTTTCAGCGTCTCATCAAGAATGAAAACATTTTTAAAAACTATAAGTCTCATTGGTTTTAGTGGTGAAAAAATAATTTAAAAAATCGTTCGGGAAATGAGTTTACTCTCTGGGTACTTTCTTTGTATACTTTTGACTATACGGGCCATGCCGAGATTTACGGGAAATCGCGGGTTTTCGTTTGCCGGCGATTAAACTTCTTTTATTCAGCGTTTCATCAAAAATGAAAACATTTTTGAAAACTACAAGTCTCATGCGTTTTAGTGGTGAAAAAATAATTTAAAAAATCGTTCGGGAAATGAGTTTACTCCCTGGGTACTTTCTTTGTATACTTTTGATTAAACAGGCCGAGTCCAGGGTTTACGGGAAATGGCGGGTTTTCGTTTGCCGGCGATTAAACTTCTTTTAATCAGCGTCTCATCAAAAATGAAAACATTTTTAAAAACTACAAGTCTCATGGGCTTTAGTGGTGAAATAATAATTTAAAAAATCGTTCGGGAAATGAGTTTACCCCCTGGGTACTTTCTTTGTATACTTTTGACTATACGGGCCGAGTCCAGGATTTACGGGAAATCGCAGGTTTTCGTTTGCCGGCGATTAAACTTCTTTCATTCAGCGTCTCATCAAAAATGAAAACATTTTTGAAAACTACAAATCTCATGCGTTTTAGTTGTGAAAATATAATTTAAAAAATCGTTCGCGAAATGAGTTTACTCCCTGGGTACTTTCTTTGTATACTTTTGACTATACGGGCGGAGTCCGGGATTTACGGGAAGTCGCGGGTTTTCGTTTGCCGGCGATAAAAACTTCTTTTATTCAGCGTCTCATCAAAAATGAAAACATTTTTAAAAACTACAAGTCTCATGCGTTGTAGTGGTGAAAAAATAATTTAAAAAATCGTTCGGAAAATGAGTTTACTCCCTGGGTAATTTCTTTGTATACTTTTGACTATACGGGCCGAGTCAGGGGTTTACGGGAAATGTCGGGATTTCGTTTGCCGGCGATTTAACTTCTTTTCTTCAGCGTCTCATCAAAAATGAAAACATTTTTAAAAACTATAAGTCTCATTGGTTTTAGTGGTGAAAAAATAATTTAAAAAATCGTTCGGGAAATGATTTTACTCCCTGGGTACTTTCTTTGTATACTTTTGACTATACGGGCCATGCCGAGATTTACGGGAAATCGCGGGTTTTCGTTTGCCGGCGATTAAACTTCTTTTATTCAGCGTTTCATCAAAAATGAAAACATTTTTGAAAACTACAAGTCTCATGCGTTTTAGTGGTGAAAAAATAATTCAAAAAATCGTTCTGGAAATGAGTTTACTTCCTGGGTACTTTCTTTGTATACATTCGACTATACGGGCCAAGCCCCTGATTTACGGGAAAACGCGGGATTTCGTTTGCCGGCGATTAAACCTCTTTCATTAAGCGTCTCATCAAAAATGAAAACATTTTTGAAAACTACAAGTCTCATGCGTTTTAGTGGTGAAAAAATAATTTAAAAAATCGTTCGGGAAATGAGTTTACTCCCTGGGTACTTTCTTTGTATACTTTTGACTATACGGACCGAGTCCGGGATTTACGGGAAATGGCGGATCTTCGTTTGCCGGCGATTAAACTTCTTTTATTCAGCGTCCCATCAAATATGAAAATATTTTTGAAAACTACAAGTCTCATGCGTTTAGTGGTAAAAAAATAATATAAAAAATCGTTCGGGAAATGAGTTTATTCCCTGGGTACTTTCTTTGTATACATTCGACTATACGGGCCAAGCCCGGGATTTACGGGAAATCGCGGGTTTTCGTTTGCTGGCGATTAAACCACTTTCATTAAGCGTCTCATCAAAAATGAAAACATTTTTAAAAACTACAAGTCTCATGGGCTTTAGTGGTGAAATAATAATTTAAAAAATCGTTTGGGAAATGAGTTTACTCCCTGGGTACTTTCTTTGTATACTTTTGACTATACGGGCCGAGTCCAGGATTTACGGGAAATCGCAGGTTTCGTTTGCTGGCGATTAAACTTCTTTTATTCAGCGTCTCATCAAAAATGAAAACATTTTTAAAAACTACAAGTCTCATGCGTTTTAGTGGTGAAAAAATAATTTAAAAAATCGTTCGGGAAATGAGTTTACTCCCTGGGTACTTTCTTTGTATACTTTTGACTATACGGGCCATGCCCAGATTTACGGGAAATCGCGGGTTATCGTTTGCCGGCGATTAAACTTGTTTTATTCAGCGTTTCATCAAAAATGAAAACATTTTTAAAAACTACAAGTCTTATGCGTTTTAGTGGTGAAAAAATAATGTAAAAAATCGTTCAGGAAATGAGTTTACTCACAGGGTACTTTCTTTGTATACATTCGACTATACGGGCCAAGCCCAGGATTTACGGGAAATCGCGGGTTTTCGTTTTCCGGCGATTAAACCTCTTTCATTAAGCGTCTCATCAAAAATGAAAACATTTTTGAAAACTACAAGTCTCATGCGTTTTAGTGGTGAAAAAATAATTCAAAAAATCGTTCGGAAATGAGTTTACTTCCTGGGTACTTTCTTTGCATACATTCGACTATACGGGCCAAGCCCCTGATTTACGGGAAAACGCGGGATGTCGTTTGCCGGCGATTAAACCTCTTTCATTAAGCGTCTCATCAAAAATAAAAACATTTTTGAAAACTACATGTCTCATGCGTTTTAGTGGTGAAAAAATAATTTAAAAAATCGTTCGGGAAATGAGTTTACTCCCTGGGTACTTTCTTTGTATACTTTTGACTATACGGGCCGAGCCCGGGATTTACGGGAAATGGCGGATCTTCGTTTGCCGGCGATTAAACTTCTTTTATTCAGCGTCTCATCAAAATGGAAAACATTTTTGAAAACTACAAGTCTCATGCGTTTTAGTGGTGAAAAAATAATTTAAAAAATCGTTCGGGAAATGAGTTTACTCCCTGGGTACTTTCTTTGTATACTTTTGATTAAACAGGCCGAGTCCAGGGTTTACGGGAAATGGCGGGTTTTCGTTTGCCGGCGATTAAACTTCTTTTAATCAGCGTCTCATCAAAAATGAAAACATTTTTAAAAACTACAAGTCTCATGGGCTTTAGTGGTGAAATAATAATTTAAAAAATCGTTCGGGAAATGAGTTTACCCCCTGGGTACTTTCTTTGTATACTTTTGACTATACGGGCCGAGTCCGGGATTTACGGGAAATCGCAGGTTTTCGTTTGCCGGCGATTAAACTTCTTTCATTCAGCGTCTCATCAAAAATGAAAACATTTTTGAAAACTACAAGTCTCATGCGTTTTAGTGGTGAAAATATAATTTAAAAAATCGTTCGGGAAATGAGTTTACCCCCTGGGTACTTTCTTTGTATACTTTTGACTATACGGGCCGAGTCCGGGATTTACGGGAAATCGCAGGTTTTCGTTTGCCGGCGATTAAACTTCTTTCATTCAGCGTCTCATCAAAAATGAAAACATTTTTGAAAACTACAAGTCTCATGCGTTGTAGTGGTGAAAAAATAATTTAAAAAATCGTTCGGAAAATGAGTTTACTCCCTGGGTAATTTCTTTGTATACTTTTGACTATACGGGCCGAGTCAGGGGTTTACGGGAAATGGCGGGTTTTCGTTTGCCGGCGATTTAACTTCTTTTTTTCAGCGTCTCATCAAGAATGAAAACATTTTTAAAAACTATAAGTCTCATTGGTTTTAGTGGTGAAAAAATAATTTAAAAAATCGTTCGGGAAATGAGTTTACTCTCTGGGTACTTTCTTTGTATACTTTTGACTATACGGGCCATGCCGAGATTTACGGGAAATCGCGGGTTTTCGTTTGCCGGCGATTAAACTTCTTTTATTCAGCGTTTCATCAAAAATGAAAACATTTTTGAAAACTACAAGTCTCATACGTTTTAGTGGTGAAAAAATAATTTAAAAAATCGTTCGGGAAATGAGTTTACTCCCTGGGTACTTTCTTTGTATACTTTTGATTAAACAGGCTGAGTCCAGGGTTTACGGGAAATGGCGGGTTTTCGTTTGCCGGCGATTAAACTTCTTTTAATCAGCGTCTCATCAAAAATGAAAACATTTTTAAAAACTACAAGTCTCATGGGCTTTAGTGGTGAAATAATAATTTAAAAAATCGTTCGGGAAATGAGTTTACCCCCTGGGTACTTTCTTTGTATACTTTTGACTATACGGGCCGAGTCCAGGATTTACGGGAAATCGCAGGTTTTCGTTTGCCGGCGATTAAACTTCTTTCATTCAGCGTCTCATCAAAAATGAAAACATTTTTGAAAACTACAAATCTCATGCGTTTTAGTTGTGAAAATATAATTTAAAAAATCGTTCGCGAAATGAGTTTACTCCCTGGGTACTTTCTTTGTATACTTTTGACTATACGGGCGGAGTCCGGGATTTACGGGAAGTCGCGGGTTTTCGTTTGCCGGCGATAAAAACTTCTTTTATTCAGCGTCTCATCAAAAATGAAAACATTTTTAAAAACTACAAGTCTCATGCGTTGTAGTGGTGAAAAAATAATTTAAAAAATTGTTCGGAAAATGAGTTTACTCCCTGGGTAATTTCTTTGTATACTTTTGACTATACGGGCCGAGTCAGGGGTTTACGGGAAATGGCGGGATTTCGTTTGCCGGCGATTTAACTTCTTTTCTTCAGCGTCTCATCAAAAATGAAAACATTTTTAAAAACTATAAGTCTCATTGGTTTTAGTGGTGCAAAAATAATTTAAAAAATCGTTCGGGAAATGAGTTTACTCCCTGGGTACTTTCTTTGTATACTTTTGACTATACGGGCCATGCCGAGATTTACGGGAAATCGCGGGTTTTCGTTTGCCGGCGATTAAACTTCTTTTATTCAGCGTTTCATCAAAAATGAAAACATTTTTGAAAACTACAAGTCTCATGCGTTTTAGTGGTGAAAAAATAATTCAAAAAATCGTTCTGGAAATGAGTTTACTTCCTGGGTACTTTCTTTGTATACATTCGACTATACGGGCCAAGCCCCTGATTTACGGGAAAACGCGGGATTTCGTTTGCCGGCGATTAAACCTCTTTCATTAAGCGTCTCATCAAAAATGAAAACATTTTTGAAAACTACAAGTCTCATGCGTTTTAGTGGTGAAAAAATAATTTAAAAAATCGTTCGGGAAATGAGTTTACTCCCTGGGTACTTTCTTTGTATACTTTTGACTATACGGACCGAGTCCGGGATTTACGGGAAATGGCGGATCTTCGTTTGCCGGCGATTAAACTTCTTTTATTCAGCGTCCCATCAAATATGAAAATATTTTTGAAAACTACAAGTCTCATGCGTTTAGTGGTAAAAAAATAATATAAAAAATCGTTCGGGAAATGAGTTTATTCCCTGGGTACTTTTTTTGTATACATTCGACTATACGGGCCAAGCCCGGGATTTACGGGAAATCGCGGGTTTTCGTTTGCTGGCGATTAAACCACTTTCATTAAGCGTCTCATCAAAAATGAAAACATTTTTAAAAACTACAAGTCTCATGGGCTTTAGTGGTGAAATAATAATTTAAAAAATCGTTTGGGAAATGAGTTTACTCCCTGGGTACTTTCTTTGTATACTTTTGACTATACGGGCCGAGTCCAGGATTTACGGGAAATCGCAGGTTTCGTTTGCTGGCGATTAAACTTCTTTTATTCAGCGTCTCATCAAAAATGAAAACATTTTTAAAAACTACAAGTCTCATGCGTTTTAGTGGTGAAAAGTAATTTAAAAAATCGTTCCGGAAATGAGTTTACTCCCTGGGTACTTTCTTTGTATACTTTTGACTATACGGGCCGAGTCCGGGATTTACGGGAAATCGCAGGTTTTCGTTTGCCGGCGATTAAACTTCTTTTATTCAGCGTCTCATCAAAAATGAAAACATTTTTGAAAACTACAAGTCTCATGCGTTTTAGTGGTGAAAAAATAATTTAAAAAATCGTTCGGGAAATGAGTTTACTCCCTGGGTACTTTCTTTGTATACTTTTGACAATACGGGCCGAGTCCGGGATTTACGGGAAATCGCGGATTTTCGTTTGAGTGCGAATAAACTTCTTTTATTCAGCGTCTCATCAAGAATGAAAACATTTTTAAAAACTATAAGTCTCATTGGTTTTAGTGGTGAAAAAATAATTTAAAAAATCGTTCGGGAAATGAGTTTACTCTCTGGGTACTTTCTTTGTATACTTTTGACTATACGGGCCATGCCGAGATTTACGGGAAATCGCGGGTTTTCGTTTGCCGGCGATTAAACTTCTTTTATTCAGCGTTTCATCAAAAATGAAAACATTTTTGAAAACTACAAGTCTCATGCGTTTTAGTGGTGAAAAAATAATTTAAAAAATCGTTCGGGAAATGAGTTTTCTCCCTGGGTACTTTCTTTGTATACTTTTGATTAAACAGGCCGAGTCCAGGGTTTACGGGAAATGGCGGGTTTTCGTTTGCCGGCGATTAAACTTCTTTTAATCAGCGTCTCATCAAAAATGAAAACATTTTTAAAAACTACAAGCCTCATGGGCTTTAGTGGTGAAATAATAATTTAAAAAATCGTTCGGGAAATGAGTTTACCCCCTGGGTACTTTCTTTGTATACTTTTGACTATACGGGCCGAGTCCAGGATTTACCGGAAATCGCAGGTTTTCGTTTGCCGGCGATTAAACTTCTTTCATTCAGCGTCTCATCAAAAATGAAAACATTTTTGAAAACTACAAATCTCATGCGTTTTAAAGGTGAAAATATAATTTAAAAAATCGTTCGCGAAATGAGTTTACTCCCTGGGTACTTTCTTTGTATACTTTTGACTATACGGGCGGAGTCCGGGATTTACGGGAAGTCGCGGGTTTTCGTTTGCCGGCGATAAAAACTTCTTTTATTCTGCGTCTCATCAAAAATGAAAACATTTTTAAAAACTACAAGTCTCATGCGTTGTAGTGGTGAAAAAATAATTTAAAAAATCGTTCGGAAAATGAGTTTACTCCCTGGGTAATTTCTTTGTATACTTTTGACTATACGGGCCGAGTCAGGGGTTTACGGGAAATGGCGGGATTTCGTTTGCCGGCGATTTAACTTCTTTTCTTCAGCGTCTCATCAAAAATGAAAACATTTTTAAAAACTATAAGTCTCATTGGTTTTAGTGGTGAAAAAATAATTTAAAAAATCGTTCGGGAAATGAGTTTACTCCCTGGGTACTTTCTTTGTATACTTTTGACTATACGGGCCGAGTCCAGGATTTACCGGAAATCGCAGGTTTTCGTTTGCCGGCGATTAAACTTCTTTCATTCAGCGTCTCATCAAAAATGAAAACATTTTTGAAAACTACAAATCTCATGCGTTTTAGTGGTGAAAATATAATTTAAAAAATCGTTCGCGAAATGAGTTTACTCCCTGGGTACTTTCTTTGTATACTTTTGACTATACGGGCGGAGTCCGGGATTTACGGGAAGTCGCGGGTTTTCGTTTGCCGGCGATAAAAACTTCTTTTATTCTGCGTCTCATCAAAAATGAAAACATTTTTAAAAACTACAAGTCTCATGAGCTTTAGTGGTGAAATAATAATTTAAAAAATCGTTTGGGAAATGAGTTTACTCCCTGGGTACTTTCTTTGTATACTTTTGACTATACGGGCCGAGTCCAGGATTTACGGGAAATCGCAGGTTTCGTTTGCTGGCGATTAAACTTCTTTTATTCAGCGTCTCATCAAAAATGAAAACATTTTTGAAAACTACAAGTCTCATGCGTTTTAGTGGTGAAAAAATAATTCAAAAAATCGTTCTGGAAATGAGTTTACTTCCTGGGTACTTTCTTTGTATACATTCGACTATACGGGCCAAGCCCCTGATTTACGGGAAAACGCGGGATTTCGTTTGCCGGCGATTAAACCTCTTTCATTAAGCGTCTCATCAAAAATGAAAACATTTTTGAAAACTACAAGTCTCATGCGTTTTAGTGGTGAAAAAATAATTTAAAAAATCGTTCGGGAAATGAGTTTACTCCCTGGGTACTTTCTTTGTATACTTTTGATTAAACAGGCCGAGTCCAGGGTTTACGGGAAATGGCGGGTTTTCGTTTGCCGGCGATTAAACTTCTTTTAATCAGCGTCTCATCAAAAATGAAAACATTTTTAAAAACTACAAGTCTCATGGGCTTTAGTGGTGAAATAATAATTTAAAAAATCGTTCGGGAAATGAGTTTACCCCCTGGGTACTTTCTTTGTATACTTTTGACTATACGGGCCGAGTCCAGGATTTACCGGAAATCGCAGGTTTTCGTTTGCCGGCGATTAAACTTCTTTCATTCAGCGTCTCATCAAAAATGAAAACATTTTTGAAAACTACAAATCTCATGCGTTTTAGTGGTGAAAATATAATTTAAAAAATCGTTCGCGAAATGAGTTTACTCCCTGGGTACTTTCTTTGTATACTTTTGACTATACGGGCGGAGTCCGGGATTTACGGGAAGTCGCGGGTTTTCGTTTGCCGGCGATAAAAACTTCTTTTATTCTGCGTCTCATCAAAAATGAAAACATTTTTAAAAACTACAAGTCTCATGCGTTGTAGTGGTGAAAAAATAATTTAAAAAATCGTTCGGAAAATGAGTTTACTCCCTGGGTAATTTCTTTGTATACTTTTGACTATACGGGCCGAGTCAGGGGTTTACGGGAAATGGCGGGATTTCGTTTGCCGGCGATTTAACTTCTTTTCTTCAGCGTCTCATCAAAAATGAAAACATTTTTAAAAACTATAAGTCTCATTGGTTTTAGTGGTGAAAAAATAATTTAAAAAATCGTTCGGGAAATGAGTTTACTCCCTGGGTACTTTCTTTGTATACTTTTGACTATACGGGCCGAGTCCAGGATTTACCGGAAATCGCAGGTTTTCGTTTGCCGGCGATTAAACTTCTTTCATTCAGCGTCTCATCAAAAATGAAAACATTTTTGAAAACTACAAATCTCATGCGTTTTAGTGGTGAAAATATAATTTAAAAAATCGTTCGCGAAATGAGTTTACTCCCTGGGTACTTTCTTTGTATACTTTTGACTATACGGGCGGAGTCCGGGATTTACGGGAAGTCGCGGGTTTTCGTTTGCCGGCGATAAAAACTTCTTTTATTCTGCGTCTCATCAAAAATGAAAACATTTTTAAAAACTACAAGTCTCATGAGCTTTAGTGGTGAAATAATAATTTAAAAAATCGTTTGGGAAATGAGTTTACTCCCTGGGTACTTTCTTTGTATACTTTTGACTATACGGGCCGAGTCCAGGATTTACGGGAAATCGCAGGTTTCGTTTGCTGGCGATTAAACTTCTTTTATTCAGCGTCTCATCAAAAATGAAAACATTTTTGAAAACTACAAGTCTCATGCGTTTTAGTGGTGAAAAAATAATTCAAAAAATCGTTCTGGAAATGAGTTTACTTCCTGGGTACTTTCTTTGTATACATTCGACTATACGGGCCAAGCCCCTGATTTACGGGAAAACGCGGGATTTCGTTTGCCGGCGATTAAACCTCTTTCATTAAGCGTCTCATCAAAAATGAAAACATTTTTGAAAACTACAAGTCTCATGCGTTTTAGTGGTGAAAAAATAATTTAAAAAATCGTTCGGGAAATGAGTTTACTCCCTGGGTACTTTCTTTGTATACTTTTGACTATACGGACCGAGTCCGGGATTTACGGGAAATGGCGGATCTTCGTTTGCCGGCGATTAAACTTCTTTTATTCAGCGTCCCATCAAATATGAAAATATTTTTGAAAACTACAAGTCTCATGCGTTTAGTGGTAAAAAAATAATATAAAAAATAGTTCGGGAAATGAGTTTACTCCCTGGGTACTTTCTTTGTATACATTTGACTATACGGGCCAAGCCCGGGATTTACGGGAAATCGCGGGTTTTCGTTTGCTGGCGATTAAACCACTTTCATTAAGCGTCTCATCAAAAATGAAAACATTTTTAAAAACTACAAGTCTCATGAGCTTTAGTGGTGAAATAATAATTTAAAAAATCGTTTGGGAAATGAGTTTACTCCCTGGGTACTTTCTTTGTATACTTTTGACTATACGGGCCGAGTCCAGGATTTACGGGAAATCGCAGGTTTCGTTTGCTGGCGATTAAACTTCTTTTATTCAGCGTCTCATCAAAAATGAAAACATTTTTAAAAACTACAAGTCTCATGCGTTTTAGTGGTGAAAAGTAATTTAAAAAATCGTTCCGGAAATGAGTTTACTCCCTGGGTACTTTCTTTGTATACTTTTGACTATACGGGCCGAGTCCGAGATTTACGGGAAATCGCAGGTTTTCGTTTGCCGGCGATTAAACTTCTTTTATTCAGCGTCTCATCAAAAATGAAAACATTTTTGAAAACTACAAGTCTCATGCGTTTTAGTGGTGAAAAAATAATTTAAAAAATCGTTCGGGAAATGAGTTTACTCCCTGGGTACTTTCTTTGTATACTTTTGACAATACGGGCCGAGTCCGGGATTTACGGGAAATCGCAGGTTTTCGTTTGCCGGCGATTAAACTTCTTTTATTCAGCGTCTCATCAAAAATGAAAACATTTTTAAAAACTACAAGTCTCATGCGTTTTAGTGGTGAAAAAAAAAATTAAAAAATCGTTCGGGAAATGAGTTTACTCCCTAGGTACTTTCTTTGTATGCATTCGACTATACGGGCCAAGCCCGGGATTTACGGGAAATCGCGGGATTTCGTTTGCCGGCGATTAAACCTCTTTCAATAAGCGTCTCATCAAATATGAAAACATTTTTGAAAACTACAAGTCTCATGCGTTGTAGTGGTGAAAAAATAATTTAAAAAATCGTTCGGAAAATGAGTTTACTCCCTGGGTAATTTCTTTGTATACTTTTGACTATACGGGCCGAGTCATGGGTTTACGGGAAATGGCGGATTTCGTTTGCCGGCGATTTAACTTCTTTTTTTCAGCGTCTCATCAAAAATGAAAACATTTTTAAAAACTATAAGTCTCATGGGTTTTAGTAGTGAAATAATAATTTAAAAAATCGTTCTGGAAATGAGTTTACATCCCGGGTACTTTCTTTACTATACGGGCCGAGTCCGGGATTTACGGGAAATCGCAGATTTTCGTTTGCCGGCGATTAAACTTCTTTTTTTCAGCGTCTCATCAAAAATGAAAACATTTTTGAAAAGTACAAGTCTCATGCGTTTTAGTGGTGAAAAAATAATTTAAAAAATCGTTCGGGAAATGAGTTTACTCCCTGGGTACTTTCTTTGTATACTTTTGACAATACGGGCCGAGTCCGGGATTTACGGGAAATCGCAGGTTTTCGTTTGCCGGCGATTAAGTTTCTTTTATTCAGCGTCTCATCAAAAATGAAAATGTTTTTAAAAACTACAAGTCTCATGCGTTTTAGTGGTGAAAAAAAAAATTAAAAAATCGTTCGGGAAATGAGTTTACTCCCTAGGTACTTTCTTTGTATGCATTCGACTATACGGGCCAAGCCCGGGATTTACGGGAAATCGCGGGATTTCGTTTGCCGGCGATTAAACCTCTTTCAATAAGCGTCTCATAAAATATGAAAACATTTTTGAAAACTACAAGTCTCATGCGTTGTAGTGGTGAAAAAATAATTTAAAAAATCGTTCGGAAAATGAGTTTACTCCCTGGGTAATTTCTTTGTATACTTTTGACTATACGGGCCGAGTCATGGGTTTACGGGAAATGGCGGATTTCGTTTGCCGGCGATTTAACTTCTTTTTTTCAGCGTCTCATCAAAAATGAAAACATTTTTAAAAACTATAAGTCTCATGGGTTTTAGTAGTGAAATAATAATTTAAAAAATCGTTCTGGAAATGAGTTTACATCCCGGGTACTTTCTTTACTATACGGGCCGAGTCCGGGATTTACGGGAAATCGCAGATTTTCGTTTGCCGGCGATTAAACTTCTTTTTTTCAGCGTCTCATCAAAAATGAAAACATTTTTGAAAACTACAAGTCTCGTGCGTTTTAGTGTTGAAAAAATATTTTAAAAAATCGTTCGGGAAATGAGTTTACATCCCGGGTACTTTCTTTACTATACGGGCCAAGTCCGTGATTTACGGGAAATCGCAGGTTTTCGTTTGCCGGCGATTAAACTTCTTTTATTCAGCGTCTCATCAAAAATGAAAACATTTTTGAAAACTGCAAGTCTCATGCGTTTTAGTGGTGAAAAAATAATTTAAAAAATCGTTCGGGAAATGAGTTTACTCCCTGGGTACTTTCTTTGTATACTTTTGACAATACGGGCCGAGTCCGGGATTTACGGGAAATCGCAGGTTTTCGTTTGCCGGCGATTAAACTTCTTTTATTCAGCGTCTCATCAAAAATGAAAACATTTTTAAAAACTACAAGTCTCATGCGTTTTAGTGGTGAAAAAAAAAATTAAAAAATCGTTCGGGAAATGAGTTTACTCCCTAGGTACTTTCTTTGTATGCATTCGACTATACGGGCCAAGCCCGGGATTTACGGGAAATCGCGGGATTTCGTTTGCCGGCGATTAAACCTCTTTCAATAAGCGTCTCATCAAATATGAAAACATTTTTGAAAACTACAAGTCTCATGCGTTTTAGTGGTGAAAAAATAATTTAAAAAATCGTTCGGGAAATGAGTTTACTCCCTGGGTACTTTCTTTGTATACTTTTGACAATACGGGCCGAGTCCGGGATTTACGGGAAATCGCAAGTTTTCGTTTGCCGGCGATTAAACTTCTTTTATTCAGCGTCTCATCAAAAATGAAAACATTTTTAAAAACTACAAGTCTCATGCGTTTTAGTGGTGAAAAAAAAATTAAAAAATCGTTCGGGAAATGAGTTTACTCCCTAGGTACTTTCTTTGTATGCATTCGACTATACGGGCCAAGCCCGGGATTTACGGGAAATCGCGGGATTTCGTTTGCCGGCGATTAAACCTCTTTCAATAAGCGTCTCATCAAATATGAAAACATTTTTGAAAACTACAAGTCTCATGCGTTTTAGTGGTGAAAGAATAATTTAAAAAATCGTTCGGAAAATGAGTTTACTCCCTGGGTACTTTCTTTGTATACTTTGGACTATACGGGCCGAGTCCGGGATTTACGGGAAATCGCGGATTTTCGTTTGAGTGCGAATAAACTTCTTTTATTCAGCGTCTCATCAAAAATGAAAACATTTTTGAAAACTACAAGTCTCATGCGTTGTAGTGGTGAAAAAATAATTTAAAAAATCGTTCGGAAAATGAGTTTACTCCCTGGGTACTTTCTTTGTATACTTTTGACTATACGGGCCGAGTCCGGGGTTTACGAGAAATTGCGGGTTTTCGTTTGCCGGCGATTAAACTTCTGTTATTCAGCGTCTCATCAAAAATGAAAACATTTTTAAAAACTACAAGTCTCATGCGTTGTAGTGGTGAATAAATAATTTAAAAAATCGTTCGGAAAATGAGTTTACTCCCTGGGTAATTTCTTTGTATACTTTTGACTATACGGGCCGAGTCATGGGTTTACGGGAAATGGCGGGATTTCGTTTGCCGGCGATTTAACTTCTTTTTTTCAGCGTCTCATCAAAAATGAAAACATTTTTAGAAACTATAAGTCTCATGGGTTTTAGTAGTGAAATAATAATTTAAAAAATCGTTCTGGAAATGAGTTTACATCCCGGGTACTTTCTTTACTATACGGGCCGAGTCCGTGATTTACGGGAAATCGCAGGTTTTCGTTTGCCGGCGATTAAACTTCTTTTATACAGCGTCTCATCAAAAATGAAAACATTTTTAAAAACTACAAGTCTCATGCGTTTTAGTAGTGAAAAAATAATTTAAAAAATCGTTCGGGAAATGAGTTTACTCCCTGGGTACTTTCTTTGTATACTTTTGACAATACGGGCTGAGTCCTGGATTTACGGGAAATCGCAGATTTTCGTTTGCCGGCGATTAAACTTCTTTTATTAAGCGTCTCATCAAAAATGAAAACATTTTTTAAAACTACAAGTCTCATGCGTTTTAGTGGTGAAAAAAAAATTAAAAAATCGTTCGGGAAATGAGTTTACTCCCTAGGTACTTTATTTGTATGCATTCGACTATACGGGCCAAGCCCGGGATTTACGGGAAATCGCGGGATTTCGTTTGCCGGCGATTAAACCTCTTTCAATAAGCGTCTCATCAAATATGAAAACATTTTTGAAAACTACAAGTCTCATGCGTTGTAGTGGTGAAAAAATAATTTAAAAAATCGTTCGGAAAATGAGTTTACTCCCTGGGTAATTTCTTTGTATACTTTTGACTATACGGGCCGAGTCATGGGTTTACGGGAAATGGCGGGATTTCGTTTGCCGGCGATTTAACTTCTTTTTTTCAGCGTCTCATCAAAAATGAAAACATTTTTAGAAACTATAAGTCTCATGGGTTTTAGTAGTGAAATAATAATTTAAAAAATCGTTCTGGAAATGAGTTTACATCCCGGGTACTTTCTTTACTATACGGGCCGAGTCCGTGATTTACGGGAAATCGCAGGTTTTCGTTTGCCGGCGATTAAACTTCTTTTATACAGCGTCTCATCAAAAATGAAAACATTTTTAAAAACTACAAGTCTCATGCGTTTTAGTAGTGAAAAAATAATTTAAAAAATCGTTCGGGAAATGAGTTTACTCCCTGGGTACTTTCTTTGTATACTTTTGACAATACGGGCTGAGTCCTGGATTTACGGGAAATCGCAGATTTTCGTTTGCCGGCGATTAAACTTCTTTTATTAAGCGTCTCATCAAAAATGAAAACATTTTTTAAAACTACAAGTCTCATGCGTTTTAGTGGTGAAAAAAAAATTAAAAAATCGTTCGGGAAATGAGTTTACTCCCTAGGTACTTTATTTGTATGCATTCGACTATACGGGCCAAGCCCGGGATTTACGGGAAATCGCGGGATTTCGTTTGCCGGCGATTAAACCTCTTTCAATAAGCGTCTCATCAAATATGAAAACATTTTTGAAAACTACAAGTCTCATGCGTTGTAGTGGTGAAAAAATAATTTAAAAAATCGTTCGGAAAATGAGTTTACTCCCTGGGTAATTTCTTTGTATACTTTTGACTATACGGGCCGAGTCATGGGTTTACGGGAAATGGCGGATTTCGTTTGCCGGCGATTTAACTTCTTTTTTTCAGCGTCTCATCAAAAATGAAAACATTTTTAAAAACTATAAGTCTCATGGGTTTTAGTAGTGAAATAATAATTTAAAAAATCGTTCTGGAAATGAGTTTACATCCCGGGTACTTTCTTTACTATACGGGCCGAGTCCGGGATTTACGGGAAATCGCAGATTTTCGTTTGCCGGCGATTAAACTTCTTTTTTTCAGCGTCTCATCAAAAATGAAAACATTTTTGAAAACTACAAGTCTCGTGCGTTTTAGTGTTGAAAAAATATTTTAAAAAATCGTTCGGGAAATGAGTTTACATCCCGGGTACTTTCTTTACTATACGGGCCGAGTCCGTGATTTACGGGAAATCGCAGGTTTTCGTTTGCCGGCGATTAAACTTCTTTTATTCAGCGTCTCATCAAAAATGAAAACATTTTTGAAAACTACAAGTCTCATGCGTTTTAGTGGTGAAAAAATAATTTAAAAAATCGATCGGGAAATGAGTTTACTCCCTGGGTACTTTCTTTGTATACTTTTGACAATACGGGCCGAGTCCGGGATTTACGGGAAATCGCAGGTTTTCGTTTGCCGGCGATTAAACTTCTTTTATTCAGCGTCTCATCAAAAATGAAAACATTTTTAAAAACTACAAGTCTCATGCGTTTTAGTGGTGAAAAAAAAAATTAAAAAATCGTTCGGGAAATGAGTTTACTCCCTAGGTACTTTCTTTGTGTGCATTCGACTATACGGGCCAAGCCCGGGATTTACGGGAAATCGCGGGATTTCGTTTGCCGGCGATTAAACCTCTTTCAATAAGCGTCTCATCAAATATGAAAACATTTTTGAAAACTACAAGTCTCATGCGTTTTAGTGGTGAAAGAATAATTTAAAAAATCGTTCGGAAAATGAGTTTACTCCCTGGGTACTTTCTTTGTATACTTTGGACTATACGGGCCGAGTCCGGGATTTACGGGAAATCGCGGATTTTCGTTTGAGTGCGAATAAACTTCTTTTATTCAGCGTCTCATCAAAAATGAAAACATTTTTGAAAACTACAAGTCTCATGCGTTGTAGTGGTGAAAAAATAATTTAAAAAATCGTTCGGAAAATGAGTTTACTCCCTGGGTACTTTCTTTGTATACTTTTGACTATACGGGCCGAGTCCGGAGTTTACGGGAAATTGCGGGTTTTCGTTTGCCGGCGATTAAACTTCTGTTATTCAGCGTCTCATCAAAAATGAAAACATTTTTAAAAACTACAAGTCTCATGCGTTGTAGTGGTGAATAAATAATTTAAAAAATCGTTCGGAAAATGAGTTTACTCCCTGGGTAATTTCTTTGTATACTTTTGACTATACGGGCCGAGTCATGGGTTTACGGGAAATGGCGGGATTTCGTTTGCCGGCGATTTAACTTCTTTTTTTCAGCGTCTCATCAAAAATGAAAACATTTTTAGAAACTATAAGTCTCATGGGTTTTAGTAGTGAAATAATAATTTAAAAAATCGTTCTGGAAATGAGTTTACATCCCGGGTACTTTCTTTACTATACGGGCCGAGTCCGTGATTTACGGGAAATCGCAGGTTTTCGTTTGCCGGCGATTAAACTTCTTTTATACAGCGTCTCATCAAAAATGAAAACATTTTTAAAAACTACAAGTCTCATGCGTTTTAGTAGTGAAAAAATAATTTAAAAAATCGTTCGGGAAATGAGTTTACTCCCTGGGTACTTTCTTTGTATACTTTTGACAATACGGGCTGAGTCCTGGATTTACGGGAAATCGCAGGTTTTCGTTTGCCGGCGATTAAACTTCTTTTATTCAGCGTCTCATCAAAAATGAAAACATTTTTTAAAACTACAAGTCTCATGCGTTTTAGTGGTGAAAAAAAAATTAAAAAATCGTTCGGGAAATGAGTTTACTTCCTAGGTACTTTATTTGTATACATTCGAATATACGGGCCAAGCCCGGGATTTACGGGAAATCGCGGGATTTCGTTTGCCGGCGATTAAACCTCTTTCATTAAGCGTCTCATCAAATATGAAAACATTTTTGAAAACTACAAGTCTCATGCGTTTTAGTGGTGAAAAAATAATTTAAAAAATCGTTCGGGAAATGAGTTTACTCCCTAGGTACTTTCTTTGTATGCATTCGACTATACGGGCCAAGCCCGGGATTTACGGGAAGTCGCGGGTTTTCGTTTGCCGGCGATAAAAACTTCTTTCATTCAGCGTCTCATCAAAAATGAAAACATTTTTAAAATTTACAAGTGTCATGGGCTTTAGTGGTGAAATAATAATTTAAAAAATCGTTCGGGAAATGAGTTTACCCCCTGGGTACTTTCTTTGTATACTTTTGACTATACGGGCCGAGTCCAGGATTTATGGGAAATAGCAGGTTTTCGTTTGCCGGCGATTAAACTTCTTTCATTCAGCGTCTCATCAAAAATGAAAACATTTTTGAAAACTACAAATCTCATGCGTTTTAGTGGTGAAAATATAATTTAAAAAATCGTTCGCGAAATGAGTTTACTCCCTGGGTACTTTCTTTGTATACTTTTGACTATACGGGCGGAGTCCGGGATTTACGGGAAGTCGCGGGTTTTCGTTTGCCGGCGATAAAAACTTCTTTTATTCAGCGTCTCATCAAAAATGAAAACATTTTTAAAAACTACAAGTCTCATGCGTTGTAGTGGTGAAAAAATAATTTAAAAAATCGTTCGGAAAATGAGTTTACTCCCTGGGTAATTTCTTTGTATACTTTTGACTATACGGGCCGAGTCAGGGGTTTACGGGAAATGGCGGGTTTTCGTTTGCCGGCGATTTAACTTCTTTTCTTCAGCGTCTCATCAAAAATGAAAACATTTTTAAAAACTATAAGTCTCATTGGTTTTAGTGGTGAAAAAATAATTTAAAAAATCGTTCGGGAAATGAGTTTACTCCCTGGGTACTTTCTTTGTATACTTTTGACTATACGGGCCATGCCGAGATTTACGGGAAATCGCCGGTTTTCGTTTGCCGGCGATTAAACTTCTTTTATTCAGCGTTTCATCAAAAATGAAAACATTTTTGAAAACTACAAGTCTCATGCGTTTTAGTGGTGAAAAAATATTTCAAAAAATCGTTCTGGAAATGAGTTTACTTCCTGGGTACTTTCTTTGTATACATTCGACTATACGGGCCAAGCCCCTGATTTACGGGAAAACGCGGGATTTCGTTTGCCGGCGATTAAACCTCTTTCATTAAGCGTCTCATCAAAAATGAAAACATTTTTGAAAACTACAAGTCTCATGCGTTTTAGTGGTGAAAAAATAATTTAAAAAATCGTTCGTGAAATGAGTTTACTCCCTGGGTACTTTCTTTGTATACTTTTGACTATACGGACCGAGTCCGGGATTTACGGGAAATGGCGGATCTTCGTTTGCCGGCGATTAAACTTCTTTTATTCAGCGTCTTATCAAATATGAAAATATTTTTGAAAACTACAAGTCTCATGCGTTTAGTGGTAAAAAAATAATATAAAAAATCGTTCGGGAAATGAGTTTACTCCCTGGGTACTTTGTCTGTATACTTTTGACTATACGGGTCGAGTCCGGGGTTTACGGGAAATGGCGGGTTTTCGTTTGCCGGCGATTAAACTTCTTTTATTCAGCGTCTCATCAAAAATGAAAACATTTTTGAAAACTACAAGTCTCATGCGTTTTAGTGGTGAAAAGATAATTTAAAAAATCGTTTTGGAAATGAGTTTACTCACAGGGTACTTTCTTTGTAAACATTCGACTATACGGGTCAAGCCCGGGATTTACGGGAAATCGCGGGTTTTCGTTTGCTGGCGATTAAACCACTTTCATTAAGCGTCTCATCAAAAATGAAAACATTTTTAAAAACTACAAGTCTCATGCGTTTTAGTGGTGAAAAAGTAATTTAAAAAATCGTTCCGGAAATGAGTTTACTCCCTGGGTACTTTCGTTGTATACTTTTGACTATACGGGCCGAGTCCGGGATTTACGGGAAATCGCAGGTTTTCGTTTGCCGGCGATTAAACTTCTTTTATTCAGCGTCTCATCAAAAATGAAAACATTTTTGAAAACTACAAGTCTCATGCGTTTTAGTGGTGAAAAATTAATTTAAAAAATCGTTCGGGAAATGAGTTTACTCCCTGGGTACTTTCTTTGTATACTTTTGACAATACGGGCCGAGTCCGGGATTTACGGGAAATCGCAGGTTTTCGTTTGCCGGCGATTAAACTTCTTTTATTCAGCGTCTCATCAAAAATGAAAACATTTTTAAAAACTACAAGTCTCATGCGTTTTAGTGGTGAAAAAAAAAAATTAAAAAATCGTTTGGGAAATGAGTTTACTCCCTAGGTACTTTCTTTGTATGCATTCGACTATACGGGCCAAGCCCGGGATTTACGGGAAATCGCGGGATTTCGTTTGCCGGCGATCAAACCTCTTTCAATAAGCGTCTCATCAAATATGAAAACATTTTTGAAAACTACAAGTCTCATGCGTTTTAGTGGTGAAAAAATAATTTAAAAAATCGTTCGGAAAATGAGTTTACTCCCTGGGTACTTTCTTTGTATACTTTGAACTATACGGGCCGAGTCCGGGATTTACGGGAAATCGCGGATTTTTGTTTGAGTGCGAATAAACTTCTTTTATTCAGCGTCTCATCAAAAATGAAAACATTTTTGAAAACTACAAGTCTCATGCGTTGTAGTGGTGAAAAAATGATTTAAAAAATCGTTCGGAAAATGAGTTTACTCCCTGGGTACTTTCTTTGTATACTTTTGACTATACGGGCCGAGTCCGGGGTTTACGGGAAATTGCGGGTTTTCGTTTGCCGGCGATTAAACTTCTGTTATTCAGAGTCTCATCAAAAATGAAAACATTTTTAAAAACTACAAGTCTCATGCGTTGTAGTGGTGAATAAATAATTTAAAAAATCGTTCGGAAAATGAGTTTACTCCCTGGTAATTTCTTTGTATACTTTTGACTATACGGGCCGAGTCATGGGTTTACGGGAAATGGCGGGATTTCGTTTGCCTGCGATTTAACTTCTTTTTTTCAGCGTCTCATCAAAAATGAAAACATTTTTAAAAACTATAAGTCTCATGGGTTTTAGTAGTGAAATAATAATTTAAAAAATCGTTCTGGAAATGAGTTTACATCCCGGGTACTTTCTTTACTATACGGGCCGAGTCCGGGATTTACGGGAAATCGCAGGTTTTCGTTTGCCGGCGATCAAACCTCTTTCAATAAGCGTCTCATCAAATATGAAAACATTTTTGAAAACTACAAGTCTCATGCGTTTTAGTGGTGAAAAAATAATTTAAAAAATCGTTCGGAAAATGAGTTTACTCCCTGGGTACTTTCTTTGTATACTTTGAACTATACGGGCCGAGTCCGGGATTTACGGGAAATCGCGGATTTTTGTTTGAGTGCGAATAAACTTCTTTTATTCAGCGTCTCATCAAAAATGAAAACATTTTTAAAAACTACAAGTCTCATGCGTTGTAGTGGTGAAAAAATGATTTAAAAAATCGTTCGGAAAATGAGTTTACTCCCTGGGTACTTTCTTTGTATACTTTTGACTATACGGGCCGAGTCCGGGGTTTACGGGAAATTGCGTGTTTTCGTTTGCCGGCGATTAAACTTCTGTTATTCAGAGTCTCATCAAAAATGAAAACATTTTTAAAAACTACAAGTCTCATGCGTTGTAGTGGTGAATAAATAATTTAAAAAATCGTTCGGAAAATGAGTTTACTCCCTGGTAATTTCTTTGTATACTTTTGACTATACGGGCCGAGTCATGGGTTTACGGGAAATGGCGGGATTTCGTTTGCCTGCGATTTAACTTCTTTTTTTCAGCGTCTCATCAAAAATGAAAACATTTTTAAAAACTATAAGTCTCATGGGTTTTAGTAGTGAAATAATAATTTAAAAAATCGTTCTGGAAATGAGTTTACATCCCGGGTACTTTCTTTACTATACGGGCCGAGTCCGGGATTTACGGGAAATCGCAGGTTTTCGTTTGCCGGCGATTAAACTTCTTTTTTTCAGCGTCTCATCAAAAATGAAAACATTTTTGAAAACTACAAGTCTCGTGCGTTTTAGTGTTGAAAAAATATTTTAAAAAATCGTTCGGGAAATGAGTTTACATCCCGGGTACTTTCTTTACTATACGGGCCGAGTCCGTGATTTACGGGAAATCGCAGGTTTTCGTTTGCCGGCGATTAAACTTCTTTTATTCAGCGTCTCATCAAAAATGAAAACATTTTTGAAAACTACAAGTCTCATGCGTTTTAGTGGTGAAAAAATAATTTAAAAAATCGTTCGGGAAATGAGTTTACTCCCTGGGTACTTTCTTTGTATACTTTTGACAATACGGGCCGAGTCCGGGATTTACGGGAAATCGCAGGTTTTCGTTTGCCGGCGATTAAACTTCTTTTATTCAGCGTCTCATCAAAAATGAAAACATTTTTAAAAACTACAAGTCTCATGCGTTTTAGTGGTGAAAAAAAAAATTAAAAAATCGTTCGGGAAATGAGTTTACTCCCTAGGTACTTTCTTTGTATGCATTCGACTATACGGGCCAAGCCCGGGATTTACGGGAAATCGCGGGATTTCGTTTGCCGGCGATTAAACCTCTTTCAATAAGCGTCTCATCAAATATGAAAACATTTTTGAAAACTACAAGTCTCATGCGTTTTAGTGGTGAAAAAAAAATTTAAAAAATCGTTCGGAAAATGAGTTTACTCCCTGGGTACTTTCTATGTATACTTTGGACTATACGGGCCGAGTCCGGGATTTACGGGAAATCGCGGATTTTCGTTTGAGTGCGAATAAACTTCTTTTATTCAGCGTCTCATCAAAAATGAAAACATTTTTGAAAACTACAAGTCTCATGCGTTGTAGTGGTGAAAAAATAATTTAAAAAATCGTTCGGAAAATGAGTTTACTCCCTGGGTACTTTCTTTGTATACTTTTGACTATACGGGCCGAGTCCGGGGTTTACGGGAAATTGCGGGTTTTCGTTTGCCGGCGATTAAACTTCTGTTAATCAGCGTCTCATCAAAAATGAAAACATTTTTAAAAACTACAAGTCTCATGCGTTGTAGTGGTGAATAAATAATTTAAAAAATCGTTCGGAAAATGAGTTTACTCCCTGGGTAATTTCTTTGTATACTTTTGACTATACGGGCCGAGTCATGGGTTTACGGGAAATGGCGGGATTTCGTTTGCCGGCGATTTAACTTCTTTTTTTCAGCGTCTCATCAAAAATGAAAACATTTTTAAAAACTATAAGTCTCATGGGTTTTAGTAGTGAAATAATAATTTAAAAAATCGTTCTGGAAATGAGTTTACATCCCGGGTACTTTCTTTACTATACGGGCCGAGTCCGGGATTTACGGGAAATCGCAGGTTTTCGTTTGCCGGCGATTAAACTTCTTTTTTTCAGCGTCTCATCAAAAATGAAAACATTTTTGAAAACTACAAGTCTCGTGCGTTTTAGTGTTGAAAAAATATTATAAAAAATCGTTCGGGAAATGAGTTTACATCCCGGGTACTTTCTTTACTATACGGGCCGAGTCCGTGATTTACGGGAAATCGCAGGTTTTCGTTTGCCGGCGATTAAACTTCTTTTATTCAGCGTCTCATCAAAAATGAAAACATTTTTGAAAACTACAAGTCTCATGCGTTTTAGTAGTGAAAAAATAATTTAAAAAATCGTTCGGGAAATGAGTTTACTCCCTGGGTACTTTCTTTGTATACTTTTGACAATACGGGCTGAGTCCTGGATTTACGGGAAATCGCAGGTTTTCGTTTGCCGGCGATTAAACTTCTTTTATTCAGCGTCTCATCAAAAATGAAAACATTTTTTAAAACTACAAGTCTCATGCGTTTTAGTGGTGAAAAAAAAATTAAAAAATCGTTCGGGAAATGAGTTTACTCCCTAGGTACTTTCTTTGTATACATTCGAATATACGGGCCAAGCCCGGGATTTACGGGAAATCGCAGGATTTCGTTTGCCGGCGATTACACATCTTTCATTAAGCGTCTCATCAAATATGAAAACATTTTTGAAAACTACAAGTCTCATGCGTTGTAGTGGTGAAAAAATAATTTAAAAAATCGTTCGGAAAATGAGTTTACTCCCTGGGTACTTTCTTTGTATACTTTTGACTATACGGGCCGAGTCCGGGGTTTACGGGAAATGGCGGGTTTTCGTTTGCCGGCGATTAAACTTCTTTTATTTAGCGTCTCATCAAAAATGAAAACATTTTTGAAAACTACAAGTCTCATGCGTTTTAGTGGTGAAAAGATAATTTAAAAAATCGTTTTGGAAATGAGTTTACTCACAGGGTACTTTCTTTGTAAACATTCGACTATACGGGCCAAGCCCGGGATTTACGGAAAATCGCGGGTTTTCGTTTGCTGGCGATTAAACCACTTTCATTAAGCGTCTCATCAAAATTGAAAACATTTTTAAAAACTACAAGTCTCATGGGATTTAGTGGTGAAATAATAATTTAAAAAATCGTTTAAGAAATGAGTTTACTCCCTGGGTACTTTCTTTGTATACTTTTGACTATACGGGCCGAGTCCAGGATTTACGGGAAATCGCAGGTTTCGTTTGCCGGCGATTAAACTTCTTTTATTCAGCGTCTCATCAAAAATGAAAACATTTTTAAAAACTATAAGTCTCATTGGTTTTAGTGGTGAAAGAATAATTTAAAAAATCGTTCGGGAAATGAGTTTACATCCCGGGTACTTTCTTTACTATACGGGCCGAGTCCGTGATTTACGGGAAATCGCAGGTTTTCGTTTGCCGGCGAATAAACTTCTTTTATTCAGCGTCTCATCAAAAATGAAAACATTTTTGAAAACTACAAGTCTCATGCGTTTTAGTGGTGAAAAAATAGTTTAAAAAATCGTTCGGGAAATGAGTTTACTCCCTGGGTACTTTCTTTGTATACTTTTGACAATACGGGCCGAGTCCGGGATTTACGGGAAATCGCAGGTTTTCGTTTGCCGGCGATTAAACTTCTTTTATTCAGCGTCTCATCAAAAATGAAAACATTTTTAAAAACTACAAGTCTCATGCGTTTTAGTGTTGAAAAAAAAAATTAAAAAATCGTTCGGGAAATGAGTTTACTCCCTAGGTACTTTCTTTGTATGCATTCGACTATACGGGCCAAGCCCGGGATTTACGGGAAATCGCGGGATTTCGTTTGCCGGCGATTAAACCTCTTTCAATAAGCGTCTCATCAAATATGAAAACATTTTTGAAAACTACAAGTCTCATGCGTTTTAGTGGTGAAAAAATAATTTAAAAAATCGTTCGGAAAATGAGTTTACTCCCTGGGTACTTTCTTTGTATACTTTGGACTATACGGGCCGAGTCCGGGATTTACGGGAAATCGCGGATTTTCGTTTGAGTGCGAATAAACTTCTTTTATTCAGCGTCTCATCAAAAATGAAAACATTTTTGAAAACTACAAGTCTCATGCGTTGTAGTGGTGAAAAAATAATTTAAAAAATCGTTCGGAAAATGAGTTTACTCCCTGGGTACTTTCTTTGTATACTTTTGACTATACGGGCCGAGTCCGGGGTTTACGGGAAATTGCGGGTTTTCGTTTGCCGGCGATTAAACTTCTGTTATTCAGCGTCTCATCAAAAATGAAAACATTTTTAAAAACTACAAGTCTCATGCGTTGTAGTGGTGAATAAATAATTTAAAAAATCGTTCGGAAAATGAGTTTACTCCCTGGGTAATTTCTTTGTATACTTTTGACTATACGGGCCGAGTCATGGGTTTACGGGAAATGGCGGGATTTCGTTTGCCGGCGATTTAACTTCTTTTTTTCAGCGTCTCATCAAAAATGAAACCATTTTTAAAAACTATAAGTCTCATGGGTTTTAGTAGTGAAATAATAATTTAAAAAATCGTTCTGGAAATGAGTTTACATCCCGGGTACTTTCTTTACTATACGGGCCGAGTCCGGGATTTACGGGAAATCGCAGGTTTTCGTTTGCCGGCGATTAAACTTCTTTTTTTCAGCGTCTCATCAAAAATGAAAACATTTTTGAAAACTACAAGTCTCGTGCGTTTTAGTGTTGAAAAAATATTTTAAAAAATCGTTCGGGAAATGAGTTTACATCCCGGGTACTTTCTTTACTATACGGGCCGAGTCCGTGATTTACGGGAAATCGCAGGTTTTCGTTTGCCGGCGATTAAACTTCTTTTATTCAGCGTCTCATCAAAAATGAAAACATTTTTGAAACCTACAAGTCTCATGCGTTTTAGTAGTGAAAAAATAATTTAAAAAATCGTTCGGGAAATGAGTTTACTCCCTGGGTACTTTCTTTGTATACTTTTGACAATACGGGCTGAGTCCTGGATTTACGGGAAATCGCAGGTTTTCGTTTGCCGGCGATTAAACTTCTTTTATTCAGCGTCTCATCAAAAATGAAAACATTTTTTAAAACTACAAGTCTCATGCGTTTTAAAGGTGAAAAAAAAATTAAAAAATCGTTCGGGAAATGAGTTTACTCCCTAGGTACTTTCTTTGTATACATTCGAATATACGGGCCAAGCCCGGGATTTACGGGAAATCGCAGGATTTTGTTTGCCGGCGATTAAACCTCTTTCATTAAGCGTCTCATCAAATATGAAAACATTTTTGAAAACTACAAGTCTCATGCGTTGTAGTGGTGAAAAAATAATTTAAAAAATCGTTCGGAAAATGAGTTTACTCCCTGGGTACTTTCTTTGTATACTTTTGACTATACGGGCCGAGTCCGGGGTTTACGGGAAATGGCGGGTTTTCGTTTGCCGGCGATTAAACTTCTTTTATTTAGCGTCTCATCAAAAATGAAAACATTTTTAAAAACTACAAGTCTCATGCGTTTTAGTGGTGAAAAGATAATTTAAAAAATCGTTTTGGAAATGAGTTTACTCACAGGGTACTTTCTTTGTAAACATTCGACTATACGGGCCAAGCCCGGGATTTACGGAAAACCGCGGGTTTTCGTTTGCTGGCGATTAAACCACTTTCATTAAGCGTCTCATCAAAATTGAAAACATTTTTAAAAACTACAAGTCTCATGGGATTTAGTGGTGAAATAATAATTTAAAAAATCGTTTAAGAAATGAGTTTACTCCCTGGGTACTTTCTTTGTATACTTTTGACTATACGGGCCGAGTCCAGGATTTAAGGGAAATCGCAGGTTTCGTTTGCCGGCGATTAAACTTCTTTTATTCAGCGTCTCATCAAATATGAAAACATTTTTGAAAACTACAAGTCTCATGCGTTTTAGTGGTGAAAAAATAATTTAAAAAATCGTTCGGAAAATGAGTTTACTCCCTGGGTACTTTCTTTGTATACTTTGGACTATACGGGCCGAGTCCGGGATTTACGGGAAATCGCGGATTTTCGTTTGAGTGCGAATAAACTTCTTTTATTCAGCGTCTCATCAAAAATGAAAACATTTTTGAAAACTACAAGTCTCATGCGTTGTAGTGGTGAAAAAATAATTTAAAAAATCGTTCGGAAAATGAGTTTACTCCCTGGGTACTTTCTTTGTATACTTTTGACTATACGGGCCGAGTCCGGGGTTTACGGGAAATTGCGGGTTTTCGTTTGCCGGCGATTAAACTTCTGTTATTCAGCGTCTCATCAAAAATGAAAACATTTTTAAAAACTACAAGTCTCATGCGTTGTAGTGGTGAATAAATAATTTAAAAAATCGTTCGGAAAATGAGTTTACTCCCTGGGTAATTTCTTTGTATACTTTTGACTATACGGGCCGAGTCATGGGTTTACGGGAAATGGCGGGATTTCGTTTGCCGGCGATTTAACTTCTTTTTTTCAGCGTCTCATCAAAAATGAAACCATTTTTAAAAACTATAAGTCTCATGGGTTTTAGTAGTGAAATAATAATTTAAAAAATCGTTCTGGAAATGAGTTTACATCCCGGGTACTTTCTTTACTATACGGGCCGAGTCCGGGATTTACGGGAAATCGCAGGTTTTCGTTTGCCGGCGATTAAACTTCTTTTTTTCAGCGTCTCATCAAAAATGAAAACATTTTTGAAAACTACAAGTCTCGTGCGTTTTAGTGTTGAAAAAATATTTTAAAAAATCGTTCGGGAAATGAGTTTACATCCCGGGTACTTTCTTTACTATACGGGCCGAGTCCGTGATTTACGGGAAATCGCAGGTTTTCGTTTGCCGGCGATTAAACTTCTTTTATTCAGCGTCTCATCAAAAATGAAAACATTTTTGAAACCTACAAGTCTCATGCGTTTTAGTAGTGAAAAAATAATTTAAAAAATCGTTCGGGAAATGAGTTTACTCCCTGGGTACTTTCTTTGTATACTTTTGACAATACGGGCTGAGTCCTGGATTTACGGGAAATCGCAGGTTTTCGTTTGCCGGCGATTAAACTTCTTTTATTCAGCGTCTCATCAAAAATGAAAACATTTTTTAAAACTACAAGTCTCATGCGTTTTAAAGGTGAAAAAAAAATTAAAAAATCGTTCGGGAAATGAGTTTACTCCCTAGGTACTTTCTTTGTATACATTCGAATATACGGGCCAAGCCCGGGATTTACGGGAAATCGCAGGATTTTGTTTGCCGGCGATTAAACCTCTTTCATTAAGCGTCTCATCAAATATGAAAACATTTTTGAAAACTACAAGTCTCATGCGTTGTAGTGGTGAAAAAATAATTTAAAAAATCGTTCGGAAAATGAGTTTACTCCCTGGGTACTTTCTTTGTATACTTTTGACTATACGGGCCGAGTCCGGGGTTTACGGGAAATGGCGGGTTTTCGTTTGCCGGCGATTAAACTTCTTTTATTTAGCGTCTCATCAAAAATGAAAACATTTTTAAAAACTACAAGTCTCATGCGTTTTAGTGGTGAAAAGATAATTTAAAAAATCGTTTTGGAAATGAGTTTACTCACAGGGTACTTTCTTTGTAAACATTCGACTATACGGGCCAAGCCCGGGATTTACGGAAAACCGCGGGTTTTCGTTTGCTGGCGATTAAACCACTTTCATTAAGCGTCTCATCAAAATTGAAAACATTTTTAAAAACTACAAGTCTCATGGGATTTAGTGGTGAAATAATAATTTAAAAAATCGTTTAAGAAATGAGTTTACTCCCTGGGTACTTTCTTTGTATACTTTTGACTATACGGGCCGAGTCCAGGATTTAAGGGAAATCGCAGGTTTCGTTTGCCGGCGATTAAACTTCTTTTATTCAGCGTCTCATCAAATATGAAAACATTTTTGAAAACTACAAGTCTCATGCGTTTTAGTGGTGAAAAAATAATTTAAAAAATCGTTCGGAAAATGAGTTTACTCCCTGGGTACTTTTTTTGTATACTTTGGACTATACGGGCCGAGTCCGGGATTTACGGGAAATCGCGGATTTTCGTTTGAGTGCGAATAAACTTCTTTTATTCAGCGTCTCATCAAAAATGAAAACATTTTTGAAAACTACAAGTCTCATGCGTTGTAGTGGTGAAAAAATAATTTAAAAAATCGTTCGGAAAATGAGTTTACTCCCTGGGTACTTTCTTTGTATACTTTTGACTATACGGGCCAAGTCCGGGGTTTACGGGAAATTGCGGGTTTTCGTTTACCGGCGATTAAACTTCTGTTATTCAGCGTCTCATCAAAAATGAAAACATTTTTAAAAACTACAAGTCTCATGCGTTGTAGTGGTGAATAAATAATTTAAAAAATCGTTCGGAAAATGAGTTTACTCCCTGGGTAATTTCTTTGTATACTTTTGACTATACGGGCCGAGTCATGGGTTTACGGGAAATGGCGGGATTTTGTTTGCCGGCGATTTAACTTCTTTTTTTCAGCGTCTCATCAAAAATGAAAACATTTTTAAAAACTACAAGTCTCGTGCGTTTTAGTGTTGAAAAAATATTTTAAAAAATCGTTCGGGAAATGAGTTTACATCCCGGGTACTTTCTTTACTATACGGGCCGAGTCCGTGATTTACGGGAAATCGCAGCTTTTCGTTTGCCGGCGATTAAACTTCTTTTATTCAGCGTCTCATCAAAAATGAAAACATTTTTGAAAACTACAAGTCTCATGCGTTGTAGTGGTGAAAAAATAATTTAAAAAATCGTTCGGAAAATGAGTTTACTCCCTGGGTACTTTCTTTGTATACTTTTGACTATACGGGCCGAGTCCGGGGTTTACGGGAAATTGCGGGTTTTCGTTTGCCGGCGATTAAACTTCTGTTATTCAGCGTCTCATCAAAAATGAAAACATTTTTAAAAACTACAAGTCTTATGCGTTGTAGTGGTGAATAAATAATTTAAAAAATCGTTCGGAAAATGAGTTTACTCCCTGGGTAATTTCTTTGTATACTTTTGACTATACGGGCCGAGTCATGGGTTTACGGGAAATGGCGGGATTTCGTTTGCCGGCAATTTAACTTCTTTTTTTCAGCGTCTCATCAAAAATGAAAACATTTTTAAAAACTATAAGTCTCATGGGTTTTAGTAGTGAAATAATAATTTAAAAAATCGTTCTGGAAATGAGTTTACATCCCGGGTACTTTCTTTACTATACGGGCCGAGTCCGGGATTTACGGGAAATCGCAGGTTTTCGTTTGCCGGCGATTAAACTTCTTTTTTTCAGCGTCTCATCAAAAATGAAAACATTTTTGAAAACTACAAGTCTCGTGCGTTTTAGTGTTGAAAAAATATTTTAAAAAATCGTTCGGGAAATGAGTTTACATCCCGGGTACTTTCTTTACTATACGGGCCGAGTCCGTGATTTACGGGAAATCGCAGGTTTTCGTTTGCCGGCGATTAAACTTCTTTTATTCAGCGTCTCATCAAAAATGAAAACATTTTTGAAAACTACAAGTCTCATGCGTTTTAGTAGTGAAAAAATAATTTAAAAAATCGTTCGGGAAATGAGTTTACTCCCTGGGTACTTTCTTTGTATACTTTTGACAATACGGGCTGAGTCCTGGATTTACGGGAAATCGCAGGTTTTCGTTTGCCGGCGATTAAACTACTTTTATTCAGCGTCTCATCAAAAATGAAAACATTTTTTAAAACTACAAGTCTCATGCGTTTTAGTGGTGAAAAAAAAATTAAAAAATCGTTCGGGAAATGAGTTTACTCCCTAGGTACTTTCTTTGTATACATTCGAATATACGGGCCAAGCCCGGGATTTACGGGAAATCGCAGGATTTCGTTTGCCGGCGATTAAACCTCTTTCATTAAGCGTCTCATCAAATATGAAAACATTTTTGAAAACTACAAGTCTCATGCGTTGTAGTGGTGAAAAAATAATTTAAAAAATCGTTCGGAAAATGAGTTTACTCCCTGGGTACTTTCTTTGTATACTTTTGACTATACGGGCCGAGTCCGGGGTTTACGGGAAATGGCGGGTTTTCGTTTGCCGGCGATTAAACTTCTTTTATTTAGCGTCTCATCAAAAATGAAAACATTTTTAAAAACTACAAGTCTCATGCGTTTTAGTGGTGAAAAGATAATTTAAAAAATCGTTTTGGAAATGAGTTTACTCACAGGGTACTTTCTTTGTAAACATTCGACTATACGGGCCAAGCCCGGGATTTACGGAAAATCGCGGGTTTTCGTTTGCTGGCGATTAAACCACTTTCATTAAGCGTCTCATCAAAATTGAAAACATTTTTAAAAACTAAAAGTCTCATGGGATTTAGTGGTGAAATAATAATTTAAAAAATCGTTTAAGAAATGAGTTTACTCCCTGGGTACTTTCTTTGTATACTTTTGACTATACGGGCCGAGTCCAGGATTTACGGGAAATCGCAGGTTTCGTTTGCCGGCGATTAAACTTCTTTTATTCAGCGTCTCATCAAAAATGAAAACATTTTTAAAAACTATAAGTCTCATTGGTTTTAGTGGTGAAAAAATAATTTAAAAAATCGTTCGGGAAATGAGTTTACTCCCTGGGTACTTTCTTTGTATACTTTTGACTATACGGGCCATGCCGAGATTTACGGGAAATCGCAGGTTTTCGTTTGCCGGCGATTAAACTTCTTTTATTCAGCGTTTCATCAAAAATGAAAACATTTTTAAAAACTACAAGTCTTATGCGTTTTAGTGGTGAAAAAATAATTTAAAAAATCGTTCAGGAAATGAGTTTACTCACAGGGTACTTTCTTTGTATACATTCGACTATACGGGCCAAGCCCGGGATTTACGGGAAATCGCGGGTTTTCGTTTTCCGGCGATTAAACCTCTTTCATTAAGCGTCTCATCAAAAATGAAAACATTTTTGAAAACTACAAGTCTCATGCGTTTTAGTGGTGAAAAAATAATTCAAAAAATCGTTCGGGAAATGAGTTTACTTCCTGGGTACTTTCTTTGTATACATTCGACTATACGGGCCAAGCCCCTGATTTACGGGAAAACGCGGGATTTCGTTTGCCGGCGATTAAACCTCTTTCATTAAGCGTCTCATCAAAAATGAAAACATTTTTGAAAACTACAAGTCTCATGCGTTTTAGTGGTGAAAAAATAATTTAAAAAATCGTTCGGGAAATGAGTTTACTCCCTGGGTACTTTCTTTGTATACTTTTGACTATACGGGCCGAGTCCGGGATTTACGGGAAATGGCGGATCTTCGTTTGCCGGCGATTAAACTTCTTTTATTCAGCGTCCCATCAAATATGAAAATATTTTCGAAAACTACAAGTCTCATGCGTTTAGTGGTAAAAAAATAATATAAAAAATCGTTCGGGAAATGAGTTTACTCCCTGGGTACTTTCTCTGTATACTTTTGACTATACGGGTCGAGTCCGGGGTTTACGGGAAATGGCGGGTTTTCGTTTGCCGGCGATTAAACTTCTTTTATTCAGCGTCTCATCAAAAATGAAAACATTTTTGAAAACTACAAGTCTCATGCGTTTTAGTGGTGAAAAGATAATTTAAAAAATCGTTTTGGAAATGAGTTTACTCACAGGGTACTTTCTTTGTAAACATTCGACTATACGGGCCAAGCCCGGGATTTACGGGAAATCGCGGGTTTTCGTTTGCTGGCGATTAAACCACTTTCATTAAGCGTCTCATCAAAAATGAAAACATTTTTAAAAACTACAAGTCTCATAAGCTTTAGTGGTGAAATAATAATTTAAAAAATCGTTTGGGAAATGAGTTTACTCACTGGGTACTTTCTTTGTATACTTTTGACTATACGGGCCGAGTCCGGGATTTACGGGAAATCGCAGGTTTTCGTTTGCCGGCGATTAAACTTCTTTTATTCAGCGTTTCATCAAAAATGAAAACATTTTTGAAAACTACAAGTCTCATGCGTTTTAGTGGTGACAAAATAATTTAAAAAATCGTTCGGGAAATGAGTTTACTCCCTGGGTACTTTCTTTGTATACTTTTGACAATACGGGCCGAGTCCGGGATTTACGGGAAATCGCAGGTTTTCGTTTGCCGGCGATTAAACTTCTTTTATTCAGCGTCTCATCAAAAATGAAAACATTTTTAAAAACTACAAGTCTCATGCGTTTTAGTGGTGAAAAGAAAAATTAAAAAATCGTTCGGGAAATGAGTTTACTCCCTAGGTACTTTCTTTGTATGCATTCGACTATACGGGCCAAGCCCGGGATTTACGGGAAATCGCGGGATTTTGTTTGCCGGCGATTAAACCTCTTTCATTAAGCGTCTCATCAAATATGAAAACATTTTTGAAAACTACAAGTCTCATGCGTTGTAGTGGTGAAAAAATTATTTAAAAAATCGTTCGGAAATGAGTTTACTCCCTGGGTACTTTCTTTGTATACTTTTGACTATACGGGCCGAGTCCGGGGTTTACAGGAAATTGCGGGTTTTCGTTTGCCGGCGATTAAACTTCTTTTATTCAGCGTCTTATCAAAAATGAAAACATTTTTAAAAACTACAAGTCTCATGCGTTGTAGTGGTGAATAAATAATTTAAAAAATCGTTCGGAAAATGAGTTTACTCCCTGGGTAATTTCTTTGTATACATTCGACTATACGGGCGGAGTCATGGGTTTACGGGAAATGCCGGGATTTCGTTTGCCGGCGATTTAACTTCTTTTTTTCAGCGTCTCATCAAAAATGAAAACATTTTTAAAAACTATAAGTCTCATGGGTTTTAGTAGTGAAATAATAATTTAAAAAATCGTTCTGGAAATGAGTTTACATCCCGGGTACTTTCTTTACTATACGGGCCGAGTCCGGGATTTACGGGAAATCGCAGGTTTTCGTTTGCCGGCGATTAAACTTCTTTTTTTCAGCGTCTCATCAAAAATGAAAACATTTTTGAAAACTACAAGTCTCGTGCGTTTTAGTGTTGAAAAAATATTTTAAAAAATCGTTCGAGAAATGAGTTTACATCCCGGGTACTTTCTTTACTATACGGGCCGAGTCCGGGATTTACGGGAAATCGCAGGTTTTCGTTTGCCGGCGATTAAACTTCTTTTATTCAGCGTCTCATCAAAAATGAAAACATTTTTGAAAACTACAAGTCTCATGCGTTTTAGTAGTGAAAAAATAATTTAAAAAATCGTTCGGGAAATGAGTTTACTCCCTGGGTACTTTCTTTGTATACTTTTGACAATACGGGCCGAGTCCTGGATTTACGGGAAATCGCAGGTTTTCGTTTGCCGGCGATTAAACTTCTTTTATTCAGCGTCTCATCAAAAATGAAAACATTTTTAAAAACTACAAGTCTCATGCGGTTTAGTGGTGAAAAAAAATTTAAAAAATCGCTCGGGAAATGAGTTTACTCCCTAGGTACTTTCTTTGTATACATTCGAATATACGGGCCAAGCCCGGGATTTACGGGAAATCGCAGGATTTCGTTTGCCGGCGATTAAACCTCTTTCATTAAGCGTCTCATCAAATATGAAAACATTTTTGAAAACTACAAGTCTCATGCGTTGTAGTGGTGAATAAAAAATTTAAAAAATCGTTCGGAAAATGAGTTTACTCCCTGGGTAATTTCTTTGTATACTTTTGACTATACGGGCCGGGTCATGGGTTTACGGGAAATGCCGGGATTTCGTTTGCCGGCGATTTAACTTCTTTTTTTCAGCGTCTCATCAAAAATGAAAACATTTTTAAAAACTATAAGTCTCATGGGTTTTAGTAGTGAAATAATAATTTAAAAAATCGTTCTGGAAATGAGTTTACATCCCGGGTACTTTCTTTACTATACGGGCCGAGTCCGGGATTTACGGGAAATCGCAGGTTTTCGTTTGCCGGCGATTAAACTTCTTTTTTTCAGCGTCTCATCAAAAATGAAAACATTTTTAAAAACTATAAGTCTCATGGGTTTTAGTAGTGAAATAATAATTTAAAAAATCGTTCTGGAAATGAGTTTACATCCCGGGTACTTTCTTTACTATACGGCCGAGTCCGGGATTTACGGGAAATCGCAGGTTTTCGTTTGCCGGCGATTAAACCTCTTTTTTTCAGCGTCTCATCAAAAATGAAAACATTTTTGAAAACTACAAGTCTCGTGCGTTTTAGTGTTGAAAAAATATTTTGAAAAATCGTTCGGGAAATGAGTTTACATCCCGGGTACTTTCTTTACTATACGGGCCGAGTCCGGGATTTACGGGAAATCGCAGGTTTTCGTTTGCCGGCGATTAAACTTCTTTTATTCAGCGTCTCATCAAAAATGAAAACATTTTTGAAAACTACAAGTCTCATGCGTTTTAGTAGTGAAAAAATAATTTAAAAAATCGTTCGGGAAATGAGTTTACTCCCTGGGTACTTTCTTTGTATACTTTTGACAATACGGGCCGAGTCCTGGATTTACGGGAAATCGCAGGTTTTCGTTTGCCGGCGATTAAACTTCTTTTATTCAGCGTCTCATCAAAAATGAAAACATTTTTAAAAACTACAAGTCTCATGCGTTTTAGTGGTGAAAAAAAAATTAAAAAATCGTTCGGGAAATGAGTTTACTCCCTAGGTACTTTCTTTGTATACATTCGAATATACGGGCCAAGCCCGGGATTTACGGGAAATCGCAGGATTTCGTTTGCCGGCGATTAAACCTCTTTCATTAAGCGTCTCATCAAATATGAAAACATTTTTGAAAACTACAAGTCTCATGCGTTTTAGTGGTGAAAAAATAATTTAAAAAATCGTTCGGAAAATGAGTTTACTCCCTGGGTACTTTCTTTGTACACTTTTGACTATACGGGCCGAGTCCGGGGTTTACAGGAAATGGCGGGTTTTCGTTTGCCGGCGATTAAACTTCTTTTATTTAGCGTCTCATCAAAAATGAAAACATTTTTAAAAACTACAAGTCTCATGCGTTTTAGTGGTGAAAAGATAATTTAAAAAATCGTTTTGGAAATGAGTTTACTCACAGGGTACTTTCTTTGTAAACATTCGACTATACGGGCCAAGCCCGGGATTTACGGGAAATCGCGGGTTTTTGTTTGCTGGCGATTAAACCACTTTCATTAAGCGTCTCATCAAAATTGAAAACATTTTTAAAAACTACAAGTCTCATGGGATTTAGTGGTGAAATAATAATTTAAAAAATCGTTTGGGAAATGAGTTTACTCCCTGGGTACTTTCTTTGTATACTTTTGACTATACGGGCCGAGTCAGGGGTTTACGGGAAATGGCGGGTTTTCTTTTGCCGGCGATTTAACTTCTTTTTTTCAGCGTCTCATCAAAAATGAAAACATGTTTAAAAACTATAAGTCCAATTGGTTTTAGTGGTGAAAAAATAATTTAAAAAATCGTTCGGGAAATGAGTTTACTCCCTGGGTACTTTCTTTGTGTACTTTTGACTATACGGGCCATGCCGAGATTTACGGGAAATCGCAGGTTTTCGTTTGCCGGCGATTAAACTACTTTTATTCAGCGTTTCATCGAAAATGAAAACATTTTTAAAAACTACAAGTCTTATGCGTTTTAGTGGTGAAAAAATAATTTAAAAAATCGTTCAGGAAATGAGTTTACTCACAGGGTACTTTCTTTGTATACATTCGACTATACGCGCCAAGCCCGGGATTTACGGGAAATCGCGGGTTTTCGTTTTCCGGCGATTAAACCTCTTTCATTAAGCGTCTCATCAAAAATGAAAACGTTTTTGAAAACTACAAGTCTCATGCGTTTTAGTGGTGAAAAAATAATTCAAAAAATCGTTCGGGACATGAGTTTACATCCCGGGTACTTTCTTTACTATACGGGCCGAGTCCGGGATTTACGGGAAATCGCAGGTTTTCGTTTGCCGGCGATTAAACTTCTTTTTTTCAGCGTCTCATCAAAAATGAAAACATTTTTAAAAACTATAAGTCTCATGGGTTTTAGTAGTGAAATAATAATTTAAAAAATCGTTCTGGAAATGAGTTTACATCCCGGGTACTTTCTTTACTATACGGCCGAGTCCGGGATTTACGGGAAATCGCAGGTTTTCGTTTGCCGGCGATTAAACCTCTTTTTTTCAGCGTCTCATCAAAAATGAAAACATTTTTGAAAACTACAAGTCTCGTGCGTTTTAGTGTTGAAAAAATATTTTGAAAAATCGTTCGGGAAATGAGTTTACATCCCGGGTACTTTCTTTACTATACGGGCCGAGTCCGGGATTTACGGGAAATCGCAGGTTTTCGTTTGCCGGCGATTAAACTTCTTTTATTCAGCGTCTCATCAAAAATGAAAACATTTTTGAAAACTACAAGTCTCATGCGTTTTAGTAGTGAAAAAATAATTTAAAAAATCGTTCGGGAAATGAGTTTACTCCCTGGGTACTTTCTTTGTATACTTTTGACAATACGGGCCGAGTCCTGGATTTACGGGAAATCGCAGGTTTTCGTTTGCCGGCGATTAAACTTCTTTTATTCAGCGTCTCATCAAAAATGAAAACATTTTTAAAAACTACAAGTCTCATGCGTTTTAGTGGTGAAAAAAAAATTAAAAAATCGTTCGGGAAATGAGTTTACTCCCTAGGTACTTTCTTTGTATACATTCGAATATACGGGCCAAGCCCGGGATTTACGGGAAATCGCAGGATTTCGTTTGCCGGCGATTAAACCTCTTTCATTAAGCGTCTCATCAAATATGAAAACATTTTTGAAAACTACAAGTCTCATGCGTTTTAGTGGTGAAAAAATAATTTAAAAAATCGTTCGGAAAATGAGTTTACTCCCTGGGTACTTTCTTTGTACACTTTTGACTATACGGGCCGAGTCCGGGGTTTACAGGAAATGGCGGGTTTTCGTTTGCCGGCGATTAAACTTCTTTTATTTAGCGTCTCATCAAAAATGAAAACATTTTTAAAAACTACAAGTCTCATGCGTTTTAGTGGTGAAAAGATAATTTAAAAAATCGTTTTGGAAATGAGTTTACTCACAGGGTACTTTCTTTGTAAACATTCGACTATACGGGCCAAGCCCGGGATTTACGGGAAATCGCGGGTTTTTGTTTGCTGGCGATTAAACCACTTTCATTAAGCGTCTCATCAAAATTGAAAACATTTTTAAAAACTACAAGTCTCATGGGATTTAGTGGTGAAATAATAATTTAAAAAATCGTTTGGGAAATGAGTTTACTCCCTGGGTACTTTCTTTGTATACTTTTGACTATACGGGCCGAGTCAGGGGTTTACGGGAAATGGCGGGTTTTCTTTTGCCGGCGATTTAACTTCTTTTTTTCAGCGTCTCATCAAAAATGAAAACATGTTTAAAAACTATAAGTCCAATTGGTTTTAGTGGTGAAAAAATAATTTAAAAAATCGTTCGGGAAATGAGTTTACTCCCTGGGTACTTTCTTTGTGTACTTTTGACTATACGGGCCATGCCGAGATTTACGGGAAATCGCAGGTTTTCGTTTGCCGGCGATTAAACTACTTTTATTCAGCGTTTCATCGAAAATGAAAACATTTTTAAAAACTACAAGTCTTATGCGTTTTAGTGGTGAAAAAATAATTTAAAAAATCGTTCAGGAAATGAGTTTACTCACAGGGTACTTTCTTTGTATACATTCGACTATACGCGCCAAGCCCGGGATTTACGGGAAATCGCGGGTTTTCGTTTTCCGGCGATTAAACCTCTTTCATTAAGCGTCTCATCAAAAATGAAAACGTTTTTGAAAACTACAAGTCTCATGCGTTTTAGTGGTGAAAAAATAATTCAAAAAATCGTTCGGGAAATGAGTTTACTTCCTGGGTACTTTCTTTGTATACATTCGACTATACGGGCCAAGCCCCTGATTTACGGGAAAACGCGGGATTTCGTTTGCCGGCGATTAAACTTCTTTCATTAGGCGTCTCATCAAAAATGAAAAGATTTTTGAAAACTACAAGTCTCATGCGTTTAGTGGTGAAAAAATAATTTAAAAAATCGTTCGGGAAATGAGTTTACTCCCTGGACACTTTCTTTGTATACTTTTGACTATACGGGCCGAGTCCGGGATTTACGGGAAATGGCGGATCTTCGTTTGCCGGCGATTAAACTTCTTTTATTCAGCGTTTCATCAAAAATGAAAATATTCTTAAAAACTACAAGTCTCATGGGATTTAGTGGTGAAATAATAATTTAAAAAATCGTTTGGGAAATGAGTTTACTCCCTGGGTACTTTCTTTGTATACTTTTGACTATACGGGCCGAGTCAGGGGTTTACGGGAAATGGCGGGTTTTCTTTTGCCGGCGATTTAACTTCTTTTTTTCAGCGTCTCATCAAAAATGAAAACATGTTTAAAAACTATAAGTCTCATTGGTTTTAGTGGTGAAAAAAAAATTTAAAAAATCGTTCGGGAAATGAGTTTACTCCCTGGGTACTTTCTTTGTATACTTTTGACTATACGGGCCATGCCGAGATTTACGGGAAATCGCAGGTTTTCGTTTGCCGGCGATTAAACTTCTTTTATTCAGCGTTTCATCAAAAATGAAAACATTTTTAAAAACTACAAGTCTTATGCGTTTTAGTGGTGAAAAAATAATTTAAAAAATCGTTCAGGAAATGAGTTTACTCACAGGGTACTTTCTTTGTATACATTCGACTATACGCGCCAGGCGCGGGATTTACGGGAAATCGCGGATTTTCGTTTTCCGGCGATTAAACCTCTTTCATTAAACGTCTCATCAAAAATGAAAACGTTTTTGAAAACTACAAGTCTCATGCGTTTTAGTGGTGAAAAAATAATTCAAAAAATCGTTCGGGAAATGAGTTTACTTCCTGGGTACTTTCTTTGTATACATTCGACTATACGGGCCAAGCCCCTGATTTACGGGAAAACGCGGGATTTCGTTTGTCGGCGATTAAACTTCTTTCATTAGGCGTCTCATCAAAAATGAAAAGATTTTTGAAAACTACAAGTCTCATGCGTTTAGTGGTGAAAAAATAATTTAAAAAATCGTTCGGGAAATGAGTTTACTCCCTGGGTACTTTCTTTGTATACTTTTGACTATACGGGCCGAGTCCGGGATTTACGGGAAATGGCGGATCTTCGTTTGCCGGCGATTAAACTTCTTTTATTCAGCGTCCCATCAAATATGAAAATATTTTTGAAAACTACAAGTCTCATGCGTTTAGTGGTAAAAAAATAATATAAAAAATCGTTCGGGAAATGAGTTTACTCCCTGGGTACTTTCTCTGTATACTTTTGACTATACGGGTCGAGTCCGGGGTTTACGGGAAATGGCGGGTTTTCGTTTGCCGGCGATTAAACTTCTTTTATTCAGCGTCTCATCAAAAATGAAAACAATTTTGAAAACTACAAGCCTCATGCGTTTTAGTAGTGAAAAGATAATTTAAAAAAATGTTTTGGAAATGAGTTTACTCACAGGGTACTTTCTTTGTAAACATTCGACTATACGGGCCAAGCCCGGAATTTACGGGAAATCGCGGGTTTTCTTTTGCTGGCGATTAAACCACTTTCATTAAGCGTCTTATCAAAAATGAAAACATTTTTAAAAACTACAAGTCTCATGGGCTTTAGTGTTGAAATAATAATTTAAAAAATCGTTTGGGAAATGAGTTTACTCCCTGGGTACTTTCTTTGTATACTTTTGACTAAACGGGCCGAGTCCGGGATTTACGGGAAATCGCAGGTTTTCGTTTGCCGGCGATTAAACTTCTTTTATTCAGCGTCTCATCAAAAATGAAAACATTTTTGAAAACTACAAGTCTCATGCGTTTTAGTGGTGAAAAAATAATTTAAAAAATCGTTCGGGAAATGAGTTTACTCCCTGGGTACTTTCTTTGTATACTTTTGACAATACGGGCCGAGTCCGGGATTTACGGGAAATCGCAGGTTTTCGTTTGCCGGCGATTAAACTTCTTTTATTCAGCGTCTCATTAAAAATGAAAACATTTTTAAAAACTACAAGTCTCATGCGTTTTAGTGGTGAAAAAAAAAAATAAAAAATCGTTCGGGAAATGAGTTTACTCCCTAGGTACTTTCTTTGTATACATTCGACTATACGGGCCAAGCCCGGGATTTACGGGAAATCGCGGGATTTCGTTTGCCGGCGATTAAACCTCTTTCATTAAGCTTCTCATCAAATATGAAAACATTTTTGAAAACTACAAGTCTCATGCGTTGTAGTGGTGAAAAAATAATTTAAAAATCGTTCGGAAAATGAGTTTACTCCCTGGGTACTTTCTTTGTATACTTTTGACTATACGGGCCGAGTCCGGGGTTTACGGGAAATGGCGGGTTTTCGTTTGCCGGCGATTAAACTTCTTTTATTCAGCGTCTCATCAAAAATGAAAACATTTTTAAAAACTACAAGTCTCGTGCGTTTTAGTGTTGAAAAAATATTTTAAAAAATCGTTCGGGAAAGGAGTTTACATCCCGGGTACTTTCTTTACTATACGGGCCGAGTCCGGGATTTACGGGAAATCGCAGGTTTTCGTTTGCCGGCGATTAAACTTCTTTTATTCAGCGTCTTATGAAAAATGAAAACATTTTTGAAAACTACAAGTCTCGTGCGTTTTAGTGTTGAAAAAATATTTTAAAAAATCGTTCGGAAAATGAGTTTACATCCCGGGTACTTTCTTTACTATACGGGCCGAGTCCGGGATTTACGGGAAATCGCAGGTTTTCATTTGCCGGCGATTAAACTTCTTTTATTCAGCGTCTCATCAAAAATGAAAACATTTTTGAAAACTACAAGTCTCATGCGTTTTAGTAGTGAAAAAATAATTTAAAAAATCGTTCGGGAAATGAGTTTACTCCCTGGGTACTTTCTTTGTATACTTTTGACAATACGGGCCGAGTCCGGGATTTACGGGAAGACGCAGGTTTTCGTTTGCCGGCGATTAAACTTCTTTTATTCAGCGTCTCATCAAAAATGAAAACATTTTTAAAAACTACAAGTCTCATGCGTTTTAGTGGTGAAAAAAAAAATTAAAAAATCGTTCGGGAAATGAGTTTACTCCCTAGGTACTTTCTTTGCATACATTCGAATATACGGGCCAAGCCCGGGATTTACGGAAATCGCAGGATTTCCTTTGCCGGCGATTAAACCTCTTTCATTAAGCGTCTCATCAAATTTGAAAACATTTTTGAAAACTACAAGTCTCATGCGTTTCAGTGGTGAAAAAATAATTTAAAAAATCGTTCGGAAAATGAGTTTACTCCCTGGGTACTTTCTTTGTATATTTTGGACTATACGGGCCGAGTCCGGGATTTACAGGAAATCGCGGATTTTCGTTTGAGTGCGAATAAACTTCTTTTACGCAGCGTCTCATCAAAAATGAGAACATTTTTGAAAACTACAAGTCTCATGCGTTGTAGTGGTGAAAAAATAATTTAAAAAATCGTTCGGAAAATGAGTTTACATCCCGGGTACTTTCTTTACTATACGGGCCGAGTCCGGGATTTACGGGAAATCGCAGGTTTTCGTTTGCCGGCGATTAAACTTCTTTTATTCAGCGTCTCATCAAAAATGAAAACATTTTTGAAAACTACAAGTCTCATGCGTTTTAGTAGTGAAAAAATAATTTAAAAAATCGTTCAGGAAATGAGTTTACTCCCTGGGTACTTTCTTTGTATACATTTGACAATACGGGCCGAGTCCGGGATTTACGGGAAATCGCAGGTTTTCGTTTGCCGGCGATTAAACTTCTTTTATTCAGCTTCTCATCAAAAATGAAAACATTTTTAAAAACTACAAGCCTCATGCGTTTTAGTGGTGAAAAAAAAAATTAAAAAATCGTTCGGGAAATGAGTTTACTCCCTAGGTACTTTCTTTGTATACATTCGAATATACGGGCCAAGCCCGGGATTTACGGGAAATCGCAGGATTTCGTTTGCCGGCGATTAAACCTCTTTCATTAAGCGTCTCATCAAATATGAAAACATTTTTGAAAACTACAAGTCTCATGCGTTTTAGTGGTGAAAAAATAATTTAAAAAATCGTTCGGAAAATGAGTTTACTCCCTGGGTACTTTCTTTGTATACTTTTGACTATACGGGCCGGGTCCGGGGTTTACGGGAAATGGCGGGTTTTCGTTTGCCGGCGATTAAACTTCTTTTATTCAGCGTCTCATCAAAAATGAAAACATTTTTAAAAACTACAAGTCTCATGCGTTTTAGTGGTGAAAAGATAATTTAAAAAATCGTTTTGGAAATGAGTTTACTCACAGGGTACTTTCTTTGTAAACATTCGACTATACGGGCCAAGCCCGGGATTTACGGGAAATCGCGGGTTTTCGTTTGCTGGCGATTAAACCACTTTCATTAAGCGTCTCATCAAAAATGAAAACATTTTTAAAAACTTCAAGTCTCATGGGCTTTAGTGGTGAAATAATAATTTAAAAAATCGTTTGGGAAATGAGTTTACTCCCTGGGTACTTTCTTTGTATACTTTTGACTATACGGGCCGAGTCCAGGATTTACGGGAAATCGCAGGTTTCGTTTGCCGGCGATTAAACTTCTTTTATTCAGCGTCTCATCAAAAATGAAAACATTTTTAAAAACTACAAGTCTCATGCGTTTTAGTGGTGAAAAAGTAATTTAAAAAATCGTTCGGGAAATGAGTTTACTCCCTGGGTACTTTCTCTGTATACTTTTGACTATACGGGTCGAGTCCGGGGTTTACGGGAAATTGCGGGTTTTCGTTTGCCGGCGATTAAACTTCTTTTATTCAGCGTCTCATCAAAAATGAAAACATTTTTGAAAACTACAAGTCTCATGCGTTTTAGTGGTGAAAAGATAATTTAAAAAATCGTTTTGGAAATGAGTTTACTCACAGGGTACTTTCTTTGTAAACATTCGACTATACGGGCCAAGCCCGGGATTTACGGGAAATCGCGGGTTTTCGTTTGCTGGCGATTAAACCACTTTCATTAAGCGTCTCATCAAAAATGAAAACATTTTTAAAAACTACAAGTCTCATGGGCTTTAGTGGTGAAATAATAATTTAAAAAATCGTTGGGAAATGAGTTTACTCCCTGGGTACTTTCTTTGTATACTTTTGACTATACGGGCCGAGTCCAGGATTTACGGGAAATCGCAGGTTTTCGTTTGCCGGCGATTAAACTTCTTTTATTCAGCGTCTCATCAAAAATGAAAACATTTTTGAAAACTACAAGTCTCATGCGTTTTAGTGGTTAAAAGATAATTTAAAAAATCGTTTTGGAAATGAGTTTACTCACAGGGTACTTTCTTTGTAAACATTCGACTATACGGGCCAAGCCCGGGATTTACGGGAAATCGCGGGTTTTCGTTTGCTGGCGATTAAACCACTTTCATTAAGCGTCTCATCAAAAATGAAAACATTTTTAAAAACTACAAGTCTCATGGGCTTTAGTGGTGAAATAATAATTTAAAAAATCGTTTGGGAAATGAGTTTACTCCCTGGGTACTTTCTTTGTATACTTTTGACTATACGGGCCGAGTCCAGGATTTACGGGAAATCGCAGGTTTCGTTTGCTGGCGATTAAACTTCTTTTATTTAGCGTCTCATCAAAAATGAAAACATTTTTAAAAATTACAAGTCTCATGCGTTTTAGTGGTGAAAAAGTAATTTAAAAAATCGTTCGGGAAATGAGTTTACTCCCTGGGTACTTTCTTTGTATACTTTTGACTATACGGGCCGAGTCCGGGATTTACGGGAAATCGCAGGTTTTCGTTTGCCGGCGATTAAACTTCTTTTATTCAGCGTCTCATCAAAAATGAAAACATTTTTGAAAACTACAAGTCTCATGCGTTTTAGTGGTGAAAAAATAATTTAAAAAATCGTTCGGGAAATGAGTTTACTCCCTGGGTACTTTCTTTGTATACTTTTGACAATACGGGCCGAGTCCGGGATTTACGGGAAATCGCAGGTTTTCGTTTGCCGGCGATTAAACTTCTTTTATTCAGCGTCTCATCAAAAATGAAAACATTTTTAAAAACTACAAGTCTCATGCGTTTTAGTGGTGAAAAAAAAAAATTAAAAAATCGTTCGGGAAATGAGTTTACCCCCTAGGTACTTTCTTTGTATACATTCGACTATACGGGCCAAGCCCGGGATTTACGGGAAATCGCGCGATTTCGTTTGCCGGCGATTAAACCTCTTTCATTAAACGTCTCATCAAATATGAAAACATTTTTAAAAACTACAAGTCTCATGCGTTTTAGTGGTGAAAAAATAATTTAAAAAATCGTTCGGAAAATGAGTTTACTCCCTGGGTACTTTCTTTGTATACTTTGGACTATACGGGCCGCGTCCGGGATTTACGGGAAATCGCGCATTTTCGTTTGAGTGCGAATAAACTTCTTTTATTCAGCGTCTCATCAAAAATGAAAACATTTTTGAAAACTACAAGTCTCATGCGTTGTAGTGGTGAAAAAATAATTTAAAAAATCGTTCGGAAAATGAGTTTACTCCCTGGGTACTTTCTTTGTATACTTTTGACTATACGGGCCGAGTCCGGGGTTTACGGGAAATGGCGGGTTTTCGTTTGCCGGCGATTAAACTTCTTTTATTCAGCGTCTCATCAAAAATGAAAACATTTTTAAAAACTACCAGTCTCATGCGTTGTAGTGGTGAATAAATAATTTAAAAAATCGTTCGGAAAATGAGTTTACTCCCTGGGTAATTTCTTTGTATACTTTTGACTATACGGGCCGAGTCATGGGTTTACTGGAAATGGCGGGATTTCGTTTGCCGGCGATTTAACCTCTTTTTTTCAGCGTCTCATCAAAAATGAAAACATTTTTAAAAACTATAAGTCTCATGGGTTTTAGTGGTGAAATAATAATTTAAAAAATCGTTCGGGAAATGAGTTTACATCCCGGGTACTTTCTTTACTATACGGGCCGAGTCCGGGATTTACGGGAAATCGCAGGTTTTCGTTTGCCGGCGATTAAACTTCTTTTATTCAGCGTCTCATCAAAAATGAAAATATTTTTGAAAACTACAAGTCTCATGCGTTTTAGTGTTGAAAAAATATTTTAAAAAATCGTTCGGGAAATGGGTTTACATCCCGGGTACTTTCTTTACTATACGGGCCGAGTCCGGGATTTACGGGAAATCGCAGGTTTTCGTTTGCCGGCGATTAAACTTCTTTTATTCAGCGTCTCATCAAAAATGAAAACATTTTTAAAAACTACAAGTCTCATGCGTTTTAGTGGTGCAAAAAAAAATTAAAAAATCGTTCGGGAAATGAGTTTACTCCCTAGGTACTTTCTTTGTATACATTCAAATATACGGGCCAAGCCCGGGATTTACGGGAAATCGCAGGATTTCGTTTGCCGGCGATTAAACCTCTTTCATTAAGCGTCTCATCAAATATGAAAACATTTTTGAAAACTACAAGTCTCATGCGTTTTAGTGGTGAAAAAATAATTTAAAAAATCGTTCGGAAAATGAGTTTACTCCCTGGGTACTTTCTTTGTATACTTTGGACTATACGGGCCGAGTCCGGGATTTACGGGAAATCGCGGATTTTTGTTTGAGTGCGAATGAACTTCTTTTATGCAGCGTCTCATCAAAAATGAAAACATTTTTAAAGACTACAAGTCTCATGCGTTGTAGTGGTGAAAAAATAATTTAAAAAATCGTTCGGAAAATGAGTTTACTCCCTGGGTACTTTCTTTGTATACTTTTGACTATACGGGCCGAGTCCGGGGTTTACGGGAAATGGCGGGTTTTCGTTTGCCGGCGATTAAACTTCTTTTATTCAGCGTCTCATCAAAAATGAAAACATTTTTAAAAACTACAAGTCTCATGCGTTTTAGTGGTGAAAAGATAATTTAAAAATCGTTTTGGAAATGAGTTTACTCACAGGGTACTTTCTTTGTAAACATTCGACTATACGGGCCAAGCCCGGTATTTACGGGAGATCGCGGGTTTTCGTTTGCTGGCGATTAAACCACTTTCATTAAGCGTCTCATCAAAAATGAAAACATTTTTAAAAACTACAAGTCTCATGGGCTTTAGTGGTGAAATAATAATTTAAAAAATCGTTTGGGAAATGAGTTTACTCCCTGGGTACTTTCTTTGTATACTTTTGACTATACGGGCCGAGTCCAGGATTTACGGGAAATCGCAGGTTTCGTTTCCCGGCGATTAAACTTTTTTTATTCAGCGTCTCATCAAAAATGAAAACATTTTTAAAAACTACAAGTCTCATTCGTTTTAGTGGTGAAAAAGTAATTTAAAAAATCGTTCGGGAAATGAGTTTACTCCCTGGGTACTTTCTTTGTATACTTTTGACTATACGGGCCGGGTCCGGGATTTAAAGGGAAATCGCAGGTCTTCGTTTGCTGGCGAATAAACTTCTTTTATTCAGCGTCTCATCAAAAATGAAAACATTTTTGAAAACTACAAGTCTCATGCGTTTTAGTGGTGAAAAAATAATTTAAAAAATCGTTCGGGAAATGAGTTTAACTCCCTGGGTAATTTCTTTGTATACTTTTGACTATACGGGCCGAGTCAGGGGTTTATGGGAAATGGCGGGTTTTCGTTTGCCGGCGATTAAACTTTTTATTCAGCGTCTCATCAAAAATGAAAACATTTTTAAAAACTACAAGTCTCATGCGTTTTAGTGGTGAAAAAGTAATTTAAAAAATCGTTCGAGAAATGAGTTTACTCCCTGGGTACTTTCTTTATAAACATTCGACTATACGGGCCAAGCCCGGGATTTACGTGAAATCGCGGGTTTTCGTTTGCTGGCGATTAAACCACTTTCATTAAGCGTCTCATCAAAAATAAAAACATTTTTAAAAACTACAAGTCTCATGGGCTTTAGTGGTGAAATAATAATTTAAAAAATCGTTTGGGAAATGACTTTACTCCCTGGGTACTTTCTTTGTACACTTTTGACTATACGGGCCGAGTCCAGGATTTACGGGAAATCGCAGGTTTCGTTTGCCGGCGATTAAACTTCTTTTATTCAGCGTCTAATCAAAAATGAAAACATTTTTAAAAACTACAAGTCTCATGCGTTTTAGTGGTGAAAAAGTAATTTAAAAAATCGTTCGGGAAATGAGTTTACTCCCTGGGTACTTTCTTTGTATACTTTTGACTATACGGGCCGAGTCCGGGATTTACGGGAAATCGCAGGTTTTCGTTTGCCGGCGAATAAACTTCTTTTAATCTGCGTCTCATCAAAAATGAAAACATTTTTGAAAACTACAAGTCTCATGCGTTTTAGTGGTGAAAAAATTATTTAAAAAATCGTTCGGGAAATGAGTTTAACTCCCTGGGTAATTTCTTTGTATACTTTTGACTATACGGGCCGAGTCAGGGGTTTATGGGAAATGGCGGGTTTTCGTTTGCCGGCGATTTAACTTCTTTTTTTCAGCGTCTCATCAAAAATGAAAACATTTTTAAAAACTACAAGTCTCATGCGTTTTAGTGGTGAAAAGATAATTTAAAAAATCGTTTTGGAAATGAGTTTACTCACAGGGTACTTTCTTTGTAAACATTCGACTATACGGGCCAAGCCCGGGATTTACGGGAAATCGCGGGTTTTCGTTTGCTGGCGATTAAACCACTTTCATTAAGCGTCTCATCAAAAATAAAAACATTTTTAAAAACTACAAGTCTCATGGGCCGTAGTGGTGAAATAAAAATTTAAAAAATCGTTTGGGAAATGAGTTTACTCCCTGGGTACTTTCTTTGTATACTTTTGACTATACGGGCCGAGTCCAGGATTTACGGGAAATCGCAGGTTTCGTTTGCCGGCGATTAAACTTCTTTTATTCAGCGTCTCATCAAAAATGAAAACATTTTTAAAAACTACAAGTCTCATGCGTTTTAGTGGTGAAAAAGTAATTTAAAAAATCGTTCGGGAAATGAGCTTACTCCCTGGGTACTTTCTTTGTATACTTTTGACTATACGGGCCGAGTCCGGGATTTACGGGAAATCGCAGGTTTTCGTTTGCCGGCGAATAAACTTCTTTTATTCAGCGTCTCATCAAAAATGAAAACATTTTTGAAAACTACAAGTCTCATGCGTTTTAGTGGTGAAAAAATAATTTAAAAAATCGTTCGGGAAATGAGTTTACTCCCTGGGTACTTTCTTTGTATACATTCGACTATACGGGCCAAGCCCGGGATTTACGGGAAATCGCGCGATTTCGTTTGCCGGCGATTAAACCTCTTTCATTAAACGTCTCATCAAATATGAAAACATTTTTAAAAACTACAAGTCTCATGCGTTTTAGTGGTGAAAAAATAATTTAAAAAATCGTTCGGAAAATGAGTTTACTCCCTGGGTACTTTCTTTGTATACTTTGGACTATACGGGCCGAGTCCGGGATTTACGGGAAATCGCGCATTTTCGTTTGAGTGCGAATAAACTTCTTTTATTCAGCGTCTCATCAAAAATGAAAACATTTTTGAAAACTACAAGTCTCATGCGTTGTAGTGGTGAAAAAATAATTTAAAAAATCGTTCGGAAAATGAGTTTACTCCCTGGGTACTTTCTTTGTATACTTTTGACTATACGGGCCGAGTCCGGGGTTTACGGGAAATGGCGGGTTTTCGTTTGCCGGCGATTAAACTTCTTTTATTCAGCGTCTCATCAAAAATGAAAACATTTTTAAAAACTACCAGTCTCATGCGTTGTAGTGGTGAATAAATAATTTAAAAAATCGTTCGGAAAATGAGTTTACTCCCTGGGTAATTTCTTTGTATACTTTTGACTATACGGGCCGAGTCATGGGTTTACGGGAAATGGCGGGATTTCGTTTGCCGGCGATTTAACTTCTTTTTTTCAGCGTCTCATCAAAAATGAAAACATTTTTAAAAACTATAAGTCTCATGGGTTTTAGTGGTGAAATAATAATTTAAAAAATCGTTCGGGAAATGAGTTTACATCCCGGGTACTTTCTTTACTATACGGGCCGAGTCCGGGATTTACGGGAAATCGCAGGTTTTCGTTTGCCGGCGATTAAACTTCTTTTATTCAGCGTCTCATCAAAAATGAAAACATTTTTGAAAACTACAAGTCTCATGCGTTTTAGTGTTGAAAAAATATTTTAAAAAATCGTTCGGGAATTGAGTTTACATCCCGGGTACTTTCTTTACTATACGGGCCGAGTCCGGGATTTACGGGAAATCGCAGGTTTTCGTTTGCCGGCGATTAAACTTCTTTTATTCAGCGTCTCATCAAAAATGAAAACATTTTTGAAAACTACAAGTCTCATGCGTTTTAGTGGTGAAAAAATAATTTAAAAAATCGTTCGGAAAATGAGTTTACTCCCTGGGTACTTTCTTTGTATACATTCAAATATACGGGCCCAGCAAGGGATTTACGGGAAATCGCAGGATTTCGTTTGCCGGCGATTAAACCTCTTTCATTAAGCGTCTCATCAAATATGAAAACATTTTTGAAAACTACAAGTCTCATGCGTTTTAGTGGTGAAAAAATAATTTAAAAAATCGTTCGGAAAATGAGTTTACTCCCTGGGTACTTTCTTTGTATACTTTGGACTATACGGGCCGAGTCCGGGATTTACGGGAAATCGCGGATTTTTGTTTGAGTGCGAATGAACTTCTTTTATGCAGCGTCTCATCAAAAATGAAAACATTTTTAAAGACTACAAGTCTCATGCGTTGTAGTGGTGAAAAAATAATTTAAAAAATCGTTCGGAAAATGAGTTTACTCCCTGGGTACTTTCTTTGTATACTTTTGACTATACGGGCCGAGTCCGGGGTTTACGGGAAATGGCGGGTTTTCGTTTGCCGGCGATTAAACTTCTTTTATTCAGCGTCTCATCAAAAATGAAAACATTTTTAAAAACTACAAGTCTCATGCGTTTTAGTGGTGAAAAGATAATTTAAAAATCGTTTTGGAAATGAGTTTACTCACAGGGTACTTTCTTTGTAAACATTCGACTATACGGGCCAAGCCCGGTATTTACGGGAGATCGCGGGTTTTCGTTTGCTGGCGATTAAACCACTTTCATTAAGCGTCTCATCAAAAATGAAAACATTTTTAAAAACTACAAGTCTCATGGGCTTTAGTGGTGAAATAATAATTTAAAAAATCGTTTGGGAAATGAGTTTACTCCCTGGGTACTTTCTTTGTATACTTTTGACTATACGGGCCGAGTCCAGGATTTACGGGAAATCGCAGGTTTCGTTTCCCGGCGATTAAACTTTTTTTATTCAGCGTCTCATCAAAAATGAAAACATTTTTAAAAACTACAAGTCTCATTCGTTTTAGTGGTGAAAAAGTAATTTAAAAAATCGTTCGGGAAATGAGTTTACTCCCTGGGTACTTTCTTTGTATACTTTTGACTATACGGGCCGCGTCCGGGATTTAAAGGGAAATCGCAGGTCTTCGTTTGCTGGCGAATAAACTTCTTTTATTCAGCGTCTCATCAAAAATGAAAACATTTTTGAAAACTACAAGTCTCATGCGTTTTAGTGGTGAAAAAATAATTTAAAAAATCGTTCGGGAAATGAGTTTAACTCCCTGGGTAATTTCTTTGTATACTTTTGACTATACGGGCCGAGTCAGGGGTTTATGGGAAATGGCGGGTTTTCGTTTGCCGGCGATTAAACTTTTTTATTCAGCGTCTCATCAAAAATGAAAACATTTTTAAAAACTACAAGTCTCATGCGTTTTAGTGGTGAAAAAATAATTTAAAAAATCGTTCGAGAAATGAGTTTACTCCCTGGGTACTTTCTTTATAAACATTCGACTATACGGGCCAAGCCCGGGATTTACGTGAAATCGCGGGTTTTCGTTTGCTGGCGATTAAACCACTTTCATTAAGCGTCTCATCAAAAATAAAAACATTTTTAAAAACTACAAGTCTCATGGGCTTTAGTGGTGAAATAATAATTTAAAAAATCGTTTGGGAAATGAGTTTACTCCCTGGGTACTTTCTTTGTATACTTTTGACTATACGGGCCGAGTCCAGGATTTACGGGAAATCGCAGGTTTCGTTTGCCGGCGATTAAACTTCTTTTATTCAGCGTCTAATCAAAAATGAAAACATTTTTAAAAACTACAAGTCTCATGCGTTTTAGTGGTGAAAAAGTAATTTAAAAAATCGTTCGGGAAATGAGTTTACTCCCTGGGTACTTTCTTTGTATACTTTTGACTATACGGGCCGAGTCCGGGATTTACGGGAAATCGCAGGTTTTCGTTTGCCGGCGAATAAACTTCTTTTAATCTGCGTCTCATCAAAAATGAAAACATTTTTGAAAACTACAAGTCTCATGCGTTTTAGTGGTGAAAAAATAATTTAAAAAATCGTTCGGGAAATGAGTTTAACTCCCTGGGTAATTTCTTTGTATACTTTTGACTATACGGGCCGAGTCAGGGGTTTATGGGAAATGGCGGGTTTTCGTTTGCCGGCGATTTAACTTCTTTTTTTCAGCGTCTCATCAAAAATGAAAACATTTTTAAAAACTACAAGTCTCATGGGCCGTAGTGGTGAAATATTAATTTAAAAAATCGTTTGGGAAATGAGTTTACTCCCTGGGTACTTTCTTTGTATACTTTTGACTATACGGGCCGAGTCCAGGATTTACGGGAAATCGCAGGTTTCGTTTGCCGGCGATTAAACTTCTTTTATTCAGCGTCTCATCAAAAATGAAAACATTTTTAAAAACTACAAGTCTCATGCGTTTTAGTGGTGAAAAAGTAATTTAAAAAATCGTTCGGGAAATGAGCTTACTCCCTGGGTACTTTCTTTGTATACTTTTGACTATACGGGCCGAGTCCGGGATTTACGGGAAATCGCAGGTTTTCGTTTGCCGGCGAATAAACTTCTTTTATTCAGCGTCTCATCAAAAATGAAAACATTTTTGAAAACTACAAGTCTCATGCGTTTTAGTGGTGAAAAAATAATTTAAAAAATCGTTCGGGAAATGAGTTTACTCCCTGGGTACTTTCTTTGTATACTTTTGACAATACGGGCCGAGTCCGGGATTTACGGGAAATCGCAGGTTTTCGTTTGCCGGCGATTAAACTTCTTTTATTCAGCGTCTCATCAAAAATGAAAACATTTTTAAAAACTACAAGTCTCATGCGTTTTAGTGGTGAAAAAAAAAATTAAAAATCGTTCGGGAAATGAGTTTACTCCCTAGGTACTTTCTTTGTATACATTCGACTGTACGGCCAAGCCCGGGATTTACGGGAAATCGCGGGATTTCGTTTGCCGGCGATTAAACCTCTTTCATTAAGCGTCTCATCAAATATGAAAACATTTTTGAAAACTACAATCTCATGCGTTTTAGTGGTGAAAAAATAATTTAAAAAATCGTTCGGAAAATGAGTTTACTCCCTGGGTACTTTCTTTGTATACTTTGGACTATACGGGCTGAGTCCGGGATTTACGGGAAATCGCGGGTTTTCGTTTGCTGGCGATTAAACAACTTTCATTAAGCGTCTCATCAAAAATGAAAACATTTTTAAAAACTACAAGTCTCATGCGTTTTAGTGGTGAAAAAATAATTTAAAAAATCGTTCGGAAAATGAGTTTACTCCCTGGGTACTTTCTTTGTATACTTTTGACTATACGGGCCGAGTCCGGGGTTTACGGGAAATGGCGGGTTTTCGTTTGCCGGCGATTAAACTTCTTTTACTCAGCGTCTCATCAAAAATGAAAACATTTTTAAAAACTACAAGTCTCATGCGTTTTAGTGGTGAAAAGATAATTTAAAAAATTGTTTTGGAAATGAGTTTACTCACAGGGTACTTTCTTTGTAAACATTCGACTATACGGGCCAAGCCCGGTATTTACGGGAGATCGCGGGTTTTCGTTTGCTGGCGATTAAACCACTTTCATTAAGCGTCTCATCAAAAATGAAAACATTTTTAAAAACTACAAGTCTCATGGGCTTTAGTGGTGAAATAATAATTTAAAAAATCGTTTGGGAAATGAGTTTACTCCCTGGGTACTTTCTTTGTATACTTTTGACTATACGGGCCGAGTCCAGGATTTACGGGAAATCGCAGGTTTCGTTTCCTGGCGATTAAACTTCTTTTATTCAGCGTCTCATCAAAAATGAAAACATTTTTAAAAACTACAAGTCTCATGCGTTTTAGTGGTGAAAAGATAATTTAAAAAATCGTTTTGGAAATGAGTTTACTCACAGGGTACTTTCTTTGTAAACATTCGACTATACGGGCCAAGCCCGGGACTTACGGGAAATCGCGGGTTTTCGTTTGCCGGCGATTAAACCTCTTTCATTAAGCGTCTCATCAAATATGAAAACATTTTTGAAAACTACAAGTCTCATGCGTTTTAGTGGTGAAAAAATAATTTAAAAAATCGTTCGAAAAATGAGTTTACTCCCTGGGTACTTTCTTTGTATACTTTTGACTATATGGGCCGAGTCCAGGATTTACGGGAAATCGCAGGTTTCGTTTGCCGGCGATTAAACTTCTTTTATTCAGCGTCTCATCAAAAATGAAAACATCTTTAAAAACTACAAGTCTCATGCGTTTTAGTGGTGAAAAAGTAATTTAAAAAATCGTGCGGGAAATGAGTTTACTCCCTGGGTACTTTCTTTGTATACTTTTGACTATACGGGCCGAGTCCGGGATTTACGAGAAATCGCAGGTTTTCGTTTGCCGGCGAATAAACTTCTTTTATTCAGCGTCTCATCAAAAATGAAAACATTTTTGAAAACTACAAGTCTCATGCGTTTTAGTGGTGAAAAAATAATTTAAAAAATCGTTCGGGAAATGAGTTTACTCCTTGGGTACTTTCTTTGTATACTTTTGACTATACGGGCCGAGTCCAGGATTTACGGGAAATCGCAGGTTTCGTTTGCCGGCGATTAAACTTCTTTTATTCAGCGTCTCATCAAAAATGAAAATATTTTTAAAAACTACAAGTCTCATGCGTTTTAGTGGTGAAAAAGTAATTTAAAAAATCGTTCGGGAAATGAGTTTACTCCCTGGTTACTTTCTTTGTATACTTTTGACTATATGGGCCGAGTCCGGGATTTACGGGAAATCGCAGGTTTTCGTTTGCCGGTGAATAAACTTCTTTTATTCAGCGTCTCATCAAAAATGAAAACATCTTTAAAAACTACAAGTCTCATGCGTTTTAGTGGTGAAAAAGTAATTTAAAAAATCGTGCGGGAAATGAGTTTACTCCCTGGGTACTTTCTTTGTATACTTTTGACTATACGGGCCGAGTCCGGGATTTACGAGAAATCGCAGGTTTTCGTTTGCCGGCGAATAAACTTCTTTTATTCAGCGTCTCATCAAAAATGAAAACATTTTTAAAAACTACAAGTCTCATGCGTTGTAGTGGTGAAAAAATAATTTAAAAAATCGTTCGGGAAATGAGTTTACTCCTTGGGTACTTTCTTTGTATACTTTTGACAATACGGGCCGAGTCCGGGATTTACGGGAAATCGCAGGTTTTCGTTTGCCGGCGATTAAACTTCTTTTATTCAGCGTCTCATCAAAAATGAAAACATTTTTAAAAACTACAAGTCTCATGCGTTTTAGTGGTGAAAAAAAAAATTAAAAAATCGTTCGGGAAATGAGTTTACTCCCTGTGTACTTTCTTTGTATACTTTTGACAATACGGGCCGAGTCCGGGATTTACGGGAAATCGCAGGTTTTCGTTTGCCGGCGATTAAACTTCTTTTATTCAGCGTCTCATCAAAAATGAAAACATTTTTAAAAACTACAAGTCTCATGCGTTTTAGTGGTGAAAAAAAAAATTAAAAAATCGTTCGGGAAATGAGTTTACTCCCTAGGTACTTTCTTTGTATACATTCGACTGTACGGGCCAAGCCCGGGATTTACGGGAAATCGCGGGATTTCGTTTGCCGGCGATTAAACCTCTTTCATTAAGCGTCTCATCAAATATGAAAACATTTTTGAAAACTACAAGTCTCATGCGTTTTAGTGGTGAAAAAATAATTTAAAAAATCGTTCGGAAAATGAGTTTACTCCCTGGGTACTTTCTTTGTATACTTTTGACTATATGGGCCGAGTCCAGGATTTACGGGAAATCGCAGGTTTCGTTTGCCGGCGATTAAACTTCTTTTATTCAGCGTCTCATCAAAAATGAAAACATTTTTAAAAACTACAAGTCTCATGCGTTTTAGTGGTGAAAAAGTAATTTAAAAAATCGTGCGGGAAATGAGTTTACTCCCTGGGTACTTTCTTTGTATACTTTTGACTATACGGGCCGAGTCCGGGATTTACGGGAAATCGCAGGTTTTCGTTTGCCGGCGAATAAACTTCTTTTATTCAGCGTCTCATCAAAAATGAAAACATTTTTGAAAACTACAAGTCTCATGCGTTTTAGTGGTGAAAAAATAATTTAAAAAATCGTTCGGGAAATGAGTTTACTCCTTGGGTACTTTCTTTGTATACTTTTGACAATGCGGGCCGAGTCCGGCATTTACGGGAAATCGCAGGTTTTCGTTTGCCGGCGATTAAACTTCTTTTATTCAGCGTCTCATCAAAAATGAAAACATTTTTAAAAACTACAAGTCTCATGCGTTTTAGTGACGAAAAAAAAAATTAAAAAATCGTTCGGGAAATGAGTTTACTCCCTAGGTACTTTTTTTGTATACATTCGACTATACGGGCCAAGCCCGGGATTTAGGGGAAATCGCGGGATTTCGTTTGCCTGCGATTAAACCTCTTTCATTAAGCGTCTCATCAAATATGAAAACATTTTTGAAAACTACAAGTCTCATGCGTTTTAGTGGTGAAAAAATAATTTAAAAAATCGTTCGGAAAATGCGTTTACTCCCTGGGTACTTTCTTTGTATACTTTGGACTATACGGGCCGAGTCCGGGATTTACGGGAAATCGCGGATTTTCGTTTGAGTGCGAATAAACTTCTTTTATTCAGCGTCTCATCAAAAATGAAAATATTTTTGAAAACTACAAGTCTCATGCGTTTTAGTGGTGTAAAAATAATTTAAAAAATCGTTCGGAAAATGAGTTTACTCCCTGGGTACTTTCTTTGTATACTTTTGACTATACGGGCCGAGTCCGGGGTTTACGGGAAATGGCGGGTTTTCGTTTGCCGGCGATTAAACTTCTTTTATTCAGCGTCTCATCAAAAATGAAAACATTTTTAAAAACTACAAGTCTCATGCGTTTTAGTGGTGAAAAGATAATTTAAAAAATTGTTTTGGAAATGAGTTTACTCACAGGGTACTTTCTTTGTAAACATTCGACTATACGGGCCAAGCCCGGTATTTACGGGAGATCGCGGGTTTTCGTTTGCTGGCGATTAAACCACTTTCATTAAGCGTCTCATCAAAAATGAAAACATTTTTAAAAACTACAAGTCTCATGGGCTTTAGTGGTGAAATAATAATTTAAAAAATCGTTTGGGAAATGAGTTTACTCCCTGGGTACTTTCTTTGTATACTTTTGACTATACGGGCCGAGTCCAGGATTTACGGGAAATCGCAGGTTTCGTTTCCTGGCGATTAAACTTCTTTTATTCAGCGTCTCATCAAAAATGAAAACATTTTTAAAAACTACAAGTCTCATGTGTTTTAGTGGTGAAAAAGTAATTTAAAAAATCGTTCGGGAAATGAGTTTACTCCCTGGGTACTTTCTTTGTATACTTTTGACTATACGGGCCGAGTCCGGGATTTATGGAAATTGCAGGTTTTCGTTTGCCAGCGAATAAACTTCTTTTATTCAGCGTCTCATCAAAAATGAAAACATTTTTGAAAACTACAAGTCTCATGCGTTTTAGTGGTAAAAAAATAATTTAAAAAATCGTTCGGGAAATGAGTTTAACTCCCTGGGTAATTTCTTTGTATACTTTTGACTATACGGGCCGAGTCAGGGGTTTATGGGAAATGGCGGGTTTTCGTTTGCCGGCGATTTAACTTCTTTTTTTCAGCGTCTCATCAAAAATGAAAACATTTTTAAAAACTACAAGTCTCATGCGTTTTAGTGGTGAAAAGATAATTTAAAAAATCGTTTTGGAAATGAGTTTACTCACAGGGTACTTTCTTTGTAAACATTCGATTATACGGGCCAAGCCCGGGATTTACGGGAAATCGCGGGTTTTCGTTTGCTGGCGATTAAACCACTTTCATTAAGCGTCTCATCAAAAATAAAAACATTTTTAAAAACTACAAGTCTCATGGGCTTTAGTGGTGAAATAATAATTTAAAAAACGTTTGGGAAATGAGTTTACTCCCTGGGTACTTTCTTTGTATACTTTTGACTATACGGGCCGAGTCCAGGATTTACGGGAAATCGCAGGTTTCGTTTGCCGGCGATTAAACTTCTTTTATTCAGCGTCTCATCAAAAATGAAAATATTTTTAAAAACTACAAGTCTCATGCGTTTTAGTGGTGAAAAAGTAATTTAAAAAATCGTTCAGGAAATGAGTTTACTCCCTGGGTACTTTCTTTGTATACTTTTGACTATACGGGCCGAGTCCGGGATTTACGGGAAATCGAAGGTTTTCGTTTGCCGGCGAATAAACTTCTTTTATTCAGCGTCTCATCAAAAATGAAAACATTTTTGAAAACTACAAGTCTCATGCGTTTTAGTGGTGAAAAAATAATTTAAAAAATCGTTCGGGAAATGAGTTTACTCCCTGGGTACTTTCTTTGTATACTTTTGACAATACGGGCCGAGTCCGGGATTTACGGGAAATCGCAGGTTTTCGTTTGCCGGCGATTAAACTTCTTTTATTCAGCGTCTCATCAAAAATGAAAACATTTTTAAAAACTACAAGTCTCATGCGTTTTAGTGGTGAAAAAAAAAATTAAAAAATCGTTCGGGAAATGAGTTTACACCCTACGTACTTTCTTTGTATACATTCGACTGTACGGGCCAAGCCCGGGATTTACGGGAAATCGCGGGATTTCGTTTGCCGGCGATTAAACCTCTTTCATTAAGCGTCTCATCAAATATGAAAACATTTTTGAAAACTACAAGTCTCATGCGTTTTAGTGGTGAAAAAATAATTTAAAAAATCGTTCGGAAAATGGGTTTACTCCCTGGGTACTTTCTTTGTATACTTTTGACTATATGGGCCGAGTCCAGGATTTACGGGAAATCGCAGGTTTCGTTTGCCGGCGATTAAACTTCTTTTATTCAGCGTCTCATCAAAAATGAAAACATTTTTAAAAACTACAAGTCTCATGCGTTTTAGTGGTGAAAAAGTAATTTAAAAAATCGTGCGGGAAATGAGTTTACTCCCTGGGTACTTTCTTTGTATACTTTTGACTATACGGGCCGAGTCCGGGATTTACGGGAAATCGCAGGTTTTCGTTTGCCGGCGAATAAACTTCTTTTATTCAGCGTCTCATCAAAAATGAAAACATTTTTGAAAACTACAAGTCTCATGCGTTTTAGTGGTGAAAAAATAATTTAAAAAATCGTTCGGGAAATGAGTTTACTCCTTGGGTACTTTCTTTGTATACTTTTGACAATACGGGCCGAGTCCGGCATTTACGGGAAATCGCAGGTTTTCGTTTGCCGGCGATTAAACTTCTTTTATTCAGCGTCTCATCAAAAATGAAAACATTTTTAAAAACTACAAGTCTCATGCGTTTTAGTGGTGAAAAAAAAAATTAAAAAATCGTTCGGGAAATGAGTTTACTCCCTAGGTACTTTTTTTGTATACATTCGACTATACGGGCCAAGCCCGGGATTTAGGGGAAATCGCGGGATTTCGTTTGCCTGCGATTAAACCTCTTTCATTAAGCGTCTCATCAAATATGAAAACATTTTTGAAAACTACAAGTCTCATGCGTTTTAGTGGTGAAAAAATAATTTAAAAAATCGTTCGGAAAATTCGTTTACTCCCTGGGTACTTTCTTTGTATACTTTGGACTATACGGGCCGAGTCCGGGATTTACGGGAAATCGCGGATTTTCGTTTGAGTGCGAATAAACTTCTTTTATTCAGCGTCTCATCAAAAATGAAAATATTTTTGAAAACTACAAGTCTCATGCGTTTTAGTGGTGAAAAAATAATTTAAAAAATCGTTCGGAAAATGAGTTTACTCCCTGGGTACTTTCTTTGTATACTTTTGACTATACGGGCCGAGTCCGGGGTTTACGGGAAATGGCGGGTTTTCGTTTGCCGGCGATTAAACTTCTTTTACTCAGCGTCTCATCAAAAATGAAAACATTTTTAAAAACTACAAGTCTCATGCGTTTTAGTGGTGAAAAGATAATTTAAAAAATTGTTTTGGAAATGAGTTTACTCACAGGGTACTTTCTTTGTAAACATTCGACTATACGGGCCAAGCCCGGTATTTACGGGAGATCGCGGGTTTTCGTTTGCTGGCGATTAAACCACTTTCATTAAGCGTCTCATCAAAAATGAAAACATTTTTAAAAACTACAAGTCTCATGGGCTTTAGTGGTGAAATAATAATTTAAAAAATCGTTCGGGAAATGTGTTTACTCCCTGGGTAATTTCTTTGTATACTTTTGACTATACGGGCCGAGTCATGGGTTTACGGGAAATGGCGGGATTTCGTTTGCCGGCGATATAACTTCTTTTTTTCAGCGTCTTATCAAAAATGAAAACATTTTTAAAAACTACAAGTCTCATGCGTTTTAGTGGTGAAAAAATATTTTAAAAAATCGTTCGGGAAATGAGTTTACATCCCGGGTACTTTCTTTACTATACGGGCCGAGTCCGGGATTTACGGGAAATCGCAGGTTTTCGTTTGCCGGCGATTAAACTTCTTTTATTCAGCGTCTCATCAAAAATGAAAACATTTTTGAAAACTACAAGTCTCATGCGTTTTAGTAGTGAAAAAATAATTTAAAAAATCGTTCGGGAAATGAGTTTACTCCCTGGGTACTTTCTTTGTATACTTTTGACAATACGGGCCGAGTCCGGGATTTACGGGAAGTCGCAGGTTTTCGTTTGCCGGCGATTAAACTTCTATTATTCAGCGTCTCATCAAAAATGAAAACATTTTTAAAAACTACAAGTCTCATGCGTTATAGTGGTGAAAAAAAAATTTAAAAAATCGTTCGGGAAATGAGTTCACTCCCTAGGTACTTTCTTTGTATACATTCGAATATACGGGCCAAGCCCGGGATTTACGGGAAATCGCGGGATTTCGTTTGCCGGCGATTAAACCTCTTTCATTAAGCGTCTCATCAAATATGAAAACATTTTTGAAAACTGCAAGTCTCATGCGTTTTAGTGGTGAAAAAATAATTTAAAGAATCGTTCGGAAAATGAGTTTACTCCCTGGGTACTTTCTTTGTATACTTTGGACTTTACGGGCCGAGTCCGGGATTTACGGGAAATCGCGGATTTTCGTTTGAGTGCGAATAAACTTCTTTTATTCAGCGTCTCATCAAAAATGAAAACATTTTTGAAAACTACAAGTCTCATGCGTTGTAGTGGTGAAAAAATAATTTAAAAAATCGTTCGGAAAATGAGTTTACTCCCTGGGTACTTTCTTTGTATACTTTTGACTATACGGGCCGAGTCCGGGGTTTACGGGAAATGGCGGGTTTTCGTTTGCTGGCGATTAAACTTCTTTTATTCAGCGTCTCATCAAAAATGAAAACATTTTTAAAAACTACAAGTCTCATGCGTTGTAGTGGTGAAAAAATAATTTAAAAAATCGTTCGGAAAATGAGTTTACTCCCTGGGTAATTTCTTTGTATACTTTTGACTATACGGGCCGAGTCAGGGGTTTATGGGATAAGGCGGGTTTTCGTTTGCCGGCGACTTAACTTCTTTCTTTCAGCGTCTCATCAAAAATGAAAACATTTTTAAAAACTAAAAGTCTCATGGGTTTTAGTGGTTAAAAAATAATTTAAAAAATCGTTCGGGAAATGAGTTTACTCCCTGGGTACTTTCTTTGTACACTTTTGACTATACGGGCCGAGTCCGGGATTTACGAGAAATCGCGGATCTTCGTTTGCCGGCGATTAAACTTCTTTTATTCAGCGTCCCATCAAATATAAAAATATTTTTGAAAACTACAAGTCTCATGCGTTTAGTGGTAAAAAAATAATATAAAAAATCGTTCGGGAAATGAGTTTACTCCCTGGGTACTTTCTCTGTATACTTTTGACTATACGGGTCGAGTCCGGGGTTTACGGGAAATGGCGGGTTTTTGTTTGCCGGCGATTAAACTTCTTTTATTCAGCGTCTCATCAAAAATGAAAACATTTTTGAAAACTACAAGTCTCATGCGTTTTAGTGGTGAAAAGATAATTTAAAAAATCGTTTTGGAAATGAGTTTACTCACAGGGTACTTTCTTTGTAAACATTCGACTATACGGGCCAAGTCCGGGATTTACGGGAAATCGCGGGGTTTCGTTTGCTGGCGATTAAACCACTTTCATTAAGCGTCTCATCAAAAATGAAAACATTTCTGAAAACTACAAGTCTCATGCGTTTTAGTGGTGAAAAAATAATTTAAAAAATCGTTCGGGAAATGAGTTTACTCCCTGGGTACTTTCTCTGTATACTTTTGACTATACGGGTCGAGCAGGGGCTTACGGTAAATCGCGGGTTTTCGTTTGCCGGCGATTAAACTTTTTTTATTCAGCGTCTCATCAAAAATGAAAACATTTTTGAAAACTACAAGTCTCATGCGTTTTAGTGGTGAAAAGATAATTTAAAAAATCGTTTTGGAAATGAGTTTACTCACAGGGTACTTTCTTTGTAAACATTCGACTATACGGGCCAAGCCCGGGATTTACGGGAAATCGCGGGTTTTCGTTTGCTGGCGATTGAACCACTTTCATTAAGCGTCTCATCAAAAATGAAAACATTTCTGAAAACTACAAGTCTCATGCGTTTTAGTGGAGAAAAAATAATTTAAAAAATCGTTCGGGAAATGAGTTTACTCACAGGGTACTTTCTTTGTATACATTCGACTATACGGGCAAAGCCCGTGATTTACGGGAAATCGCGGGTTTTCGTTTGCCGGCGATTAAACTTCTTTTATTCAGCGTCTCATCAAAAATGAAAACATTTTTGAAAACTACAAGTCTCATGCGTTTTAGTGGTGAAAAGATAATTTAAAAAATCGTTTTGGAAATGAGTTTACTCACAGGGTACTTTCTTTGTATACTTTTGACTATACGGGCCGAGTCCGGGGTTTACGGGAAATGATGGGTTTTCGTTTGCCGGCGATTAAACTTCTTTTATTCAGCGTCTCATCAAAAATGAAACATTTTAAAAACTACAAGTCTCATGCGTTGTAGTGGTGAAAAAATAATTTAAAAAATCGTTCGGAAAATGAGTTTACTCCCTGGGTAATTTCTTTGTATACTTTTGACTATACGGGCCGAGTCAGGGGTTTATGGGATATGGCGGGTTTTCGTTTGCCGGCGATTTAACTTCTTTCTTTCAGCGTCTCATCAAAATTGAAAACATTTCTGAAAACTACAAGTCTCATGCGTTTTAGTGGTGAAAAGATAATTTAAAAAATCGTTCGGGAAATGAGTTTACTCCCTGGGTACTTTCTTTGTACACTTTTGACTATACGGGCCGAGTCCGGGATTTACGGGAAATCGCGGATCTTCGTTTGCCGGCGATTAAACTTCTTTTATTCAGCGTCCCATCAAATATAAAAATATTTTTGAAAACTACAAGTCTCATGCGTTTAGTGGTAAAAAAATAATATAAAAAATCGTTCGGGAAATGAGTTTACTCCCTGGGTACTTTCTCTGTATACTTTTGACTATACGGGTCGAGTCCGGGGTTTACGGGAAATGGCGGGTTTTCGTTTGCCGGCGATTAAACTTCTTTTATTCAGCGTCTCATCAAAAATGAAAACATTTTTGAAAACTATAAGTCTCATGCGTTTTAGTGGTGAAAAGATAATTTAAAAAATCGTTTTGGAAATGAGTTTACTCACAGGGTACTTTCTTTGTAAACATTCGACTATACGGGCCAAGTCCGGGATTTACGGGAAATCGCGGGGTTTCGTTTGCTGGCGATTAAACCACTTTCATTAAGCGTCTCATCAAAAATGAAAACATTTCTGAAAACTACAAGTCTCATGCGTTTTAGTGGTGAAAAAATAATTTAAAAAATCGTTCGGGAAATGAGTTTACTCCCTGGGTACTTTCTCTGTATACTTTTGACTATACGGGTCGAGCAGGGGCTTACGGTAAATCGCGGGTTTTCGTTTGCCGGCGATTAAACTTTTTTTATTCAGCGTCTCATCAAAAATGAAAACATTTTTGAAAACTACAAGTCTCATGCGTTTTAGTGGTGAAAAGATAATTTAAAAAATCGTTCGGGAAATGAGTTTACTCACAGGGTACTTTCTTTCTACACTTTTGACTATACGGGCCGAGTCCGGGATTTACGGGAAATCGCGGATCTTCGTTTGCCGGCGATTAAACTTCTTTTATTCAGCGTCCCATCAAATATAAAAATATTTTTGAAAACTACAAGTCTCATGCGTTTAGTGGTAAAAAAATAATATAAAAAATCGTTCGGGAAATGAGTTTACTCCCTGGGTACTTTCTCTGTATACTTTTGACTATACGGGTCGAGTCCGGGGTTTACGGGAAATGGCGGGTTTTCGTTTGCCGGCGATTAAACTTCTTTTATTCAGCGTCTCATCAAAAATGAAAACATTTTTGAAAACTACAAGTCTCATGCGTTTTAGTGGTGAAAAGATAATTTAAAAAATCGTTTTGGAAATGAGTTTACTCACAGGGTACTTTCTTTGTAAACATTCGACTATACGGGCCAAGTCCGGGATTTACGGGAAATCGCGGGGTTTCGTTTGCTGGCGATTAAACCACTTTCATTAAGCGTCTCATCAAAAATGAAAACATTTCTGAAAACTACAAGTCTCATGCGTTTTAGTGGTGAAAAAATAATTTAAAAAATCGTTCGGGAAATGAGTTTACTCCCTGGGTACTTTCTCTGTATACTTTTGACTATACGGGTCGAGCAGGGGCTTACGGTAAATCGCGGGTTTTCGTTTGCCGGCGATTAAACTTTTTTTATTCAGCGTCTCATCAAAAATGAAAACATTTTTGAAAACTACAAGTCTCATGCGTTTTAGTGGTGAAAAGATAATTTAAAAAATCGTTTTGGAAATGAGTTTACTCACAGGGTACTTTCTTTGTAAACATTCGACTATACGGGCCAAGCCCGGGATTTACGGGAAATCGCGGGTTTTCGTTTGCTGGCGATTAAACCACTTTCATTAAGCGTCTCATCAAAAATGAAAACATTTCTGAAAACTACAAGTCTCATGCGTTTTAGTGGTGAAAAAATAATTTAAAAAATCGTTCGGGAAATGAGTTTACTCACAGGGTACTTTCTTTGTATACATTCGACTATACGGGCAAAGCCCGTGATTTACGGGAAATCGCGGGTTTTCGTTTGCCGGCGATTAAACTTCTTTTATTCAGCGTCTCATCAAAAATGAAAACATTTTTGAAAACTACAAGTCTCATGCGTTTTAGTGGTGAAAAGATAATTTAAAAAATCGTTTTGGAAATGAGTTTACTCACAGGGTACTTTCTTTGTATACTTTTGACTATACGGGCCGAGTCCGGGGTTTACGGGAAATGGCGGGTTTTCGTTTGCCGGCGATTAAACTTCTTTTATTCAGCGTCTCATCAAAAATGAAAACATTTTTAAAAACTACAAGTCTCATGCGTTGTAGTGGTGAAAAAATAATTTAAAAAATCGTTCGGAAAATGAGTTTACTCCCTGGGTAATTTCTTTGTATACTTTTGACTATACGGGCCGAGTCAGGGGTTTATGGGATATGGCGGGTTTTCGTTTGCCGGCGATTTAACTTCTTTCTTTCAGCGTCTCATCAAAATTGAAAACATTTCTGAAAACTACAAGTCTCATGCGTTTTAGTGGTGAAAAGATAATTTAAAAAATCGTTTTAGAAATGAGTTTACTCACAAGGTACTTTCTTTGTATACATTCGACTATACGGGCCAAGCCCGGGATTCACGGGAAATCGCGGGTTTTCGTTTGCTGGCGATTAAACCACTTTCATTAAGCGTCTCATCAAAAATGAAAACATTTCTGAAAACTACAAGTCTCATGCGTTTTAGTGGTGAAAAAATAATTTAAAAAATCGTTCGGGAAATGAGTTTTCTCACAGGGTACTTTCTTTGTATACATTCGACTATACGGGCCAAGCCCGGGATTTACGGGAAATGGCGGGTTTTCGTTTGCCGGCGATTAAACTTCTTTTATTCAGCGTCTCATCAAAAATGAAAACATTTTTAAAAACTACAAGTCTCATGCGTTGTAGTGGTGAAAAAATAATTTAAAAAATCGTTCGAAAAATGAGTTTACTCCCTGGGTAATTTCTTTGTATACTTTTGACTATACGGGCCGAGTCCGGGGTTTACGGGAAATGGCGGGTTTTCGTTTGCCGGCGATTAAACTTCTTTTATTCAGCGTCTCATCAAAAATGAAAACATTTTTAAAAACTACAAGTCTCATGCGTTTTAGTGGTGAAAAAATAATTTGAAAAATCGCTTTGGAAATGAGTTTACTCACAGGGTACTTTCTTTGTAAACATTCGACTATACGGGCCAAGTCCGGGATTTACGGGAAATCGCGGGGTTTCGTTTGCTGGCGATTAAACCACTTTCATTAAGCGTCTCATCAAAAATGAAAACATTTCTGAAAACTACAAGTCTCATGCGTTTTAGTGGTGAAAAGATAATTTAAAAAATCGTTTTGGAAATGAGTTTACTCACAGGGTACTTTCTTTGTATACATTTGACTATACGGCCCAAGCCCGGGATTTACGGAAAATCGCGGGTTTTAGTTTGCTGGCGATTAAACCACTTTCATTAAGCGTCTCATCAAAAACGAAAACATTTCTGAAAACTACAAGTCTCATGGGTTTTAGTGGTGAAATAATAATTTAAAAAATCGTTCGGGAAATGAGTTTACATCCCGGGTACTTTCTTTACTATACGGGCCGAGTCCGGGATTTACGGAAATTGCAGGTTTTCGTTTGCCGGCGATTAAACTTCTTTTATTCAGCGTCTCATCAAAAATGAAAACATTTTTAAAAACTACAAGTCTCATGCGTTTTAGTGGTGAAAAAATAATTTAAAAAATCGTTCGGGAAATGAGTTTACTCACAGGGTACTTTCTTTGTATACATTCGACTATACGGACCAAACCCGGGATTTACGGGAAATCGCGGGTTTTCGTTTGCTGGCGATTAAACCACTTTCATTAAGCGTCTCATCAAAAATGAAAACATTTCTGAAAACTACAAGTCTCATGCGTTGTAGTGGTGAAAAAATAATTTAAAAAATCGTTCGGGAAATGAGTTCACTCCCTAGGTACTTTCTTTGTATACATTCGAATATACGGGCCAAGCCCGGGATTTACGGGAAATCGCGGGATTTCGTTTGCCGGCGATTAAACCTCTTTCATTAAGCGTCTCATCAAATATGAAAACATTTTTGAAAACTGCAAGTCTCATGCGTTTTAGTGGTGAAAAAATAATTTAAAGAATCGTTCGGAAAATGAGTTTACTCCCTGGGTACTTTCTTTGTATACTTTGGACTTTACGGGCCGAGTCCGGGATTTACGGGAAATCGCGGATTTTCGTTTGAGTGCGAATAAACTTCTTTTATTCAGCGTCTCATCAAAAATGAAAACATTTTTGAAAACTACAAGTCTCATGCGTTGTAGTGGTGAAAAAATAATTTAAAAAATCGTTCGGAAAATGAGTTTACTCCCTGGGTACTTTCTTTGTATACTTTTGACTATACGGGCCGAGTCCGGGGTTTACGGGAAATGGCGGGTTTTCGTTTGCCGGCGATTAAACTTCTTTTATTCAGCGTCTCATCAAAAATGAAAACATTTTTAAAAACTACAAGTCTCATGCGTTGTAGTGGTGAAAAAATAATTTAAAAAATCGTTCGGAAAATGAGTTTACTCCCTGGGTAATTTCTTTGTATACTTTTGACTATACGGGCCGAGTCAGGGGTTTATGGGATAAGGCGGGTTTTCGTTTGCCGGCGACTTAACTTCTTTCTTTCAGCGTCTCATCAAAAATGAAAACATTTTTAAAAACTAAAAGTCTCATGGGTTTTAGTGGTTAAAAAATAATTTAAAAAATCGTTCGGGAAATGAGTTTACTCCCTGGGTACTTTCTTTGTACACTTTTGACTATACGGGCCGAGTCCGGGATTTACGAGAAATCGCGGATCTTCGTTTGCCGGCGATTAAACTTCTTTTATTCAGCGTCCCATCAAATATAAAAATATTTTTGAAAACTACAAGTCTCATGCGTTTAGTGGTAAAAAAATAATATAAAAAATCGTTCGGGAAATGAGTTTACTCCCTGGGTACTTTCTCTGTATACTTTTGACTATACGGGTCGAGTCCGGGGTTTACGGGAAATGGCGGGTTTTTGTTTGCCGGCGATTAAACTTCTTTTATTCAGCGTCTCATCAAAAATGAAAACATTTTTGAAAACTACAAGTCTCATGCGTTTTAGTGGTGAAAAGATAATTTAAAAAATCGTTTTGGAAATGAGTTTACTCACAGGGTACTTTCTTTGTAAACATTCGACTATACGGGCCAAGTCCGGGATTTACGGGAAATCGCGGGGTTTCGTTTGCTGGCGATTAAACCACTTTCATTAAGCGTCTCATCAAAAATGAAAACATTTCTGAAAACTACAAGTCTCATGCGTTTTAGTGGTGAAAAAATAATTTAAAAAATCGTTCGGGAAATGAGTTTACTCCCTGGGTACTTTCTCTGTATACTTTTGACTATACGGGTCGAGCAGGGGCTTACGGTAAATCGCGGGTTTTCGTTTGCCGGCGATTAAACTTTTTTTATTCAGCGTCTCATCAAAAATGAAAACATTTTTGAAAACTACAAGTCTCATGCGTTTTAGTGGTGAAAAGATAATTTAAAAAATCGTTTTGGAAATGAGTTTACTCACAGGGTACTTTCTTTGTAAACATTCGACTATACGGGCCAAGCCCGGGATTTACGGGAAATCGCGGGTTTTCGTTTGCTGGCGATTGAACCACTTTCATTAAGCGTCTCATCAAAAATGAAAACATTTCTGAAAACTACAAGTCTCATGCGTTTTAGTGGAGAAAAAATAATTTAAAAAATCGTTCGGGAAATGAGTTTACTCACAGGGTACTTTCTTTGTATACATTCGACTATACGGGCAAAGCCCGTGATTTACGGGAAATCGCGGGTTTTCGTTTGCCGGCGATTAAACTTCTTTTATTCAGCGTCTCATCAAAAATGAAAACATTTTTGAAAACTACAAGTCTCATGCGTTTTAGTGGTGAAAAGATAATTTAAAAAATCGTTTTGGAAATGAGTTTACTCACAGGGTACTTTCTTTGTATACTTTTGACTATACGGGCCGAGTCCGGGGTTTACGGGAAATGATGGGTTTTCGTTTGCCGGCGATTAAACTTCTTTTATTCAGCGTCTCATCAAAAATGAAACATTTTAAAAACTACAAGTCTCATGCGTTGTAGTGGTGAAAAAATAATTTAAAAAATCGTTCGGAAAATGAGTTTACTCCCTGGGTAATTTCTTTGTATACTTTTGACTATACGGGCCGAGTCAGGGGTTTATGGGATATGGCGGGTTTTCGTTTGCCGGCGATTTAACTTCTTTCTTTCAGCGTCTCATCAAAATTGAAAACATTTCTGAAAACTACAAGTCTCATGCGTTTTAGTGGTGAAAAGATAATTTAAAAAATCGTTCGGGAAATGAGTTTACTCCCTGGGTACTTTCTTTGTACACTTTTGACTATACGGGCCGAGTCCGGGATTTACGGGAAATCGCGGATCTTCGTTTGCCGGCGATTAAACTTCTTTTATTCAGCGTCCCATCAAATATAAAAATATTTTTGAAAACTACAAGTCTCATGCGTTTAGTGGTAAAAAAATAATATAAAAAATCGTTCGGGAAATGAGTTTACTCCCTGGGTACTTTCTCTGTATACTTTTGACTATACGGGTCGAGTCCGGGGTTTACGGGAAATGGCGGGTTTTCGTTTGCCGGCGATTAAACTTCTTTTATTCAGCGTCTCATCAAAAATGAAAACATTTTTGAAAACTATAAGTCTCATGCGTTTTAGTGGTGAAAAGATAATTTAAAAAATCGTTTTGGAAATGAGTTTACTCACAGGGTACTTTCTTTGTAAACATTCGACTATACGGGCCAAGTCCGGGATTTACGGGAAATCGCGGGGTTTCGTTTGCTGGCGATTAAACCACTTTCATTAAGCGTCTCATCAAAAATGAAAACATTTCTGAAAACTACAAGTCTCATGCGTTTTAGTGGTGAAAAAATAATTTAAAAAATCGTTCGGGAAATGAGTTTACTCCCTGGGTACTTTCTCTGTATACTTTTGACTATACGGGTCGAGCAGGGGCTTACGGTAAATCGCGGGTTTTCGTTTGCCGGCGATTAAACTTTTTTTATTCAGCGTCTCATCAAAAATGAAAACATTTTTGAAAACTACAAGTCTCATGCGTTTTAGTGGTGAAAAGATAATTTAAAAAATCGTTCGGGAAATGAGTTTACTCACAGGGTACTTTCTTTCTACACTTTTGACTATACGGGCCGAGTCCGGGATTTACGGGAAATCGCGGATCTTCGTTTGCCGGCGATTAAACTTCTTTTATTCAGCGTCCCATCAAATATAAAAATATTTTTGAAAACTACAAGTCTCATGCGTTTAGTGGTAAAAAAATAATATAAAAAATCGTTCGGGAAATGAGTTTACTCCCTGGGTACTTTCTCTGTATACTTTTGACTATACGGGTCGAGTCCGGGGTTTACGGGAAATGGCGGGTTTTCGTTTGCCGGCGATTAAACTTCTTTTATTCAGCGTCTCATCAAAAATGAAAACATTTTTGAAAACTACAAGTCTCATGCGTTTTAGTGGTGAAAAGATAATTTAAAAAATCGTTTTGGAAATGAGTTTACTCACAGGGTACTTTCTTTGTAAACATTCGACTATACGGGCCAAGTCCGGGATTTACGGGAAATCGCGGGGTTTCGTTTGCTGGCGATTAAACCACTTTCATTAAGCGTCTCATCAAAAATGAAAACATTTCTGAAAACTACAAGTCTCATGCGTTTTAGTGGTGAAAAAATAATTTAAAAAATCGTTCGGGAAATGAGTTTACTCCCTGGGTACTTTCTCTGTATACTTTTGACTATACGGGTCGAGCAGGGGCTTACGGTAAATCGCGGGTTTTCGTTTGCCGGCGATTAAACTTTTTTTATTCAGCGTCTCATCAAAAATGAAAACATTTTTGAAAACTACAAGTCTCATGCGTTTTAGTGGTGAAAAGATAATTTAAAAAATCGTTTTGGAAATGAGTTTACTCACAGGGTACTTTCTTTGTAAACATTCGACTATACGGGCCAAGCCCGGGATTTACGGGAAATCGCGGGTTTTCGTTTGCTGGCGATTAAACCACTTTCATTAAGCGTCTCATCAAAAATGAAAACATTTCTGAAAACTACAAGTCTCATGCGTTTTAGTGGTGAAAAAATAATTTAAAAAATCGTTCGGGAAATGAGTTTACTCACAGGGTACTTTCTTTGTATACATTCGACTATACGGGCAAAGCCCGTGATTTACGGGAAATCGCGGGTTTTCGTTTGCCGGCGATTAAACTTCTTTTATTCAGCGTCTCATCAAAAATGAAAACATTTTTGAAAACTACAAGTCTCATGCGTTTTAGTGGTGAAAAGATAATTTAAAAAATCGTTTTGGAAATGAGTTTACTCACAGGGTACTTTCTTTGTATACTTTTGACTATACGGGCCGAGTCCGGGGTTTACGGGAAATGGCGGGTTTTCGTTTGCCGGCGATTAAACTTCTTTTATTCAGCGTCTCATCAAAAATGAAAACATTTTTAAAAACTACAAGTCTCATGCGTTGTAGTGGTGAAAAAATAATTTAAAAAATCGTTCGGAAAATGAGTTTACTCCCTGGGTAATTTCTTTGTATACTTTTGACTATACGGGCCGAGTCAGGGGTTTATGGGATATGGCGGGTTTTCGTTTGCCGGCGATTTAACTTCTTTCTTTCAGCGTCTCATCAAAATTGAAAACATTTCTGAAAACTACAAGTCTCATGCGTTTTAGTGGTGAAAAGATAATTTAAAAAATCGTTTTAGAAATGAGTTTACTCACAAGGTACTTTCTTTGTATACATTCGACTATACGGGCCAAGCCCGGGATTCACGGGAAATCGCGGGTTTTCGTTTGCTGGCGATTAAACCACTTTCATTAAGCGTCTCATCAAAAATGAAAACATTTCTGAAAACTACAAGTCTCATGCGTTTTAGTGGTGAAAAAATAATTTAAAAAATCGTTCGGGAAATGAGTTTTCTCACAGGGTACTTTCTTTGTATACATTCGACTATACGGGCCAAGCCCGGGATTTACGGGAAATGGCGGGTTTTCGTTTGCCGGCGATTAAACTTCTTTTATTCAGCGTCTCATCAAAAATGAAAACATTTTTAAAAACTACAAGTCTCATGCGTTGTAGTGGTGAAAAAATAATTTAAAAAATCGTTCGAAAAATGAGTTTACTCCCTGGGTAATTTCTTTGTATACTTTTGACTATACGGGCCGAGTCCGGGGTTTACGGGAAATGGCGGGTTTTCGTTTGCCGGCGATTAAACTTCTTTTATTCAGCGTCTCATCAAAAATGAAAACATTTTTAAAAACTACAAGTCTCATGCGTTTTAGTGGTGAAAAAATAATTTGAAAAATCGCTTTGGAAATGAGTTTACTCACAGGGTACTTTCTTTGTAAACATTCGACTATACGGGCCAAGTCCGGGATTTACGGGAAATCGCGGGGTTTCGTTTGCTGGCGATTAAACCACTTTCATTAAGCGTCTCATCAAAAATGAAAACATTTCTGAAAACTACAAGTCTCATGCGTTTTAGTGGTGAAAAGATAATTTAAAAAATCGTTTTGGAAATGAGTTTACTCACAGGGTACTTTCTTTGTATACATTTGACTATACGGCCCAAGCCCGGGATTTACGGAAAATCGCGGGTTTTAGTTTGCTGGCGATTAAACCACTTTCATTAAGCGTCTCATCAAAAACGAAAACATTTCTGAAAACTACAAGTCTCATGGGTTTTAGTGGTGAAATAATAATTTAAAAAATCGTTCGGGAAATGAGTTTACATCCCGGGTACTTTCTTTACTATACGGGCCGAGTCCGGGATTTACGGAAATTGCAGGTTTTCGTTTGCCGGCGATTAAACTTCTTTTATTCAGCGTCTCATCAAAAATGAAAACATTTTTAAAAACTACAAGTCTCATGCGTTTTAGTGGTGAAAAAATAATTTAAAAAATCGTTCGGGAAATGAGTTTACTCACAGGGTACTTTCTTTGTATACATTCGACTATACGGACCAAACCCGGGATTTACGGGAAATCGCGGGTTTTCGTTTGCTGGCGATTAAACCACTTTCATTAAGCGTCTCATCAAAAATGAAAACATTTCTGAAAACTACAAGTCTCATGCGTTGTAGTGGTGAAAAAATAATTTAAAAAATCGTACGAAAAATGAGTTTACTCCCTGGGTAATTTCTTTGTATACTTTTGACTATACGGGCCGAGTCCGGGGTTTACGGGAAATGGCGGGTTTTCGTTTGCCGGCGATTAAACTTCTTTTGTTCAGCGTCTCATCAAAAATGAAAACATTTTTAAAAACTAAAAGTCTCATGCGTTTTAGTGGTGAAAAAAAAAATTAAAAAATCGTTCGGGAAATGAGTTTACTCCCTAGGTACTTTCTTTGTATACATTCGACTATACGGGCCAAGCCCGGGATTTACGGGAAATCGCATGATTTCGTTTGCCGGTGATTAAACCTCTTTCATTAAGCGTTTCATCAAATATGAAAACATTTTTGAAAACTACAAGTCTCATGCGTTTTAGTGGTGAAAAGATAATTTAAAAAATCGTTTTGGAAATGAGTTTACTCACAGGGTACTTTTTTTGTAAACATTCGACTATACGGGCCAAGCCCAGGATTTACGGGAAATCGCGGGTTTTCGTTTGCTGGCGATTAAACCACTTTCATTAAGCGTCTCATCAAAAATGAAAACATTTCTGAAAACTACAAGTCTCATGCGTTTTAGTGGTGAAAAAGTAATTTAAAAAATCGTTCGGGAAATGAGTTTACTCACAGGGTACTTTCTCTGTATACTTTTGACTATACGGGTCGAGTCAGGGGCTTACGGGAAATCGCGGGTGCTCGTTTGCTGGCGATTAAACTTTTTTTATTCAGCGTCTCATCAAAAATGAAAACATTTTTGAAAACTACAAGTCTCATGCGTTTTAGTGGTGAAAAGATAATTTAAAAAATCGTTTGGAAATGAGTTTACTCACAGGGTACTTTCTTTGTAAACATTCGACTATACGGGCCAAGCCCGGGATTTACGGGAAATTGCGGGTTTTCGTTTGCTGGCGATTAAACCACTTTCATTAAGCGTCTCATCAAAAATGAAAACATTTCTGAAAACTACAAGTCTCATGCGTTTTAGTGGTGAAAAAATACTTTAAAAAATCGTTTTGGAAATGAGTTTACTCACAGGGTACTTTCTTTGTATACATTTGACTATACGGCCCAAGCCCGGGATTTACGGAAAATCGCGGGTTTTAGTTTGCTGGCGATTAAACCACTTTCATTAAGCGTCTCATCAAAAATGAAAACATTTCTGAAAACTACAAGTCTCATGGGTTTTAGTGGTGAAATAATAATTTAAAAAATCGTTCGGGAAATGAGTTTACATCCCGGGTACTTTCTTTACTATACGGGCCGAGTCCGGGATTTACGGAAATCGCAGGTTTTCGTTTGCCGTCGATTAAACTTCTTTTATTCAGCGTCTCATCAAAAATGAAAACATTTTCAAAAACTACAAGTCTCATGCGTTTTAGTGGTGAAAAAATAATTTAAAAAATCGTTCGGGAAATGAGTTTACTCACAGGGTACTTTCTTTGTATACATTCGACTATACGGGCAAAGCCCGTGATTTACGGGAAATCGCGGGTTTTCGTTTGCCGGCGATTAAACTTCTTTTATTCAGCGTCTCATCAAAAATGAAAACATTTTTGAAAACTACAAGTCTCATGCGTTTTAGTGGTGAAAAGATAATTTTAAAAATCGTTTTGGAAATGAGTTTACTCACAGGGTACTTTCTTTGTATACATTCGACTATACGGGCCGAGTCCGGCATTTACGGGAAATCGCGGGTTTTCGTTTGCTGGCGATTAAACAACTTTCATTAAGCGTCTCATCAAAAATGAAAACATTTCTGAAAAGTACAAGTCTCATGCGTTTTAGTGGTGAAAAAATAATTTAAAAAATCGTTCGGGAAATGAGTTTACTCACTGGGTACTTTCTTTGTATACATTCGACTGTGCGGGCCAAGCCCGGGATTTACGGGAAATGGCGGGCTTTCGTTTGCCGGCGATTAAACTTTTTTTATTCAGCGTCTCATCAAAAATGAAAACATTTTTAAAAACTACAAGTCTCATGCGTTGTAGTGGTGAAAAAATAATTTAAAAAATCGTTCCAAAAATGAGTTTACTCCCTGAGTAATTTTTTTGTATACTTTTGACTATACGGGCCGAGTCCGGGGTTTACGGGCAATGGCGGGTTTTAGTTTGCTGGCGATTAAACCACTTTCATTAAGCGTCTCATCAAAAATGAAAACATTTCTGAAAACTACAAGTCTCATGGGTTTTAGTGGTGAAATAATAATTTAAAAAATCGTTCGGGAAATGAGTTTACATCCCGGGTACTTTTTTTACTATACGGGCCGAGTCCGGGATTTACGGAAATCGCAGGTTTTCGTTTGCCGGCGATTAAACTTCTTTTATTCAGCGTCTCATCAAAAATGAAAACATTTTTAAAAACTACAAGTCTCATGCGTTTTAGTGGTGAAAAAATAATTTAAAAAATCGTTCGGGAAATGAGTTTACTCACAGGGTACTTTCTTTGTATACATTCGACTATACGGGCAAAGCCAGTGATTTACGGGAAATCGCGGGTTTTCGTTTGCCGGCGATTAAACTTCTTTTATTCAGCGTCTCATCAAAAATGAAAACATTTTTGAAAACTACAAGTCTCATGCGTTTTAGTGGTGAAAAGATAATTTAAAAAATCGTTTTGGAAATGAGTTTACTCACAGGGTACTTTCTTTGTATACATTCGACTATACGGGCCAAACCCGGGATTTACGGGAAATCGCGGGTTTTCGTTTGCTGGCGATTAAACCACTTTCATTAAGCGTCTCATCAAAAATGAAAACATTTCTGAAAACTACAAGTCTCATGCGTTTTAGTGGTGAAAAAATAATTTAAAAAATCGTTCGGGAAATGAGTTTACTCACAGGGTTCTTTCTTTGTATACATTCGACTATACGGGCCAAGCCCGGGATTTACGGGAAATGGCGGGTTTTCGTTTGCCGGCGATTAAACTTTTTTTATTCAGCGTCTCATCAAAAATGAAAACATTTTTAAAAACTACAAGTCTCATGCGTTGTAGTGGTGAAAAAATAATTTAAAAAATCGTTCGGGAAATGAGTTTACATCCCGGGTACTTTTTTTACTATACGGGCCGAGTCCGGGATTTACGGAAATCGCAGGTTTTCGTTTGCCGGCGATTAAACTTCTTTTATTCAGCGTCTCATCAAAAATGAAAACATTTTTAAAAACTACAAGTCTCATGCGTTTTAGTGGTGAAAAAATAATTTAAAAAATCGTTCGGGAAATGAGTTTACTCACAGGGTACTTTCTTTGTATACATTCGACTATACGGGCAAAGCCAGTGATTTACGGGAAATCGCGGGTTTTCGTTTGCCGGCGATTAAACTTCTTTTATTCAGCGTCTCATCAAAAATGAAAACATTTTTGAAAACTACAAGTCTCATGCGTTTTAGTGGTGAAAAGATAATTTAAAAAATCGTTTTGGAAATGAGTTTACTCACAGGGTACTTTCTTTGTATACATTCGACTATACGGGCCAAACCCGGGATTTACGGGAAATCGCGGGTTTTCGTTTGCTGGCGATTAAACCACTTTCATTAAGCGTCTCATCAAAAATGAAAACATTTCTGAAAACTACAAGTCTCATGCGTTTTAGTGGTGAAAAAATAATTTAAAAAATCGTTCGGGAAATGAGTTTACTCACAGGGTTCTTTCTTTGTATACATTCGACTATACGGGCCAAGCCCGGGATTTACGGGAAATGGCGGGTTTTCGTTTGCCGGCGATTAAACTTTTTTTATTCAGCGTCTCATCAAAAATGAAAACATTTTTAAAAACTACAAGTCTCATGCGTTGTAGTGGTGAAAAAATAATTTAAAAAATCGTTCCAAAAATGAGTTTACTCCCTGGGTAATTTCTTTGTATACTTTTGACTATACGGGCCGAGTCCGGGGTTTACGGGAAATGGCGGGTTTTCGTTTGCCGGCTATTAAACTTCTTTTATTCAGCGTCTCATCAAAAATGAAATCATTTTTAAAAACTATAAGTCTCATGGGTTTTGGTGGTGAAATAATAATTTAAAAAATCGTTTGGGAAATGAGTTTACATCCCGGGTACTTTCTTTACTATACGGGCCGAGTCCGGGATTTACGGAAATCGCAGGTTTTCGTTTGCCGGCGATTAAACTTCTTTTATTCAGCGTCTCATCAAAAATAAAAACATTTTTGAAAACTACAAGTCTCATGCGTTTTAGTGGTGAAAAAATAATTTAAAAAATCGTTCGGGAAATGAGTTTACTCACTGGGTACTTTCTTTGTATACATTCGACTGTGCGGGCCAAGCCCGGGATTTACGGGAAATGGCGGGCTTTCGTTTGCCGGCGATTAAACTTTTTTTATTCAGCGTCTCATCAAAAATGAAAACATTTTTAAAAACTACAAGTCTCATGCGTTGTAGTGGTGAAAAAATAATTTAAAAAATCGTTCCAAAAATGAGTTTACTCCCTGAGTAATTTTTTTGTATACTTTTGACTATACGGGCCGAGTCCGGGGTTTACGGGCAATGGCGGGTTTTAGTTTGCTGGCGATTAAACCACTTTCATTAAGCGTCTCATCAAAAATGAAAACATTTCTGAAAACTACAAGTCTCATGGGTTTTAGTGGTGAAATAATAATTTAAAAAATCGTTCGGGAAATGAGTTTACATCCCGGGTACTTTTTTTACTATACGGGCCGAGTCCGGGATTTACGGAAATCGCAGGTTTTCGTTTGCCGGCGATTAAACTTCTTTTATTCAGCGTCTCATCAAAAATGAAAACATTTTTAAAAACTACAAGTCTCATGCGTTTTAGTGGTGAAAAAATAATTTAAAAAATCGTTCGGGAAATGAGTTTACTCACAGGGTACTTTCTTTGTATACATTCGACTATACGGGCAAAGCCAGTGATTTACGGGAAATCGCGGGTTTTCGTTTGCCGGCGATTAAACTTCTTTTATTCAGCGTCTCATCAAAAATGAAAACATTTTTGAAAACTACAAGTCTCATGCGTTTTAGTGGTGAAAAGATAATTTAAAAAATCGTTTTGGAAATGAGTTTACTCACAGGGTACTTTCTTTGTATACATTCGACTATACGGGCCAAACCCGGGATTTACGGGAAATCGCGGGTTTTCGTTTGCTGGCGATTAAACCACTTTCATTAAGCGTCTCATCAAAAATGAAAACATTTCTGAAAACTACAAGTCTCATGCGTTTTAGTGGTGAAAAAATAATTTAAAAAATCGTTCGGGAAATGAGTTTACTCACAGGGTTCTTTCTTTGTATACATTCGACTATACGGGCCAAGCCCGGGATTTACGGGAAATGGCGGGTTTTAGTTTGCCGGCGATTAAACTTTTTTTATTCAGCGTCTCATCAAAAATGAAAACATTTTTAAAAACTACAAGTCTCATGCGTTGTAGTGGTGAAAAAATAATTTAAAAAATCGTTCGGGAAATGAGTTTACATCCCGGGTACTTTTTTTACTATACGGGCCGAGTCCGGGATTTACGGAAATCGCAGGTTTTCGTTTGCCGGCGATTAAACTTCTTTTATTCAGCGTCTCATCAAAAATGAAAACATTTTTAAAAACTACAAGTCTCATGCGTTTTAGTGGTGAAAAAATAATTTAAAAAATCGTTCGGGAAATGAGTTTACTCACAGGGTACTTTCTTTGTATACATTCGACTATACGGGCAAAGCCAGTGATTTACGGGAAATCGCGGGTTTTCGTTTGCCGGCGATTAAACTTCTTTTATTCAGCGTCTCATCAAAAATGAAAACATTTTTGAAAACTACAAGTCTCATGCGTTTTAGTGGTGAAAAGATAATTTAAAAAATCGTTTTGGAAATGAGTTTACTCACAGGGTACTTTCTTTGTATACATTCGACTATACGGGCCAAACCCGGGATTTACGGGAAATCGCGGGTTTTCGTTTGCTGGCGATTAAACCACTTTCATTAAGCGTCTCATCAAAAATGAAAACATTTCTGAAAACTACAAGTCTCATGCGTTTTAGTGGTGAAAAAATAATTTAAAAAATCGTTCGGGAAATGAGTTTACTCACAGGGTTCTTTCTTTGTATACATTCGACTATACGGGCCAAGCCCGGGATTTACGGGAAATGGCGGGTTTTCGTTTGCCGGCGATTAAACTTTTTTTATTCAGCGTCTCATCAAAAATGAAAACATTTTTAAAAACTACAAGTCTCATGCGTTGTAGTGGTGAAAAAATAATTTAAAAAATCGTTCCAAAAATGAGTTTACTCCCTGGGTAATTTCTTTGTATACTTTTGACTATACGGGCCGAGTCCGGGGTTTACGGGAAATGGCGGGTTTTCGTTTGCCGGCTATTAAACTTCTTTTATTCAGCGTCTCATCAAAAATGAAATCATTTTTAAAAACTATAAGTCTCATGGGTTTTGGTGGTGAAATAATAATTTAAAAAATCGTTTGGGAAATGAGTTTACATCCCGGGTACTTTCTTTACTATACGGGCCGAGTCCGGGATTTACGGAAATCGCAGGTTTTCGTTTGCCGGCGATTAAACTTCTTTTATTCAGCGTCTCATCAAAAATAAAAACATTTTTGAAAACTACAAGTCTCATGCGTTTTAGTGGTGAAAAAATAATTTAAAAAATCGTTCGGGAAATGAGTTTACTTCCTGGGTACTTTCTTTGTATACTTTTGACAATACGGGCCGAGTCCGGGATTTACGGGAAATCGCAGGTTTTCGTTTGCCGGCGATTAAACTTCTTTTATTCAGCGTCTCATCAAAAATGAAAACATTTTTGAAAACTACAAGTCTCCTGCGTTTTATTGGTGAAAAAAAAAATTAAAAATCGTTCGGGAAATGAGTTTACTCCCTAGGTACTTTCTTTGTATACATTCGACTATACGGGCCAAACCCGGGATTTACGGGAAATCGCGGGATTTCGTTTGCCGGTGATTAAACCTCTTTCATTAAGTGTCTCATCAAATATGAAAACATTTTTGAAAACTACAAGTCTCATGCGTTTTAGTGGTGAAAAGATAATTTAAAAAATTGTTTTGGAAATGAGTTTACTCACAGGGTACTTTCTTTGTAAACATTCGACTATACGGGCCAAGCCCGGGATTTACGGGAAATCGCGGGTTTTCGTTTGCTGGCGATTAAACCACTTTCATTAAGCGTCTCATCAAAAATGAAAACATTTCTGAAAACTACAAGTCTCATGCGTTTTAGTGGAGAAAAAATAATTTAAAAAATCGTTCGGGAAATGAGTTTACTCACAGGGTACTTTCTTTGTATACATTCGACTATACGGGCAAAGCCCTTGATTTACGGGAAATTGCGGGTGCTCGTTTGCCGGCGATTAAACTTCTTTTATTCAGCGTCTCATCAAAAATGAAAACATTTTTGAAAACTACAAGTCTCATGCGTTTTAGTGGTGAAAAGATAATTTAAGAAATCGTTTTGGAAATGAGTTTACTCCCTGGGTACTTTCTTTGTATACATTCGACTATACGGGCCAAGCCCGGGATTTACGGGAAATCGCGGGTTTTCGTTTGCTGGCGATTAAACCACTTTCATTAAGCGTCTCATCAAAAATGAAAACATTTCTGAAAATTACAAGTCTCATGCGTTTTAGTGGTGAAAAAATAATTTAAAAAATCGTTCGGGAAATGAGTTTACTCACAGGGTACTTTCTTTGTATACATTCGACTATACGGGCCAAGCCCGGGATTTACGGGAAATGGCGGGTTTTCGTTTGCCGGCAATTAAACTTCTTTTATTCAGCGTCTCATCAAAAATAAAAACATTTTTAAAAACTACAAGTCTCATGCGTTGTAGTGGTGAAAAAATAATTTAAAAAATCGTTCCAAAAATGAGTTTACTCCCTGGGTAATTTCTTTGTATACTTTTGACTATACGGGCCGAGTCCGGGGTTTACGGGAAATGGCGGGTTTTCGTTTGCCGGCTATTAAACTTCTTTTATTCAGCGTCTCATCAAAAATGAAATCATTTTTAAAAACTATAAGTCTCATGGGTTTTGGTGGTGAAATAATAATTTAAAAAATCGTTTGGGAAATGAGTTTACATCCCGGGTACTTTCTTTACTATACGGGCCGAGTCCGGGATTTACGGAAATCGCAGGTTTTCGTTTGCCGGCGATTAAACTTCTTTTATTCAGCGTCTCATCAAAAATGAAAACATTTTTGAAAACTACAAGTCTCATGCGTTTTAGTGGTGAAAAAATAATTTAAAAAATCGTTCAGGAAATGAGTTTACTTCCTGGGTACTTTCTTTGTATACTTTTGACAATACGGGCCGAGTCCGGGATTTACGGGAAATCGCAGGTTTTCGTTTGCCGGCGATTAAACTTCTTTTATTCAGCGTCTCATCAAAAATGAAAACATTTTTAAAAACTACAAGTCTCATGCGTTTTAGTGGTGAAAAAAAAAATTTAAAAATCGTTCGGGAAATGAGTTTACTCCCTAGGTACTTTCTTTGTATACATTCGACTATACGGGCCAAACCCGGGATTTACGGGAAATCGCGGGATTTCGTTTGCCGGTGATTAAACCTCTTTCATTAAGTGTCTCATCAAATATGAAAACATTTTTGAAAACTACAAGTCTCATGCGTTTTAGTGGTGAAAAGATAATTTAAAAAATTGTTTTGGAAATGAGTTTACTCACAGGGTACTTTCTTTGTAAACATTCGACTATACGGGCCAAGCCCGGGATTTACGGGAAATCGCGGGTTTTCGTTTGCTGGCGATTAAACAACTTTCATTAAGCGTCTCATCAAAAATGAAAACATTTCTGAAAACTACAAGTCTCGTGCGTTTTAGTGGAGAAAAAATAATTTAAAAAATCGTTCGGGAAATGAGTTTACTCACAGGGTACTTTCTTTGTATACATTCGACTATACGGGCAAAGCCCTTGATTTACGGGAAATCGCGGGTGCTCGTTTGCCGGCGATTAAACTTCTTTTATTCAGCGTCTCATCAAAAATGAAAACATTTTTGAAAACTACAAGTCTCATGCGTTTTAGTGGTGAAAAGATAATTTAAAAAATCGTTTTGGAAATGAGTTTACTCACAGGGTACTTTCTTTGTATACATTCGACTATACGGGCCAAGCCCGGGATTTACGGGAAATCGCGGGTTTTCGTTTGCTGGCGATTAAACCACTTTCATTAAGCGTCTCATCAAAAATGAAAACATTTCTGAAAATTACAAGTCTCATGCGTTTTAGTGGTGAAAAAATAATTTAAAAAATCGTTCGGGAAATGAGTTTACTCACAGGGTACTTTCTTTGTATACATTCGACTATGCGGGCCAAGCCCGGGATTTACGGGAAATGGCGGGCTTTCGTTTGCCGGCGATTAAACTTTTTTTATTCAGCGTCTCATCAAAAATGAAAACATTTTTAAAAACTACAAGTCTCATGCGTTGTAGTGGTGAAAAAATAATTTAAAAAATCGTTCCAAAAATGAGTTTACTCCCTGAGTAATTTTTTTGTATACTTTTGACTATACGGGCCGAGTCCGGGGTTTACGGGCAATGGCGGGTTTTAGTTTGCTGGTGATTAAACCACTTTCATTAAGCGTCTCATCAAAAATGAAAACATTTCTGAAAACTACAAGTCTCATGGGTTTTAGTGGTGAAATAATAATTTAAAAAATCGTTCGGGAAATGAGTTTACATCCCGGGTACTTTTTTTACTATACGGGCCGAGTCCGGGATTTACGGAAATCGCAGGTTTTCGTTTGCCGGCGATTAAACTTCTTTTATTCAGCGTCTCATCAAAAATGAAAACATTTTTAAAAACTACAAGTCTCATGCGTTTTAGTGGTGAAAAAATAATTTAAAAAATCGTTCGGGAAATGAGTTTACTTCCTGGGTACTTTCTTTGTATACTTTTGACAATACGGGCCGAGTCCGGGATTTACGGGAAATCGCAGGTTTTCGTTTGCCGGCGATTAAACTTCTTTTATTCAGCGTCTCATCAAAAATGAAAACATTTTTGAAAACTACAAGTCTCATGCGTTTTATTGGTGAAAAAAAAAATTTAAAAATCGTTCGGGAAGTGAGTTTACTCCCTAGGTACTTTCTTTGTATACATTCGACTATACGGGCCAAACCCGGGATTTACGGGAAATCGCGGGATTTCGTTTGCCGGTGATTAAACCTCTTTCATTAAGTGTCTCATCAAATATGAAAACATTTTTGAAAACTACAAGTCTCATGCGTTTTAGTGGTGAAAAGATAATTTAAAAAATTGTTTTGGAAATGAGTTTACTCACAGGGTACTTTCTTTGTAAACATTCGACTATACGGGCCAAGCCCGGGATTTACGGGAAATCGCGGGTTTTCGTTTGCTGGCGATTAAACCACTTTCATTAAGCGTCTCATCAAAAATGAAAACATTTCTGAAAACTACAAGTCTCATGCGTTTTAGTGGAGAAAAAATAATTTAAAAAATCGTTCGGGAAATGAGTTTACTCACAGGGTACTTTCTTTGTATACATTCGACTATACGGGCAAAGCCCTTGATTTACGGGAAATCGCGGGTGCTCGTTTGCCGGCGATTAAACTTCTTTTATTCAGCGTCTCATCAAAAATGAAAACATTTTTGAAAACTACAAGTCTCATGCGTTTTAGTGGTGAAAAGATAATTTAAGAAATCGTTTTGGAAATGAGTTTACTCACAGGGTACTTTCTTTGTATACATTCGACTATACGGGCCAAGCCCGGGATTTACGGGAAATCGCGGGTTTTCGTTTGCTGGCGATTAAACCACTTTCATTAAGCGTCTCATCAAAAATGAAAACATTTCTGAAAATTACAAGTCTCATGCGTTTTAGTGGTGAAAAAATAATTTAAAAAATCGTTCGGGAAATGAGTTTACTCACAGGGTACTTTCTTTGTATACATTCGACTATACGGGCCAAGCCCGGGATTTACGGGAAATGGCGGGTTTTCGTTTGCCGGCAATTAAACTTCTTTTATTCAGCGTCTCATCAAAAATAAAAACATTTTTAAAAACTACAAGTCTCATGCGTTGTAGTGGTGAAAAAATAATTTAAAAAATCGTTCCAAAAATGAGTTTACTCCCTGGGTAATTTCTTTGTATACTTTTGACTATACGGGCCGAGTCCGGGGTTTACGGGAAATGGCGGGTTTTCGTTTGCCGGCTATTAAACTTCTTTTATTCAGCGTCTCATCAAAAATGAAATCATTTTTAAAAACTATAAGTCTCATGGGTTTTGGTGGTGAAATAATAATTTAAAAAATCGTTTGGGAAATGAGTTTACATCCCGGGTACTTTCTTTACTATACGGGCCGAGTCCGGGATTTACGGAAATCGCAGGTTTTCGTTTGCCGGCGATTAAACTTCTTTTATTCAGCGTCTCATCAAAAATGAAAACATTTTTGAAAACTACAAGTCTCATGCGTTTTAGTGGTGAAAAAATAATTTAAAAAATCGTTCAGGAAATGAGTTTACTTCCTGGGTACTTTCATTGTATACTTTTGACAATACGGGCCGAGTCCGGGATTTACGGGAAATCGCAGGTTTTCGTTTGCCGGCGATTAAACTTCTTTTATTCAGCGTCTCATCAAAAATGAAAACATTTTTAAAAACTACAAGTCTCATGCGTTTTAGTGGTGAAAAAAAAAATTTAAAAATCGTTCGGGAAATGAGTTTACTCCCTAGGTACTTTCTTTGTATACATTCGACTATACGGGCCAAACCCGGGATTTACGGGAAATCGCGGGATTTCGTTTGCCGGTGATTAAACCTCTTTCATTAAGTGTCTCATCAAATATGAAAACATTTTTGAAAACTACAAGTCTCATGCGTTTTAGTGGTGAAAAGATAATTTAAAAAATTGTTTTGGAAATGAGTTTACTCACAGGGTACTTTCTTTGTAAACATTCGACTATACGGGCCAAGCCCGGGATTTACGGGAAATCGCGGGTTTTCGTTTGCTGGCGATTAAACAACTTTCATTAAGCGTCTCATCAAAAATGAAAACATTTCTGAAAACTACAAGTCTCGTGCGTTTTAGTGGAGAAAAAATAATTTAAAAAATCGTTCGGGAAATGAGTTTACTCACAGGGTACTTTCTTTGTATACATTCGACTATACGGGCAAAGCCCTTGATTTACGGGAAATCGCGGGTGCTCGTTTGCCGGCGATTAAACTTCTTTTATTCAGCGTCTCATCAAAAATGAAAACATTTTTGAAAACTACAAGTCTCATGCGTTTTATTGGTGAAAAGATAATTTAAAAAATCGTTTTGGAAATGAGTTTACTCACAGGGTACTTTCTTTGTATACATTCGACTATACGGGCCAAGCCCGGGATTTACGGGAAATCGCGGGTTTTCGTTTGCTGGCGATTAAACCACTTTCATTAAGCGTCTCATCAAAAATGAAAACATTTCTGAAAATTACAAGTCTCATGCGTTTTAGTGGTGAAAAAATAATTTAAAAAATCGTTCGGGAAATGAGTTTACTCACAGGGTACTTTCTTTGTATACATTCGACTATACGGGCCAAGCCCGGGATTTACGGGAAATGGCGGGTTTTCGTTTGCCGGCAATTAAACTTCTTTTATTCAGCGTCTCATCAAAAATGAAAACATTTTTAAAAACTACAAGTCTCATGCGTTGTAGTGGTGAAAAAATAATTTAAAAAATCGTTCGAAAAATGAGTTTACTCCCTGGGTAATTTCTTTGTATACTTTTGACTATACGGGCCGAGTCCGGGGTTTACGGGAAATGGCGGGTTTTCGTTTGCCGGCGATTAAACTTCTTTTATTCAGCGTCTCATCAAAAGTGAAATCATTTTTAAAAACTATAAGTCTTATGGGTTTTAGTGGCAAATTAATAATTTAAAAAATCGTTCGGGAAATGAGTTTACATCCCGGGTACTTTCTTTACTATACGGGCCGAGTCCGGGATTTACGGAAATCGCAGGTTTTCGTTTGCCGTCGATTAAACTTCTTTTATTCAGCGTCTCATCAAGAATGAAAACATTTTTGAAAACTACAAGTCTCATGCGTTTTAGTGGTGAAAAGATAATTTAAAAAATCGTTTTGGAAATGAGTTTACTCACAGGGTACTTTCTTTGTATACATTTGACTATACGGCCCAAGCCCGGGATTTACGGAAAATCGCGGGTTTTAGTTTGCTGGCGATTAAACCACTTTCATTAAGCGTCTCATCAAAAATGAAAACATTTCTGAAAACTACAAGTCTCATGGGTTTTAGTGGTGAAATAATAATTTAAAAAATCGTTCGGGAAATGAGTTTACATCCCGGGTACTTTCTTTACTATACGGGCCGAGTCCGGGATTTACGGAAATCGCAGGTTTTCGTTTGCCGTCGATTAAACTTCTTTTATTCAGCGTCTCATCAAAAATGAAAACATTTTCAAAAACTACAAGTCTCATGCGTTTTAGTGGTGAAAAGATAATTTAAAAAATCGTTGGGGAAATGAGTTTACTCACAGGGTACTTTCTTTGTATACATTCGACTATACGGGCCGAGTCCGGGATTTACGGGAAATCGCGGGTTTTCGTTTGCTGGCGATTAAACCACTTTCATTAAGCGTCTCATCAAAAATGAAAACATTTCTGAAAAGTACAAGTCTCATGCGTTTTAGTGGTGAAAAAATAATTTAAAAAATCGTTCGGGAAATGAGTTTACTCACAGGGTACTTTCTTTGTATACGTTCGACTATGCGGGCCAAGCCCGGGATTTACGGGAAATGGCGGGCTTTTGTTTGCCGGCGATTAAACTTTTTTTATTCAGCGTCTCATCAAAAATGAAAACATTTTTAAAAACTACAAGTCTCATGCGTTGTAGTGGTGAAAAAATAATTTAAAAAATCGTTCCAAAAATGAGTTTACTCCCTGGGTAATTTTTTTGTATACTTTTGACTATACGGGCCGAGTCCGGGGTTTACGGGAAATGGCGGGTTTTAGTTTGCTGGCGATTAAACCACTTTCATTAAGCGTCTCATCAAAAATGAAAACATTTCTGAAAACTACAAGTCTCATGGGTTTTAGTGGTGAAATAATAATTTAAAAAATCGTTCGGGAAATGAGTTTACATCCCGGGTACTTTCTTTACTATACGGGCCGAGTCCGGGATTTGCGGAAATCGCAGGTTTTCGTTTGCCGGCGATTAAACTTCTTTTATTCAGCGTCTCATCAAAAATGAAAACATTTTTAAAAACTACAAGTCTCATGCGTTTTAGTGGTGAAAAAATAATTTAAAAAATCGTTCGGGAAATGAGTTTACTTACAGGGTACTTTCTTTGTATACATTCGACTATACGGGCAAAGCCCGTGATTTACGGGAAATCGCGGGTTTTTGTTTGCCGGCGATTAAACTTCTTTTATTCAGCGTCTCATCAAAAATGAAAACATTTTTGAAAACTACAAGTCTCATGCGTTTTAGTGGTGAAAAGATAATTTAAAAAATCGTTTTGGAAATGAGTTTACTCACATGGTACTTTCTTTGTATACATTCGACTATACGGGCCAAACTCGGGATTTACGGGAAATCGCGGGTTTTCGTTTGCTGGCGATTAAACCACTTTCATTAAGCGTCTCATCAAAAATGAAAACATTTCTGAAAACTACAAGTCTCATGCGTTTTAGTGGTGAAAAAATAATTTAAAAAATTCGTTCGGGAAATGAGTTTACTCACAGGGTTCTTTCTTTGTATACATTCGACTATACGGGCCAAGCACGGGATTTACGGGAAATGGCGGGTTTTCGTTTGCCGGCGATTAAACTTTTTTTATTCAGCGTCTCATCAAAAATGAAAACATTTTTAAAAACTACAAGTCTCATGCGTTGTAGTGGTGAAAAAATAACTTAAAAAATCCTTCCAAAAATGAGTTTACTCCCTGGGTAATTTCTTTGTATACTTTTGACTATACGGGCCGAGTCCGGGGTTTACGGGAAATGGCGGGTTTTCGTTTGCCGGCTATTAAACTTCTTTTATTCAGCGTCTCATCAAAAATGAAATCATTTTTAAAAACTATAAGTCTCATGGGTTTTGGTGGTGAAATAATAATTTAAAAAATCGTTTGGGAAATGAGTTTACATTCCGGGTACTTTCTTTACTATACGGGCCGAGTCCGGGATTTACGGAAATCGCAGGTTTTCGTTTGCCGGCGATTAAACTTCTTTTATTCAGCGTCTCATCAAAAATGAAAACATTTTTGAAAACTACAAGTCTCATGCGTTTTAGTGGTGAAAAAATAATTTAAAAAATCGTTCGGGAAATGAGTTTACTTCCTGGGTACTTTCTTTGTATACTTTTGACAATACGGGCCGAGTCCGGGATTTACGGGAAATCGCAGGTTTTCGTTTGCCGGCGATTAAACTTCTTTTATTCAGCGTCTCATCAAAAATGAAAACATTTTTGAAAACTACAAGTCTCATGCGTTTTATTGGTGAAAAAAAAATTTAAAAATCGTTCGGGAAATGAGTTTACTCCCTAGGTACTTTCTTTGTATACATTCGACTATACGGGCCAAACCCGGGATTTACGGGAAATCGCGGGATTTCGTTTGCCGGTGATTAAACCTCTTTCATTAAGTGTCTCATCAAATATGAAAACATTTTTGAAAACTACAAGTCTCATGCGTTTTAGTGGTGAAAGATAATTTAAAAAATCGTTTTGGAAATGAGTTTACTCACAGGGTACTTTCTTTGTAAACATTCGACTATACGGGCCAAGCCCGGGATTTACGGGAAATCGCGGGTTTTCGTTTGCTGGCGATTAAACCACTTTCATTAAGCGTCTCATCAAAAATGAAAACATTTCTGAAAACTACAAGTCTCATGCGTTTTAGTGGAGAAAAAATAATTTAAAAAATCGTTCGGGAAATGAGTTTACTCACAGGGTACTTTCTTTGTATACATTCGACTATACGGGCAAAGCCCTTGATTTACGGGAAATCGCGGGTGCTCGTTTGCCGGCGATTAAACTTCTTTTATTCAGCGTCTCATCAAAAATGAAAACATTTTTGAAAACTACAAGTCTCATGCGTTTTAGTGGTGAAAAGATAATTTAAAAAATCGTTTTGGAAATGAGTTTACTCACAGGGTACTTTCTTTGTATACATTCGACTATACGGGCCAAGCCCGGGATTTACGGGAAATCGCGGGTTTTCGTTTGCTGGCGATTAAACCACTTTCATTAAGCGTCTCATCAAAAATGAAAACATTTCTGAAAACTACAAGTCTCATGCGTTTTAGTGGTGAAAAAATAATTTAAAAAATCGTTCGGGAAATGAGTTTACTCACAGGGTACTTTCTTTGTATACGTTCGACTATGCGGGCCAAGCCCGGGATTTACGGGAAATGGCGGGCTTTTGTTTGCCGGCGATTAAACTTTTTTTATTCAGCGTCTCATCAAAAATGAAAACATTTTTAAAAACTACAAGTCTCATGCGTTGTAGTGGTGAAAAAATAATTTAAAAAATCGTTCCAAAAATGAGTTTACTCCCTGGGTAATTTTTTTGTATACTTTTGACTATACGGGCCGAGTCCGGGGTTTACGGGAAATGGCGGGTTTTAGTTTGCTGGCGATTAAACCACTTTCATTAAGCGTCTCATCAAAAATGAAAACATTTCTGAAAACTACAAGTCTCATGGGTTTTAGTGGTGAAATAATAATTTAAAAAATCGTTCAGGAAATGAGTTTACATCCCGGGTACTTTCTTTACTATACGGGCCGAGTCCGGGATTTGCGGAAATCGCAGGTTTTCGTTTGCCGGCGATTAAACTTCTTTTATTCAGCGTCTCATCAAAAATGAAAACATTTTTAAAAACTACAAGTCTCATGCGTTTTAGTGGTGAAAAAATAATTTAAAAAATCGTTCGGGAAATGAGTTTACTTACAGGGTACTTTCTTTGTATACATTCGACTATACGGGCAAAGCCCGTGATTTACGGGAAATCGCGGGTTTTTGTTTGCCGGCGATTAAACTTCTTTTATTCAGCGTCTCATCAAAAATGAAAACATTTTTGAAAACTACAAGTCTCATGCGTTTTAGTGGTGAAAAGATAATTTAAAAAATCGTTTTGGAAATGAGTTTACTCACATGGTACTTTCTTTGTATACATTCGACTATACGGGCCAAACCCGGGATTTACGGGAAATCGCGGGTTTTCGTTTGCTGGCGATTAAACCACTTTCATTAAGCGTCTCATCAAAAATAAAAACATTTCTGAAAACTACAAGTCTCATGCGTTTTAGTGGTGAAAAAATAATTTAAAAAATCGTTCGGGAAATGAGTTTACTCACAGGGTTCTTTCTTTGTATACATTCGACTATACGGGCCAAGCACGGGATTTACGGGAAATGGCGGGTTTTCGTTTGCCGGCGATTAAACTTTTTTTATTCAGCGTCTCATCAAAAATGAAAACATTTTTAAAAACTACAAGTCTCATGCGTTGTAGTGATGAAAAAATAACTTAAAAAATCCTTCCAAAAATGAGTTTACTCCCTGGGTAATTTCTTTGTATACTTTTGACTATACGGGCCGAGTCCGGGGTTTACGGGAAATGGCGGGTTTTCGTTTGCCGGCTATTAAACTTCTTTTATTCAGCGTCTCATCAAAAATGAAATCATTTTTAAAAACTATAAGTCTCATGGGTTTTGGTGGTGAAATAATAATTTAAAAAATCGTTTGGGAAATGAGTTTACATTCCGGGTACTTTCTTTACTATACGGGCCGAGTCCGGGATTTACGGAAATCGCAGGTTTTCGTTTGCCGGCGATTAAACTTCTTTTATTCAGCGTCTCATCAAAAATGAAAACATTTTTGAAAACTACAAGTCTCATGCGTTTTAGTGGTGAAAAAATAATTTAAAAAATCGTTCGGGAAATGAGTTTACTTCCTGGGTACTTTCTTTGTATACTTTTGACAATACGGGCCGAGTCCGGGATTTACGGGAAATCGCAGGTTTTCGTTTGCCGGCGATTAAACTTCTTTTATTCAGCGTCTCATCAAAAATGAAAACATTTTTGAAAACTACAAGTCTCATGCGTTTTATTGGTGAAAAAAAAATTTAAAAATCGTTCGGGAAATGAGTTTACTCCCTAGGTACTTTCTTTGTATACATTCGACTATACGGGCCAAACCCGGGATTTACGGGAAATCGCGGGATTTCGTTTGCCGGTGATTAAACCTCTTTCATTAAGTGTCTCATCAAATATGAAAACATTTTTGAAAACTACAAGTCTCATGCGTTTTAGTGGTGAAAGATAATTTAAAAAATCGTTTTGGAAATGAGTTTACTCACAGGGTACTTTCTTTGTAAACATTCGACTATACGGGCCAAGCCCGGGATTTACGGGAAATCGCGGGTTTTCGTTTGCTGGCGATTCAACCACTTTCATTAAGCGTCTCATCAAAAATGAAAACATTTCTGAAAACTACAAGTCTCATGCGTTTTAGTGGAGAAAAAATAATTTAAAAAATCGTTCGGGAAATGAGTTTACTCACAGGGTACTTTCTTTGTATACATTCGACTATACGGGCAAAGCCCTTGATTTACGGGAAATCGCGGGTGCTCGTTTGCCGGCGATTAAACTTCTTTTATTCAGCGTCTCATCAAAAATGAAAACATTTTTGAAAACTACAAGTCTCATGCGTTTTAGTGGTGAAAAGATAATTTAAAAAATCGTTTTGGAAATGAGTTTACTCACAGGGTACTTTCTTTGTATACATTCGACTATACGGGCCAAGCCCGGGATTTACGGGAAATCGCGGGTTTTCGTTTGCTGGCGATTAAACCACTTTCATTAAGCGTCTCATCAAAAATGAAAACATTTCTGAAAACTACAAGTCTCATGCGTTTTAGTGGTGAAAAAATAATTTAAAAAATCGTTCGGGAAATGAGTTTACTCACAGGGTACTTTCTTTGTATACTTTGGACTATACGGGCCGAGTCCGGGATTTACGGGAAATCGCGGATTTTCGTTTGAGTGCGAATAAACTTCTTTCATTCAGCGTCTCATCAAAAATGAAAACATTTTTAAAAACTACAAGTCTTATGCGTTGTAGTGGTGAAATAATAATTTAAAAAATCGTTCGGGAAATGAATTTACACCCTGGGTACTTTCTTTGTATACTTTTGACTATACGGGCCGAGTCCGAGATTTACGGGAAATCGCAGGTTTTCGTTTGCCGGCGATTAAACTTCTTTTATTCAGCGTCTCATCAAAAATGAAAACATTTTTAAAAACTACAAGTCTCATGGGCTTTAGTGGTGAAATAATAATTTAAAAAATCGTTCGGGAAATGAGTGTACACCCTGGGTACTTTCTTTGTTTACTTTTGACTATACGGGCCGAGTCCGGGATTTACGGGAAATCGCAGGTTTTCGTTTGCCGGCGATTAAACTTCTTTTATTCAGCGTCTCATCAAAAATGAAAACATTTTTGAAAACTACAAGTCTCATGCGTTTTAGTGGTGAAAAAATAATTTAAAAAATCGTTCGGAAAATGAGTTTACTCCCTGGGTACTTTCTTTGTATACTTTGGACTATACGGGCCGAGTCCGGGATTTACGGGAAATCGCGGATTTTCGTTTGAGTGCGAATAAACTTCTTTCATTCAGCGTCTCATCAAAAATGAAAACATTTTTAAAAACTACAAGTCTCATGCGTTGTAGTGGTGAAATAATAATTTAAAAAATCGTTCGGGAAATGAATTTACACCCTGGGTACTTTCTTTGTATACTTTTGACTATACGGGCCGAGTCCGAGATTTACGGGAAATCGCAGGTTTTCGTTTGCCGGCGATTAAACTTCTTTTATTCAGCGTCTCATCAAAAATGAAAACATTTTTAAAAACTACAAGTCTCATGGGCTTTAGTGGTGAAAAGATAATTTAAAAAATCGTTTTGGAAATGAGTTTACTCCTTGGGTACTTTCTTTGTATACATTTGACTATACGGGCCGAGTCCGGGATTTACGGGAAATGGCGGGTTTTCGTTTGCTGGCGATTAAACCACTTTCATTAAGCGTCTCATCAAAAATGAAAACATTTCTGAAAACTACAAGTCTCATGCGTTTTAGTGGTGAAAAAATAATTTAAAAAATCGTTCGGGAAATGAGTTTACTCACAGGGTACTTTCTTTGTATACTTTGGACTATACGGGCCGAGTCCGGGATTTACGGGAAATCGCGGATTTTCGTTTGAGTGCGAATAAACTTCTTTCATTCAGCGTCTCATCAAAAATGAAAACATTTTTAAAAACTACAAGTCTTATGCGTTGTAGTGGTGAAATAATAATTTAAAAAATCGTTCGGGAAATGAATTTACACCCTGGGTACTTTCTTTGTATACTTTTGACTATACGGGCCGAGTCCGAGATTTACGGGAAATCGCAGGTTTTCGTTTGCCGGCGATTAAACTTCTTTTATTCAGCGTCTCATCAAAAATGAAAACATTTTTAAAAACTACAAGTCTCATGGGCTTTAGTGGTGAAATAATAATTTAAAAAATCGTTCGGGAAATGAGTGTACACCCTGGGTACTTTCTTTGTTTACTTTTGACTATACGGGCCGAGTCCGGGATTTACGGGAAATCGCAGGTTTTCGTTTGCCGGCGATTAAACTTCTTTTATTCAGCGTCTCATCAAAAATGAAAACATTTTTGAAAACTACAAGTCTCATGCGTTTTAGTGGTGAAAAAATAATTTAAAAAATCGTTCGGAAAATGAGTTTACTCCCTGGGTACTTTCTTTGTATACTTTGGACTATACGGGCCGAGTCCGGGATTTACGGGAAATCGCGGATTTTCGTTTGAGTGCGAATAAACTTCTTTCATTCAGCGTCTCATCAAAAATGAAAACATTTTTAAAAACTACAAGTCTCATGCGTTGTAGTGGTGAAATAATAATTTAAAAAATCGTTCGGGAAATGAATTTACACCCTGGGTACTTTCTTTGTATACTTTTGACTATACGGGCCGAGTCCGAGATTTACGGGAAATCGCAGGTTTTCGTTTGCCGGCGATTAAACTTCTTTTATTCAGCGTCTCATCAAAAATGAAAACATTTTTAAAAACTACAAGTCTCATGGGCTTTAGTGGTGAAATAATAATTTAAAAAATCGTTCGGGAAATGAGTTTACTCCTTGGGTACTTTCTTTGTATACATTTGACTATACGGGCCGAGTCCGGGATTTACGGGAAATGGCGGGTTTTCGTTTGCCGGCGATTAAACTTCTTTTATTCAGCGTCTCATCAAAAATGAAAACATTTTTGAAAACTACAAGTCTCATGCGTTTTAGTGGTGAAAAAATAATTTAAAAAATCGTTCGGGAAATGAGTTTACTCCTTGGGTACTTTCTTTGTATACATTTGACTATACGGGCCGAGTCCGGGATTTACGGGAAATGGCGGGTTTTCGTTTGCCGGGGATTAAACTTCTTTTATTCAGCGTCTCATCAAAAATGAAAACATTTTTAAAAACTACAAGTCTCATGGGCTTTAGTGGTGAAAAAATAATTTAAAAAATCGTTCGGGAAATGAGTTTTCTCACAGGGTACTTTCTTTGTATACATTCGACTATACGGGCCAAGCCCGGGATTTACGGGAAATGGCGGGTTTTCGTTTGCCGGCGATTAAACTTCTTTTATTCAGCGTCTCATCAAAAATGAAAACATTTTTAAAAACTAAAAGTCTCATGCGTTGTAGTGGTGAAAAAATAATTTAAAAAATCGTTCGAAAAATGAGTTTACTCCCTGGGAAATTTCTTTGTATACTTTTGACTATACGGGCCGAGTCCGGGGTTTACGGGAAATGGCGGGTTTTCGTTTGCCGGCGATTAAACTTCTTTTATTCAGCGTCTCATCAAAAATGAAAACATTTTTAAAAACTATAAGTCTCATGGGTTTTAGTGGTGAGATAATAATTTAAAAAATCGTTCGGGAAATGAGTTTACATCCCGGGTACTTTCTTTACTATACGGGCCGAGTCCGGGATTTACGGAAATCGCAGGTTTTCGTTTGCCGGCGATTAAACTTCTTTTGTTCAGCGTCTCATCAAAAATGAAAACATTTTTAAAAACTACAAGTCTCATGCGTTTTAGTGGTGAAAAAAAAAATTAAAAAATCGTTCGGGAAATGAGTTTACTCCCTAGGTACTTTCTTTGTATACATTCGACTATACGGGCCAAGCCCGGGATTTACGGGAAATCGCGGGATTTCGTTTGCCGGTGATTAAACCTCTTTCATTAAGCGTCTCATCAAATATGAAAACATTTTTGAATACTACAAGTCTCATGCGATTTAGTGGTGAAAAGATAATTTAAAAAATCGTTTTGGAAATGAGTTTACTCACAGGGTACTTTCTTTGTAAACATTCGACTATACGGGCCAAGCCCGGGATTTACGGGAAATCGCGGGTTTTCGTTTGCTGGCGATTAAACCACTTTCATTAAGCGTCTCATCAAAAATGAAAACATTTCTGAAAACTACAAGTCTCATGCGTTTTAGTGGTGAAAAAATAATTTAAAAAATCGTTCGGGACATGAGTTTACTCACAGGGTACTTTCTCTGTATACTTTTGACTATACGGGTCGAGTCAGGGGCTTACGGGAAATCGCGGGTGCTCGTTTGCCGGCGATTAAACTTTTTTTATTCAGCGTCTCATCAAAAATGAAAACATTTTTGAAAACTACAAGTCTCATGCGTTTTAGTGGTGAAAAGATAATTTAAAAAATCGTTTTGGAAATAAGTTTACTCACAGGGTACTTTCTTTGTAAACATTCGACTATACGGGCCAAGCCCGGGATTTACGGGAAATCGCGAGTTTTCGTTTGCTGGCGATTAAACCACTTTCATTAAGCGTCTCATCAAAAATGAAAACATTTCTGAAAACTACAAGTCTCATGCGTTTTAGTGGTGAAAAAATAATTTAAAAAATCGTTCGGGAAATGAATTTACTCCTTGGGTACTTTCTTTGTATACATTTGACTATACGGGCCGAGTCCGGGATTTACGGGAAATGGCGGGTTTTCGTTTGCCGGCGATTAAACTTCTTTTATTCAGCGTCTCATCAAAAATGAAAACATTTTTAAAAACTACAAGTCTCATGGGCTTTAGTGGTGAAAAAATAATTTAAAAAATCGTTCGGGAAATGAGTTTTCTCACAGGGTACTTTCTTTGTATACATTCGACTATACGGGCCAAGCCCGGGATTTACGGGAAATGGCGGGTTTTCGTTTGCCGGCGATTAAACTTCTGTTATTCAGCGTCTCATCAAAAATGAAAACATTTTTAAAAACTACAAGTCTCATGCGTTGTAGTGGTGAAAAAATAATTTAAAAAATCGTTCGAAAAATGAGTTTACTTCCTGGGTAATTTCTTTGTATACTTTTGACTATAAGGGCCGAGTCCGGGGTTTACGGGAAATGGCGGGTTTTCGTTTGCCGGCGATTAAACTTCTTTTGTTCAGCGTCTCATCAAAAATGAAAACATTTTTAAAAACTACAAGCCTCATGCGTTTTAGTGGTGAAAAAAAAAATTAAAAAATCGTTCGGGAAATGAGTTTACTCCCTAGGTACTTTCTTTGTATACATTCGACTATACGGGCCAAGCCCGGGATTTACGGGAAATCGCGGGATTTCGTTTGCCGGTGATTAAACCTCTTTCATTAAGCGTCTCATCAAATATGAAAACATTTTTGAATACTACAAGTCTCATGCGATTTAGTGGTGAAAAGATAATTTAAAAAATCGTTTTGGAAATGAGTTTACTCACAGGGTACTTTCTTTGTAAACATTCGACTATACGTGCCAAGCCCGGGTTTTACGGGAAATCGCGGGTTTTCGTTTGCTTGCGATTAAACCACTTTCATTAAGCGTCTCATCAAAAATGAAAACATTTCTGAAAACTACAAGTCTCATGCGTTTTAGTGGTGAAAAAATAATTTAAAAAATCGTTCGGGACATGAGTTTACTCACAGGGTACTTTCTCTGTATACTTTTGACTATACGGGTCGAGTCAGGGGCTTACGGGAAATCGCGGGTGCTCGTTTGCCGGCGATTAAACTTTTTTTATTCAGCGTCTCATCAAAAATGAAAACATTTTTGAAAACTGCAAGTCTCATGCGTTTTAGTGGTGAAAAGATAATTTAAAAAATTGTTTTGGAAATGAGTTTACTCACAGGGTACTTTCTTTGTAAACATTCGACGATACGGGCCAAGCCCGGGATTTACGGGAAATCGCGAGTTTTCGTTTGCTGGCGATTAAACCACTTTCATTAAGCGTCTCATCAAAAATGAAAACATTTCTGAAAACTACAAGTCTCATGCGTTTTAGTGGTGAAAAAATAATTTAAAAAATCGTTCGGGAAATGAATTTACTCACAGGGTACTTTCTTTGTATACATTCGACTATACGGGCAAAGCCCGTGATTTACGGGAAATCGCCGGTTTTCGTTTGCCGGCGATTAAACTTCTTTTATTCAGCGTCTCATCAAAAATGAAAACATTTTTGAAAACTACAAGTCTCATGCGTTTTAGTGGTGAAAAAATAATTTAAAAAATCGTTCGGGAAATGAGTTTACTCCTTGGGTACTTTCTTTGTATACATTTGACTATACGGGCCGAGTCCGGGATTTACGGGAAATGGCGGGTTTTCGTTTGCCGGCGATTAAACTTCTTTTATTCAGCGTCTCATCAAAAATGAAAACATTTTTAAAAACTACAAGTCTCATGGGCTTTAGTGGTGAAAAAATAATTTAAAAAATCGTTCGGGAAATGAGTTTTCTCACAGGGTACTTTCTTTGTATACATTCGACTATACGGGCCAAGCCCGGGATTTACGGGAAATGGCGGGTTTTCGTTTGCCGGCGATTAAACTTCTTTTATTCAGCGTCTCATCAAAAATGAAAACATTTTTAAAAACTATAAGTCTCATGGGTTTTAGTGGTGAGATAATAATTTAAAAAATCGTTCGGGAAATGAGTTTACATCCCGGGTACTTTCTTTACTATACGGGCCGAGTCCGGGATTTACGGAAATCGCAGGTTTTCGTTTGCCGGCGATTAAACTTCTTTTGTTCAGCGTCTCATCAAAAATGAAAACATTTTTAAAAACTACAAGTCTCATGCGTTTTAGTGGTGAAAAAAAAAATTAAAAAATCGTTCGGGAAATGAGTTTACTCCCTAGGTACTTTCTTTGTATACATTCGACTATACGGGCCAAGCCCGGGATTTACGGGAAATCGCAGGATTTCGTTTGCCGGTGATTAAACCTCTTTCATTAAGCGTCTCATCAAATATGAAAACATTTTTGAATACTACAAGTCTCATGCGATTTAGTGGTGAAAAGATAATTTAAAAAATCGTTTTGGAAATGAGTTTACTCACAGGGTACTTTCTTTGTAAACATTCGACTATACGGGCCAAGCCCGGGATTTACGGGAAATCGCGGGTTTTCGTTTGCTGGCGATTAAACCACTTTCATTAAGCGTCTCATCAAAAATGAAAACATTTCTGAAAACTACAAGTCTCATGCGTTTTAGTGGTGAAAAAATAATTTAAAAAATCGTTCGGGACATGAGTTTACTCACAGGGTACTTTCTCTGTATACTTTTGACTATACGGGTCGAGTCAGGGGCTTACGGGAAATCGCGGGTGCTCGTTTGCCGGCGATTAAACTTTTTTTATTCAGCGTCTCATCAAAAATGAAAACATTTTTGAAAACTACAAGTCTCATGCGTTTTAGTGGTGAAAAGATAATTTAAAAAATCGTTTTGGAAATAAGTTTACTCACAGGGTACTTTCTTTGTAAACATTCGACTATACGGGCCAAGCCCGGGATTTACGGGAAATCGCGAGTTTTCGTTTGCTGGCGATTAAACCACTTTCATTAAGCGTCTCATCAAAAATGAAAACATTTCTGAAAACTACAAGTCTCATGCGTTTTAGTGGTGAAAAAATAATTTAAAAAATCGTTCGGGAAATGAATTTACTCCTTGGGTACTTTCTTTGTATACATTTGACTATACGGGCCGAGTCCGGGATTTACGGGAAATGGCGGGTTTTCGTTTGCCGGAGATTAAACTTCTTTTATTCAGCGTCTCATCAAAAATGAAAACATTTTTAAAAACTACAAGTCTCATGGGCTTTAGTGGTGAAAAAATAATTTAAAAAATCGTTCGGGAAATGAGTTTTCTCACAGGGTACTTTCTTTGTATACATTCGACTATACGGGCCAAGCCCGGGATTTACGGGAAATGGCGGGTTTTCGTTTGCCGGCGATTAAACTTCTGTTATTCAGCGTCTCATCAAAAATGAAAACATTTTTAAAAACTACAAGTCTCATGCGTTGTAGTGGTGAAAAAATAATTTTAAAAATCGTTCGAAAAATGAGTTTACTTCCTGGGTAATTTCTTTGTATACTTTTGACTATAAGGGCCGAGTCCGGGGTTTACGGGAAATGGCGGGTTTTCGTTTGCCGGCGATTAAACTTCTTTTGTTCAGCGTCTCATCAAAAATGAAAACATTTTTAAAAACTACAAGCCTCATGCGTTTTAGTGGTGAAAAAAAAAATTAAAAAATCGTTCGGGAAATGAGTTTACTCCCTAGGTACTTTCTTTGTATACATTCGACTATACGGGCCAAGCCCGGGATTTACGGGAAACCGCGGGATTTCGTTTGCCGGTGATTAAACCTCTTTCATTAAGCGTCTCATCAAATATGAAAACATTTTTGAATACTACAAGTCTCATGCGATTTAGTGGTGAAAAGATAATTTAAAAAATCGTTTTGGAAATGAGTTTACTCACAGGGTACTTTCTTTGTAAACATTCGACTATACGGGCCAAGCCCGGGATTTACGGGAAATCGCGGGTTTTCGTTTGCTAGCGATTAAACCACTTTCATTAAGCGTCTCATCAAAAATGAAAACATTTCTGAAAACTACAAGTCTCATGCGTTTTAGTGGTGAAAAAATAATTTAAAAAATCGTTCGGGACATGAGTTTACTCACAGGGTACTTTCTCTGTATACTTTTGACTATACGGGTCGAGTCAGGGGCTTACGGGAAATCGCGGGTGCTCGTTTGCCGGCGATTAAACTTTTTTTATTCAGCGTCTCATCAAAAATGAAAACATTTTTGAAAACTGCAAGTCTCATGCGTTTTAGTGGTGAAAGGATAATTTAAAAAATTGTTTTGGAAATGAGTTTACTCACAGGGTACTTTCTTTGTAAACATTCGATAATACGGGCCAAGCCCGGGATTTACGGGAAATCGCGAGTTTTCGTTTGCTGGCGATTAAACCACTTTCATTAAGCGTCTCATCAAAAATGAAAACATTTCTGAAAACTACAAGTCTCATGCGTTTTAGTGGTGAAAAAATAATTTAAAAAATCGTTCGGGAAATGAATTTACTCACAGGGTACTTTCTTTGTATGCATTCGACTATACGGGCAAAGCCCGTGATTTACGGGAAATCGCCGGTTTTCGTTTGCCGGCGATTAAACTTCTTTTATTCAGCGTCTCATCAAAAATGAAAACATTTTTGAAAACTACAAGTCTCATGCGTTTTAGTGGTGAAAAAATAATTTAAAAAATCGTTCGGGAAATGAGTTTACTCCTTGGGTACTTTCTTTGTATACATTTGACTATACGGGCCGAGTCCGGGATTTACGGGAAATGGCGGGTTTTCGTTTGCCGGCGATTAAACTTCTTTTATTCAGCGTCTCATCAAAAATGAAAACATTTTTAAAAACTACAAGTCTCATGGGCTTTAGTGGTGAAAAAATAATTTAAAAAATCGTTCGGGAAATGAGTTTTCTCACAGGGTACTTTCTTTGTATACATTCGACTATACGGGCCAAGCCCGGGATTTACGGGAAATGGCGGGTTTTCGTTTGCCGGCGATTAAACTTCTGTTATTCAGCGTCTCATCAAAAATGAAAACATTTTTAAAAACTACAAGTCTCATGCGTTGTAGTGGTGAAAAAATAATTTAAAAAATCGTTCGAAAAATGAGTTTACTCCCTGGGTAATTTCTTTGTATACTTTTGACTATACGGGCCGAGTCCGGGGTTTACGGGAAATGGCGGGTTTTCGTTTGCCGGCGATTAAACTTCTTTTATTCAGCGTCTCATCAAAAATGAAAACATTTTTAAAAACTATAAGTCTCATGGGTTTTAGTGGTGAAATAATAATTTAAAAAATCGTTCGGGAAATGAGTTTACATCCCGGGTACTTTCTTTACTATACGGGCCGAGTCCGGGATTTACGGAAATCGCAGGTTTTCGTTTGCCGGCGATTAAACTTCTTTTGTTCAGCGTCTCATCAAAAATAAAAACATTTTTAAAAACTACAAGTCTCATGCGTTTTAGTGGTGAAAAAAACAATTAAAAAATCGTTCGGGAAATGAGTTTACTCACAGGGTACTTTCTTTGTATACATTTGACTATACGGCCCAAGCCCGGGATTTACGGAAAATCGCGGGTTTTAGTTTGCTGGCGATTAAACCACTTTCATTAAGCGTCTCATCAAAAATGAAAACATTTCTGAAAACTACAAGTCTCATGGGTTTTAGTGGTGAAATAATAATTCAAAAAATCGTTCGGGAAATGAGTTTACATCCCGGGTACTTTCTTTGCTATACGGGCCGAGTCCGGGATTTACGGAAATTGCAGGTTTTCGTTTGCCGGCGATTAAACTTCTTTTGTTCAGCGTCTCATCAAAAATAAAAACATTTTTAAAAACTACAAGTCTCATGCGTTTTAGTGGTGAAAAAATAATTTAAAAAATCGTTCGGGAAATGAGTTTACTCCTTGGGTACTTTCATTGTATACATTTGACTATACGGGCCGAGTCCGGGATTTACGAGAAATGGCGTGTTTTCGTTTGCCGGCGATTAAACTTCTTTTATTCAGCGTCTCATCAAAATGAAAACATTTTTAAAAACTACAAGTCTCATGGGCTTTAGTGGTGAAATAATAATTTAAAAAATCGTTCGGGAAATGAGTGTACACCCTGGGTACTTTCTTTGTATACTTTTGACTATACGGGCCGAGTCCGGGATTTACGGGAAATCGCAGGTTTTCGTTTGCCGGCGATTAAACTTCTTTTATTTAGCGTCTCATCAAAAATGAAAACATTTTTAAAAACTACAAGTCTCATGCGTTTTAGTGGTGAAAAAATAATTTAAAAAATCGTTCGGGAAATGAGTTTACTCCTTGGGTACTTTCTTTGTATACATTTGACTATACGGGCCGAGTCCGGGATTTACGGGAAATGGCGGGTTTTCGTTTGCCGGCGATTAAACTTCTTTTATTCAGCGTCTCATCAAAAATGAAAACATTTTTAAAAACTACTAGTCTCATGGGCTTTAGTGGTGAAAAAATAATTTAAAAAATCGTTCGGGAAATGAGTTTTCTCACAGGGTACTTTCTTTGTATACATTCGACTATACGGGCCAAGCCCGGGATTTACGGGAAATGGCGGGTTTTCGTTTGCCGGCGATTAAACTTCTTTTATTCAGCGTCTCATCAAAAATGAAAACATTTTTAAAAACTACAAGTCTCATGCGTTGTAGTGGTGAAAAAATAATTTAAAAAATCGTTCGAAAAATGAGTTTACTCCCTGGGTAATTTCTTTGTATACTTTTGACTATACGGGCCGAGTCCGGGGTTTACGGGAAATGGCGGGTTTTCGTTTGCCGGCGATTAAACTTCTTTTATTCAGCGTCTTATCAAAAATGAAAACATTTTTAAAAACTATAAGTCTCATGGGTTTTAATGGTGAAATAATAATTTAAAAAATCGTTCGGGAAATGAGTTTACATCCCGGGTACTTTCTTTACTATACGGGCCGAGTCCGGGATTTACGGAAATCGCAGGTTTTCGTTTGCCGGCGATTAAACTTCTTTTGTTCAGCGTCTCATCAAAAATGAAAACATTTTTAAAAACTACAAGTCTCATGCGTTTTAGTGGTGAAAAAAAAAATTAAAAAATCGTTCGGGAAATGAGTTTACTCCCTAGGTACTTTCTTTGTATACATTCGACTATACGGACCAAGCCCGGGATTTACGGGAAATCGCGGGATTTCGTTTGCCGGTGATTAAACCTCTTTCATTAAGCGTCTCATCAAATATGAAAACATTTTTGAATACTACAAGTCTCATGCGTTTTAGTGGTGAAAAGATAATTTAAAAAATCGTTTTGGAAATGAGTTTACTCACAGGGTACTTTCTTTGTAAACATTCGACTATACGGGCCAAGCCCGGGATTTACGGGAAATCGCGGGTTTTCGTTTGCTGGCGATTAAACCACTTTCATTAAGCGTCTCATCAAAAATGAAAACATTTCTGAAAACTACAAGTCTCATGCGTTTTAGTGGCGAAAAAATGATTTAAAAAATCGTTCGGGAAATGAGTTTACTCACAGGGTACTTTCTCTGTATACTTTTGACTATACGGGTCGAGTCAGGGGCTTACGGGAAATCGCGGGTGCTCGTTTGCCGGCGATTAAACTTTTTTTATTCAGCGTCTCATCAAAAATGAAAACATTTTTGAAAACTACAAGTCTCATGCGTTTTAGTGGTGAAAAGATAATTTAAAAAATCGTTTTGGAAATGAGTTTACTCACAGGGTACTTTCTTTGTAAACATTGGACTATACGGGCCAAGCCCGGGATTTACGGGAAATCGCGAGTTTTCGTTTGCTGGCGATTAAACCACTTTCATTAAGCGTCTCATCAAAAATGAAAACATTTCTGAAAACTACAAGTCTCATGCGTTTTAGTGGTGAAAAAATAATTTAAAAAATCGTTCGGGAAATGAATTTACTCACAGGGTACTTTCTTTGTATACATTCGACTATACGGGCAAAGCCCGTGATTTACGGGAAATCGCCGGTTTTCGTTTGCCGGCGATTAAACTTCTTTTATTCAGCGTCTCATCAAAAATGAAAACATTTTTGAAAACTACAAGTCTCATGCGTTTTAGTGGTGAAAAGATAATTTAAAAAATCGTTTTGGAAATGAGTTTACTCACAGGGTACTTTCTTTGTATTCATTTGACTATACGGCCCAAGCCCGGGATTTACGGAAAATCGCGTGTTTTAGTTTGCTGGCGATTAAACCACTTTCATTAAGCGTCTCATCAAAAATGAAAACATTTCTGAAAACTACAAGTCTCATGGGTTTTAGTGGTGAAATAATAATTTAAAAAATCGTTCGGGAAATGAGTTTACATCCCGGGTACTTTCTTTGCTATACGGGCCGAGTCCAGGATTTACGGAAATTGCAGGTTTTCGTTTGCCGGCGATTAAACTTCTTTTATTCAGCGTCTCATCAAAAATGAAAACATTTTTAAAAACTACAAGTCTCATGCGTTTTAGTGGTGAAAAAATAATTTAAAAAATCGTTCGGGAAATGAGTTTACTCACAGGGTACTTTCTTTGTATACATTCGACTATACGGGCCAAACCCGGGATTTACGGGAAATCGCGGGTTTTCGTTTGCTGGCGAATAAACCACTTTCCTTAAGCGTCTCATCAAAAATGAAAACATTTCGGAAAACTACAAGTCTCATGCGTTGTAGTGGTGAAAAAATAATTTAAAAAATCGTTCGAAAAATGAGTTTACTCCCTGGGTAATTTCTTTGTATACTTTTGACTATACGGGCCGAGTCCGGGGTTTACGGGAAATGGCGGGTTTTCGTTTGCCGGCGATTAAACTTCTTTTGTTCAGCGTCTCATCAAAAATGAAAACATTTTTAAAAACTAAAAGTCTCATGCGTTTTAGTGGTGAAAAAAAAATTTAAAAAATCGTTCGGGAAATGAGTTTAGTCCCTCGGTACTTTCTTTGTATACATTCGACTATACGGGCCAAGCCCGGGATTTACGGGAAATCGCGGGATTTCGTTTGCCGGTGATTAAACCTCTTTCATTAAGCGTCTCATCAAATATGAAAACATTTTTGAAAACTACAAGTCTCATGCGTTTTAGTGGTGAAAAGATAATTTAAAAAATCGTTTTGGAAATGAGTTTACTCACAGGGTACTTTCTTTGTAAACATTCGACTATAAGGGCCAAGCCCGGGATTTACGGGAAATCGCGGGTTTTCGTTTGCTGGCAATTAAACCACTTTCATTAAGCGTCTCATCAAAAATGAAAACATTTCTGAAAACTACAAGTCTCATGCGTTTTAGTGGTGAAAAAATAATTTAAAAAATCGTTCGGGAAATGAGTTTACTCACAGGGTATTTTCTCTGTATACTTTTGACTATACGGGTCGAGTCAGGGGCTTACGGGAAATCGCGGGTGCTCGTTTGCCGGCGATTAAACTTTTTTTATTCAGCGTCTCATCAAAAATGAAAACATTTTTGAAAACTACAAGTCTCATGCGTTTTAGTGGTGAAAAGATAATTTAAAAAATCGTTTTGGAAATGAGTTTACTCACAGGGTACTTTCTTTGTAAACATTCGACTATACGGGCCAAGCCCGGGATTTACGGGAAATCGCGGGTTTTCGTTTGCTGGCGATTAAACCACTTTCATTAAGCGTCTCATCAAAAATGAAAACATTTCTGAAAACTACAAGTCTCATGCGTTTTAGTGGTGAAAAAATACTTTAAAAAATCGTTCGGGAAATGAGTTTACTCACAGGGTACTTTCTTTGTATACATTCGACTATACGGGCAAAGCCCGTGATTTACGGGAAATCGCGGGTTTTCGTTTGCCGGCGATTAAACTTCTTTTATTCAGCGTCTCATCAAAAATGAAAACATTTTTAAAAACTACAAGTCTCATGCGTTTTAGTGGTGAAAAGATAATTTAAAAAATCGTTTTGGAAATGAGTTTACTCACAGGGTACTTTCTTTGTATACATTTGACTATACGGCCCAAGCCCGGGATTTACGGAAAATCGCGGGTTTTAGTTTGCTGGCGATTAAACCACTTTCATTAAGCGTCTCATCAAAAATGAAAACATTTCTGAAAACTACAAGTCTCATGGGTTTTAGTGGTGAAATAATAATTTAAAAAATCGTTCGGGAAATGAGTTTACATCCCGGGTACTTTCTTTACTATACGGGCCGAGTCCGGGATTTACGGAAATCGCAGGTTTTCGTTTGCCGTCGATTAAACTTCTTTTATTCAGCGTCTCATCAAAAATGAAAACATTTTCAAAAACTACAAGTCTCATGCGTTTTAGTGGTGAAAAAATAATTTAAAAAATCGTTCGGGAAATGAGTTTACTCACAGGGTACTTTCTTTGTATACATTCGACTATACGGGCAAAGCCCGTGATTTACGGGAAATCGCGGGTTTTCGTTTGCCGGCGATTAAACTTCTTTTATTCAGCGTCTCATCAAAAATGAAAACATTTTTGAAAACTACAAGTCTCATGCGTTTTAGTGGTGAAAAGAGAATTTAAAAAATCGTTTTGGAAATGAGTTTACTCACAGGGTACTTTCTTCGTATACATTCGACTATACGGGCCGAGTCCGGGATTTACGGGAAATCGCGGGTTTTCGTTTGCTGGCGATTAAACCACTTTCATTAAGCGTCTCATCAAAAATGAAAACATTTCTGAAAAGTACAAGTCTCATGCGTTTTAGTGGTGAAAAAATAATTTAAAAAATCGTTCGGGAAATGAGTTTACTCACAGGATACTTTCTTTGTATACATTCGACTATGCGGGCCAAGCCCGGGATTTACGGGAAATGGCGGGCTTTCGTTTGCCGGAAATTAAACTTTTTTTATTCAGCGTCTCATCAAAAATGAAAACATTTTTGAAAACTACAAGTCTCATGCGTTTTAGTGGTGAAAAGATAATTTAAAAAATCGTTTTGGAAATGAGTTTACTCACAGGGTACTTTCTTTGTATACATTTGACTATACGGCCCAAGCCCGGGATTTACGGAAAATCGCGGGTTTTAGTTTGCTGGCGATTAAACCACTTTCATTAAGCGTCTCATCAAAAATGAAAACATTTCTGAAAACTACAAGTCTCATGCGTTTTAGTGGTGAAATAATAATTTAAAAAATCGTGTTGGAAATGAGTTTACTCACAGGGTACTTTCTTTGTATACATTCGACTATACGGGCCGAGTCCGGGATTTACGGGAAATCGCGGGTTTTCGTTTGCTGGCGATTAAACCACTTTCATTAAGCGTCTCATCAAAAATGAAAACATTTCTGAAAAGTACAAGTCTCATGCGTTTTAGTGGTGAAAAAATAATTTAAAAAATCGTTCCAAAAATGAGTTTACTCCCTGGGTAATTTTTTTGTATACTTTTGACTATACGGGCCGAGTCCGGGGATTACGGGAAATGGTGGGTTTTAGTTTGCTGGCGATTAAACCACTTTCATTAAGCGTCTCATCAAAAATGAAAACATTTCTGAAAACTACAAGTCTCATGGGTTTTAGTGGTGAAATAATAATTTAAAAAATCGTTCGGGAAATGAGTTTACATCCCGGGTACTTTCTTTACTATACGGGCCGAGTCCGGGATTTACGGAAATCGCAGGTTTTCGTTTGCCGGCGATTAAACTTCTTTTATTCAGCGTCTCATCAAAAATGAAAACATTTTTAAAAACTACAAGTCTCATGCGTTTTAGTGGTGAAAAAATAATTTAAAAAATCGTTCGGGAAATGAGTTTACTCACAGGGTACTTTCTTTGTATACATTCGACTATACGGGCAAAGCCCGTGATTTACGGGAAATCGCGGGTTTTCGTTTGCCGGCGATTAAACTTCTTTTATTCAGCGTCTCATCAAAAATGAAAACATTTTTGAAAACTACAAGTCTCATGCGTTTTAGTGGTGAAAAGATAATTTAAAAAATCGTTTTGGAAATGAGTTTACTCACAGGGTACTTTCTTTGTATACATTCGACTATACGGGCCAAACCCGGGATTTACGGGAAATCGCGGGTTTTCGTTTGCTGGCGATTAAACAACTTTCATTAAGCGTCTCATCAAAAATGAAAACATTTCTGAAAACTACAAGTCTCATGCGTTTTAGTGGTGAAAAAATAATTTAAAAAATCGTTCGGGAAATGAGTTTACTCACAGGGTTCTTTCTTTGTATACATTCGACTATACGGGCCAAGCCCGGGATTTACGGGAAATGGTGGGTTTTCGTTTGCCGGCGATTAAACTTTTTTTATTCAGCGTCTCATCAAAAATGAAAACATTTTTAAAAACTACAAGTCTCATGCGTTGTAGTGGTGAAAAAATAATTTAAAAAATCGTTCCAAAAATGAGTTTACTCCCTGGGTAATTTCTTTGTATACTTTTGACTATACGGGCCGAGTCCGAGGTTTACGGGAAATGGCGGGTTTTCGTTTGCCGGCGATTAAACTTCTTTTATTCAGCGTCTCATCAAAAATGAAATCATTTTTAAAAACTATAAGTCTCATGGGTTTTGGTGGTGAAATAATAATTTAAAAAATCGTTTGGGAAATAAGTTTACATCCCGGGTACTTTCTTTACTATACGGGCCGAGTCCGGGATTTACGGAAATCGCAGGTTTTCGTTTGCCGGCGATAAAACTTCTTTTATTCAGCGTCTCATCAAAAATGAAAACATTTTTGAAAACTACAAGTCTCATGCGTTTTAGTGGTGAAAAAAAAAATTTAAAAATCGTTCGGGAAATGAGTTTACTCCCTAGGTACTTTCTTTGTATACATTCGACTATACGGGCCAAACCCGGGATTTACGGGAAATCGCGGGATTTCGTTTGCCGGTGATTAAACCTCTTTCATTAAGTGTCTCATCAAATATGAAAACATTTTTGAAAACTACAAGTCTCATGCGTTTTAGTGGTGAAAAGATAATTTAAAAAATCGTTTTGGAAATGAGTTTACTCACAGGGTACTTTCTTTGTAAACATTCGACTATACGGGCCAAGCCCGGGATATACGGGAAAGCGCGGGTTTTCGTTTACTGGCGATTAAACCACTTTCATTCAGCGTCTCATCAAAAATGAAAACATTTCTGAAAACTACAAGTCTCATGCGTTTTAGTGGAGAAAAAATAATTTAAAAAATCGTTCAGGAAAGGAGTTTACTCACAGGGTACTTTCTTTGTATACATTCCACTATACGGGCAAAGCCCTTGATTTACGGGAAATCGCGGGTGTTCGTTTGCCGGCGATTAAACTTCTTTTATTCAGCGTCTCATCAAAAATGAAAACATTTTTGAAAACTACAAGTCTCATGCGTTTTAGTGGTGAAAAAAAAAAATTTAAAAATCGTTCGGGAAATGAGTTTACATCCCGGGTACTTTCTTTACTATACGGGCCGAGTCCGGGATTTACAGAAATCGCAGGTTTTCGTTTGCCGGCGATTAAACTTCTTTTATTCAGCGTCTCATCAAAAATGAAAACATTTTTGAAAACTACAAGTCTCATGCGTTTTAGTGGTGAAAAAATAATTTAAAAAATCGTTCGGGAAATGAGTTTACTTCCTGGGTACTTTCTTTGTATACTTTTGACAATACGGGCCGAGTCCGGGATTTACGGGAAATCGCAGGTTTTCGTTTGCCGGCGATTAAACTTCTTTTATTCAGCGTCTCATCAAAAATGAAAACATTTTTGAAAACTACAAGTCTCATGCGTTTTAGTGGTGAAAAAAAATATTTAAAAATCGTTCGGGAAATGAGTTTACTCCCTAGGTACTTTATTTGTATACATTCGACTATACGGGCCAAACCCGGGATTTACGGGAAATCGCGGGATTTCGTTTGCCGGTGATTAAATCTTTTTCATTAAGTGTCTCATCAAATATGAAAACATTTTTGAAAACTACAAGTCTCATGCGTTTTAGTGGTGAAAAGATAATTTAAAAAATCGTTTTGGAAATGAGTTTACTCACAGGGTACTTTCTTTGTAAACATTCGACTATACGGGCCAAGCCCGGGATTTACGGGAAATCGCGGGTTTTCGTTTGCTGGCGATTAAACCACTTTCATTAAGCGTCTCATCAAAAATGAAAACATTTCTGAAAACTACAAGTCTCATGCGTTTTAGTGGAGAAAAAATAATTTAAAAAATCGTTCGGGAAATGAGTTTACTCACAGGGTACTTTCTTTGTATACATTCGACTATACGGGCAAAGCCCTTGATTTACGGGAAATCGCGGGTGCTCGTTTGCCGGCGATTAAACTTCTTTTATTCAGCGTCTCATCAAAAATGAAAACATTTTTGAAAACTACAAGTCTCATGCGTTTTAGTGGTGAAAAGATAATTTAAAAAATCGTTTTGGAAATGAGTTTACTCACAGGGTACTTTCTTTGTATACATTCGACTATACGGGCCAAGCCCGGGATTTACGGGATATCGCGGGTTTTCGTTTGCTGGCGATTAAACCACTTTCATTAAGCGTCTCATCAAAAATGAAAACATTTCTGAAAACTACAAGTCTCATGCGTTTTAGTGGTGAAAAAATAATTTAAAAAATCGTTCGGGAAATGAGTTTACTCACAGGGTACTTTCTTTGTATACATTCGACTATACGGGCCAAGCCCGGGATTTACGGGAAATGGCGGGTTTTCGTTTGCCGGCGATTAAACTTCTTTTATTCAGCGTCTCATCAAAAATGAAAACATTTTTAAAAACTACAATTCTCATGCGTTGTAGTGGTGAAAAAATAATTTAAAAAATCGTTCGAAAAATGAGTTTACTCCCTGGGTAATGTCTTTGTATACTTTTGACTATGCGGGCCGAGTCCGGGGTTTACGGGAAATGGCGGGTTTTCGTTTGCCGGCGATTAAACTTCTTTTATTCAGCGTCTCATCAAAAGTGAAATCATTTTTAAAAACTATAAGTGTTATGGGTTTTAGTGGCAAATTAATAATTTAAAAAATCGTTCGGGAAATGAGTTTACATCCCGGGTACTTTCTTTACTATACGGGCCGAGTCCGGGATTTACGGAAATCGCAGGTTTTCGTTTGCCGGCGATTAAACTTCTTTTATTCAGCGTCTCATCAAAAATGAAAACATTTTTGAAAAATACAAGTCTCATGCGTTTTAGTGGTGAAAAAATAATTTAAAAAATCGTTTTGGAAATGAGTTTACTCCCTGGGTACTTTCTTTGTATACTTTTGACAATACGGGCCGAGTGCAGGATTTACGGGAAATCGCAGGTTTTCGTTTGCCGGCGATTAAACTTCTTTTATTCAGCGTCTCATCAAAAATGAAAACATTTTTAAAAACTACAAGTCTCATGCGTTTTAGTGGTGAAAAAATAATTTAAAAAATCGTTCGGAAAATGAGTTTACTCCCTGGGTACTTTCTTTGTATACTTTGGACTATACGGGCCGAGTCCGGGATTTACGGGAAATCGCGGATTTTCGTTTGAGTGCGAATAAACTTCTTTCATTCAGCGTCTCATCAAAAATGAAAACATTTTTAAAAACTACAAGTCTCATGCGTTGTAGTGGTGAAATAATAATTTAAAAAATCGTTCGGGAAATGAATTTACACCCTGGGTACTTTCTTTGTATACTTTTGACTATACGGGCCGAGTCCGGGATTTACGGGAAATCGCAGGTTTTCGTTTGCCGGCGATTAAACTTCTTTTATTCAGCGTCTCATCAAAAATGAAAACATTTTTGAAAACTACAAGTCTCATGCGTTTTAGTGGTGAAAAAATAATTTAAAAAATCGTTCGGGAAATGAGTTTACTCCTTGGGTACTTTCTTTGTATACATTTGACTATACGGGCCGAGTCCGGGATTTACGGGAAATGGCGGGTTTTCGTTTGCCGGCGATTAAACTTCTTTTATTCAGCGTCTCATCAAAATGAAAACATTTTTAAAAACTACAAGTCTCATGGGCTTTAGTGGTGAAATAATAATTTAAAAAATCGTTCGGGAAATGAGTGTACACCCTGGGTACTTTCTTTGTATACTTTTGACTATACGGGCCGAGTCCGGGATTTACGGGAAATCGCAGGTTTTCGTTTGCCGGCGATTAAACTTCTTTTATTTAGCGTCTCATCAAAAATGAAAACATTTTTGAAAACTACAAGTCTCATGCGTTTTAGTGGTGAAAAAATAATTTAAAAAATCGTTCGGGAAATGAGTTTACTCCTTGGGTACTTTCTTTGTATACATTTGACTATACGGGCCGAGTCCGGGATTTACGGGAAATGGCGGGTTTTCGTTTGCCGGCGATTAAACTTCTTTTATTCAGCGTCTCATCAAAAATGAAAACATTTTTAAAAACTACAAGTCTCATGGGCTTTAGTGGTGAAATAATAATTTAAAAAATCGTTCGGGAAATGAGTTTACACCCTGGGTACTTTCTTTGTATACTTTTGACTATACGGGCCGAGTCCGGGATTTACGGGAAATCGCAGGTTTTCGTTTGCCGGCGATTAAACTTCTTGTATTCAGCGTCTCATCAAAAATGAAAACATTTCTGAAAACTACAAGTCTCATGCGTTTTAGTGGTGAAAAAATAATTTAAAAAATCGTTCGGGAAATGAGTTTACTCCCTGGGTACTTTCTTTGTATACTTTTGACTATACGGGCCGAGTCCGGGATTTACGGGAAGTCGCGGGTTTTCGTTTGCCGGCGTTTAAACTTCTTTTATTCAGCGTCTCATCAAAAATGAAAACATTTTTAAAAACTACAAGTCTCATGGGCTTTAGTGGTGAAATAATAATTTAAAAAATCGTTCGGGAAATGAGTGTACACCCTGGGTACTTTCTTTGTATACTTTTGACTATACGGGCCGAGTCCGGGATTTACGGGAAATCGCAGGTTTTCGTTTGCCGGCGATTAAACTTCTTTTATTTAGCGTCTCATCAAAAATGAAAACATTTTTGAAAACTACAAGTCTCATGCGTTTTAGTGGTGAAAAAATAATTTAAAAAATCGTTCGGGAAATGAGTTTACTCCTTGGGTACTTTCTTTGTATACATTTGACTATACGGGCCGAGTCCGGGATTTACGGGAAATGGCGGGTTTTCGTTTGCCGGCGATTAAACTTCTTTTATTCAGCGTCTCATCAAAAATGAAAACATTTTTAAAAACTACAAGTCTCATGGGCTTTAGTGGTGAAATAATAATTTAAAAAATCGTTCGGGAAATGAGTTTACACCCTGGGTACTTTCTTTGTATACTTTTGACTATACGGCCGAGTCCGGGATTTACGGGAAATCGCAGGTTTTCGTTTGCCGGCGATTAAACTTCTTGTATTCAGCGTCTCATCAAAAATGAAAACATTTTAAAAACTACAAGTCTCATGGGCTTTAGTGGTGAAATAATAATTTAAAAAATCGTTCGGGAAATGAGTTTACACCCTGGGTACTTTCTTTGTAAACTTTTGACTATACGGGCCGAGTCCGGGATTTACGGGAAATCGCAGGTTTTTGTTTGCCGGCGATTAAACTTCTTTTATTCAGCGTCTCATCAAAAATGAAAACATTTTTGAAAACTACAAGTCTCATGCGTTTTAGTGGTGAAAAGATAATTTAAAATATCGTTTTGGAAATGAGTTTACTCACAGGGTACTTTCTTTGTATACACTCGACTATACCGGCCAAGCCCAGGATTTACGGAAAATCGCGGGTTTTCGTTTGACGGCGATTAAACCACTTTCATTAAGCGTCTCATCAAAAATGAAAACATTTTTGAAAACTACAAGTCTCATGCGTTTTAGTGGTGAAAAAATAATTTAAAAAATCGTTCGGAAAATGAGTTTACTCCCTGGGTACTTTCTTTGTATACTTTTGACTATACGGGCCGAGTCCGGGATTTACGGGAAGTCGCGGGTTTTCGTTTGCCGGCGTTTAAACTTCTTTTATTCAGCGTCTCATCAAAAATGAAAACATTTTTAAAAACTACAAGTCTCATGGGCTTTAGTGGTGAAATAATAATTTAAAAAATCGTTCGGGAAATGAGTGTACACCCTGGGTACTTTCTTTGTATACTTTTGACTATACGGGCCGAGTCCGGGATTTACGGGAAATCGCAGGTTTTCGTTTGCCGGCGATTAAACTTCTTTTATTTAGCGTCTCATCAAAAATGAAAACATTTTTGAAAACTACAAGTCTCATGCGTTTTAGTGGTGAAAAAATAATTTAAAAAATCGTTCGGGAAATGAGTTTACTCCTTGGGTACTTTCTTTGTATACATTTGACTATACGGGCCGAGTTCGGGATTTACGGGAAATGGCGGGTTTTCGTTTGCCGGCGATTAAACTTCTTTTATTCAGCGTCTCATCAAAAATGAAAACATTTTTAAAAACTACAAGTCTCATGGGCTTTAGTGGTGAAATAATAATTTAAAAAATCGTTCGGGAAATGAGTTTACACCCTGGGTACTTTCTTTGTATACTTTTGACTATACGGCCGAGTCCGGGATTTACGGGAAATCGCAGGTTTTCGTTTGCCGGCGATTAAACTTCTTGTATTCAGCGTCTCATCAAAAATGAAAACATTTTAAAAACTACAAGTCTCATGGGCTTTAGTGGTGAAATAATAATTTAAAAAATCGTTCGGGAAATGAGTTTACACCCTGGGTACTTTCTTTGTAAACTTTTGACTATACGGGCCGAGTCCGGGATTTACGGGAAATCGCAGGTTTTTGTTTGCCGGCGATTAAACTTCTTTTATTCAGCGTCTCATCAAAAATGAAAACATTTTTGAAAACTACAAGTCTCATGCGTTTTAGTGGTGAAAAGATAATTTAAAAAATCGTTTTGGAAATGAGTTTACTCACAGGGTACTTTCTTTGTATACACTCGACTATACCGGCCAAGCCCAGGATTTACGGAAAATCGCGGGTTTTCGTTTGCCGGCGATTAAACCACTTTCATTAAGCGTCTCATCAAAAATGAAAACATTTCTGAAAACTACAAGTCTCATGCGTTTTAGTGGTGAAAATATAATTTAAAAAATCGTTCGGAAAATGAATTTACTCCCTGGGTACTTTCTTTGTATACTTTTGACCATACGGGCCGAGTCCGGGATTTACGGGAAGTCGCGGGTTTTCGTTTGCCGGCGTTTAAACTTCTTTTATTCAGCGTCTCATCAAAAATGAAAACATTTTTAAAAACTACAAGTCTCATGGGCTTTAGTGGTGAAATAATAATTTAAAAATCGTTCGGGAAATGAGTTTACACCCTGGGTACTTTCTTTGTATACTTTTGACTATACGGGCCGAGTCTGGGATTTACGGGAAATCGCAGGTTTTCGTTTGCCGGCGATTAAACTTCTTTTATTCAGCGTCTCATCAAAAATGAAAACATTTTTAAAAACTACAAGTCTCATGCGTTTTAGTGGTGAAAAGATAATTTAAAAAATCGTTTTGGAAATGAGTTTACTCACAGGGTACTTTCTTTGTATACACTCGACTATACCGGCCAAGCCCAGGATTTACGGAAAATCGCGGGTTTTCGTTTGCCGGCGATTAAACCACTTTCATTAAGCGTCTCATCAAAAATGAAAACATTTCTGAAAACTACAAGTCTCATGCGTTTTAGTGGTGAAAAAATAATTTAAAAAATCGTTCGGGAAATGAATTTACTCCCTGGGTACTTTCTTTGTATACTTTTGACTATACGGGCCGAGTCCGGGATTTACGGGAAGTCGCGGGTTTTCGTTTGCCGGCGTTTAAACTTCTTTTATTCAGCGTCTCATCAAAAATGAAAACATTTTTAAAAACTACAAGTCTCATGGGCTTTAGTGGTGAAATAATAATTTAAAAAATCGTTCGGGAAATGAGTTTACACCCTGGGTACTTTCTTTGTATACTTTTGACTATACGGGCCGAGTCTGGGATTTACGGGAAATCGCAGGTTTTCGTTTGCCGGCGATTAAACTTCTTTTATTCAGCGTCTCATCAAAAATGAAAACATTTTTAAAAACTACAAGTCTCATGCGTTTTAGTGGTGAAAAAATAATTTAAAAAATCGTTCGGGAAATGAGTTTACTCACAGGGTACTTTCTTTGTATACATTCGACTATACGGGCAAAGCCCGTGATTTACGGGAAATCGCGGGTTTTCGTTTGCCGGCGATTAAACTTCTTTTATTCAGCGTCTCATCAAAAATGAAAACATTTTTGAAAACTACAAGTCTCATGCGTTTTAGTGGTGAAAAGATAATTTAAAAAATCGTTTTGGAAATGAGTTTACTCACAGGGTACTTTCTTTGTATACATTCGACTATACGGGCCAAACCCGGGATTTACGGGAAATCGCGGGTTTTCGTTTGCTGGCGATTAACCACTTTCATTAAGCGTCTCATTAAAAATGAAAACATTTCTGAAAACTACAAGTCTCATGCGTTTTAGTGGTGAAAAAATAATTTAAAAAATCGTTCGGGAAATGAGTTTACTCACAGGGTACTTTCTTTGTATACATTCGACTATACGGGCCAAGCCCGGGATTTACGGGAAATGGCGGGTTTTCGTTTGCCGGCGATTAAACTTTTTTTATTCAGCGTCTCATCAAAAATGAAAACATTTTTAAAAACTACAAGTCTCATGCGTTGTAGTGGTGAAAAAATAATTTAAAAAATCGTTCCAAAAATGAGTTTACTCCCTGGGTAATTTCTTTGTATACTTTTGACTATACGGGCCGAGTCCGGGGTTTACGGGAAATGGCGGGTTTTCGTTTGCCGGCGATTAAACTTCTTTCATTCAGCGTCTCATCAAAAATGAAATCATTTTTAAAAACTATAAGTCTCATGGGTTTTGGTGGTGAAATAATAATTTAAAAAATCGTTTGGTAAATGAGTTTACATCCCGGGTACTTTCTTTACTATACGGGCCGAGTCCGGGGTTTACGGGAAATGGCGGGTTTTCGTTTGCCGGCGATTAAACTTCTTTTATTCAGCGTCTCATCAAAAATGAAATCATTTTTGAAAACTACAAGTCTCATGCGTTTTAGTGGTGAAAAAATAATTTAAAAAATCGTTCGGGAAATGAGTTTACTCACAGGGTACTTTCTTTGTATACATTCGACTATACGGGCAAAGCCCGTGATTTACGGGAAATCGCGGGTTTTCGTTTGCCGGCGATTAAACTTCTTTTATTCAGCGTCTCATCAAAAATGAAAACATTTTTGAAAACTACAAGTCTCATGCGTTTTAGTGGTGAAAAGATAATTTAAAAAATCGTTTTGGAAATGAGTTTACTCACAGGGTACTTTCTTTGTATACATTCGACTATACGGGCCAAACCCGGGATTTACGGGAAATCGCGGGTTTTCGTTTGCTGGCGATTAAACCACTTTCATTAAGCGTCTCATCTAAAATGAAAACATTTCTGAAAACTACAAGTCTCATGCGTTTTAGTGGTGAAAAAATAATTTAAAAAATCGTTCGGGAAATGAGTTTACTCACAAGGTACTTTCTTTGTATACATTCGACTATACGGGCCAAGCCCGGGATTTACGGGAAATGGCGGGTTTTCGTTTGCCGGCGATTAAACTTTTTTTATTCAGCGTCTCATCAAAAATGAAAACATTTTTAAAAACTACAAGTCTCATGCGTTGTAGTGGTGAAAAAATAATTTAAAAAATCGTTCCAAAAATGAGTTTACTCCCTGGGTAATTTCTTTGTATACTTTTGACTATACGGGCCGAGTCCGGGGTTTACGGGAAATGGCGGGTTTTCGTTTGCCGGCGATTAAACTTCTTTTATTCAGCGTCTCATCAAAAATGAAATCATTTTTAAAAACTATAAGTCTCATGGGTTTTGGTGGTGAAATAATAATTTAAAAAATCGTTTGGGAAATGAGTTTACACCCCGGGTACTTTCTTTACTATACGGGCCGAGTCCGGGATTTACGGAAATCGCAGGTTTTCGTTTGCCGGCGATTAAACTTCTTTTATTCAGCGTCTCATCAAAAATGAAAACATTTTTGAAAACTACAAGTCTCATGCGTTTTAGTGGTGTAAAAATAATTTAAAAAATCGTTCGGGAAATGAGTTTACTCCCTGGGTACTTTCTTTGTATACATTCGACTATACGGGCAAAGCCCGTGATTTACGGGAAATCACGGGTTTTCGTTTGCCGGCGATTAAACTTCTTTTATTCAGCGTCTCATCAAAAATGAAAACATTTTTGAAAACTACAAGTCTCATGCGTTTTAGTGGTGAAAAGATAATTTAAAAAATCGTTTTGGAAATGAGTTTACTCACTGGGTACTTTCTTTGTATACATTTGACTATACGGGCCAAGCCCGGGATTTACGGCAAATCGCGGGTTTTAGTTTGCTGGCGATTAAACCACTTTCATTAAGCGTCTCATCAAAAATGAAAACATTTTTAAAAACTACAAGTCTCATGCGTTGTAGTGGTGAAAGAATAATTTAAAAAATCGTTCCAAAAATGAGTTTACTCCCTGGGTAATTTCTTTGTATACTTTTGACTATACGGGCCGAGTCCGGGGTTTACGGGAAATGGCGGGTTTTCGTTTGCCGGCGATTAAACTTCTTTTATTCAGCGTCTCATCAAAAATGAAATCATTTTTAAAAACTACAAGTCTCATGCGTTTTAGTGGTGAAAAAATAATTTAAAAAATCGTTCGGGAAATGAGTTTACTCCCTGGGTACTTTCTTTGTATACTTTTGACAATACGGGCCGAGTCCGGGATTTACGGGAAATCGCAGGTTTTCGTTTGCCGGCGATTAAACTTCTTTTATTCAGCGTCTCATCAAAAATAAAAACATTTTTGAAAACTACAAGTCTCATGCGTTGTAGTGGTGAAAAAATAATTTAAAAAATCGTTCCAAAAATGAGTTTACTCCCTGGGTAATTTCTTTGTATACTTTTGACTATACGGGCCGAGTCCGGGGTTTACGGGAAATGGCGGGTTTTCGTTTGCCGGCGATTAAACTTCTTTTATTCAGCGTGTCATCAAAAATGAAATAATTTTTAAAAACTATAAGTCTCATGGGTTTTAGTGGTGAAATAATAATTTAAAAAATCGTTTGGGAAATGAGTTTATATCCCGGGTACTTTCTTTACTATACGGGCCGAGTCCGGGATTTACGGAAATCGCAGGTTTTCGTTTGCCGGCGATTAAACTTCTTTTATTCAGCGTCTCATCAAAAATGAAAACATTTTTAAAAACTACAAGTCTCATGCGTTGTAGTGGTGAAAAAATAATTTAAAAAATCGTTCCAAAAATGAGTTTACTCCCTGGGTAATTTCTTTGTATACTTTTGACTATACGGGCCGAGTCCGGGGTTTACGGGAAATGGCGGGTTTTCGTTTGCCGGCGATTAAACTTCTTTCATTCAGCGTCTCATCAAAAATGAAATCATTTTTAAAAACTATAAGTCTCATGGGTTTTGGTGGTGAAATAATAATTTAAAAAATCGTTTGGTAAATGAGTTTACATCCCGGGTACTTTCTTTACTATACGGGCCGAGTCCGGGGTTTACGGGAAATGGCGGGTTTTCGTTTGCCGGCGATTAAACTTCTTTTATTCAGCGTCTCATCAAAAATGAAATCATTTTTGAAAACTACAAGTCTCATGCGTTTTAGTGGTGAAAAGATAATTTAAAAAATCGTTTTGGAAATGAGTTTACTCACAGGGTACTTTCTTTGTATACATTCGACTATACGGGCCAAACCCGGGATTTACGGGAAATCGCGGGTTTTCGTTTGCTGGCGATTAAACCACTTTCATTAAGCGTCTCATCAAAAATGAAAACATTTCTGAAAACTACAAGTCTCATGCGTTTTAGTGGTGAAAAAATAATTTAAAAAATCGTTCGGGAAATGAGTTTACTCACAAGGTACTTTCTTTGTATACATTCGACTATACGGGCCAAGCCCGGGATTTACGGGAAATGGCGGGTTTTCGTTTGCCGGCGATTAAACTTTTTTTATTCAGCGTCTCATCAAAAATGAAAACATTTTTAAAAACTACAAGTCTCATGCGTTGTAGTGGTGAAAAAATAATTTAAAAAATCGTTCCAAAAATGAGTTTACTCCCTGGGTAATTTCTTTGTATACTTTTGACTATACGGGCCGAGTCCGGGGTTTACGGGAAATGGCGGGTTTTCGTTTGCCGGCGATTAAACTTCTTTTATTCAGCGTCTCATCAAAAATGAAATCATTTTTAAAAACTATAAGTCTCATGGGTTTTGGTGGTGAAATAATAATTTAAAAAATCGTTTGGGAAATGAGTTTACACCCCGGGTACTTTCTTTACTATACGGGCCGAGTCCGGGATTTACGGAAATCGCAGGTTTTCGTTTGCCGGCGATTAAACTTCTTTTATTCAGCGTCTCATCAAAAATGAAAACATTTTTGAAAACTACAAGTCTCATGCGTTTTAGTGGTGTAAAAATAATTTAAAAAATCGTTCGGGAAATGAGTTTACTCCCTGGGTACTTTCTTTGTATACATTCGACTATACGGGCAAAGCCCGTGATTTACGGGAAATCACGGGTTTTCGTTTGCCGGCGATTAAACTTCTTTTATTCAGCGTCTCATCAAAAATGAAAACATTTTTGAAAACTACAAGTCTCATGCGTTTTAGTGGTGAAAAGATAATTTAAAAAATCGTTTTGGAAATGAGTTTACTCACTGGGTACTTTCTTTGTATACATTTGACTATACGGGCCAAGCCCGGGATTTACGGCAAATCGCGGGTTTTAGTTTGCTGGCGATTAAACCACTTTCATTAAGCGTCTCATCAAAAATGAAAACATTTTTAAAAACTACAAGTCTCATGCGTTGTAGTGGTGAAAGAATAATTTAAAAAATCGTTCCAAAAATGAGTTTACTCCCTGGGTAATTTCTTTGTATACTTTTGACTATACGGACCGAGTCCGGGGTTTACGGGAAATGGCGGGTTTTCGTTTGCCGGCGATTAAACTTCTTTTATTCAGCGTCTCATCAAAAATGAAATCATTTTTAAAAACTACAAGTCTCATGCGTTTTAGTGGTGAAAAAATAATTTAAAAAATCGTTCGGGAAATGAGTTTACTCCCTGGGTACTTTCTTTGTATACTTTTGACAATACGGGCCGAGTCCGGGATTTACGGGAAATCGCAGGTTTTCGTTTGCCGGCGATTAAACTTCTTTTATTCAGCGTCTCATCAAAAATAAAAACATTTTTGAAAACTACAAGTCTCATGCGTTGTAGTGGTGAAAAAATAATTTAAAAAATCGTTCCAAAAATGAGTTTACTCCCTGGGTAATTTCTTTGTATACTTTTGACTATACGGGCCGAGTCCGGGGTTTACGGGAAATGGCGGGTTTTCGTTTGCCGGCGATTAAACTTCTTTTATTCAGCGTGTCATCAAAAATGAAATAATTTTTAAAAACTATAAGTCTCATGGGTTTTAGTGGTGAAATAATAATTTAAAAAATCGTTTGGGAAATGAGTTTATATCCCGGGTACTTTCTTTACTATACGGGCCGAGTCCGGGATTTACGGAAATCGCAGGTTTTCGTTTGCCGGCGATTAAACTTCTTTTATTCAGCGTCTCATCAAAAATGAAAACATTTTTGAAAACTACAAGTCTCATGCGTTTTAGTGGTGAAAAAATAATTTAAAAAATCGTTCGGGAAATGAGTTTACTCCCTGGGTACTTTCTTTGTATACTTTTGACAATACGGGCCGAGTCCGGGGTTTACGGGAAATGGCGGGTTTTCGTTTGCCGGCGATTAAACTTCTTTTATTCAGCGTGTCATCAAAAATGAAATAATTTTTAAAAACTATAAGTCTCATGGGTTTTAGTGGTGAAATAATAATTTAAAAAATCGTTTGGGAAATGAGTTTATATCCCGGGTACTTTCTTTACTATACGGGCCGAGTCCGGGATTTACGGAAATCGCAGGTTTTCGTTTGCCGGCGATTAAACTTCTTTTATTCAGCGTCTCATCAAAAATGAAAACATTTTTGAAAACTACAAGTCTCATGCGTTGTAGTGGTGAAAAAATAATTTAAAAAATCGTTCGGGAAATGAGTTTACTCCCTGGGTACTTTCTTTGTATACTTTTGACAATACGGGCCGAGTCCGGGATTTACGGGAAATCTCAGGTTTTCGTTTGCCGGCGATTAAACTTCTTTTATTCAGCGTCTCATCAAAAATGAAAACATTTTTGAAAACTACAAGTCTCATGCGTTTTAGTGGTGAAAAAAAAAATTAAAAAATCGTTCGGGAAATGAGTTTACTCCCTAGGTACTTTCTTTGTATACATTCCACTATACGGGCCAAGCCCGGGATTTACGGGAAATCGCGGGATTTCGTTTGCCGGTGATTAAACCTCTTTCATTAAGCGTCTCATCAAATATGAAAACATTTTTGAAAACTACAAGTCTCATGCGTTTTAGTGGAGAAAAAATAATTTAAAAAATCGTTCGGGAAATGAGTTTACTCACAGGGTACTTTCTCTGTATACATTCGACTATACGGGCAAAGCCCTTGATTTACGGGAAATCGCGGGTGCTCGTTTGCCGGCGATTAAACTTCTTTTATTCAGCGTCTCATCAAAAATGAAAACATTTTTGAAAAGTACAAGTCTCATGCGTTTTAGTAGTGAAAAGATAATTTAAAAAATCGTTTTGGAAATGAGTTTACTCACAGGGTACTTTCTTTGTATACATTCGACTATACGGGCCAAGCCCGGGATTTACGGGAAATCGCGGGTTTTCGTTTGCTGGCGATTAAACCACTTTCATTAAGCGTCTCATCAAAAATGAAAACATTTCTGAAAACTACAAGTCTCATGCTTTTTAGTGGTGAAAAAATAATTTAAAAAATCGTTCGGGAAATGAGTTTACTCACAGGGTACTTTCTTTGTATACATTCGACTATACGGGCCAAGCCCGGGATTTACGGGAAATGGCGGGTTTTCGTTTGCCGGCGATTAAACTTCTTTTATTCAGCGTCTCATCAAAAATGAAAACATTTTTAAAAACTACAAGTCTCATGCGTTGTAGTGGTGAAAAAATAATTTAAAAAATCGTTCGAAAAATGAGTTTACTCCCTGGGTAATTTCTTTGTATACTTTTGACTATACGGGCCGAGTCCGGGGTTTACGGGAAATGGCGGGTTTTCGTTTGCCGGCGATTAAACTTCTTTTATTCAGCGTCTCATCAAAAGTGAAATCATTTTTAAAAACTATAAGTCTTATGGGTTTTAGTGGCAATATAATAATTTAAAAAATCGTTCGGGAAATGAGTTTACATCCCGGGTACTTTCTTTACTATACGGGCCGAGTCCGGGATTTACGGAAATCGCAGGTTTTCGTTTGCCGGCGACTAAACTTCTTTTATTCAGCGTCTCATCAAAAATGAAAACATTTTTGAAAAATACAAGTCTCATGCGTTTTAGTGGTGAAAAAAATAATTTAAAAAATCGTTCGGGAAATGAGTTTACTCCCTGGGTACTTTCTTTGTATACTTTTGACAATACGGGCCGAGTCCGGGATTTACGGGAAATCGCAGGTTTTCGTTTGCCGGCGATTAAACTTCTTTTATTCAGCGTCTCATCAAAAATGAAAACATTTTTAAAAACTACAAGTCTCATGCGTTTTAGTGGTGAAAAAATAATTTAAAAAATCGTTCGGAAAATGAGTTTACTCCCTGGGTACTTTCTTTGTATACTTTGGACTATACGGGCCGAGTCCGGGATTTACGGGAAATCGCGGATTTTCGTTTGAGTGCGAATAAACTTCTTTCATTCAGCGTCTTATCAAAAATGAAAACATTTTTGAAAACTACAAGTCTCATGCGTTGTAGTGGTGAAAAAATAATATAAAAAATCGTTCGGAAAATGAGTTTACTCCCTGGGTACTTTCTTTGTATACTTTTGATTATACGGGCCGATTTCGGGGTTTACGGGAAATGGCGGGTTTTCGTTTGCCGGCGATTAAACTTCTTTTATTCAGCGTCTCATCAAAAATGAAAACATTTTTAGAAACTACAAGTCTCATGCGTTGTAGTGGTGAAAAAATAATTTAAAAAATCGTTCGGAAAATGAGTTTACTCCCTGGGTAATTTCTTTGTATACTTTTGACTATACAGGCCGAGTCATGGGTTTACGGGAAATAGCGAGTTTTCGTTTGCCGGCGATTTAACTTCTTTTTCTCAGCGTCTCATCAAAAATGAAAACATTTTTAAAAACTATAAGTCTCATGGGTTTTAGTGGTGAAATAATAATTTAAAAAATCGTTCGGGAAATGAGTTTACATCCCGGGTACTTTCTTTACTATACGGGCCGAGTCCGGGATTTACGGGAAATCGCAGGTTTTCGTTTGCCGGCGATTAAACTTCTTTTATTCAGCGTCTCATCAAAAATGAAAACATTTTTAAAAACTACAATTCTCATGCGTTTTAGTGGTGAAAAAATATTTAAAAAATCGTTCGGGAAATGAGTTTACATCCGGGGTACTTTCTTTACTATACGGGCCGAGTCCGGGATTTACGGGAAATCACAGGTTTTCGTTTGCCGGCGATTAAACTTCTTTTATTCAGCGTCTCATCAAAAATGAAAACATTTTTAAAAACTATAAGTCTCATGCGTTTTAGTGGTGAAAAAAATAATTTAAAAAATCGTTCGGGAAATGAGTTTACTCCCTGGGTACTTTCTTTGTATACTTTTGACAATACGGGCCGAGTCCGGGATTTACGGGAAATCGCAGGTTTTCGTTTGCCGGCGATTAAACTTCTTTTATTCAGCGTCTCATCAAAAATGAAAACATTTTTAAAAACTACAAGTCTCATGCGTTTTAGTGGTGAAAAAATAATTTAAAAAATCGTTCGGAAAATGAGTTTACTCCCTGGGTACTTTCTTTGTATACTTTGGACTATACGGGCCGAGTCCGGGATTTACGGGAAATCGCGGATTTTCGTTTGAGTGCGAATAAACTTCTTTCATTCAGCGTCTTATCAAAAATGAAAACATTTTTGAAAACTACAAGTCTCATGCGTTGTAGTGGTGAAAAAATAATATAAAAAATCGTTCGGAAAATGAGTTTACTCCCTGGGTACTTTCTTTGTATACTTTTGATTATACGGGCCGATTTCGGGGTTTACGGGAAATGGCGGGTTTTCGTTTGCCGGCGATTAAACTTCTTTTATTCAGCGTCTCATCAAAAATGAAAACATTTTTAGAAACTACAAGTCTCATGCGTTGTAGTGGTGAAAAAATAATTTAAAAAATCGTTCGGAAAATGAGTTTACTCCCTGGGTAATTTCTTTGTATACTTTTGACTATACAGGCCGAGTCATGGGTTTACGGGAAATAGCGAGTTTTCGTTTGCCGGCGATTTAACTTCTTTTTCTCAGCGTCTCATCAAAAATGAAAACATTTTTAAAAACTATAAGTCTCATGGGTTTTAGTGGTGAAATAATAATTTAAAAAATCGTTCGGGAAATGAGTTTACATCCCGGGTACTTTCTTTACTATACGGGCCGAGTCCGGGATTTACGGGAAATCGCAGGTTTTCGTTTGCCGGCGATTAAACTTCTTTTATTCAGCGTCTCATCAAAAATGAAAACATTTTTAAAAACTACAATTCTCATGCGTTTTAGTGGTGAAAAAATATTTAAAAAATCGTTCGGGAAATGAGTTTACATCCGGGGTACTTTCTTTACTATACGGGCCGAGTCCGGGATTTACGGGAAATCACAGGTTTTCGTTTGCCGGCGATTAAACTTCTTTTATTCAGCGTCTCATCAAAAATGAAAACATTTTTAAAAACTATAAGTCTCATGGGTTTTAGTGGTGAAATAATAATTTAAAAAATCGTTCGGGAAATGAGTTTACATCCCGGGTACTTTCTTTACTATACGGGCCGAGTCCGGGATTTACGGGAAATCGCAGGTTTTCGTTTGCCGGCGATTAAACTTCTTTTATTCAGCGTCTCATCAAAAATGAAAACATTTTTAAAAACTACAAGTCTCATGCGTTTTAGTGGTGAAAAAATATTTAAAAAATCGTTCGGGAAATGAGTTTACATCCCGGGTACTTTCTTTACTATACGGGCCGAGTCCGGGATTTACGGGAAATCACAGGTTTTCGTTTGCCGGCGATTAAACTTCTTTTATTCAGCGTCTCATCAAAAATGAAAACATTTTTAAAAACTACAAGTCTCATGCGTTTTAGTGGTGAAAAAAAAAATTAAAAAATCGTTCGGGAAATGAGTTTAATCCCTAGGTACTTTCTTTGTATACATTCGACTATACGGGCCAAGCACGGGATTTACGGGAAATCGCGGGATTTCGTTTGCCGGCTATTAAACCTCTTTCATTAAGCGTCTCATCAAATATGAAAATATTTTTGAAAACTACAAGTCTCATGCGTTTTAGTGGTGAAAAAATAATTTAAAAAATCGTTCGGAAAATGAGTTTACTCCCTGGGTACTTTCTTTGTATACTTTTGACTATACGGGCCGAGTCCGGGGTTTACGGGAAATGGCGGGTTTTCGTGTGCCGGCGATTAAACTTCTTTTATTCAGCGTCTCATCAAAAATGAGAACATTTTTAAAAAATACAAGTCTCATGCGTTGTAGTGGTGAGAAAATAATTTAAAAAATCGTTCGGAAAATGAGTCTACTCCCTGGGTAATTTCTTTGTATACTTTTGACCATACGGGCCCAGTCAGGGGTTTACGGGAAATGGCGCGTTTTCGTTTGCCGGCGATTTAACTTCTTTTTTTCAGCGTCTCATCAAAAATGAAAACATTTTTAAAAACTATAAGTGTCATGGGTTTTAGTGGTGAAATAATAATTTAAAAAATCGTTCGGGAAATGAGTTTACATCCCGGGTACTTTCTTTACTATACGGGCCAAGTCCGGGATTTACGGGAAATTGCAGATTTTCGTTTGCCGGCGATTAAACTTCTTTTATTCAGCGTCTCATCAAAAATGAAAACATTTTTAAAAACTACAAGTCTCATGGGCTTTAGTGGTGAAATAATAATTTAAAAAATCGTTCGGGAAATAAATTTACACCCTGGGTACTTTCTTTACTATACGGGCCGAGTCCGGGATTTACGGGAAATCGCAGGTTTTCGTTTGCCGGCGATTAAACTTCTTTTATTCAGCGTCTCATCAAAAATGAAAACATTTTTAAAAACTACAAGTCTCATGCGTTTTAGTGGTGAAAAAATATTTAAAAAATCGTTCGGGAAATGAGTTTACATCCCGGGTACTTTCTTTACTATACGGGCCGAGTCCGGGATTTACGGGAAATCACAGGTTTTCGTTTGCCGGCGATTAAACTTCTTTTATTCAGCGTCTCATCAAAAATGAAAACATTTTTAAAAACTACAAGTCTCATGCGTTTTAGTGGTGAAAAAAAAAATTAAAAAATCGTTCGGGAAATGAGTTTAATCCCTAGGTACTTTCTTTGTATACATTCGACTATACGGGCCAAGCCCGGGATTTACGGGAAATCGCGGGATTTCGTTTGCCGGCTATTAAACCTCTTTCATTAAGCGTCTCATCAAATATGAAAACATTTTTGAAAACTACAAGTCTCATGCGTTTTAGTGGTGAAAAAATAATTTAAAAAATCGTTCGGAAAATGAGTTTACTCCCTGGGTACTTTCTTTGTATACTTTTGACTATACGGGCCGAGTCCGGGGTTTACGGGAAATGGCGGGTTTTCGTGTGCCGGCGATTAAACTTCTTTTATTCAGCGTCTCATCAAAAATGAGAACATTTTTAAAAAATACAAGTCTCATGCGTTGTAGTGGTGAGAAAATAATTTAAAAAATCGTTCGGAAAATGAGTCTACTCCCTGGGTAATTTCTTTGTATACTTTTGACCATACGGGCCCAGTTAGGGGTTTACGGGAAATGGCGCGTTTTCGTTTGCCGGCGATTTAACTTCTTTTTTTCAGCGTCTCATCAAAAATGAAAACATTTTTAAAAACTATAAGTGTCATGGGTTTTAGTGGTGAAATAATAATTTAAAAAATCGTTCGGGAAATGAGTTTACATCCCGGGTACTTTCTTTACTATACGGGCCAAGTCCGGGATTTACGGGAAATCGCAGATTTTCGTTTGCCGGCGATTAAACTTCTTTTATTCAGCGTCTCATCAAAAATGAAAACATTTTTAAAAACTACAAGTCTCATGGGCTTTAGTGGTGAAATAATAATTTAAAAAATCGTTCGGGAAATAAATTTACACCCTGGGTACTTTCTTTGTATACTTTTGACTATACGGGCCGAGTCCGGGATTTACGGGAAATCGCAGGTTTTCGTTTGCCGGCGATTAAACTTCTTTTATTCAGCGTCTCATCAAAAATGAAAACAATTTTAAAAACTACAAGTCTCATGGGCTTTAGTGGTGAAATAATAATTTAAAAAATCGTTCGGGAAATGAGTGTACACCCTGGGTACTTTCTTTGTATACTTTTGACTATACGGGCCGAGTCCGGGATTTACGGGAAATCGCAGGTTTTCGTTTGCCGGCGATTAAACTTCTTTTATTCAGCGTCTCATCAAAAATGAAAACATTTTTGAAAACTACAAGTCTCATGCGTTTTAGTGGTGAAAAGATAATTTAAAAAATCGTTTTGGAAATGGGTTTACTCACAGGGTACTTTCTTTGTATACATTCGACTATACCGGCCCAGCCCAGGATTTACGGAAACTCGCGGGTTTTCGTTTGCCGGCGATTAAACCACTTTCATTAAGCGTCTCATCAAAAATGAAAACATTTCTGAAAACTACAAGTCTCATGCGTTTTAGTGGTGAAAAAATAATTTAAAAAATCGTTCGGGAAATGAGTTTAGTCCCTGGGTACTTTCTTTGTATACTTTTGACTATACGGGATGAGGCCGGGATTTGCGGGAAGTCGCGGGTTTTCGTTTGCCGGCGTTTAAACTTCTTTTATTCAGCGTCTCATCAAAAATGAAAACAATTTTAAAAACTACAAGTCTCATGGGCTTTAGTGGTGAAATAATAATTTAAAAAATCGTTCGGGAAATGAGTGTACACCCTGGGTACTTTCTTTGTATACTTTTGACTATACGGGCCGAGTCCGGGATTTACGGGAAGTCGCAGGTTTTCGTTTGCCGGCGATTAAACTTCCTTTATTCAGTGTCTCATCAAAAATAAAAACATTTTTGAAAACTACAAGTCTCATGCGTTTTAGTGGTGAAAAAATAATTTAAAAAATCGTTCGGGAAATGAGTTTACTCCTTGGGTACTTTCTTTGTATACATTTGACTATACGGGCCGAGTCCGGGATTTACGGGAAATGGCTGGTTTTCGTTTGCCGGCGATTAAACTTCTTTTATTCAGCGTCTCATCAAAAATGAAAACATTTTTAAAAACTATAAGTCTCATGGGCTTTAGTGGTGAAATAATAATTTAAAAAATCGTTCGGGAAATAAATTTACACCCTGGGTACTTTCTTTGTATACTTTTGACTATACGGGCCGAGTCCGGGATTTACGGGAAATCGCAGGTTTTCCCTTGCCGGCGATTAAACTTCTTTTATTCAGCGTCTCATCAAAAATGAAAACAATTTTAAAAACTACAAGTCTCATGGGCTTTAGTGGTGAAATAATAATTTAAAAAATCGTTCGGGAAATGAGTGTACACCCTGGGTACTTTCTTTGTATACTTTTGACTATACGGGCCGAGTCCGGGATTTACGGGAAGTCGCAGGTTTTCGTTTGCCGGCGATTAAACTTCCTTTATTCAGCGTCTCATCAAAAATAAAAACATTTTTGAAAACTACAAGTCTCATGCGTTTTAGTGGTGAAAAAATAATTTAAAAAATCGTTCGGGAAATGAGTTTACTCCTTGGGTACTTTCTTTGTATACATTTGACTATACGGGCCGAGTCCGGGATTTACGGGAAATGGCGGGTTTTCGTTTGCCGGCGATTAAACTTCTTTTATTCAGCGTCTTATCAAAATGAAAACATTTTTAAAAACTACAAGTCTCATGGGCTTTAGTGGTGAAATAATAATTTAAAAAATCGTTCGGGAAATGAGTGTACACCCTGGGTACTTTCTTTGTATACTTTTGACTATACGGGCCGAGTCCGGGATTTACAGGAAATCGCAGGTTTTCGTTTGCCGGCGATTAAACTTCTTTTATTCAGAGTCTCATCAAAAATGAAAACATTTTTGAAAACTACAAGTCTCATGCGTTTTAGTGGTGAAAAAATAATTTAAAAAATCGTTCGGGAAATGAGTTTACTCCTTGGATACTTTCTTTGTATACATTTGACTATACGGGCCGAGTCCGGGATTTACGGGAAATGGCGGGTTTTCGTTTGCCGGCGATTAAATTTCTTTTATTCAGCGTCTCATCAAAAATGAAAACATTTTTAAAAACTACAAGTCTCATGGGCTTTAGTGGTGAAATAATAATTTAAAAAATCGTTCGGGAAATGAGTTTACACCCTGGGTACTTTCTTTGTATACTTTTGACTATACGGGCCGAGTCCGGGATTTACGGGAAATCGCAGGTTTTCGTTTGCCGGCGATTAAACTTCTTTTATTCAGCGTCTCATCAAAAATGAAAACATTTTTAAAAACTACAAGTCTCATGGGCTTTAGTGGCGAAAAGATAATTTAAAAAATCGTTTTGGAAATGAGTTTACTCACAGGGTACTTTCTTTGTATACATTCGACTATACCGGCCAAGCCCAGGATTTACGGAAAATCGCGGGTTTTCGTTTGCCGGCGATTAAACCACTTTCATTAAGCGTCTCATCAAAAATGAAAACATTTCTGAAAACTACAAGTCTCATGCGTTTTAGTGGTGAAAAAATAATTTAAAAAATCGTTCGGGAAATGAGTTTACTCCCTGGGTACTTTCTTTGTATACTTTTGACTATACGGGCCGAGTCCGGGATTTACGGGAAGTCGCGGGTTTTCGTTTGCCGGTGTTTAAACTTCTTTTATTCAGCGTCTCATCAAAAATGAAAACATTTTTAAAAACTACAAGTCTCATGGGCTTTAGTGGTGAAATAATAATTTAAAAAATCTTTCGGGAAATGAGTTTACACCCTGGGTACTTTCTTTGTATACTTTTGACTATACGGCCGAGTCTGGGATTTACGGGAAATCGCAGGTTTTCGTTTGCCGGCGATTAAACTTCTTTTATTCAGCGTCTCATCAAAAATGAAAACATTTTTGAAAACTACAAGTCTCATGCGTTTTAGTGGTGAAAAGATAATTTAAAAAATCGTTTTGGAAATGAGTTTACTCACAGGGTACTTTCTTTGTATACATTCGACTATACCGGCCCAGCCCAGGATTTACGGAAACTCGCGGGTTTTCGTTTGCCGGCGATTAAACCACTTTCATTAAGCGTCTCATCAAAAATGAAAACATTTCTGAAAACTACAAGTCTCATGCGTTTTAGTGGTGAAAAAATAATTTAAAAAATCGTTCGGGAAATGAGTTTAGTCCCTGGGTACTTTCTTTGTATACTTTTGACTATACGGGAGGAGGCCGGGATTTGCGGGAAGTCGCGGGTTTTCGTTTGCCGGCGTTTAAACTTCTTTTATTCAGCGTCTCATCAAAAATGAAAACAATTTTAAAAACTACAAGTCTCATGGGCTTTAGTGGTGAAATAATAATTTAAAAAATCGTTCGGGAAATGAGTGTACACCCTGGGTACTTTCTTTGTATACTTTTGACTATACGGGCCGAGTCCGGGATTTACGGGAAGTCGCAGGTTTTCGTTTGCCGGCGATTAAACTTCCTTTATTCAGTGTCTCATCAAAAATAAAAACATTTTTGAAAACTACAAGTCTCATGCGTTTTAGTGGTGAAAAAATAATTTAAAAAATCGTTCGGGAAATGAGTTTACTCCTTGGGTACTTTCTTTGTATACATTTGACTATACGGGCCGAGTCCGGGATTTACGGGAAATGGCTGGTTTTCGTTCGCCGGCAATTAAACTTCTTTTTCTCAGCGTCTCATCAAAATGAAAACATTTTTAAAAACTACAAGTCTCATGGGCTTTAGTGGTGAAATAATAATTTAAAAAATCGTTCGGGAAATGAGTGTACACCCTGGGTACTTTCTTTGTATACTTTTGACTATACGGGCCGAGTCCAGGATTTACGGGAAATCGCAGGTTTTCGTTTGCCGGCGATTAAACTTCTTTTATTCAGCGTCTCATCAAAAATGAAAACATTTTTGAAAACTACAAGTCTCATGCGTTTTAGTGGTGAAAAAATAATTCAAAAAATCGTTCGGGAAATGAGTTTACTCCTTGGGTACTTTCTTTGTATACATTTGACTATACGGGCCGAGTCCGGGATTTACGGGAAATAGCGGGTTTTCGTTTGCCGGCGATTAAACTTCTTTTATTCAGCGTCTCATCAAAAATGAAAACATTTTTAAAAACTATAAGTCTTATGGGTTTTAGTGGTGAAATAATAATTTAAAAAATCGTTCGGGAAATGAGTGTACACCCTGGGTACTTTCTTTGTATACTTTTGACTATACGGGCCGAGTCCGGGATTTACGGGAAGTCGCAGGTTTTCGTTTGCCGGCGATTAAACTTCCTTTATTCAGTGTCTCATCAAAAATAAAAACATTTTTGAAAACTACAAGTCTCATGCGTTTTAGTGGTGAAAAAATAATTTAAAAAATCGTTCGGGAAATGAGTTTACTCCTTGGGTACTTTCTTTGTATACATTTGACTATACGGGCCGAGTCCGGGATTTACGGGAAATGGCTGGTTTTCGTTCGCCGGCGATTAAACTTCTTTTTCTCAGCGTCTCATCAAAATGAAAACATTTTTAAAAACTACAAGTCTCATGGGCTTTAGTGGTGAAATAATAATTTAAAAAATCGTTCGGGAAATGAGTGTACACCCTGGGTACTTTCTTTGTATACTTTTGACTATACGGGCCGAGTCCAGGATTTACGGGAAATCGCAGGTTTTCGTTTGCCGGCGATTAAACTTCTTTTATTCAGCGTCTCATCAAAAATGAAAACATTTTTGAAAACTACAAGTCTCATGCGTTTTAGTGGTGAAAAAATAATTCAAAAAATCGTTCGGGAAATGAGTTTACTCCTTGGGTACTTTCTTTGTATACATTTGACTATACGGGCCGAGTCCGGGATTTACGGGAAATAGCGGGTTTTCGTTTGCCGGCGATTAAACTTCTTTTATTCAGCGTCTCATCAAAAATGAAAACATTTTTAAAAACTATAAGTCTTATGGGTTTTAGTGGTGAAATAATAATTTAAAAAATCGTTCGGGAAATGAGTTTACATCCCGGGTACTTTCTTTACTATACGGGCCGAGTCCGGGATTTACGGGAAATCGCAGGTTTTCGTTTGCCGGCGATTAAACTTCTTTTATTCAGCGTCTCATCAAAAATGAAAACATTTTTAAAAACTACAAGTCTCATGGGCTTTAGTGGTGAAATAATAATTTAAAAAATCGTTCGGGAAATAAATTTACACCCTGGGTACTTTCTTTGTATACTTTTGACTATACGGGCCGAGTCCGGGATTTACGGGAAATCGCAGGTTTTCGCTTGCCGGCGATTAAACTTCTTTTATTCAGCGTCTCATCAAAAATGAAAACAATTTTAAAAACTACAAGTATCATGGGCTTTAGTGGTGAAATAATAATTTAAAAAATCGTTCGGGAAATGAGTGTACACCCTGGGTACTTTCTTTGTATACTTTTGACTATACGGGCCGAGTCCGGGATTTACGGGAAGTCGCAGGTTTTCGTTTGCCGGCGATTAAACTTCCTTTATTCAGCGTCTCATCAAAAATAAAAACATTTTTGAAAACTACAAGTCTCATGCGTTTTAGTGGTGAAAAAATAATTTAAAAAATCGTTCGGGAAATGAGTTTACTCCTTGGGTACTTTCTTTGTATACATTTGACTATACGGGCCGAGTCCGGGATTTACGGGAAATGTCGGGTTTTCGTTTGCCGGCGATTAAACTTCTTTTATTCAGCGTCTTATCAAAATGAAAACATTTTTAAAAACTACAAGTCTCATGGGCTTTAGTGGTGAAATAATAATTTAAAAAATCGTTCGGGAAATGAGTGTACACCCTGGGTACTTTCTTTGTATACTTTTGACTATACGGGCCGAGTCCGGGATTTACAGGAAATCGCGGGTTTTCGTTTGCCGGTGTTTAAACTTCTTTTATTCAGCGTCTCATCAAAAATGAAAACATTTTTAAAAACTACAAGTCTCATGGGCTTTAGTGGTGAAATAATAATTTAAAAAATCTTTCGGGAAATGAGTTTACTCCTTGGGTACTTTCTTTGTATACATTTGACTATACGGGCCGAGTCCGGGATTTACGGGAAGTGGCGGGTTTTCGTTTGCCGGCGATTAAATTTCTTTTATTCAGCGTCTCATCAAAAATGAAAACATTTTTAAAAACTACAAGTCTCATGGGCTTTAGTGGTGAAATAATAATTTAAAAAATCGTTTGGGAAATGAGTTTACACCCTGGGTACTTTCTTTGTATACTTTTGACTATACGGGCCGAGTCCGGGATTTACGGGAAATCGCAGGTTTTCGTTTGCCGGCGATTAAACTTCTTTTATTCAGCGTCTCATCAAAAATGAAAACATTTTTAAAAACTACAAGTCTCATGGGCTTTAGTGGCGAAAAGATAATTTAAAAAATCGTTTTGGAAATGAGTTTACTCACAGGGTACTTTCTTTGTATACATTCGACTATACCGGCCATGCCCAGGATTTACGGAAAATCGCGGGTTTTCGTTTGCCGGCGATTAAACCACTTTCATTAAGCGTCTCATCAAAAATGAAAACATTTCTGAAAACTACAAGTCTCATGGGCTTTAGTGGCGAAAAGATAATTTAAAAAATCGTTTTGGAAATGAGTTTACTCACAGGGTACTTTCTTTGTATACATTCGACTATACCGGCCAAGCCCAGGATTTACGGAAAATCGCGGGTTTTCGTTTGCCGGCGATTAAACCACTTTCATTAAGCGTCTCATCAAAAATGAAAACATTTCTGAAAACTACAAGTCTCATGCGTTTTAGTGGTGAAAAAATAATTTAAAAAATCGTTCGGGAAATGAGTTTACTCCCTGGGTACTTTCTTTGTATACTTTTGACTATACGGGCCGAGTCCGGGATTTACGGGAAGTCGCGGGTTTTCGTTTGCCGGTGTTTAAACTTCTTTTATTCAGCGTCTCATCAAAAATGAAAACATTTTTAAAAACTACAAGTCTCATGGGCTTTAGTGGTGAAATAATAATTTAAAAAATCTTTCGGGAAATGAGTTTACACCCTGGGTACTTTCTTTGTATACTTTTGACTATACGGGCCGAGTCTGGGATTTACGGGAAATCGCAGGTTTTCGTTTGCCGGCGATTAAACTTCTTTTATTCAGCGTCTCATCAAAAATGAAAACATTTTTAAAAACTACAAGTCTCATGGGCTTTAGTGGTGAAATAATAACTTAAAAAATCGTTCGGGAAATGCGTTTACACCCTGGGTACTTTCTTTATATACTTTTGACTATACGGGCCGAGTCCGCGATTTACGGGAAATCGCAGGTTTTCGTTTGCCGGCGATTAAACTTCTTTTATTCAGCGTCTCATCAAAAATGAAAACATTTTTGAAAACTACAAGTCTCATGCGTTTTAGTGGTGAAAAGATAATTTAAAAAATCGTTTTGGAAATGAGTTTACTCACAGGGTACTTTCTTTGTATACATTCGACTATACCGGCCCAGCCCAGGATTTACGGAAACTCGCGGGTTTTCGTTTGCCGGCGATTAAACCACTTTCATTAAGCGTCTCATCAAAAATGAAAACATTTCTGAAAACTACAAGTCTCATGCGTTTTAGTGGTGAAAAAATAATTTAAAAAATCGTTCGGGAAATGAGTTTAGTCCCTGGGTACTTTCTTTGTATACTTTTGACTATACGGGATGAGGCCGGGATTTGCGGGAAGTCGCGGGTTTTCGTTTGCCGGCGTTTAAACTTCTTTTATTCAGCGTCTCATCAAAAATGAAAACAATTTTAAAAACTACAAGTCTCATGGGCTTTAGTGGTGAAATAATAATTTAAAAAATCGTTCGGGAAATGAGTGTACACCCTGGGTACTTTCTTTGTATACTTTTGACTATACGGGCCGAGTCCGGGATTTACGGGAAGTCGCAGGTTTTCGTTTGCCGGCGATTAAACTTCCTTTATTCAGTGTCTCATCAAAAATAAAAACATTTTTGAAAACTACAAGTCTCATGCGTTTTAGTGGTGAAAAAATAATTTAAAAAATCGTTCGGGAAATGAGTTTACTCCTTGGGTACTTTCTTTGTATACATTTGACTATACGGGCCGAGTCCGGGATTTACGGGAAATGGCTGGTTTTCGTTCGCCGGCGATTAAACTTCTTTTTCTCAGCGTCTCATCAAAATGAAAACATTTTTAAAAACTACAAGTCTCATGGGCTTTAGTGGTGAAATAATAATTTAAAAAATCGTTCGGGAAATGAGTGTACACCCTGGGTACTTTCTTTGTATACTTTTGACTATACGGGCCGAGTCCAGGATTTACGGGAAATCGCAGGTTTTCGTTTGCCGGCGATTAAACTTCTTTTATTCAGCGTCTCATCAAAAATGAAAACATTTTTGAAAACTACAAGTCTCATGCGTTTTAGTGGTGAAAAAATAATTCAAAAAATCGTTCGGGAAATGAGTTTACTCCTTGGGTACTTTCTTTGTATACATTTGACTATACGGGCCGAGTCCGGGATTTACGGGAAATAGCGGGTTTTCGTTTGCCGGCGATTAAACTTCTTTTATTCAGCGTCTCATCAAAAATGAAAACATTTTTAAAAACTATAAGTCTTATGGGTTTTAGTGGTGAAATAATAATTTAAAAAATCGTTCGGGAAATGAGTTTACATCCCGGGTACTTTCTTTACTATACGAACCGAGTCCGGGATTTACGGGAAATCGCAGGTTTTCGTTTGCCGGCGATTAAACTTCTTTTATTCAGCGTCTCATCAAAAATGAAAACATTTTTAAAAACTACAAGTCTCATGGGCTTTAGTGGTGAAATAATAATTTAAAAAATCGTTCGGGAAATAAATTTACACCCTGGGTACTTTCTTTGTATACTTTTGACTATACGGGCCGAGTCCGGGATTTACGGGAAATCGCAGGTTTTCGCTTGCCGGCGATTAAACTTCTTTTATTCAGCGTCTCATCAAAAATGAAAACAATTTTAAAAACTACAAGTATCATGGGCTTTAGTGGTGAAATAATAATTTAAAAAATCGTTCGGGAAATGAGTGTACACCCTGGGTACTTTCTTTGTATACTTTTGACTATACGGGCCGAGTCCGGGATTTACGGGAAGTCGCAGGTTTTCGTTTGCCGGCGATTAAACTTCCTTTATTCAGCGTCTCATCAAAAATAAAAACATTTTTGAAAACTACAAGTCTCATGCGTTTTAGTGGTGAAAAAATAATTTAATAAATCGTTCGGGAAATGAGTTTACTCCTTGGGTACTTTCTTTGTATACATTTGACTATACGGGCCGAGTCCGGGATTTACGGGAAATGGCGGGTTTTCGTTTGCCGGCGATTAAACTTCTTTTATTCAGCGTCTTATCAAAATGAAAACATTTTTAAAAACTACAAGTCTCATGGGCTTTAGTGGTGAAATAATAATTTAAAAAATCGTTCGGGAAATGAGTGTACACCCTGGGTACTTTCTTTGTATACTTTTGACTATACGGGCCGAGTCCGGGATTTACAGGAAATCGCAGGTTTTCGTTTGCCGGCGATTAAACTTCTTTTATTCAGAGTCTCATCAAAAATGAAAACATTTTTGAAAACTACAAGTCTCATGCGTTTTAGTGGTGAAAAAATAATTTAAAAAATCGTTCGGGAAATGAGTTTACTCCTTGGGTACTTTCTTTGTATACATTTGACTATACGGGCCGAGTCCGGGATTTACGGGAAATGGCGGGTTTTCGTTTGCCGGCGATTAAATTTCTTTTATTCAGCGTCTCATCAAAAATGAAAACATTTTTAAAAACTACAAGTCTCATGGGCTTTAGTGGTGAAATAATAATTTAAAAAATCGTTCGGGAAATGAGTTTACACCCTGGGTACTTTCTTTGTATACTTTTGACTATACGGGCCGAGTCCGGGATTTACGGGAAATCGCAGGTTTTCGTTTGCCGGCGATTAAACTTCTTTTATTCAGCGTCTCATCAAAAATGAAAACATTTTTAAAAACTACAAGTCTCATGGGCTTTAGTGGCGAAAAGATAATTTAAAAAATCGTTTTGGAAATGAGTTTACTCACAGGGTACTTTCTTTGTATACATTCGACTATACCGGCCAAGCCCAGGATTTACGGAAAATCGCGGGTTTTCGTTTGCCGGCGATTAAACCACTTTCTTTAAGAGTCTCATCAAAAATGAAAACATTTCTGAAAACTACAAGTCTCATGCGTTTTAGTGGTGAAAAAATAATTTAAAAAATCGTTCGGGAAATGAGTTTACTCCCTGGGTACTTTCTTTGTATACTTTTGACTATACGGGCCGAGTCCGGGATTTACGGGAAGTCGCGGGTTTTCGTTTGCCGGTGTTTAAACTTCTTTTATTCAGCGTCTCATCAAAAATGAAAACATTTTTAAAAACTACAAGTCTCATGGGCTTTAGTGGTGAAATAATAATTTAAAAAATCTTTCGGGAAATGAGTTTACACCCTGGGTACTTTCTTTGTATACTTTTGACTATACGGGCCGAGTCTGGGATTTACGGGAAATCGCAGGTTTTCGTTTGCCGGCGATTAAACTTCTTTTATTCAGCGTCTCATCAAAAATGAAAACATTTTTAAAAACTACAAGTCTCATGGGCTTTAGTGGTGAAATAATAACTTAAAAAATCGTTCGGGAAATGCGTTTACACCCTGGGTACTTTCTTTGTATACTTTTGACTATACGGGCCGAGTCCGCGATTTACGGGAAATCGCAGGTTTTCGTTTGCCGGCGATTAAACTTCTTTTATTCAGCGTCTCATCAAAAATGAAAACATTTTTGAAAACTACAAGTCTCATGCGTTTTAGTGGTGAAAAGATAATTTAAAAAATCGTTTTGGAAATGAGTTTACTCACAGGGTACTTTCTTTGTATACATTCGACTATACCGGCCCAGCCCAGGATTTACGGAAACTCGCGGGTTTTCGTTTGCCGGCGATTAAACCACTTTCATTAAGCGTCTCATCAAAAATGAAAACATTTCTGAAAACTACAAGTCTCATGCGTTTTAGTGGTGAAAAAATAATTTAAAAAATCGTTCGGGAAATGAGTTTAGTCCCTGGGTACTTTCTTTGTATACTTTTGACTATACGGGATGAGGCCGGGATTTGCGGGAAGTCGCGGGTTTTCGTTTGCCGGCGTTTAAACTTCTTTTATTCAGCGTCTCATCAAAAATGAAAACATTTCTAAAAAGTACAAGTCTCATGGGCTTTAGTGGTGAAATAATAATTTAAAAAATCGTTCGGGAAATGAGTTTACACCCTGGGTACTTTCTTTGTATACTTTTGACTATACGGGCCGAGTCCGGGATTTACGGGAAATCGCAGGTTTTCGTTTGCCGGCGATTAAACGTCTTTTATTCAGCGTCTCATCAAAAATGAAAACATTTTTGAAAACTACAAGCCTCATGCGTTTTAGTGGTGAAAAGATAATTTAAAAAATCGTTTTGGAAATGAGTTTACTCACAGGGTACTTTCTTTGTATACATTCGACTATACCGGCCCAGCCCAGGATTTACGGAAACTCGCGGGTTTTCGTTTGCCGGCGATTAAACCACTTTCATTAAGCGTCTCATCAAAAATGAAAACATTTCTGAAAACTACAAGTCTCATGCGTTTTAGTGGTGAAAAAATAATTTAAAAAATCGTTCGGGAAATGAGTTTAGTCCCTGGGTACTTTCTTTGTATACTTTTGACTATACGGGATGAGGCCGGGATTTGCGGGAAGTCGCGGGTTTTCGTTTGCCGGCGTTTAAACTTCTTTTATTCAGCGTCTCATCAAAAATGAAAACATTTCTAAAAACTACAAGTCTCATGGGCTTTAGTGGTGAAATAATAATTTAAAAAATCGTTCGGGAAATGAGTTTACACCCTGGGTACTTTCTTTGTATACTTTTGACTATACGGGCCGAGTCCGGGATTTGCGGGAAATCGCAGGATTTCGTTTGCCGGCGATTAAACTTCTTTTATTCAGCGTCTCAACAAAAATGAAAACATTTTTGAAAACTACAAGTCTCATGCGTTTTAGTGGTGAAAAAATAATTTAAAAAATTGTTCGGGAAATGAGTTTACTCCCTGGGTACTTTCCTTGTATACTTTTGACTATGCGGGCCGAGTCCGGGGTTTACGGGAAATGGCGGGTTTTCGTTTGCCGGCGATTAAACTTCTTTTATTCAGCGTCTCATCAAAAATGAAAACATTTTTGAAAACTACAAGTCTCATGCGTTTTGGTGGTGAAAAAATAATTTAAAAAATCGTTCGGGAAATGAGTTTACTCCCTGGGTACTTTCTTTGTATACTTTTGATTAAACAGGCCGAGTCCAGGGTTTACGGGAAATGGCGGATTTTCGTTTGCCGGCGATTAAACTTCTTTTATTCAGCGTCTCATCAAAAATGAAAACATTTTTAAAAACTACAAGTCTCATGGGCTTTAGTGGTGAAATAATAATTTAAAAAATCGTTCGGGAAATGAGTTTACCCCCTGAGTACTTTCTTTGTATACTTTTGACTATACGGGCCGAGTCCGGGATTTACGGGAAATCGCAGGTTTTCGTTTGCCGGCGATTAAACTTCTTTTATTCAGCGTCTCATCAAAAATGAAAACATTTTTAAAAACTACAAGTCTCTTGGGCTTTAGTGGTGAAATAATAACTTAAAAAATCGTTCGGGAAATGAGTTTACACCCTGGGTACTTTCTTTGTATACTTTTGACTATACCGGCCAAGCCCGGGATTTACGTGAAATCGCGGGTTTTCGTTTGCCGGCGATTAAACCACTTTCATTAAGCGTCTCATCAAAAATGAAAACATTTTTAAAAACTACAAGTCTCTTGGGCTTTAGTGGTGAAATAATAACTTAAAAAATCGTTCGGGAAATGAGTTTACACCCTGGGTACTTTCTTTGTATACTTTTGACTATACCGGCCAAGCCCGGGATTTACGGGAAATCGCAGGTTTTCGTTTGCCGGCGATTAAACTTCTTTTATTCAGCGTCTCATCAAAAATGAAAACATTTTTAAAAACTACAAGTCTCTTGGGCTTTAGTGGTGAAATAATAACTTAAAAAATCGTTCGGGAAATGAGTTTACACCCTGGGTACTTTCTTTGTATACTTTTGACTATACCGGCCAAGCCCGGGATTTACGGGAAATCGCAGGTTTTCGTTTGCCGGCGATTAAACTTCTTTTATTCAGCGTCTCATCAAAAATGAAAACATTTTTGAAAACTACAAGTCTCATGCGTTTTAGTGGTGAAAAAATAATTTAAAAAATCGTTCGGGAAATGAGTTTACTCCTTGGGTACTTTCTTTGTATACATTTGACTATACGGGCCGAGTCCGGGATTTACGGGAAATGGCTGGTTTTCGTTCGCCGGCAATTAAACTTCTTTTTCTCAGCGTCTCATCAAAATGAAAACATTTTTAAAAACTACAAGTCTCATGGGCTTTAGTGGTGAAATAATAATTTAAAAAATCGTTCGGGAAATGAGTGTACACCCTGGGTACTTTCTTTGTATACTTTTGACTATACGGGCCGAGTCCAGGATTTACGGGAAATCGCAGGTTTTCGTTTGCCGGCGATTAAACTTCTTTTATTCAGCGTCTCATCAAAAATGAAAACATTTTTGAAAACTACAAGTCTCATGCGTTTTAGTGGTGAAAAAATAATTCAAAAAATCGTTCGGGAAATGAGTTTACTCCTTGGGTACTTTCTTTGTATACATTTGACTATACGGGCCGAGTCCGGGATTTACGGGAAATGGCGGGTTTTCGTTTGCCGGCGATTAAACTTCTTTTATTCAGCGTCTCATCAAAAATGAAAACATTTTTAAAAACTATAAGTCTTATGGGTTTTAGTGGTGAAATAATAATTTAAAAAATCGTTCGGGAAATGAGTTTACATGCCGGGTACTTTCTTTACTATACGGGCCGAGTCCGGGATTTACGGGAAATCGCAGGTTTTCGTTTGCCGGCGATTAAACTTCTTTTATTCAGCGTCTCATCAAAAATGAAAACATTTTTAAAAACTACAAGTCTCATGGGCTTTAGTGGTGAAATAATAATTTAAAAAATCGTTCGGGAAATAAATTTACACCCTGGGTACTTTCTTTGTATACTTTTGACTATACGGGCCGAGTCCGGGATTTACGGGAAATCGCAGGTTTTCGCTTGCCGGCGATTAAACTTCTTTTATTCAGCGTCTCATCAAAAATGAAAACATTTTTAAAAACTACAAGTCTCATGGGCTTTAGTGGTGAAATAATAATTTAAAAAATCTTTCGGGAAATGAGTTTACACCCTGGGTACTTTCTTTGTATACTTTTGACTATACGGGCCGAGTCTGGGATTTACGGGAAATCGCAGGTTTTCGTTTGCCGGCGATTAAACTTCTTTTATTCAGCGTCTCATCAAAAATGAAAACATTTTTAAAAACTACAAGTCTCATGGGCTTTACTGGTGAAATAATAACTTAAAAAATCGTTCGGGAAATGCGTTTACACCCTGGGTACTTTCTTTGTATACTTTTGACTATACGGGCCGAGTCCGCGATTTACGGGAAATCGCAGGTTTTCGTTTGCCGGCGATTAAACTTCTTTTATTCAGCGTCTCATCAAAAATGAAAACATTTTTGAAAACTACAAGTCTCATGCGTTTTAGTGGTGAAAAGATAATTTAAAAAATCGTTTTGGAAATGAGTTTACTCACAGGGTACTTTCTTTGTATACATTCGACTATACCGGCCCAGCCCAGGATTTACGGAAACTCGCGGGTTTTCGTTTGCCGGCGATTAAACCACTTTCATTAAGCGTCTCATCAAAAATGAAAACATTTCTGAAAACTACAAGTCTCATGCGTTTTAGTGGTGAAAAAATAATTTAAAAAATCGTTCGGGAAATGAGTTTAGTCCCTGGGTACTTTCTTTGTATACTTTTGACTATACGGGATGAGGCCGGGATTTGCGGGAAGTCGCGGGTTTTCGTTTGCCGGCGTTTAAACTTCTTTTATTCAGCGTCTCATCAAAAATGAAAACATTTCTAAAAAGTACAAGTCTCATGGGCTTTAGTGGTGAAATAATAATTTAAAAAATCGTTCGGGAAATGAGTTTACACCCTGGGTACTTTCTTTGTATACTTTTGACTATACGGGCCGAGTCCGGGATTTACGGGAAATCGCAGGTTTTCGTTTGCCGGCGATTAAACGTCTTTTATTCAGCGTCTCATCAAAAATGAAAACATTTTTGAAAACTACAAGCCTCATGCGTTTTAGTGGTGAAAAGATAATTTAAAAAATCGTTTTGGAAATGAGTTTACTCACAGGGTACTTTCTTTGTATACATTCGACTATACCGGCCCAGCCCAGGATTTACGGAAACTCGCGGGTTTTCGTTTGCCGGCGATTAAACCACTTTCATTAAGCGTCTCATCAAAAATGAAAACATTTCTGAAAACTACAAGTCTCATGCGTTTTAGTGGTGAAAAAATAATTTAAAAAATCGTTCGGGAAATGAGTTTAGTCCCTGGGTACTTTCTTTGTATACTTTTGACTATACGGGATGAGGCCGGGATTTGCGGGAAGTCGCGGGTTTTCGTTTGCCGGCGTTTAAACTTCTTTTATTCAGCGTCTCATCAAAAATGAAAACATTTCTAAAAACTACAAGTCTCATGGGCTTTAGTGGTGAAATAATAATTCAAAAAATCGTTCGGGAAATGAGTTTACACCCTGGGTACTTTCTTTGTATACTTTTGACTATACGGGCCGAGTCCGGGATTTGCGGGAAATCGCAGGTTTTCGTTTGCCGGCGATTAAACTTCTTTTATTCAGCGTCTCAACAAAAATGAAAACATTTTTGAAAACTACAAGTCTCATGCGTTTTAGTGGTGAAAAAATAATTTAAAAAATTGTTCGGGAAATGAGTTTACTCCCTGGGTACTTTCCTTGTATACTTTTGACTATGCGGGCCGAGTCCGGGGTTTACGGGAAATGGCGGGTTTTCGTTTGCCGGCGATTAAACTTCTTTTATTCAGCGTCTCATCAAAAATGAAAACATTTTTGAAAACTACAAGTCTCATGCGTTTTGGTGGTGAAAAAATAATTTAAAAAATCGTTCGGGAAATGAGTTTACTCCCTGGGTACTTTCTTTGTATACTTTTGATTAAACAGGCCGAGTCCAGGGTTTACGGGAAATGGCGGATTTTCGTTTGCCGGCGATTAAACTTCTTTTATTCAGCGTCTCATCAAAAATGAAAACATTTTTAAAAACTACAAGTCTCATGGGCTTTAGTGGTGAAATAATAATTTAAAAAATCGTTCGGGAAATGAGTTTACCCCCTGAGTACTTTCTTTGTATACTTTTGACTATACGGGCCGAGTCCGGGATTTACGGGAAATCGCAGGTTTTCGTTTGCCGGCGATTAAACTTCTTTTATTCAGCGTCTCATCAAAAATGAAAACATTTTTAAAAACTACAAGTCTCTTGGGCTTTAGTGGTGAAATAATAACTTAAAAAATCGTTCGGGAAATGAGTTTACACCCTGGGTACTTTCTTTGTATACTTTTGACTATACCGGCCAAGCCCGGGATTTACGTGAAATCGCGGGTTTTCGTTTGCCGGCGATTAAACCACTTTCATTAAGCGTCTCATCAAAAATGAAAACATTTTTAAAAACTACAAGTCTCTTGGGCTTTAGTGGTGAAATAATAACTTAAAAAATCGTTCGGGAAATGAGTTTACACCCTGGGTACTTTCTTTGTATACTTTTGACTATACCGGCCAAGCCCGGGATTTACGGGAAATCGCAGGTTTTCGTTTGCCGGCGATTAAACTTCTTTTATTCAGCGTCTCATCAAAAATGAAAACATTTTTGAAAACTACAAGTCTCATGCGTTTTAGTGGTGAAAAAATAATTTAAAAAATCGTTCGGGAAATGAGTTTACTCCTTGGGTACTTTCTTTGTATACATTTGACTATACGGGCCGAGTCCGGGATTTACGGGAAATGGCTGGTTTTCGTTCGCCGGCAATTAAACTTCTTTTTCTCAGCGTCTCATCAAAATGAAAACATTTTTAAAAACTACAAGTCTCATGGGCTTTAGTGGTGAAATAATAATTTAAAAAATCGTTCGGGAAATGAGTGTACACCCTGGGTACTTTCTTTGTATACTTTTGACTATACGGGCCGAGTCCAGGATTTACGGGAAATCGCAGGTTTTCGTTTGCCGGCGATTAAACTTCTTTTATTCAGCGTCTCATCAAAAATGAAAACATTTTTGAAAACTACAAGTCTCATGCGTTTTAGTGGTGAAAAAATAATTCAAAAAATCGTTCGGGAAATGAGTTTACTCCTTGGGTACTTTCTTTGTATACATTTGACTATACGGGCCGAGTCCGGGATTTACGGGAAATGGCGGGTTTTCGTTTGCCGGCGATTAAACTTCTTTTATTCAGCGTCTCATCAAAAATGAAAACATTTTTAAAAACTATAAGTCTTATGGGTTTTAGTGGTGAAATAATAATTTAAAAAATCGTTCGGGAAATGAGTTTACATGCCGGGTACTTTCTTTACTATACGGGCCGAGTCCGGGATTTACGGGAAATCGCAGGTTTTCGTTTGCCGGCGATTAAACTTCTTTTATTCAGCGTCTCATCAAAAATGAAAACATTTTTAAAAACTACAAGTCTCATGGGCTTTAGTGGTGAAATAATAATTTAAAAAATCGTTCGGGAAATAAATTTACACCCTGGGTACTTTCTTTGTATACTTTTGACTATACGGGCCGAGTCCGGGATTTACGGGAAATCGCAGGTTTTCGCTTGCCGGCGATTAAACTTCTTTTATTCAGCGTCTCATCAAAAATGAAAACAATTTTAAAAACTACAAGTCTCATGGGCTTTAGTGGTGAAATAATAATTTAAAAAATCGTTCGGGAAATGAGTGTACACCCTGGGTACTTTCTTTGTATACTTTTGACTATACGGGCCGAGTCCGGGATTTACGGGAAGTCGCAGGTTTTCGTTTGCCGGCGATTAAACTTCCTTTATTCAGCGTCTCATCAAAAATAAAAACATTTTTGAAAACTACAAGTCTCATGCGTTTTAGTGGTGAAAAAATAATTTAAAAAATCGTTCGGGAAATGAGTTTACTCCTTGGGTACTTTCTTTGTATACATTTGACTATACGGGCCGAGTCCGGGATTTACGGGAAATGGCTGGTTTTCGTTCGCCGGCGATTAAACTTCTTTTTCTCAGCGTCTCATCAAAATGAAAACATTTTTAAAAACTACAAGTCTCATGGGCTTTAGTGGTGAAATAATAATTTAAAAAATCGTTCGGGAAATGAGTGTACACCCTGGGTACTTTCTTTGTATACTTTTGACTATACGGGCCGAGTCCAGGATTTACGGGAAATCGCAGGTTTTCGTTTGCCGGCGATTAAACTTCTTTTATTCAGCGTCTCATCAAAAATGAAAACATTTTTGAAAACTACAAGTCTCATGCGTTTTAGTGGTGAAAAAATAATTCAAAAAATCGTTCGGGAAATGAGTTTACTCCTTGGGTACTTTCTTTGTATACATTTGACTATACGGGCCGAGTCCGGGATTTACGGGAAATAGCGGGTTTTCATTTGCCGGCGATTAAACTTCTTTTATTCAGCGTCTCATCAAAAATGAAAACATTTTTAAGAACTATAAGTCTTATGGGTTTTAATGGTGAAATAATAATTTAAAAAATCGTTCGGGAAATGAGTTTACATCCCGGGTACTTTCTTTACTATACGGGCCGAGTCCGGGATTTACGGGAAATCGCAGGTTTTCGTTTGCCGGCGATTAAACTTCTTTTATTCAGCGTCTCATCAAAAATGAAAACATTTTTAAAAACTACAAGTCTCATGGGCTTTAGTGGTGAAATAATAATTTAAAAAATCGTTCGGGAAATAAATTTACACCCTGGGTACTTTCTTTGTATACTTTTGACTATACGGGCCGAGTCCGGGATTTACGGGAAATCGCAGGTTTTCGCTTGCCGGCGATTAAACTTCTTTTATTCAGCGTCTCATCAAAAATGAAAACAATTTTAAAAACTACAAGTCTCATGGGCTTTAGTGGTGAAATAATAATTTAAAAAATCGTTCGGGAAATGAGTGTACACCCTGGGTACTTTCTTTGTATACTTTTGACTATACGGGCCGAGTCCGGGATTTACGGGAAGTCGCAGGTTTTCGTTTGCCGGCGATTAAACTTCCTTTATTCAGCGTCTCATCAAAAATAAAAACATTTTTGAAAACTACAAGTCTCATGCGTTTTAGTGGTGAAAAAATAATTTAAAAAATCGTTCGGGAAATGAGTTTACTCCTTGGGTACTTTCTTTGTATACATTTGACTATACGGGCCGAGTCCGGGATTTACGGGAAATGGCGGGTTTTCGTTTGCCGGCGATTAAACTTCTTTTATTCAGCGTCTTATCAAAATGAAAACATTTTTAAAAACTACAAGTCTCATGGGCTTTAGTGGTGAAATAATAATTTAAAAAATCGTTCGGGAAATGAGTGTACACCCTGGGTACTTTCTTTGTATACTTTTGACTATACGGGCCGAGTCCGGGATTTACAGGAAATCGCAGGTTTTCGTTTGCCGGCGATTAAACTTCTTTTATTCAGAGTCTCATCAAAAATGAAAACATTTTTGAAAACTACAAGTCTCATGCGTTTTAGTGGTGAAAAAATAATTTAAAAAATCGTTCGGGAAATGAGTTTACTCCTTGGGTACTTTCTTTGTATACATTTGACTATACGGGCCGAGTCCGGGATTTACGGGAAATGGCGGGTTTTCGTTTGCCGGCGATTAAATTTCTTTTATTCAGCGTCTCATCAAAAATGAAAACATTTTTAAAAACTACAAGTCTCATGGGCTTTAGTGGTGAAATAATAATTTAAAAAATCGTTCGGGAAATGAGTTTACACCCTGGGTACTTTCTTTGTATACTTTTGACTATACGGGCCGAGTCCGGGATTTACGGGAAATCGCAGGTTTTCGTTTGCCGGCGATTAAACTTCTTTTATTCAGCGTCTCATCAAAAATGAAAACATTTTTAAAAACTACAAGTCTCATGGGCTTTAGTGGCGAAAAGATAATTTAAAAAATCGTTTTGGAAATGAGTTTACTCACAGGGTACTTTCTTTGTATACATTCGACTATACCGGCCAAGCCCAGGATTTACGGAAAATCGCGGGTTTTCGTTTGCCGGCGATTAAACCACTTTCATTAAGCGTCTCATCAAAAATGAAAACATTTCTGAAAACTACAAGTCTCATGCGTTTTAGTGGTGAAAAAATAATTTAAAAAATCGTTCGGGAAATGAGTTTACTCCCTGGGTACTTTCTTTGTATACTTTTGACTATACGGGCCGAGTCCGGGATTTACGGGAAGTCGCGGGTTTTCGTTTGCCGGTGTTTAAACTTCTTTTATTCAGCGTCTCATCAAAAATGAAAACATTCTTAAAAACTACAAGTCTCATGGGCTTTAGTGGTGAAATAATAATTTAAAAAATCTTTCGGGAAATGAGTTTACACCCTGGGTACTTTCTTTGTATACTTTTGACTATACGGGCCGAGTCTGGGATTTACGGGAAATCGCAGGTTTTCGTTTGCCGGCGATTAAACTTCTTTTATTCAGCGTCTCATCAAAAATGAAAACATTTTTAAAAACTACAAGTCTCATGGGCTTTAGTGGTGAAATAATAACTTAAAAAATCGTTCGGGAAATGCGTTTACACCCTGGGTACTTTCTTTGTATACTTTTGACTATACGGGCCGAGTCCGCGATTTACGGGAAATCGCAGGTTTTCGTTTGCCGGCGATTAAACTTCTTTTATTCAGCGTCTCATCAAAAATGAAAACATTTTTGAAAACTACAAGTCTCATGCGTTTTAGTGGTGAAAAGATAATTTAAAAAATCGTTTTGGAAATGAGTTTACTCACAGGGTACTTTCTTTGTATACATTCGACTATACCGGCCCAGCCCAGGATTTACGGAAACTCGCGGGTTTTCGTTTGCCGGCGATTAAACCACTTTCATTAAGCGTCTCATCAAAAATGAAAACATTTCTGAAAACTACAAGTCTCATGCGTTTTAGTGGTGAAAAAATAATTTAAAAAATCGTTCGGGAAATGAGTTTAGTCCCTGGGTACTTTCTTTGTATACTTTTGACTATACGGGATGAGGCCGGGATTTGCGGGAAGTCGCGGGTTTTCGTTTGCCGGCGTTTAAACTTCTTTTATTCAGCGTCTCATCAAAAATGAAAACATTTCTAAAAACTACAAGTCTCATGGGCTTTAGTGGTGAAATAATAATTTAAAAAATCGTTCGGGAAATGAGTTTACACCCTGGGTACTTTCTTTGTATACTTTTGACTATACGGGCCGAGTCTGGGATTTACGGGAAATCGCAGGTTTTCGTTTGCCGGCGATTAAACTTCTTTTATTCAGCGTCTCATCAAAAATGAAAACATTTTTAAAAACTACAAGTCTCATGGGCTTTAGTGGTGAAATAATAACTTAAAAAATCGTTCGGGAAATGCGTTTACACCCTGGGTACTTTCTTTGTATACTTTTGACTATACGGGCCGAGTCCGCGATTTACGGGAAATCGCAGGTTTTCGTTTGCCGGCGATTAAACTTCTTTTATTCAGCGTCTCATCAAAAATGAAAACATTTTTGAAAACTACAAGTCTCATGCGTTTTAGTGGTGAAAAGATAATTTAAAAAATCGTTTTGGAAATGAGTTTACTCACAGGGTACTTTCTTTGTATACATTCGACTATACCGGCCCAGCCCAGGATTTACGGAAACTCGCGGGTTTTCGTTTGCCGGCGATTAAACCACTTTCATTAAGCGTCTCATCAAAAATGAAAACATTTCTGAAAACTACAAGTCCCATGCGTTTTAGTGGTGAAAAAATAATTTAAAAAATCGTTCGGGAAATGAGTTTAGTCCCTGGGTACTTTCTTTGTATACTTTTGACTATACGGGATGAGGCCGGGATTTGCGGGAAGTCGCGGGTTTTCGTTTGCCGGCGTTTAAACTTCTTTTATTCAGCGTCTCATCAAAAATGAAAACATTTCTAAAAACTACAAGTCTCATGGGCTTTAGTGGTGAAATAATAATTTAAAAAATCGTTCGGGAAATGAGTTTACACCCTGGGTACTTTCTTTGTATACTTTTGACTATACGGGCCGAGTCCGGGATTTACGGGAAATCGCAGGTTTTCGTTTGCCGGCGATTAAACGTCTTTTATTCCGCGTCTCATCAAAAATGAAAACATTTTTGAAAACTACAAGTCTCATGCGTTTTAGTGGTGAAAAGATAATTTAAAAAATCGTTTTGGAAATGAGTTTACTCACAGGGTACTTTCTTTGTATACATTCGACTATACCGGCCCAGCCCAGGATTTACGGAAACTCGCGGGTTTTCGTTTGCCGGCGATTAAAGCACTTTCATTAAGCGTCTCATCAAAAATGAAAACATTTCTGAAAACTACAAGTCTCATGCGTTTTAGTGGTGAAAAAATAATTTAAAAAATCGTTCGGGAAATGAGTTTAGTCCCTGGGTACTTTCTTTGTATACTTTTGACTATACGGGATGAGGCCGGGATTTGCGGGAAGTCGCGGGTTTTCGTTTGCCGGCGTTTAAACTTCTTTTATTCAGCGTCTCATCAAAAATGAAAACATTTCTAAAAACTACAAGTCTCATGGGCTTTAGTGGTGAAATAATAATTTAAAAAATCGTTCGGGAAATGAGTTTACACCCTGGGTACTTTCTTTGTATACTTTTGACTATACGGGCCGAGTCCGGGATTTGCGGGAAATCGCAGGTTTTCGTTTGCCGGCGATTAAACTTCTTTTATTCAGCGTCTCAACAAAAATGAAAACATTTTTGAAAACTACAAGTCTCATGCGTTTTAGTGGTGAAAAAATAATTTAAAAAATTGTTCGGGAAATGAGTTTACTCCCTGGGTACTTTCCTTGTATACTTTTGACTATGCGGGCCGAGTCCGGGGTTTACGGGAAATGGCGGGTTTTCGTTTGCCGGCGATTAAACTTCTTTTATTCAGCGTCTCATCAAAAATGAAAACATTTTTGAAAACTACAAGTCTCATGCGTTTTGGTGGTGAAAAAATAATTTAAAAAATCGTTCGGGAAATGAGTTTACTCCCTGGGTACTTTCTTTGTATACTTTTGATTAAACAGGCCGAGTCCAGGGTTTACGGGAAATGGCGGGTTTTCGTTTGCCGGCGATTAAACTTCTTTTATTCAGCGTCTCATCAAAAATGAAAACATTTTTAAAAACTACAAGTCTCATGGGCTTTAGTGGTGAAATAATAATTTAAAAAATCGTTCGGGAAATGAGTTTACCCCCTGAGTACTTTCTTTGTATACTTTTGACTATACGGGCCGAGTCCGGGATTTACGGGAAATCGCAGGTTTTCGTTTGCCGGCGATTAAACTTCTTTTATTCAGCGTCTCATCAAAAATGAAAACATTTTTAAAAACTACAAGTCTCTTGGGCTTTAGTGGTGAAATAATAACTTAAAAAATCGTTCGGGAAATGAGTTTACACCCTGGGTACTTTCTTTGTATACTTTTGACTATACCGGCCAAGCCCGGGATTTACGTGAAATCGCGGGTTTTCGTTTGCCGGCGATTAAACCACTTTCATTAAGCGTCTCATCAAAAATGAAAACATTTTTGAAAACTACAAGTCTCATGCGTTTTAGTGGTGAAAAGATAATTTAAAAAATCGTTTTGGAAATGAGTTTACTCACAGGGTACTTTCTTTGTATACATTCGACTATACCGGCCAAGCCCAGGATTTAAGGAAAATCGCGGGTTTTCGTTTGCCGGCGATTAAACCACTTTCATTAAGCGTCTCATCAAAAATGAAAACATTTCTGAAAACTACAAGTCTCATGCGTTTTAGTGGTGAAAAAATAATTTAAAAAATCGTTCGGGAAATGAGTTTACTCCCTGGGTACTTTCTTTGTATACTTTTGACTATACGGGCCGAGTCCGGGATTTACGGGAAGTCGCGGGTTTTCGTTTGCCGGTGTTTAAACTTCTTTTATTCAGCGTCTCATCAAAAATGAAAACATTTTTAAAAACTACAAGTCTCATGGGCTTTAGTGGTGAAATAATAATTTAAAAAATCTTTCGGGAAATGAGTTTACACCCTGGGTACTTTCTTTGTATACTTTTGACTATACGGGCCGAGTCTGGGATTTACGGGAAATCGCAGGTTTTCGTTTGCCGGCGATTAAACTTCTTTTATTCAGCGTCTCATCAAAAATGAAAACATTTTTAAAAAACTACAAGTCTCATGGGCTTTAGTGGTGAAATAATAACTTAAAAAATCGTTCGGGAAATGCGTTTACACCCTGGGTACTTTCTTTGTATACTTTTGACTATACGGGCCGAGTCCGCGATTTACGGGAAATCGCAGGTTTTCGTTTGCCGGCGATTAAACTTCTTTTATTCAGCGTCTCATCAAAAATGAAAACATTTTTGAAAACTACAAGTCTCATGCGTTTTAGTGGTGAAAAGATAATTTAAAAAATCGTTTTGGAAATGAGTTTACTCACAGGGTACTTTCTTTGTATACATTCGACTATACCGGCCCAGCCCAGGATTTACGGAAACTCGCGGGTTTTCGTTTGCCGGCGATTAAACCACTTTCATTAAGCGTCTCATCAAAAATGAAAACATTTCTGAAAACTACAAGTCTCATGCGTTTTAGTGGTGAAAAGATAATTTAAAAAATCGTTTTGGAAATGAGTTTACTCACAGGGTACTTTCTTTGTATACATTCGACTATACCGGCCAAGCCCAGGATTTAAGGAAAATCGCGGGTTTTCGTTTGCCGGCGATTAAACCACTTTCATTAAGCGTCTCATCAAAAATGAAAACATTTCTGAAAACTACAAGTCTCATGCGTTTTAGTGGTGAAAAAATAATTTAAAAAATCGTTCGGGAAATGAGTTTACTCCCTGGGTACTTTCTTTGTATACTTTTGACTATACGGGCCGAGTCCGGGATTTACGGGAAGTCGCGGGTTTTCGTTTGCCGGTGTTTAAACTTCTTTTATTCAGCGTCTCATCAAAAATGAAAACATTTTTAAAAACTACAAGTCTCATGGGCTTTAGTGGTGAAATAATAATTTAAAAAATCTTTCGGGAAATGAGTTTACACCCTGGGTACTTTCTTTGTATACTTTTGACTATACGGGCCGAGTCTGGGATTTACGGGAAATCGCAGGTTTTCGTTTGCCGGCGATTAAACTTCTTTTATTCAGCGTCTCATCAAAAATGAAAACATTTTTAAAAAACTACAAGTCTCATGGGCTTTAGTGGTGAAATAATAACTTAAAAAATCGTTCGGGAAATGCGTTTACACCCTGGGTACTTTCTTTGTATACTTTTGACTATACGGGCCGAGTCCGCGATTTACGGGAAATCGCAGGTTTTCGTTTGCCGGCGATTAAACTTCTTTTATTCAGCGTCTCATCAAAAATGAAAACATTTTTGAAAACTACAAGTCTCATGCGATTTAGTGGTGAAAAGATAATTTAAAAAATCGTTTTGGAAATGAGTTTACTCACAGGGTACTTTCTTTGTATACATTCGACTATACCGGCCCAGCCCAGGATTTACGGAAACTCGCGGGTTTTCGTTTGCCGGCGATTAAACCACTTTCATTAAGCGTCTCATCAAAAATGAAAACATTTCTGAAAACTACAAGTCTCATGCGTTTTAGTGGTGAAAAAATAATTTAAAAAATCGTTCGGGAAATGAGTTTAGTCCCTGGGTACTCTCTTTGTATACTTTTGACTATACGGGATGAGGCCGGGATTTGCGGGAAGTCGCGGGTTTTCGTTTGCCGGCGTTTAAACTTCTTTTATTCAGCGTCTCATCAAAAATGAAAACATTTCTAAAAACTACAAGTCTCATGGGCTTTAGTGGTGAAATAATAATTTAAAAAATCGTTCGGGAAATGAGTTTACACCCTGGGTACTTTCTTTGTATACTTTTGACTATACGGGCCGAGTCCGGGATTTGCGGGAAATCGCAGGTTTTTGTTTGCCGGCGATTAAACTTCTTTTATTCAGCGTCTCAACAAAAATGAAAACATTTTTGAAAACTACAAGTCTCATGCGTTTTAGTGGTGAAAAAATAATTTAAAAAATTGTTCGGGAAATGAGTTTACTCCCTGGGTACTTTCCTTGTATACTTTTGACTATGCGGGCCGAGTCCGGGGTTTGCGGGAAATGGCGGGTTTTCGTTTGCCGGCGATTAAACTTCTTTTATTCAGCGTCTCATCAAAAATGAAAACATTTTTGAAAACTACAAGTCTCATGCGTTTTGGTGGTGAAAAAATAATTTAAAAAATCGTTCGGGAAATGAGTTTACTCCCTGGGTACTTTCTTTGTATACTTTTGATTAAACAGGCCGAGTCCAGGGTTTACGGGAAATGGCGGGTTTTCGTTTCCCGGCGATTAAACTTCTTTTATTCAGCGTCTCATCAAAAATGAAAACATTTTTAAAAACTACAAGTCTCATGGGCTTTAGTGGTGAAATAATAATTTAAAAAATCGTTCGGGAAATGAGTTTACCCCCTGAGTACTTTCTTTGTATACTTTTGACTATACGCGCCGAGTCCGGGATTTACGGGAAATCGCAGGTTTTCGTTTGCCGGCGATTAAACTTCTTTTATTCAGCGTCTCATCAAAAATGAAAACATTTTTAAAAACTACAAGTCTCTTGGGCTTTAGTGGTGAAATAATAACTTAAAAAATCGTTCGGGAAATGAGTTTACACCCTGGGTACTTTCTTTGTATACTTTTGACTATACGGGCCGAGTCCGGGATTTACGGGAAATCGCAGGTTTTCGTTTGCCGGCGATTAAACGTCTTTTATTCAGCGTCTCATCAAAAATGAAAACATTTTTGAAAACTACAAGTCTCATGCGTTTTAGTGGTGAAAAGATAATTTAAAAAATCGTTTTGGAAATGAGTTTACTCACAGGGTACTTTCTTTGTATACATTCGACTATACCGGCCCAGCCCAGGATTTACGGAAAATCGTGGGTTTTCGTTTGCCGGCGATTAAACCACTTTCATTAAGCGTCTCATCAAAAATGAAAACATTTCTGAAAACTACAAGTCTCATGCGTTTTAGTGGTGAAAAAATAATTTAAAAAATCGTTCGGGAAATGAGTTTACTCCCTGGGTACTTTCTTTGTATACTTTTGACTATACGGGATGAGTCCGGGATTTGCGGGAAGTCGCGGGTTTTCGTTTGCCGGCGATTAAACTTCTTTTATTCAGCGTCTCAACAAAAATGAAAACATTTTTGAAAACTACAAGTCTCATGCGTTTTAGTGGTGAAAAAATAATTTAAAAAATTGTTCGGGAAATGAGTTTACTCCCTGGGTACTTTCCTTGTATACTTTTGACTATGCGGGCCGAGTCCGGGGTTTACGGGAAATGGCGGGTTTTCGTTTGCCGGCGATTAAACTTCTTTTATTCAGCGTCTCATCAAAAATGAAAACATTTTTGAAAACTACAAGTCTCATGCGTTTTGGTGGTGAAAAAATAATTTAAAAAATCGTTCGGGAAATGAGTTTACTCCCTGGGTACTTTCTTTGTATACTTTTGATTAAACAGGCCGAGTCCAGGGTTTACGGGAAATGGCGGGTTTTCGTTTGCCGGCGATTAAACTTCTTTTATTCAGCGTCTCATCAAAAATGAAAACATTTTTAAAAACTACAAGTCTCATGGGCTTTAGTGGTGAAATAATAATTTAAAAAATCGTTCGGGAAATGAGTTTACCCCCTGGGTACTTTCTTTGTATACTTTTGACTATACGGGCCGAGTCCGGGATTTACGGGAAATCGCAGGTTTTCGTTTGCCGGCGATTAAACTTCTTTTATTCAGCGTCTCATCAAAAATGAAAACATTTTTAAAAACTACAAGTCTCATGGGCTTTAGTGGTGAAATAATAACTAAAAAATCGTTCGGGAAATGAGTTTACACCCTGGGTACTTTCTTTGTATACTTTTGACTATACGGGCCGAGTCCGGGATTTACGGGAAATCGCAGGTTTTCGTTTGCCGGCGATTAAACGTCTTTTATTCAGCGTCTCATCAAAAATGAAAACATTTTTGAAAACTACAAGTCTCATGCGTTTTAGTGGTGAAAAGATAATTTAAAAAATCGTTTTGGAAATGAGTTTACTCACAGGGTACTTTCTTTGTATACATTCGACTATACCGGCCCAGCCCAGGATTTACGGAAAATCGCGGGTTTTCGTTTGCCGGCGATTAAACCACTTTCATTAAGCGTCTCATCAAAAATGAAAACATTTCTGAAAACTACAAGTCTCATGCGTTTTAGTGGTGAAAAAATAATTTAAAAAATCGTTCGGGAAATGAGTTTACCACCTGGGTACTTTCTTTGTATACTTTTGACTATACGGGATGAGTCCGGGATTTGCGGGAAGTCGCGGGTTTTCGTTTGCCGGCGTTTAAACTTCTTTTATTCAGCGTCTCATCAAAAATGAAAACATTTTTAAAAACTACAAGTCTTATGCGTTTTAGTGGTGAAATAATAATTTAAAAAATCGTTCGGGAAATGAGTTTACACCCTGGGTACTTTCTTTGCATACTTTTGACTATACGGGCCGAGTCCGGGATTTGCGGGAAATCGCAGGTTTTCGTTTGCCGGCGATTAAATTTCTTTTATTCAGCGTCTCAACAAAAATGAAAACATTTTTGAAAACTACAAGTCTCATGCGTTTTAGTGGTGAAAAAATAATTTAAAAAATTGTTCGGGAAATGAGTTTACTCCCTGGGTACTTTCCTTGTATACTTTTGACTATGCGGGCCGAGTCCGGGGTTTACGGGAAATGGCGGGTTTTCGTTTGCCGGCGATTAAACTTCTTTTATTCAGCGTCTCATCAAAAATGAAAACATTTTTGAAAACTACAAGTCTCATGGGCTTTAGTGGTGAAATAATAATTTAAAAAATCGTTCGGGAAATGAGTTTACCCCCTGGGTACTTTCTTTGTATACTTTTGACTATACGGGCCGAGTCCGGGATTTACGGGAAATCGCAGGTTTTCGTTTGCCGGCGATTAAACTTCTTTTATTCAGCGTCTCATCAAAAATGAAAACATTTTTAAAAACTACAAGTCTCATGGGCTTTAGTGGTGAAATAATAACTTAAAAAATCGTTCGGGAAATGAGTTTACACCCTGGGTACTTTCTTTGTATACTTTTGACTATACGGGCCGAGTCCGGGATTTACGGGAAATCGCAGGTTTTCGTTTGCCGGCGATTAAACGTCTTTTATTCAGCGTCTCATCAAAAATGAAAACATTTTTGAAAACTACAAGTCTCATGCGTTTTAGTGGTGAAAAGATAATTTAAAAAATCGTTTTGGAAATGAGTTTACTCACAGGGTACTTTCTTTGTATACATTCGACTATACCGGCCCAGCCCAGGATTTACGGAAAATCGCGGGTTTTCGTTTGCCGGCGATTAAACCACTTTCATTAAGCGTCTCATCAAAAATGAAAACATTTCTGAAAACTACAAGTCTCATGCGTTTTAGTGGTGAAAAAATAATTTAAAAAATCGTTCGGGAAATGAGTTTACTCCCTGGGTACTTTCTTTGTATACTTTTGACTATACGGGCCGAGTCCGGGGTTTACGGGAAATGGCGGGTTTTCGTTTGCCGGCGATTAAACTTCTTTTATTCAGCGTCTCATCAAAAATGAAAACATTTTTGAAAACTACAAGTCTCATGGGCTTTAGTGGTGAAATAATAATTTAAAAAATCGTTCGGGAAATGAGTTTACGCCCTGGGTACTTTCTTTGTATACTTTTGACTATACGGGCCGAGTCCGGGATTTACGGGAAATCGCAGGTTTTCGTTTGCCGGCGATTAAACTTCTTTTATTCAGCGTCTCATCAAAAATGAAAACATTTTTAAAAACTACAAGTCTCATGGGCTTTAGTGGTGAAATAATAACTTAAAAAATCGTTCGGGAAATGAGTTTACACCCTGGGTACTTTCTTTGTATACTTTTGACTATACGGGCCGAGTCCGGGATTTACGGGAAATCGCAGGTTTTCGTTTGCCGGCGATTAAACGTCTTTTATTCAGCGTCTCATCAAAAATGAAAACATTTTTGAAAACTACAAGTCTCATGCGTTTTAGTGGTGAAAAGATAATTTAAAAAATCGTTTTGGAAATGAGTTTACTCACAGGGTACTTTCTTTGTATACATTCGACTATACCGGCCCAGCCCAGGATTTACGGAAAATCGCGGGTTTTCGTTTGCCGGCGATTAAACCACTTTCATTAAGCGTCTCATCAAAAATGAAAACATTTCTGAAAACTACAAGTCTCATGCGTTTTAGTGGTGAAAAAATAATTTAAAAAATCGTTCGGGAAATGAGTTTACTCCCTGGGTACTTTCTTTGTATACTTTTGACTATACGGGATGAGTCCGGGATTTGCGGGAAGTCGCGGGTTTTCGTTTGCCGGCGTTTAAACTTCTTTTATTCAGCGTCTCATCAAAAATGGAAACATTTTTAAAAACTGCAATTGTCATGGGCTTTAGTGGTGAAATAATAATTTAAAAAATCGTTCAGGAAATGAGTTTACACCCTGGGTACTTTCTTTGTATACTTTTGACTATACGGGCCGAGTCCGGGATTTGCGGGAAATCGCAGGTTTTCGTTTGCCGGCGAATAAACTTCTTTTATTCAGCGTCTCATCAAAAATGAAAGCATTTTTGAAAACTGCAAGTCTCATGCGTTTTAGTGGTGAAAAAATAATTTAAAAAATCGTTCGGGAAATGAGTTTACTCCCTGGGTACTTTCCTTGTATACTTTTGACTATGCGGGCCGAGTCCGGGGTTTACGGGAAATGGCGGTTTTTCGTTTGCCGGCGATTAAACTTCTTTTATTCAGCGTCTCATCAAAAATGAAAATATTTTTGAAAACTACAAGTCTCATGCGTTTTGGTGGTGAAAAAATAATTTAAAAAATCGTTCGGGAAATGAGTTTACTCCCTGGGTACTTTCTTTGTATACTTTTGATTAAGCAGACCGTGTCCAGGGTTTACGGGAAATGGCGGGTTTTCGTTTGCCGGCGATTAAACTTCTTTTATTCAGCGTCTCATCAAAAATGAAAACATTTTTAAAAACTACAAGTCTCATGGGCTTTAGTGGTGAAATAATAATTTAAAAAATCGTTCGGGAAATGAGTTTACCACCTGGGTACTTTCTTTGTATACTTTTGACTATACGGGCCGAGTCCGGGATTTGCGGGAAATCGCAGGTTTTCGTTTGCCGGCGATTAAACTTCTTTCATTGAGCGTCTCATCAAAAATGAAAACATTTTTGAAAACTACAAGTCTCATGCGTTTTAGTGGTGAAAAAATAATTTAAAAAATCGTTCGGGAAATGAGTTTACTCACAGGGTACTTTCTTTGTATACATTCGACTATACGGGCCAAGCCCGGGATTTACGGGAAATCGCGTGTTTTCGTTTGCCGGCGATTAAACTTCTTTCATTAACCGTCTCATCAAAAATGAAAACATTTCTGAAAACTACAAGTCTCATGCGTTTTAGTGGTGAAAAAATAATTTAAAAAATCGTTCGGGAAATGAGTTTACTCCTTGGGTACTTTCTTTGTATACTTTTGACTATGCGGGCCGAGTCCGGGATTCACGGGAAGTCGTGGGTTTTCGTTTGCCGGCGATAAAAAGTTCTTTTATTCAGCGTCTCATCAAAAATGAAAACATTTCTGAAAACTACAAGTCTCATGCGTTTTAGTGGTGAAAAGGTAATTTAAAAAATGGTTCGGGAAATGAGTTTACTCACAGGGTACTTTCTCTGTATACATTCGACTATACGGGCCGAGTCCGGGATTTGCGGGAAATCGCAGGTTTTCGTTTGCCGGCGATTAAACTTCTTTCATTGAGCGTCTCATCAAAAATGAAAACATTTTTGAAAACTACAAGTCTCATGCGTTTTAGTGGTGAAAAAATAATTTAAAAAATCGTTCGGGAAATGAGTTTACTCACAGGGTACTTTCTTTGTATACATTCGACTATACGGGCCAAGCCCGGGATTTACGGGAAATCGCGTGTTTTCGTTTGCCGGCGATTAAACTTCTTTCATTAACCGTCTCATCAAAAATGAAAACATTTCTGAAAACTACAAGTCTCATGCGTTTTAGTGGTGAAAAAATAATTTAAAAAATCGTTCGGGAAATGAGTTTACTCCTTGGGTACTTTCTTTGTATACTTTTGACTATGCGGGCCGAGTCCGGGATTCACGGGAAGTCGTGGGTTTTCGTTTGCCGGCGATAAAAAGTTCTTTTATTCAGCGTCTCATCAAAAATGAAAACATTTCTGAAAACTACAAGTCTCATGCGTTTTAGTGGTGAAAAGGTAATTTAAAAAATGGTTCGGGAAATGAGTTTACTCACAGGGTACTTTCTCTGTATACATTCGACTATACGGGCCAAGCCCGGGATTTACGGGAAATCGCGGGTTTCCGTTTGCCGGCGATTAAACTTCTTTCATTAACCGTCTCATCAAAAATGAAAACATTTTTGAAAACTACAAGTCTCATGCGTTTTAGTGGTGAAAAAATAATTTAAAAAATCGTTCGGGAAATGAGTTTACTCCCTGGGTACTTTCTTCGTATACTTTTGACTATACGGGCCGAGTCCAGGGTTTACCGGAAATGGCGGGTTTTCGTTTGCCGGCGATTAAACTTCTTTCATTCAGCGTCTCATCAAAAATGAAAACATGTTTAAAAACTACAAGTCTCGTGCGTTTTAGTGGTGAAAAGATAATTTAAAAAATCGTTCGGGAAATGAGTTTACTCCCTGGGTACTTTCTTTGTATACTTTTGACTATCCGGCCTAGTCCGGGATTTACGGGAAATCGCGGGTTTTCTTTTGCCGGCGATTAAACTTCTTTTATTCAGCGTCTCATCAAAAATGAAAACATTTTTAAAAACTACAAGTCTCATGGGCTTTAGTGGTGAAATAATAATTCAAAAAATCGTTTGGGAAATTAGTTTACTCCCTGGGCACTTTCTTTGTATACTTTTGACTATACGGGCCGAGTCCGGGATTTACGGGAAATCGCAGGTTTTGGTTTGCCGGCGATTAAACTTCTTTTATTCAGCGTCTCATCAAAAATGAAAACATTTTTGAAATCTACAAGTCTCATGCGTTTTAGTGGTGAAAAAATAAATTAAAAAATCGTTCTGGAAATGAGTTTACTCACAGGGTACTTTCTTTGTATACATTCGACTATACGGGCCAAGCCCGGGATTTACGGGAAATCGCGGGTTTTCGTTTGCCGGCGATTAAACCACTTTCATTTAGCGTCTCATCAAAAATGAAAACATTTCTGAAAACTACAAGTCTCATGCGTTTTAGTGGTGAAAAGATAATTTAAAAAATCGTTCGGGAAATGAGTTTACTCACAGGGTACTTTCTTCGTATACATCCGACTATACGGGCCAAGCCCGGGATTTACGGGAAATCGCGGGTTTCCGTTTGCCGGCGATTAAACTTCTTTCATTAACCGTCTCATCAAAAATGAAAACATTTTTGAAAACTACAAGTCTCATGCGTTTTAGTGGTGAAAAAATAAATTAAAAAATCGTTCGGGAAATGAGTTTACTCCCTGGGTACTATCTTTGTATACTTTTGACTATACGGGCCAAGCCCGGGATTTACGGGAAATCGCGGGTTTTCGTTTGCCGGCGATTAAACTTCTTTTATTCAGCGTCTCATCAAAAATGAAAACATTTTTGAAAACTTCAAGTCTCATGCGTTTTAGTGGTGAAAAAATAAATTAAAAAATCGTTCTGGAAATGAGTTTACTCACAGGGTACTTTCTTTGTATACATTCGACTATACGGGCCAAGCCCCTGATTTACGGGAAATCTCGGGTTTTCGTTTGCCGGCGAATAACCCTCTTTCATTAAGCGTCTCATCAAAAATGAAAACATTTTTGAAAACTACAAGTCTCATGCGTTTTAGTGGTGAAAAAATAAATTAAAAAATCGTTCTGGAAATGAGTTTACTTACAGGGTACTTTCTTTGTATACACTCGACTATACGGGCCAAGCCCGGGATTTACGGGAAATCGCGGGTTTCCGTTTGCCGGCGATTAAACTTCTTTCATTAACCGTCTCATCAAAAATGAAAACATTTTTGAAAACTACAAGTCTCATGCGTTTTAGTGGTGAAAAAATAATTTAAAAAATCGTTCGGGAAAGGAGTTTACTCCTTGGGTACTTTCTTTGTATACTTTTGACTATACGGGCCGAGTCCGGGGTTTACCGGAAATGGCGGGTTTTCGTTTGCCGGCGATTAAACTTCTTTTATTCAGCGTCTCATCAAAAATGAAAACATTTTTGAAAACTACAAATCTCATGCGTTTTAGTGGTGAAAAGATATTTTAAAAAATCGTTTTGGAAATGAGTTTACTCACAGGGTACTTTCTTTGTATACATTCGACTATACCGGCCAAGCCCGGGATTTACGGGAAATCGCGGGTTTTCGTTTGCCGGCGATTAAACCACTTTCATCAAGCGTCTCATCAAAAATGAAAACATTTCTGAAAACTACAAGTCTCATGGGCTTTAGTGGTGAAATAATAATTCAAAAAATCGTTTGGGAAATTAGTTTACTCCCTGGGCACTTTCTTTGTATACTTTTGACTATACGGGCCGAGTCCGGGATTTACGGGAAATCGCAGGTTTTTGTTTGCCGGCGATTAAACTTCTTTTATTCAGCGTCTCATCAAAAATGAAAACATTTTTGAAAACTACAAGTCTCATGCGTTTTAGTGGTGAAAAAATAAATTAAAAAATCGTTCGGGAAATGAGTTTACTCCCTGGGTACTATCTTTGTATACTTTTGACTATACGGGCCAAGCCCGGGATTTACAGGAAATCTCGGGTTTTCGTTTGCCGGCGATTAAACCTCTTTCATTAAGCGTCTCATCAAAAATGAAAACATTTTTGAAAACTACAAGTCTCATGCGTTTTAGTGGTGAAAAAATAAATTAAAAAATCGTTCTGGAAATGAGTTTACTCACAGGGTACTTTCTTTGTATACATTCGACTATACGGGCCAAGCCCGGGATTTACGGGAAATCGCGGGTTTTCGTTTGCCGGCGATTAAACCACTTTCATTAAGCGTCTCATCAAAAATGAAAACATTTCTGAAAACTACAAGTCTCATGGGCTTTAGTGGTGAAATAATAATTCAAAAAATCGTTTGGGAAATTATTTTACTCCCTGGGCACTTTCTTTGTATACTTTTGACTATACGGGCCGAGTCCGGGATTTACGGGAAATCGCAGGTTTTCGTTTGCCGGCGATTAAACTTCTTTTATTCAGCGTCTCATCAAAAATGAAAACATTTTTGAAAACTACAAGTCTCATGCGTTTTAGTGGTGAAAAAATAAATTAAAAAATCGTTCGGGAAATGAGTTTACTCCCTGGGTACTATCTTTGTATACTTTTGACTATACGGGCCAAGCCCGGGATTTACGGGAAATCGCGGGTTTTCGTTTGCCGGCGATTAAACTTCTTTTATTCAGCGTCTCATCAAAAATGAAAACATTTTTGAAAACTTCAAGTCTCATGAATTTAGTGGTGAAAAAATAAATTAAAAAATCGTTCTGGAAATGAGTTTACTCACAGGGTACTTTCTTTGTATACATTCGACTATACGGGCCAAGCCCCTGATTTACGGGAAATCTCGGGTTTTCGTTTGCCGGCGAATAACCCTCTTTCATTAAGCGTCTCATCAAAAATGAAAACATTTTTGAAAACTACAAGTCTCATGCGTTTTAGTGGTGAAAAAATAAATTAAAAAATCGTTCTGGAAATGAGTTTACTTACAGGGTACTTTCTTTGTATACACTCGACTATACGAGCCAAGCCCGGGATTTACGGGAAATCGCGGGTTTTCGTTTGCCGGCGATTAAACCTCTTTCATTAAGCATCTCATCAAAAATGAAAACATGTTTAAAAACTGCAAGTCTCATGCGTTTTAGTGGTAAAAAAAAAATTTAAAAAATCGTTCTGGAAATGAGTTTACTCCCTGGGTACTTTCTTTGTATACATTCGACTATACGGGCCAAGCCCGGCATTTACGGGAAATCGCGGGATTTCGTTTGCCGGCGATTAAACCTCTTTTATTAAGCGTCTCATCAAAAATGAAAACATTTTTGAAAACTGCAAGTCTCATGCGTTTTAGTGGTGCAAAGATAATTGAAAAAATCGTTTCGGAAATAAGTTTACTCACAGGGTACTTTCTTTGTATACATTCGACTATACGGGCCAAGCGCGGGATTTACGGGAAATCGCGGGTTTTCGTTTGCCGGCGATTATACAACTTTTATTAAGCGTCTCATCAAAAATGAAAACATTTCTGAAAACTACAAGTCTCATGCGTTTTAGTGGTGAAAATTAATTTAAAAAATCTATCGGGAAATGAGTTTACTCCCTGGGTACTTTCTTTGTATACTTTTGACTATACGGGCCGAGTCCGGGATTTACGGGAAATCGCTGGATTTCGTTTGCCAGCGATTAAACTTCTTTTATTCAGCGTCTCATCAAAAATGAAAACATTTTTGAAAACTACAAGTCTCATGCGTTTTAGTGGTGAAAAAATAATTTAAAAAATCGTTCGGGAAATGAGTTTACTCCCTGGGTACTTTCTTTGTATACTTTTGACTATGCGGGCCGAGTCCGGGGTTTACGGGAAATGGCGGGTTTTCGTTTGTTGGCGATTAAACCACTTTCATTAAGCGTCTCATCAAAAATGAAAACATTTCTGAAAACTACAAGTCTCATGCGTTTTAGTGGTGAAAAAATAATTTAAAAATTTGTTCGGGAAATGAGTTTACTCACTGGGTACTTTCCTTGTATACTTTTGACTATACGGGCCGAGTCCGGGATTTACGGGAAATCGCGGGTTTTCGTTTGCCGGCGATTAAACTTCTTTTATTCAGCGTCTCATCAAAAATGAAAACATTTTTAAAAACTACCAGTCTTATGGGCTTTAGTGGTGAAATAATAATTTATATAATCTTTTGGGAAATGAGTTTACTCCCTGGGTACTTTCTTTGTATACTTTTGACTATACAGGCCGAGTCCTGGATTTACGGGAAATCGCAGGTTTTCGTTTGCCGGCGATTAAACTTCTTTTATTCAGCGTCTCATCAAAAATGAAAACATTTTTAAAAACTACAAGTCTCATGGGCTTTAGTGGTGAAATAATAATTTAAAAAATCGTTCGGGAAATGAGTTTACCCTCTGGTACTTTCTTTGTATACTTTTGACTATACGGGCCGAGTCCGGGATTTACGGGAAATCGCAGGTTTTCGTTTGCCGGCGATTAAACGTCTTTTATTCAGCGTCTCATCAAAAATGAAAACATTTTTGAAAACTACAAGTCTCATGCGTTTTAGTGGTGAAAAGATAATTTAAAAAATCGTTTTGGAAATGAGTTTACTCACAGGGTACTTTCTTTGTATACATTCGACTATACCGGCCCAGCCCAGGATTTACGGAAAATCGCATGTTTTCGTTTGCCGGCGATTAAACCACTTTCATTAAGCGTCTCATCAAAAATGAAAACATTTCTGAAAACTACAAGTCTCATGCGTTTTAGTGGTGAAAAAATAATTTTAAAAATCGTTCGGGAAATGAGTTTACTCCCTGGGTACTTTCTTTGTATACTTTTGACTATACGGGATGAGTCCGGGATTTGCGGGAAGTCGCGGGTTTTCGTTTGCCGGCGTTTAAACTTCTTTTATTCAGCGTCTCATCAAAAATGAAAACATTTTTAAAAACTACAAGTGTCATGGGCTTTAGTGGTGAAATAATAATTTAAAAAATCGTTCGGGAAATGAGTTTACAACCTGGGTACTTTCTTTGTATACTTTTGACTATACGGGCCGAGTCCGGGATTTGCGGGAAATCGCAGGTTTTCGTTTGCCGGCGATTAAACTTCTTTTATTCAGCGTCTCATCAAAAATGAAAGCATTTTTGAAAACTACAAGTCTCATGCGTTTTAGTGGTGAAAAAATAATTTAAAAAATCGTTCGGGAAATGAGTTTACTCCCTGGGTACTTTCCTTGTATACTTTTGACTATGCAGGCCGAGTCCGGGGTTTACGGGAAATGGCGGGTTTTCGTTTGCCGGCGATTAAACTTCTTTTACTCAGCGTCTCATCAAAAATTTAAAACATTTTTGAAAACTACAAGTCTCATGCGTTTTGGTGGTGAAAAAATAATTTAAAAAATCGTTCGGGAAATGAGTTTACTCCCTGGGTACTTTCTTTGTATACTTTTGATTAAACAGACCGAGTCCAGGGTTTACGGGAAATGGCGGGTTTTCGTTTGCCGGCGATTAAACTTCTTTTATTCAGCGTCTCATCAAAAATGAAAACATTTTTAAAAACTACAAGTCTCATGGGCTTTAGTGGTGAAATAATAATTTTAAAAATCGTTCGGGAAATGAGTTTACTCCCTGGGTACTTTCTTTGTATACTTTTGACTATACGGGATGAGTCCGGGATTTGCGGGAAGTCGCGGGTTTTCGTTTGCCGGCGTTTAAACTTCTTTTATTCAGCGTCTCATCAAAAATGAAAACATTTTTAAAAACTACAAGTGTCATGGGCTTTAGTGGTGAAATAATAATTTAAAAAATCGTTAGGGAAATGAGTTTACAACCTGGGTACTTTCTTTGTATACTTTTGACTATACGGGCCGAGTCCGGGATTTGCGGGAAATCGCAGGTTTTCGTTTGCCGGCGATTAAACTTCTTTTATTCAGCGTCTCATCAAAAATGAAAGCATTTTTGAAAACTACAAGTCTCATGCGTTTTAGTGGTGAAAAAATAATTTAAAAAATCGTTCGGGAAATGAGTTTACTCCCTGGGTACTTTCCTTGTATACTTTTGACTATGCAGGCCGAGTCCGGGGTTTACGGGAAATGGCGGGTTTTCGTTTGCCGGCGATTAAACTTCTTTTACTCAGCGTCTCATCAAAAATTTAAAACATTTTTGAAAACTACAAGTCTCATGCGTTTTGGTGGTGAAAAAATAATTTAAAAAATCGTTCGGGAAATGAGTTTACTCCCTGGGTACTTTCTTTGTATACTTTTGATTAAACCGACCGAGTCCAGGGTTTACGGGAAATGGCGGGTTTTCGTTTGCCGGCGATTAAACTTCTTTTATTCAGCGTCTCATCAAAAATGAAAACATTTTTAAAAACTACAAGTCTCATGGGCTTTAGTGGTGAAATAATAATTTAAAAAATCGTTCGGGAAATGAGTTTACCCCCTGGGTACTTTCTTTGTATACTTTTGACTATACGGGCCGAGTCCGGGATTTGCGGGAAATCGCAGGTTTTCGTTTGCCGGCGATTAAACTTCTTTCATTGAGCGTCTCATCAAAAATGAAAACATTTTTGAAAACTACAAGTCTCATGCGTTTTAGTGGTGAAAAAATAATTTAAAAAATCGTTCGGGAAATGAGTTTACTCCTTGGGTACTTTCTTTGTATACTTTTGACTATACGGGCCGAGTTCGGGATTCACGGAAAGTCGCGGGTTTTCGTTTGCCGGCGATAAAAAGTTCTTTTATTCAGCGTCTCATCAAAAATGAAAACATTTCTGAAAACTACAAGTCTCATGCGTTTTAGTGGTGAAAAGATAATTTAAAAAATCGTTCGGGAAATGAGTTTACTCACAGGGTACTTTCTTTGTATACATTCACTATACGGGCCAAGCCCGGGATTTACGGGAAATCGCGGGTTTCCGTTTGCCGGCGATTAAACTTCTTTCAATAACCGTCTCATCAAAAATGAAAACATTTTTGAAAACTACAAGTCTCATGCGTTTTAGTGGTGAAAAAATAATTTAAAAAATCGTTCGGGAAATGAGTTTACTCCCTGGGTACTTTCTTTGTAAACTTTTGACTATACGGGCCGAGTCCGGGGTTTACCGGAAATGGCGGGTTTTCGTTTGCCGGCGATTAAACGTCTTTTATTCAGCGTCTCATCAAAAATGAAAACATGTTTGAAAACTACAAGTCTCATGCGTTTTAGTGGTGAAAAGATAATTCAAAAAATCGTTTTGGAAATGAGTTTACTCACAGGGTACTCTCTTTGTATACATTCGACTATACCGGCCAAGCCCGGGATTTACGGGAAATCGCGGGTTTTCGTTTGCCGGCGATTAAACCACTTTCAATAAGCGTCTCATCAAAAATGAAAACATTTCTGAAAACTACAAGTCTCATGCGTTTTAGTGGTGAAAAAATAATTTAAAAAATCGTTCGGGAAATGAGTTTACTCCCTGGGTACTTTCTTTGTATACTTTTGACTATACGGCCGAGTCCGGGATTTACGGGAAATCGCGGGTTTTCTTTTGCCGGCGATTAAACTTCTTTTATTCAGCGTCTCATCAAAAATGAAAACATTTTTAAAAACTACAAGTCTCATGGGCTTTAGTGGTGAAATAATAATTCAAAAAATCGTTTGGGAAATTAGTTTATTCCCTGGGCACTTTCTTTGTATACTTTTGACTATACGGGCCGAGTCCGGGATTTACGGGAAATCGCAGGTTTTCGTTTGCCGGCGATTAAACTTCTTTTATTCAGCGTCTCATCAAAAATGAAAACATTTTTGAAATCTACAAGTCTCATGCGTTTTAGTGGTGAAAAAATAAATTAAAAAATCGTTCTGGAAATGAGTTTACTCACAGGGTACTTTCTTTGTATACATTCGACTATACGGGCCAAGCCCGGGATTTACGGGAAATCGCGGGTTTTCGTTTGCCGGCGATTAAACCACTTTCATTAAGCGTCTCATCAAAAATGAAAACATTTCTGAAAACTACAAGTCTCATGCGTTTTAGTGGTGAAAAGATAATTTAAAAAAGCGTTCGGGAAATGAGTTTACTCACAGGGTACTTTCTTCGTATACATTCGACTATACGGGCCAAGCCTGGGATTTACGGGAAATCGCGGGTTCCCGTTTGCCGGCGATTAAACTTCTTTCATTAACCGTCTCATCAAAAATGAAAACATTTTTGAAAACTACAAGTCTCATGCGTTTTAGTGGTGAAAAAATAATTTAAAAAATCGTTCGGGAAAGGAGTTTACTCCTTGGGTACTTTCTTTGTATACATTCACTATACGGGCCAAGCCCGGGATTTACGGGAAATCGCGGGTTTCCGTTTGCCGGCGATTAAACTTCTTTCAATAACCGTCTCATCAAAAATGAAAACATTTTTGAAAACTACAAGTCTCATGCGTTTTAGTGGTGAAAAAATAATTTAAAAAATCGTTCGGGAAATGAGTTTACTCCCTGGGTACTTTCTTTGTAAACTTTTGACTATACGGGCCGAGTCCGGGGTTTACCGGAAATGGCGGGTTTTCGTTTGCCGGCGATTAAACTTCTTTTATTCAGCGTCTCATCAAAAATGAAAACATGTTTGAAAACTACAAGTCTCATGCGTTTTAGTGGTGAAAAGATAATTCAAAAAATCGTTTTGGAAATGAGTTTACTCACAGGGTACTCTCTTTGTATACATTCGACTATACCGGCCAAGCCCGGGATTTACGGGAAATCGCGGGTTTTCGTTTGCCGGCGATTAAACCACTTTCAATAAGCGTCTCATCAAAAATGAAAACATTTCTGAAAACTACAAGTCTCATGCGTTTTAGTGGTGAAAAAATAATTTAAAAAATCGTTCGGGAAATGAGTTTACTCCCTGGGTACTTTCTTTGTATACTTTTGACTATACGGCCGAGTCCGGGATTTACGGGAAATCGCGGGTTTTCTTTTGCCGGCGATTAAACTTCTTTTATTCAGCGTCTCATCAAAAATGAAAACATTTTTAAAAACTACAAGTCTCATGGGCTTTAGTGGTGAAATAATAATTCAAAAAATCGTTTGGGAAATTAGTTTATTCCCTGGGCACTTTCTTTGTATACTTTTGACTATACGGGCCGAGTCCGGGATTTACGGGAAATCGCAGGTTTTCGTTTGCCGGCGATTAAACTTCTTTTATTCAGCGTCTCATCAAAAATGAAAACATTTTTGAAATCTACAAGTCTCATGCGTTTTAGTGGTGAAAAAATAAATTAAAAAATCGTTCTGGAAATGAGTTTACTCACAGGGTACTTTCTTTGTATACATTCGACTATACGGGCCAAGCCCGGGATTTACGGGAAATCGCGGGTTTTCGTTTGCCGGCGATTAAACCACTTTCATTAAGCGTCTCATCAAAAATGAAAACATTTCTGAAAACTACAAGTCTCATGCGTTTTAGTGGTGAAAAGATAATTTAAAAAAGCGTTCGGGAAATGAGTTTACTCACAGGGTACTTTCTTCGTATACATTCGACTATACGGGCCAAGCCTGGGATTTACGGGAAATCGCGGGTTCCCGTTTGCCGGCGATTAAACTTCTTTCATTAACCGTCTCATCAAAAATGAAAACATTTTTGAAAACTACAAGTCTCATGCGTTTTAGTGGTGAAAAAATAATTTAAAAAATCGTTCGGGAAAGGAGTTTACTCCTTGGGTACTTTCTTTGTATACTTTTGACTATACGGGCCGAGTCCGGGGTTTACCGGAAATGGCGGGTTTTCGTTTGCCGGCGATTAAACTTCTTTTATTCAGCGTCTCATCAAAAATGAAAACATTTCTGAAAACTACAAATCTCATGCGTTTTAGTGGTGAAAAGATAATTTAAAAAATCGTTTTGGAAATGAGTTTACTCACAGGGTACTTTCTTTGTATACATTCGACTATACCGGCCAAGCCCGGGATTTACGGGAAATCGCGGGTTTTCGTTTGCCGGCGATTAAACAACTTTCATCAAGCGTCTCATCAAAAATGAAAACATTTCTGAAAACTACAAGTCTCATGCGGCGATTAAACCACTTTCATCAAGCGTCTCATCAAAAATGAAAACATTTCTGAAAACTACAAGTCTCATGCGTTTTAGTGGTGAAAAAATAATTTAAAAAATCGTTCGGGAAATGAGTTTACTCTCTGGGTACTTTCTTTGTATACTTTTGACTATACGGCCGAGTCCGGGATTTACGGGAAATCGTGGGTTTTCGTTTGCCGGCGATTAAACTTCTTTTACTCAGCGTCTCATCAAAAATGAAAACATTTTTAAAAACTACAAGTCTCATGGGCTTTAGTGGTGAAATAATAATTCAAAAAATCGTTTGGGAAATTAGTTTACTCCCTGGGCACTTTCTTTGTATACTTTTGACTATACGGGCCGAGTCCGGGATTTACGGGAAATCGCAGGTTTTCGTTTGCCGGCGATTAAACTTCTTTTATTCAGCGTCTCATCAAAAATGAAAACATTTTTGAAAACTACAAGTCTCATGCGTTTTAGTGGTGAAAAAATAAATTAAAAAATCGTTTTGGAAATGAGTTTACTCACAGGGTACTTTCTTTGTATACATTCGACTATACGGGCCAAGCCCGGGATTTACGGGAAATCGCGGGTTTTCGTTTGCCGGCGATTAAACCACTTTCATTAAGCGTCTCATCAAAAATGAAAACATTTCTGAAAACTACAAGTCTCATGGGCTTTAGTGGTGAAATAATAATTCAAAAAATCGTTTGGGAAATTATTTTACTCCCTGGGCACTTTCTTTGTATACTTTTGACTATACGGGCCGAGTCCGGGATTTACGGGAAATCGCAGGTTTTCGTTTGCCGGCGATTAAACTTCTTTTATTCAGCGTCTCATCAAAAATGAAAATATTTTTGAAAACTACAAGTCTCATGCGTTTTAGTGGTGAAAAAATAAATTAAAAAATCGTTCGGGAAATGAGTTTACTCCCTGGGTACTATCTTTGTATACTTTTGACTATACGGGCCAAGCCCGGGATTTACGGGAAATCGCGGGTTTTCGTTTGCCGGCGATTAAACTTCTTTTATTCAGCGTCTCATCAAAAATGAAAACATTTTTGAAAACTTCAAGTCTCATGCGTTTTAGTGGTGAAAAAATAAATTAAAAAATCGTTCTGGAAATGAGTTTACTCACAGGGTACTTTCTTTGTATACATTCGACTATACGGGCCAAGCCCCTGATTTACGGGAAATCTCGGGTTTTCGTTTGCCGGCGATTAAACCTCTTTCATTAAGCGTCTCATCAAAAATGAAAACATTTTTGAAAACTACAAGTCTCATGCGTTTTAGTGGTGAAAAAATAAATTAAAAAATCGTTCTGGAAATGAGTTTACTCACAGGGTACTTTCTTTGTATACACTCGACTATACGGGCCAAGCCCGGGATTTACGGGAAATCGCGGGTTTTCGTTTGCCGGCAATTAAACCTCTTTCATTAAGCATCTCATCAAAAATGAAAACATTTTTAAAAACTACAAGTCTCATGCGTTTTAGTGGTAAAAAAAAAATTTAAAAAATCGTTTGGGAAATGAGTTTACTCCCTGGGTACTTTCTTTGTATACATTCGACTATACGGGCCAAGCCCGGGATTTACGGGAAATCGCGGGATTTCGTTTGCCGGCGATTAAACCTTTTTTATTAAGCGTCTCATCAAAAATGAAAACATTTTTGAAAACTGCAAGTCTCATGCGTTTTAGTGGTGCAAAGATAATTGAAAAAATCGTTTCGGAAATAAGTTTACTCACAGGGTACTTTCTTTGTATACATTCGACTATACGGGCCAAGCGCGGGATTTACGGGAAATCGCGGGTTTTCGTTTGCCGGCGATTAAACTTCTTTTATTCAGCGTCTCATCAAATATGAAAACATTTTTAAAAACTACAAGTCTCATGGGATTTAGTGGTGAAATAATAATTTAAAAAATCGTTCAGAAATGAGTTTACACCCCGGGTACTTTCTTTGTATACTTTTGGCTATACGGGCCGAGTCCGGGATTTACGGGAAATCGCAGGTTTTCGTTTGCCGGCGATTAAACTTCTTTTATTCAGCGTCTCATCAAAAATGAAAACATTTTTAAAAACTACAAGTCTCATGCGTTTTAGTGGTAAAAAAAAATTTAAAAAATCGTTTGGGAAATGAGTTTACTCCCTGGGTACTTTCTTTGTATACATTCGACTATACGGGCCAAGCCCGGGATTTACGGGAAATCGCGGGATTTCGTTTGCCGGCGATTAAACCTCTTTTATTAAGCGTCTCATCAAAAATGAAAACATTTTTGAAAACTGCAAGTCTCATGCGTTTTAGTGGTGCAAAGATAATTGAAAAAATCGTTTCGGAAATAAGTTTACTCACAGGGTACTTTCTTTGTATACATTCGACTATACGGGCCAAGCGCGGGATTTACGGGAAATCGCGGGTTTTCGTTTGCCGGCGATTAAACTTCTTTTATTCAGCGTCTCATCAAATATGAAAACATTTTTAAAAACTACAAGTCTCATGGGATTTAGTGGTGAAATAATAATTTAAAAAATCGTTCAGAAATGAGTTTACACCCCGGGTACTTTCTTTGTATACTTTTGGCTATACGGGCCGAGTCCGGGATTTACGGGAAATTGCAGGTTTTCGTTTGCCGGCGATTAAACTTCTTTTATTCAGCGTCTCATCAAAAATGAAAACATTTTTTAAAATTACAAGTCTCATGCGTTTTAGTGGTGAAAAAATAATTTAAAAAATCGTTCGGGAAATGAGTTTACTCCCTGGGTACTTTCTTTGTATACTTTTGACTATACGGGCCGAGTCCGGGATTTACGTGAAGTCGCGGGTTTTCGTTTGCCGGCGATTAAACTTCTTTTATTCAGCGTCTCATCAAAAATGAAAATATTTTTAAATACTACAAGTCTCATTGGCTTTAGTGGTGAAATAATAATTTAAAAAATCGTTCGGGAAATGAGTTTACACCCTGGGTACTTTCTTTATATACTTTTGACTATACGGGCCGAGTCCGGGATTTACGGAAATCGCAGGTTTTCGTTTGCCAGCGATTAAACTTCTTTTATTCAGCGTCTCATCCAAAATGAAAACATTTTTGAAAACTACAAGTCTCATGCGTTTTAGTGGTGCAAAGATAATTGAAAAAATCGTTTCGGAAATAAGTTTACTCACAGGGTACTTTCTTTGTATACATTCGACTATACGGGCCAAGCGCGGGATTTACGGGAAATCGCGGGTTTTCGTTTGCCGGCGATTAAACTTCTTTTATTCAGCGTCTCATCAAATATGAAAACATTTTTAAAAACTACAAGTCTCATGGGATTTAGTGGTGAAATAATAATTTAAAAAATCGTTCAGAAATGAGTTTACACCCCGGGTACTTTCTTTGTATACTTTTGGCTATACGGGCCGAGTCCGGGATTTACGGGAAATTGCAGGTTTTCGTTTGCCGGCGATTAAACTTCTTTTATTCAGCGTCTCATCAAAAATGAAAACATTTTTTAAAATTACAAGTCTCATGCGTTTTAGTGGTGAAAAAATAATTTAAAAAATCGTTCGGGAAATGAGTTTACTCCCTGGGTACTTTCTTTGTATACTTTTGACTATACGGGCCGAGTCTGGGATTTACGTGAAGTCGCGGGTTTTCGTTTGCCGGCGATTAAACTTCTTTTATTCAGCGTCTCATCAAAAATGAAAATATTTTTAAATACTACAAGTCTCATTGGCTTTAGTGGTGAAATAATAATTTAAAAAATCGTTCGGGAAATGAGTTTACACCCTGGGTACTTTCTTTATATACTTTTGACTATACGGGCCGAGTCCGGGATTTACGGAAATCGCAGGTTTTCGTTTGCCAGCGATTAAACTTCTTTTATTCAGCGTCTCATCCAAAATGAAAACATTTTTGAAAACTACAAGTCTCATGCGTTTTAGTGGTGAAAAAATAATTTAAAAAATCGTTCGGGAAATGAGTTTACTCCGTGGGTACTTTCTTTGTATACTTTTGACTATGCGGGCCGAGTCCGGGGTTTACGGGAAATGGCGGGTTTTCGTTTGCCGGCGATTAAACCACTTTCATTAAGCGTCTCATCAAAAATGAAAACATTTCTGAAAACTACAAGTCTCATGCGTTTTAGTGGTGAAAAAATAATTTAAAAATTTGTTCGGGAAATGAGTTTACTCACTGGGTACTTTCCTTGTATACTTTTGACTATACGGGCCAAGTCCGGGATTTACGGGAAATTGCAGGTTTTCGTTTGCCGGCGATTAAACTTCTTTTATTCAGCGTCTCATCAAAAATGAAAACATTTTTTAAAATTACAAGTCTCATGCGTTTTAGTGGTGAAAAAATAATTTAAAAAATCGTTCGGGAAATGAGTTTACTCCCTGGGTACTTTCTTTGTATACTTTTGACTGTACGGGCCGAGTCCGGGATTTACGTGAAGTCGCGGGTTTTCGTTTGCCGGCGATTAAACTTCTTTTATTCAGCGTCTCATCAAAAATGAAAATATTTTTAAATACTACAAGTCTCATTGGCTTTAGTGGTGAAATAATTAATTTAAAAAATCGTTCGGGAAATGAGTTTACACCCTGGGTACTTTCTTTATATACTTTTGACTATACGGGCCGAGTCCGGGATTTACGGAAATCGCAGGTTTTCGTTTGCCAGCGATTAAACTTCTGTTATTCAGCGTCTCATCAAAAATGAAAACATTTTTGAAAACTACAAGTCCCATGCGTTTTAGTGGTGAAAAAATAATTTAAAAAATCGTTCGGGAAATGGGTTTACTCCCTGGGTACTTTCTTTGTATACTTTTGACTATGCGGACCGAGTCCGGGGTTTACGGGAAATGGCGGGTTTTCGTTTGCCGGCGATTAAACCACTTTCATTAAGCGTCTCATCAAAAATGAAAACATTTTTAAAAACTACAAGTCTCATGCGTTTTAGTGGTAAAAAAAAAATTTAAAAAATCGTTTGGGAAATGAGTTTACTCCCTGGGTACTTTCTTTGTATACATTCGACTATACGGGCCAAGCCCGGGATTTACGGGAAATCGCGGGATTTCGTTTGCCGGCGATTAAACCTCTTTTATTAAGCGTCTCATCAAAAATGAAAACATTTTTGAAAACTGCAAGTCTCATGCGTTTTAGTGGTGCAAAGATAATTGAAAAAATCGTTTCGGAAATAAGTTTACTCACAGGGTACTTTCTTTGTATACATTCGACTATACGGGCCAAGCGCGGGATTTACGGGAAATCGCGGGTTTTCGTTTGCCGGCGATTAAACTTCTTTTATTCAGCGTCTCATCAAATATGAAAACATTTTTAAAAACTACAAGTCTCATGGGATTTAGTGGTGAAATAATAATTTAAAAAATCGTTCAGAAATGAGTTTACACCCCGGGTACTTTCTTTGTATACTTTTGGCTATACGGGCCGAGTCCGGGATTTACGGGAAATTGCAGGTTTTCGTTTGCCGGCGATTAAACTTCTTTTATTCAGCGTCTCATCAAAAATGAAAACATTTTTTAAAATTACAAGTCTCATGCGTTTTAGTGGTGAAAAAATAATTTAAAAAATTGTTCGGGAAATGAGTTTACTCCCTGGGTACTTTCTTTGTATACTTTTGACTATACGGGCCGAGTCCGGGATTTACGTGAAGTCGCGGGTTTTCGTTTGCCGGCGATTAAACTTCTTTTATTCAGCGTCTCATCAAAAATGAAAATATTTTTAAATACTACAAGTCTCATTGGCTTTAGTGGTGAAATAATAATTTAAAAAATCGTTCGGGAAATGAGTTTACACCCTGGGTACTTTCTTTATATACTTTTGACTATACGGGCCGAGTCCGGGATTTACGGAAATCGCAGGTTTTCGTTTGCCAGCGATTAAACTTCTTTTATTCAGCGTCTCATCCAAAATGAAAACATTTTTGAAAACTACAAGTCTCATGCGTTTTAGTGGTGAAAAAATAATTTAAAAAATCGTTCGGGAAATGAGTTTACTCCGTGGGTACTTTCTTTGTATACTTTTGACTATGCGGGCCGAGTCCGGGGTTTACGGGAAATGGCGGGTTTTCGTTTGCCGGCGATTAAACCACTTTCATTAAGCGTCTCATCAAAAATGAAAACATTTCTGAAAACTACAAGTCTCATGCGTTTTAGTGGTGAAAAAATAATTTAAAAATTTGTTCGGGAAATGAGTTTACTCACTGGGTACTTTCCTTGTATACTTTTGACTATACGGGCCAAGTCCGGGATTTACGGGAAATTGCAGGTTTTCGTTTGCCGGCGATTAAACTTCTTTTATTCAGCGTCTCATCAAAAATGAAAACATTTTTTAAAATTACAAGTCTCATGCGTTTTAGTGGTGAAAAAATAATTTAAAAAATCGTTCGGGAAATGAGTTTACTCCCTGGGTACTTTCTTTGTATACTTTTGACTGTACGGGCCGAGTCCGGGATTTACGTGAAGTCGCGGGTTTTCGTTTGCCGGCGATTAAACTTCTTTTATTCAGCGTCTCATCAAAAATGAAAATATTTTTAAATACTACAAGTCTCATTGGCTTTAGTGGTGAAATAATTAATTTAAAAAATCGTTCGGGAAATGAGTTTACACCCTGGGTACTTTCTTTATATACTTTTGACTATACGGGCCGAGTCCGGGATTTACGGAAATCGCAGGTTTTCGTTTGCCAGCGATTAAACTTCTGTTATTCAGCGTCTCATCAAAAATGAAAACATTTTTGAAAACTACAAGTCCCATGCGTTTTAGTGGTGAAAAAATAATTTAAAAAATCGTTCGGGAAATGGGTTTACTCCCTGGGTACTTTCTTTGTATACTTTTGACTATGCGGACCGAGTCCGGGGTTTACGGGAAATGGCGGGTTTTCGTTTGCCGGCGATTAAACCACTTTCATTAAGCGTCTCATCAAAAATGAAAACATTTCTGAAAACTACAAGTCTCATGCGTTTTAGTGGTGAAAAAATAATTTAAAAATTTGTTCGGGAAATGAGTTTACTCACTGGGTACTTTCCTTGTATACTTTTGACTATACGGGCCGAGTCCGGGATTTACGGGAAATCGCGGGTTTTCGTTTGCCGGCGATTAAACTTCTTTTATTCAGCGTCTCATCAAAAATGAAAACATTTTTAAAAACTGCCAGTCTCATGGGCTTTAGTGGTGAAATAATAATTTATATAATCTTTTGGGAAATGAGTTTACTCCCTGGGTACTTTCTTTGTATACTTTTGACTATACGGGCCGAGTCCGGGATTTACGGGAAATCGCAGGTTTTCGTTTGCCGGCGATTAAACTTCTTTTATTCAGCGTCTCATCAAAAAGGAAAACATTTTTGAAAACTGCAAGTCTCATGCGTTTTAGTGGTGAAAAAATAATTTAAAAAATCGTTCGAGAAATGAGTTTACACCCTGGGTACTTTCTTTGTATACTTTTGAATATAGGGGCCGAGTCCGGGATTTACGGGAAATCGCAGGTTTTCGTTTGCCGGCGATTAAACCACATTCATTAAGCGTCTCATCAAAAATGAAAAGATTTCTGAAAACTACAAGTCTCATGCGTTTTAGTGGTGTAAAAATAATTTAAAAAATCGTTCGGGAAATGAGTTTACTCCCTGGGTACTTTCTTTGTATACTTTTGCCTATACGGGCCGAGTCCGGGATTTACGGGAAGTCGCGGGTTTTCGTTTGCCGGCAATTAAACTTCTTTTATTCAGCGTCTCATCAAATATGAAAACATTTTTAAAAACTACAAGTCTCATGGGATTTAGTGGTGAAATAATAATTTAAAAAATCGTTCAGAAATGAGTTTACACCCCGGGTACTTTCTTTGTATACTTTTGGCTATACGGGCCGAGTCCGGGATTTACGGGAAATCGCAGGTTTTCGTTTGCCGGCGATTAAACTTCTTTTATTCAGCGTCTCATCAAAAATGAAAACATTTTTTAAAATTACAAGTCTCATGCATTTTAGTGGTGAAAAAATAATTTAAAAAATCGTTCGGGAAATGAGTTTACTCCCTGGGTACTTTCTTTGTATACTTTTGACTATACGGGCCGAGTCCGGGATTTACGTGAAGTCGCGGGTTTTCGTTTGCCGGCGATTAAACTTCTTTTATTCAGCGTCTCATCAAAAATGAAAATATTTTTAAATACTACAAGTCTCATTGGCTTTAGTGGTGAAATAATAATTTAAAAAATCGTTCGGGAAATGAGTTTACACCCTGGGTACTTTCTTTATATACTTTTGACTATACGGGCCGAGTCCGGGATTTACGGAAATCGCAGGTTTTCGTTTGCCAGCGATTAAACTTCTTTTATTCAGCGTCTCATCAAAAATAAAAACATTTTTGAAAACTACAAGTCTCATGCGTTTTAGTGGTGAAAAAATAATTTAAAAAATCGTTCGGGAAATGAGTTTACTCCCTGGGTACTTTCTTTGTATACTTTTGACTATGCGGGCCGAGTCCGGGGTTTACGGGAAATGGCGGGTTTTCGTTTGCCGGCGATTAAACCACTTTCATTAAGCGTCTCATCAAAAATGAAAACATTTCTGAAAACTACAAGTCTCATGGGCTTTAGTGGTGAAATAATAATTTATATAATCTTTTTGGAAATGAGTTTACTCCCTGGGTACTTTCTTTGTATACTTTTGACTATACGGGCCGAGTCCGGGATTTACGGGAAATCGCAGGTTTTCGTTTGCCGGCGATTAAACTTCTTTTAATCAGCGTCTCATCAAAAAGGAAAACATTTTTGAAAACTGCAAGTCTCATGCGTTTTAGTGGTGAAAAAATAATTTAAAAAATCGTTCGAGAAATGAGTTTACACCCTGGGTACTTTCTTTGTATACTTTTGACTATAGGGGCCGAGTCCGGGATTTACGGGAAATCGCAGGTTTTCGTTTGCCGGCGATTAAACCACATTCATTAAGCGTCTCATCAAAAATGAAAAGATTTCTGAAAACTACAAATCTCATGCGTTTTAGTGGTGTAAAAATAATTTAAAAAATCGTTCGGGAAATGAGTTTACTCCCTGGTTACTATCTTTGTATACTTTTGACTATACGGGCCAAGCCCGGGATTTACGGGAAATCGCGGGTTTTCGTTTGCCGGCGATTAAACTTCTTTTATTCAGCGTCTCATCAGAAATGAAAACATTTTTGAAAACTACAAGTATCATGCGTTTTAGTGGTGAAAAAGTAATTTAAAAAATCGTTCGGGAAATGAGTTTACTTCCTGGGTACTTTCTTTGTATACATTCGACTATACGGGCCAAGCCCGGGATTTACGGGAAATCGCGGGATTTCGTTTGCCGGCGATTAAACCTCTTTTATTAGGCGTCTCATCAAAAATGAAAACATTTCTGAAAACTACAAGTCTCATGCGTTTTAGTGGTGAAAAAATAATTTAAAAAATCGTTCGGGAAATAAGTTTACTCCCTGGGTACTTTCTTTGTATACTTTTGACTATGCGGGCCGAGTCCGTGGTTTACGGGAAATGGCGGGTTTTCGTTTGCCGGCGATTAAACCACTTTCATTAAGCGTCTCATCAAAAATGAAAACATTTCTGAAAACTAGAAGTCTCATGCGTTTTAGTGGTGAAAAAATAATTTAAAAATTTGTTCGGGAAATGAGTTTACTCACTGGGTACTTTCCTTGTATACTTTTGACTATACGGGCCGAGTCCGGGATTTACGGGAAATCGCGGGTTTTCGTTTGCCGGCGATTAAACTTCTTTTATTCAGCGTCTCATCAAAAATGAAAACATTTTTAAAAACTACAAGTCTCATGGGCTTTAGTGGTGAAATAGTAATTTATATAATCGTTTGGGAAATGAGTTTACTCCCTGGGTACTTTCTTTGTATACTTTTGACTATACGGGCCGAGTCCGGGATTTACGGGAAATCGCAGGTTTTCGTTTGCCGGCGTTTAAACTTCTTTTATTCAGCGTCTCATCAAAAATGAAAACATTTTTGAAAACTGCAAGTCTCATGCGTTTTAGTGGTGAAAAAATAATTTAAAAAATCGTTCGAGAAATGAGTTTACACCCTGGGTACTTTCTTTGTATACTTTTGACTATAGGGGTCGAGTCCGGGATTTACGGGAAATCGCGGGTTTTCGTTTGCCGGCGATTAAACTTCTTTTATTCAGCGTCTCATCAAAAATGAAAACATTTTTAAAAACTACCAGTCTCATGGGCTTTAGTGGTGAAATAATAATTTATATAATCTTTTGGGAAATGAGTTTACTCCCTGGGTACTTTCTTTGTATACTTTTGACTATGCGGGCCGAGTCCGGGGTTTACGGGAAATGGCGGGTTTTCGTTTGCCGGCGATTAAACCACTTTCATTAAGCGTCTCATCAAAAATGAAAACATTTCTGAAAACTACAAGTCTCATGGGCTTTAGTGGTGAAATAATAATTTATATAATCTTTTTGGAAATGAGTTTACTCCCTGGGTACTTTCTTTGTATACTTTTGACTATACGGGCCGAGTCCGGGATTTACGGGAAATCGCAGGTTTTCGTTTGCCGGCGATTAAACTTCTTTTAATCAGCGTCTCATCAAAAAGGAAAACATTTTTGAAAACTGCAAGTCTCATGCGTTTTAGTGGTGAAAAAATAATTTAAAAAATCGTTCGAGAAATGAGTTTACACCCTGGGTACTTTCTTTGTATACTTTTGACTATAGGGGCCGAGTCCGGGATTTACGGGAAATCGCAGGTTTTCGTTTGCCGGCGATTAAACCACATTCATTAAGCGTCTCATCAAAAATGAAAAGATTTCTGAAAACTACAAGTCTCATGCGTTTTAGTGGTGTAAAAATAATTTAAAAAATCGTTCGGGAAATGAGTTTACTCCCTGGTTACTATCTTTGTATACTTTTGACTATACGGGCCAAGCCCGGGATTTACGGGAAATCGCGGGTTTTCGTTTGCCGGCGATTAAACTTCTTTTATTCAGCGTCTCATCAGAAATGAAAACATTTTTGAAAACTACAAGTATCATGCGTTTTAGTGGTGAAAAAGTAATTTAAAAAATCGTTCGGGAAATGAGTTTACTTCCTGGGTACTTTCTTTGTATACATTCGACTATACGGGCCAAGCCCGGGATTTACGGGAAATCGCGGGATTTCGTTTGCCGGCGATTAAACCTCTTTTATTAGGCGTCTCATCAAAAATGAAAACATTTCTGAAAACTACAAGTCTCATGCGTTTTAGTGGTGAAAAAATAATTTAAAAAATCGTTCGGGAAATAAGTTTACTCCCTGGGTACTTTCTTTGTATACTTTTGACTATGCGGGCCGAGTCCGTGGTTTACGGGAAATGGCGGGTTTTCGTTTGCCGGCGATTAAACCACTTTCATTAAGCGTCTCATCAAAAATGAAAACATTTCTGAAAACTACAAGTCTCATGCGTTTTAGTGGTGAAAAAATAATTTAAAAATTTGTTCGGGAAATGAGTTTACTCACTGGGTACTTTCCTTGTATACTTTTGACTATACGGGCCGAGTCCGGGATTTACGGGAAATCGCGGGTTTTCGTTTGCCGGCGATTAAACTTCTTTTATTCAGCGTCTCATCAAAAATGAAAACATTTTTAAAAACTACAAGTCTCATGGGCTTTAGTGGTGAAATAGTAATTTATATAATCGTTTGGGAAATGAGTTTACTCCCTGGGTACTTTCTTTGTATACTTTTGACTATACGGGCCGAGTCCGGGATTTACGGGAAATCGCAGGTTTTCGTTTGCCGGCGTTTAAACTTCTTTTATTCAGCGTCTCATCAAAAATGAAAACATTTTTGAAAACTGCAAGTCTCATGCGTTTTAGTGGTGAAAAAATAATTTAAAAAATCGTTCGAGAAATGAGTTTACACCCTGGGTACTTTCTTTGTATACTTTTGACTATAGGGGTCGAGTCCGGGATTTACGGGAAATCGCGGGTTTTCGTTTGCCGGCGATTAAACTTCTTTTATTCAGCGTCTCATCAAAAATGAAAACATTTTTAAAAACTACCAGTCTCATGGGCTTTAGTGGTGAAATAATAATTTATATAATCTTTTGGGAAATGAGTTTACTCCCTGGGTACTTTCTTTGTATACTTTTGACTATGCGGGCCGAGTCCGGGGTTTACGGGAAATGGCGGGTTTTCGTTTGCCGGCGATTAAACCACTTTCATTAAGCGTCTCATCAAAAATGAAAACATTTCTGAAAACTACAAGTCTCATGGGCTTTAGTGGTGAAATAATAATTTATATAATCTTTTTGGAAATGAGTTTACTCCCTGGGTACTTTCTTTGTATACTTTTGACTATACGGGCCGAGTCCGGGATTTACGGGAAATCGCAGGTTTTCGTTTGCCGGCGATTAAACTTCTTTTAATCAGCGTCTCATCAAAAAGGAAAACATTTTTGAAAACTGCAAGTCTCATGCGTTTTAGTGGTGAAAAAATAATTTAAAAAATCGTTCGAGAAATGAGTTTACACCCTGGGTACTTTCTTTGTATACTTTTGACTATAGGGGCCGAGTCCGGGATTTACGGGAAATCGCAGGTTTTCGTTTGCCGGCGATTAAACCACATTCATTAAGCGTCTCATCAAAAATGAAAAGATTTCTGAAAACTACAAGTCTCATGCGTTTTAGTGGTGTAAAAATAATTTAAAAAATCGTTCGGGAAATGAGTTTACTCCCTGGTTACTATCTTTGTATACTTTTGACTATACGGGCAAAGCCCGGGATTTACGGGAAATCGCGGGTTTTCGTTTGCCGGCGATTAAACTTCTTTTATTCAGCGTCTCATCAGAAATGAAAACATTTTTGAAAACTACAAGTATCATGCGTTTTAGTGGTGAAAAAGTAATTTAAAAAATCGTTCGGGAAATGAGTTTACTTCCTGGGTACTTTCTTTGTATACATTCGACTATACGGGCCAAGCCCGGGATTTACGGGAAATCGCGGGATTTCGTTTGCCGGCGATTAAACCTCTTTTATTAGGCGTCTCATCAAAAATGAAAACATTTCTGAAAACTACAAGTCTCATGCGTTTTAGTGGTGAAAAAATAATTTAAAAAATCGTTCGGGAAATAAGTTTACTCCCTGGGTACTTTCTTTGTATACTTTTGACTATGCGGGCCGAGTCCGTGGTTTACGGGAAATGGCGGGTTTTCGTTTGCCGGCGATTAAACCACTTTCATTAAGCGTCTCATCAAAAATGAAAACATTTCTGAAAACTACAAGTCTCATGCGTTTTAGTGGTGAAAAAATAATTTAAAAATTTGTTCGGGAAATGAGTTTACTCACTGGGTACTTTCCTTGTATACTTTTGACTATACGGGCCGAGTCCGGGATTTACGGGAAATCGCGGGTTTTCGTTTGCCGGCGATTAAACTTCTTTTATTCAGCGTCTCATCAAAAATGAAAACATTTTTAAAAACTACAAGTCTCATGGGCTTTAGTGGTGAAATAGTAATTTATATAATCGTTTGGGAAATGAGTTTACTCCCTGGGTACTTTCTTTGTATACTTTTGACTATACGGGCCGAGTCCGGGATTTACGGGAAATCGCAGGTTTTCGTTTGCCGGCGTTTAAACTTCTTTTATTCAGCGTCTCATCAAAAATGAAAACATTTTTGAAAACTGCAAGTCTCATGCGTTTTAGTGGTGAAAAAATAATTTAAAAAATCGTTCGAGAAATGAGTTTACACCCTGGGTACTTTCTTTGTATACTTTTGACTATATTGGTCGAGTCCGGGATTTACGGGAAATCGCGGGTTTTCGTTTGCCGGCGATTAAACTTCTTTTATTCAGCGTCTCATCAAAAATGAAAACATTTTTAAAAACTACCAGTCTCATGGACTTTAGTGGTGAAATAATAATTTATATAATCTTTTGGGAAATGAGTTTACTCCCTGGGTACTTTCTTTGTATACTTTTGACTATACGGGCCGAGTCCGGGATTTACGGGAAATCGCAGGTTTTCGTTTGCTGGCAATTAAACTTCTTTTATTCAGCGTCTCATCAAAAATGAAAACATTTTTGAAAACTGCAAGTCTCATGCGTTTTAGTGGTGAAAAAATAATTTAAAAAATCGTTCGAGAAATGAGTTTACACCCTGGGTACTTTCTTTGTATACTTTTGACTATAGGGGCCGAGTCCGGGATTTACAGGAAATCGCAGGTTTTCGTTTGCCGGCGATTAAACCACTTTCATTAAGCGTCTCATCAAAAATGAAAAGATTTCTGAAAACTACAAGTCTCATGCGTTTTAGTGGTGTAAAAATAATTTAAAAAATCGTTCGGGAAATGAGTTTACTCCCTGGGTACTATCTTTGTATACTTTTGACTATACGGGCCAAGCCCGGGATTTACGGGAAATCGCGGGTTTTCGTTTGCCGGCGATTAAACTTCTTTCATTCAGCGTCTCACCAGAAATGAAAACATTTTTGAAAACTACAAGTATCATGCGTTTTAGTGGTGAAAAAGTAATTTTAAAAAATCGTTCGGGAAATGAGTTTACTTCCTGGGTACTTTCTTTGTATACATTCGACTATACCGGCCAAGCCCGGGATTTACGGAAAATCGCGGGATTTTGTTTGCCGGCGATTAAACCTCTTTTATTAAGCGTCTCATCAAAAATGAAAACATTTCTGAAAACTAAAAGTCTCATGCGTTTTAGTGGTGAAAAAATAATTTAAAAAATCGTTCGGGAAATGAGTTTACTCCCTGGGTACTTTCTTTGTATACTTTTGACTATGCGGGTCGAGTCCGGGATTTACGGGAAATCGCGGGTTTTTGTTTGCCGGCGATTAAACTTCTTTTATTCAGCGTCTCATCAAAAATGAAAACATTTTTAAAAACTACCAGTCTCATGGGCTTTAGTGGTGAAATAATAATTTATATAATCTTTTGGGAAATGAGTTTACTCCCTGGGTACTTTCTTTGTATACTTTTGACTATACGGGCCGAGTCCGGGATTTACGGGAAATCGCAGGTTTTCGTTTGCTGGCAATTAAACTTCTTTTATTCAGCGTCTCATCAAAAATGAAAACATTTTTGAAAACTGCAAGTCTCATGCGTTTTAGTGGTGAAAAAATAATATAAAAAATCGTACGAGAAATGAGTTTACACCCTGGGTACTTTCTTTGTATACTTTTGACTATAGGGGCCGAGTCCGGGAGTTACGGGAAATCGCAGGTTTTCGTTTGCCGGCGATTAAACCACATTCATTAAGCGTCTCATCAAAAATGAAAAGATTTCTGAAAACTACAAGTCTCATGCGTTTTAGTGGTGTAAAAATAATTTAAAAAAAACTTCGGGAAATGAGTTTACTCCCTGGGTACTATCTTTGTATACTTTTGACTATACGGGCCGAGTCCGGGATTTACGGGAAATCGCAGGTTTTCGTTTGCCGGCGATTAAACTTCTTTTATTCAGCGTCTCATCAAAAATGAAAACATTTTTAAAAACTACCAGTCTCATGGGCTTTAGTGGTGAAATAATAATTTATATAATCTTTTGGGAAATGAGTTTACTCCCTGGGTACTTTCTTTGTATACTTTTGACTATACGGGCCGAGTCCGGGATTTACGGGAAATCGCAGGTTTACGTTTGCCGGCAATTAAACTTTTTTTATTCAGCGTCTCATCAAAAATGAAAACATTTTTGAAAACTGCAAGTCTCATGCGTTTTAGTGGTGAAAAAATAATTTAAAAAATCGTTCGAGAAATGAGTTTACACCCTGGGTACTTTCTTTGTATACTTTTGACTATAGGGGCCGAGTCCGGGATTTACGGGAAATCGCAGGTTTTCGTTTGCCGGCGATTAAACTTCTTTTATTCAGCGTCTCATCAGAAATGAAAACATTTTTGAAAACTACAAGTATCATGCGTTTTAGTGGTGAAAAAGTAATTTAAAAAATCGTTCGGGAAATGAGTTTACTTCCTGGGTACTTTCTTTGTATACATTCGACTATACGGGCCAAGCCCGGGATTTACGGGAAATCGCGGGATTTCGTTTGCCGGAGATTAAACCTCTTTTATTAGGCGTCTCATCAAAAATGAAAAGATTTCTGAAAACTACAAGTCTCATGCGTTTTAGTGGTGAAAAATTAATTTAAAAAATCGTTCGAGAAATGAGTTTACACCCTGGGTACTATCTTTGTATACTTTTGACTATACGGGCCAAGCCCGGGATTTACGGGAAATCGCAGGTTTTCGTTTGCCGGCGATTAAACTTCTTTTATTCAGCGTCTCATCAAAAATGAAAACATTCTTAAAAACTACCAGTTTCATGGGCTTTAGTGGTGAAATAATAATTTATATAATCTTTTGGGAAATGAGTTTACTCCCTGGGTACTTTCTTTGTATACTTTTGACTATACGGCCCGAGTCCGGGATTTACGGGAAATCGCAGGTTTTCGTTTGCCGGCAATTAAACTTCTTTTATTCAGCGTCTCATCAAAAATGAAAACATTTTTGAAAACTGCAAGTCTCATGCGTTTTAGTGGTGAAAAAATAATTTAAAAAATCGTTCGAGAAATGAGTTTACACCCTGGGTACTTTCTTTGTATACTTTTGTCTATAGGGGCCGAGTCCGGGATTTACGGGAAATCGCAGGTTTTCGTTTGCCGGCGATTAAACTTCTTTTATTCAGCGTCTCATCTGAAATGAAAACATTTTTGAAAACTACAAGTATCATGCGTTTTAGTGGTGAAAAAGTAATTTAAAAAATCGTTCGGGAAATGAGTTTACTTCCTGGGTACTTTCTTTGTATACATTCGACTATACGGGCCAAGCCCGGGATTTACGGGAAATCGCGGGATTTCGTTTGCCGGCGATTAAACTTCTTTTATTCAGCGTCTCATCAGAAATGAAAACATTTTTGAAAACTACAAGTATCATGCGTTTTAGTGGTGAAAAAGTAATTTAAAAAATCGTTCGGGAAATGAGTTTACTTCCTGGGTACTTTCTTTGTATACATTCGACTATACGGGCCAAGCCCGGGATTTACGGGAAATCGCGGGATTTCGTTTGCCGGCGATTAAACCTCTTTTATTAGGCGTCTCATCAAAAATGAAAACATTTCTGAAAACTACAAGTCTCATGCGTTTTAGTGGTGAAAAAATAATTTAAAAATTTGTTCGGGAAATGAGTTTACTCACTGGGTACTTTCTTTGTATACTTTTGACTATACGGGCCGAGTCCGGGATTTACGGGAAATCGCAGGTTTTCGTTTGCCGGCGATTAAACTTCTTTTATTCAGCGTCTCATCAAAAATGAAAACATTTTTGAAAACTGCAAGTCTCATGCGTTTTAGTGGTGAAAAAATAATTTAAAAAATCGTTCGAGAAATGAGTTTACACCCTGGGTACTTTCTTTGTATACTTTTGACTATAGGGGCCGAGTTAGGGATTTACGCGAAATCGCAGGTTTTCGTTTGCCGGCGATTAAACCACTTTCATTAAGCGTCTCATCAAAAATGAAAAGATTTCTGAAAACTACAAGTCTCATGGGCTTTAGTGGTGAAATAATAATTTATATAATCGTTTGGGAAATGAGTTTACTCCCTGGGTACTTTCTTTGTATACTTTTGACTATACGGGCCGAGTCCGGGATTTACGGGAAATCGCAGGTTTTCGTTTGCCGGCGATTAAACTTCTTTTATTCAGCGTCTCATCAAAAATGAAAACATTTCTGAAAACTACAAGTCTCATGCGTTTTAGTGGTGAAAAAATAATTTAAAAAATCGTTCGGGAAATGAGTTTACTCCCTGGGTACTTTCTTTGTATACTTTTGACTATGCGGGTCGAGTCCAGGATTTACGGGAAATCGCAGGTTTTCGTTTGCCGGCGATTAAACTTCTTTTATTCAGCGTCTCATCAAAAATGAAAATATTTTTAAATACTACAAGTCTCATGGGCTTTAGTGGTGAAATAATAATTTAAAAAATCGTTCGGGAAATGAGTTTACACCCTGGGTACTTTCTTTATATACTTTTGACTATACGGGCCGAGTCCGGGATTTACGGGAAATCGCAGGTTTTCGTTTGCTGGCAATTAAACTTCTTTTATTCAGCGTCTCATCAAAAATGAAAACATTTTTGAAAACTGCAAGTCTCATGCGTTTTAGTGGTGAAAAAATAATTTAAAAAATCGTTCGAGAAATGAGTTTACACCCTGGGTACTTTCTTTGTATACTTTTGACTATAGGGGCCGAGTCCGGGAGTTACGGGAAATCGCAGGTTTTCGTTTGCCGGCCATTAAACCACATTCATTAAGCGTCTCATCAAAAATGAAAAGATTTCTGAAAACTACAAGTCTCATGCGTTTTAGTGGTAAAAAAAATAATTTAAAAAAAACTTCGGGAAATGAGTTTACTCCCTGGGTACTATCTTTGTATACTTTTGACTATACGGGCCGAGTCCGGGATTTACGGGAAATCGCAGGTTTTCGTTTGCCGGCGATTAAACTTCTTTTATTCAGCGTCTCATCAAAAATGAAAACATTTTTAAAAACTACCAGTCTCATGGGCTTTAGTGGTGAAATAATAATTTATATAATCTTTTGAGAAATGAGTTTACTCCCTGGGTACTTTCTTTGTATACTTTTGACTATACGGGCCGAGTCCGGGATTTACGGGAAATCGCAGGTTTACGTTTGCCGGCAATTAAACTTCTTTTATTCAGCGTCTCATCAAAAATGAAAACATTTTTGAAAACTGCAAGTCTCATGCGTTTTAGTGGTGAAAAAATAATTTAAAAAATCGTTCGAGAAATGAGTTTACACCCTGGGTACTTTCTTTGTATACTTTTGTCTATAGGGGCCGAGTCCGGGATTTACGGGAAATCGCAGGTTTTCGTTTGCCGGCGATTAAACTTCTTTTATTCAGCGTCTCATCTGAAATGAAAACATTTTTGAAAACTACAAGTATCATGCGTTTTAGTGGTGAAAAAGTAATTTAAAAAATCGTTCGGGAAATGAGTTTACTTCCTGGGTACTTTCTTTGTATACATTCGACTATACGGGCCAAGCCCGGGATTTACGGGAAATCGCGGGATTTCGTTTGCCGGCGATTAAACTTCTTTTATTCAGCGTCTCATCAGAAATGAAAACATTTTTGAAAACTACAAGTATCATGCGTTTTAGTGGTGAAAAAGTAATTTAAAAAATCGTTCGGGAAATGAGTTTACTTCCTGGGTACTTTCTTTGTATACATTCGACTATACGGGCCAAGCCCGGGATTTACGGGAAATCGCGGGATTTCGTTTGCCGGCGATTAAACCTCTTTTATTAGGCGTCTCATCAAAAATGAAAACATTTCTGAAAACTACAAGTCTCATGCGTTTTAGTGGTGAAAAAATAATTTAAAAATTTGTTCGGGAAATGAGTTTACTCACTGGGTACTTTCTTTGTATACTTTTGACTATACGGGCCGAGTCCGGGATTTACGGGAAATCGCAGGTTTTCGTTTGCCGGCGATTAAACTTCTTTTATTCAGCGTCTCATCAAAAATGAAAACATTTTTGAAAACTGCAAGTCTCATGCGTTTTAGTGGTGAAAAAATAATTTAAAAAATCGTTCGAGAAATGAGTTTACACCCTGGGTACTTTCTTTGTATACTTTTGACTATAGGGGCCGAGTTAGGGATTTACGGGAAATCGCAGGTTTTCGTTTGCCGGCGATTAAACCACTTTCATTAAGCGTCTCATCAAAAATGAAAAGATTTCTGAAAACTACAAGTCTCATGGGCTTTAGTGGTGAAATAATAATTTATATAATCGTTTGGGAAATGAGTTTACTCCCTGGGTACTTTCTTTGTATACTTTTGACTATACGGGCCGAGTCCGGGATTTACGGGAAATCGCAGGTTTTCGTTTGCCGGCGATTAAACTTCTTTTATTCAGCGTCTCATCAAAAATGAAAACATTTCTGAAAACTACAAGTCTCATGCGTTTTAGTGGTGAAAAAATAATTTAAAAAATCGTTCGGGAAATGAGTTTACTCCCTGGGTACTTTCTTTGTATACTTTTGACTATGCGGGTCGAGTCCAGGATTTACGGGAAATCGCAGGTTTTCGTTTGCCGGCGATTAAACTTCTTTTATTCAGCGTCTCATCAAAAATGAAAATATTTTTAAATACTACAAGTCTCATGGGCTTTAGTGGTGAAATAATAATTTAAAAAATCGTTCGGGAAATGAGTTTACACCCTGGGTACTTTCTTTATATACTTTTGACTATACGGGCCGAGTCCGGGATTTACGGGAAATCGCAGGTTTTCGTTTGCTGGCAATTAAACTTCTTTTATTCAGCGTCTCATCAAAAATGAAAACATTTTTGAAAACTGCAAGTCTCATGCGTTTTAGTGGTGAAAAAATAATTTAAAAAATCGTTCGAGAAATGAGTTTACACCCTGGGTACTTTCTTTGTATACTTTTGACTATAGGGGCCGAGTCCGGGAGTTACGGGAAATCGCAGGTTTTCGTTTGCCGGCCATTAAACCACATTCATTAAGCGTCTCATCAAAAATGAAAAGATTTCTGAAAACTACAAGTCTCATGCGTTTTAGTGGTAAAAAAAATAATTTAAAAAAAACTTCGGGAAATGAGTTTACTCCCTGGGTACTATCTTTGTATACTTTTGACTATACGGGCCGAGTCCGGGATTTACGGGAAATCGCAGGTTTTCGTTTGCCGGCGATTAAACTTCTTTTATTCAGCGTCTCATCAAAAATGAAAACATTTTTAAAAACTACCAGTCTCATGGGCTTTAGTGGTGAAATAATAATTTATATAATCTTTTGAGAAATGAGTTTACTCCCTGGGTACTTTCTTTGTATACTTTTGACTATACGGGCCGAGTCCGGGATTTACGGGAAATCGCAGGTTTACGTTTGCCGGCAATTAAACTTCTTTTATTCAGCGTCTCATCAAAAATGAAAACATTTTTGAAAACTGCAAGTCTCATGCGTTTTAGTGGTGAAAAAATAATTTAAAAAATCGTTCGAGAAATGAGTTTACACCCTGGGTACTTTCTTTGTATACTTTTGACTATAGGGGCCGAGTCCGGGATTTACGGGAAATCGCAGGTTTTCGTTTGCCGGCGATTAAACTTCTTTTATTCAGCGTCTCATCAGAAATGAAAACATTTTTGAAAACTACAAGTATCATGCGTTTTAGTGGTGAAAAAGTAATTTAAAAAATCGTTCGGGAAATGAGTTTACTTCCTGGGTACTTTCTTTGTATACTTTTGACTATACGGGCCGAGTCCGGGATTTACGGGAAATCGCAGGTTTTCGTTTGCCGGCGATTAAACTTCTTTTATTCAGCGTCTCATCAGAAATGAAAACATTTTTGAAAACTACAAGTATCATGCGTTTTAGTGGTGAAAAAGTAATTTAAAAAATCGTTCGGGAAATGAGTTTACTTCCTGGGTACTTTCTTTGTATACTTTTGACTATACGGGCCGAGTCCGGGATTTACGGGAAATCGCAGGTTTTCGTTTGCCGGCAATTAAACTTCTTTTATTCAGCGTCTCATCAAAAATGAAAACATTTTTGAAAACTGCAAGTCTCATGCGTTTTAGTGGTGAAAAAATAATTTAAAAAATCGTTCGAGAAATGAGTTTACACCGTGGGTACTTTCTTTGTATACTTTTGACTATAGGGGCCGAGTCCGGGATTTACGGGAAATCGCAGGTTTTCGTTTGCCGGCGATTAAACTTCTTTTATTCAGCGTCTCATCTGAAATGAAAACATTTTTGAAAACTACAAGTATCATGCGTTTTAGTGGTGAAAAAGTAATTTAAAAAATCGTTCGGGAAATGAGTTTACTTCCTGGGTACTTTCTTTGTATACATTCGACTATACGGGCCAAGCCCGGGATTTACGGGAAATCGCGGGATTTCGTTTGCCGGCGATTAAACTTCTTTTATTCAGCGTCTCATCAGAAATGAAAACATTTTTGAAAACTACAAGTATCATGCGTTTTAGTGGTGAAAAAGTAATTTAAAAAATCGTTCGGGAAATGAGTTTACTCACTGGGTACTTTCCTTGTATACTTTTGACTATACGGGCCGAGTCCGGGATTTACGGGAAATCGCGGGTTTTCGTTTGCCGGCGATTAAACTTCTTTTATTCAGCGTCTCATCAAAAATGAAAACATTTTTAAAAACTACAAGTCTCATGGGCTTTAGTGGTGAAATAATAATTTATATAATCGTTTGGGAAATGAGTTTACTCCCTGGGTACTTTCTTTGTATACTTTTGACTATACGGGCCGAGTCCGGGATTTACGGGAAATCGCAGGTTTTCGTTTGCCGGCGATTAAACTTCTTTTATTCAGCGTCTCATCAAAAATGAAAACATTTTTGAAAACTGCAAGTCTCATGCGTTTTAGTGGTGAAAAAATAATTTAAAAAATCGTTCGAGAAATGAGTTTACACCCTGGGTACTTTCTTTGTATACTTTTGACTATAGGGGCCGAGTTAGGGATTTACGGGAAATCGCAGGTTTTCGTTTGCCGGCGATTAAACCACTTTCATTAAGCGTCTCATCAAAAATGAAAAGATTTCTGAAAACTACAAGTCTCATGGGCTTTAGTGGTGAAATAATAATTTATATAATCGTTTGGGAAATGAGTTTACTCCCTGGGTACTTTCTTTGTATACTTTTGACTATACGGGCCGAGTCCGGGATTTACAGGAAATCGCAGGTTTTCGTTTGCCGGCGATTAAACTTCTTTTATTCAGCGTCTCATCAAAAATGAAAACATTTCTGAAAACTACAAGTCTCATGCGTTTTAGTGGTGAAAAAGTAATTTAAAAAATCGTTCGGGAAATGAGTTTACTCCCTGGGTACTTTCTTTGTATACTTTTGACTATGCGGGTCGAGTCCAGGATTTACGGGAAATCGCAGGTTTTCGTTTGCCGGCGATTAAACTTCTTTTATTCAGCGTCTCATCAAAAATGAAAATATTTTTAAATACTACAAGTCTCATGGGCTTTAGTGGTGAAATAATAATTTAAAAAATCGTTCGGGAAATGAGTTTACACCCTGGGTACTTTCTTTATATACTTTTGACTATACAGGCCGAGTCCGGGATTTACGGGAAATCGCAGGTTTTCGTTTGCCAGCGATTAAACTTCTTTTATTCAGCGTCTCATCAAAAATGAAAACATTTTTGAAAACTACAAGTCTCATGCGTTTTAGTGGTGAAAAAATAATTTAAAAAATCGTTCGGGAAATGAGTTTACTCCCTGGGTACTTTCTTTGTATACTTTTGACTATGCGGGCCGAGTCCGGGGTTTACGGGAAATGGCGGGTTTTTGTTTGCCGGCGATTAAACCACTTTCATTAAGCGTCTCATCAAAAATGAAAACATTTCTAAAAACTACAAGTCTTATGCGTTTTAGTGGTGAAAAAATAATTTAAAAATTTGTTCGGGAAATGAGTTTACTCACTGGGTACTTTCCTTGTATACTTTTGACTATACGGGCCGAGTCCGGGATTTACGGGAAATCGCGGGTTTTCGTTTGCCGGCGATTAAACTTCTTTTATTCAGCGTCTCATCAAAAATGAAAACATTTTTAAAAAATACAAATCTCATGGGCTTTAGTGGTGAAATAATAATTTATATAATCGTTTGGGAAATGAGTTTACTCCCTGGGTACTTTCTTTGTATACTTTTGACTATACGGGCCGAGTCCGGGATTCACGGGAAATCACAGGTTTTCCTTTGCCGGCGATTAAACTTCTTTTATTCAGCGTCTCATCAAAAATGAAAACATTTTTGAAAACTGCAAGTCTCATGCGTTTTAGTGGTGAAAAAAAAATTTAAAAAATCGTTCGAGAAATGAGTTTACACCCTGGGTACTTTCTTTGTATACTTTTGACTATACGGGCCGAGTCCGGGATTTACGGGAAATCGCAGGTTTTCGTTTGCCGGCGATTAAACCACTTTCATTAAGCGTCTCATCAAAAATGAAAAGATTTCTGAAAACTACAAGTCTCATGCGTTTTAGTGGTGTAAAAATAATTTAAAAAATCGTTCGAGAAATGAGTTTACTCCCTGGGTACTATCTTTGTATACTTTTGACTATACGGGCCAAGCCCGGGATTTACGGGAAATCGCGGGTTTTCGTTTGCCGGCGATTAAACTTCTTTTATTCAGCGTCTCATCAGAAATGAAAACATTTTTGAAAACTACAAGTATAATGCGTTTTAGTGGTGAAAAAGTAATTTAAAAAATCGTTCGGGAAATGAGTTTACTTCCTGGGTACTTTCTTTGTATACATTCGACTATACGGGCCAAGCCCGGGATTTACGGGAAATCGCGGGATTTCGTTTGCCGGCGATTAAACCTCTTTTATTAAGCGTCTCATCAAAAATGAAAACATTTTTAAAAACTACAAGTCTCGTGGGTTTTAGTGGTGAAGTAATAATTTAAAAAATCGTTCGGGAAATGAGTTTACACCCCGGGTACTTTCTTTGTATACATTCGACTATACGGGCCAAGCCCGGGATTTACGGGAAATCGCGGGATATCGTTTGCCGGCGATTAAACCTCTTTTATTAAGCGTCTCATCAAAAATGAAAACATTTTTAAAAACTACAAGTCTCATGGGCTTTAGTGGTGAAATAATAATTAAAAAAATCGTTCGGGAAATGAGTTTACACCCCGGGTACTTTCTTTGTATACTTTTGACTATACGGGCCGAGTCCGGGATTTACGGGAAATCGCAGGTTTTCGTTTGCCGGCGATTAAACTTCTTTTATTCAGCGTCTCATCAAAAATGAAAACATTTTTGAAAACTACAACTCTCATGCGTTTTAGTGGTGAAAAAATAATTTAAAAAATCGTTCGGGAAATGAGTTTACTACCTGGGTACTTTCTTTGTATACTTTTGACTAAACGGGCCGAGTCCGGGATTTACGGGAAGTCGCGGGTTTTTGTTTTGCCGGCGATTAAACTTCTTTTATTCAGCGTCTCATCAAAAATGAAAGTATTTTTAAATACTACAAGTCTCATGGGCTTTAGTGTTGAAATAATAATTTAAAAAATCGTTCGGGAAATGAGTTTACACCCCGGGTACTTTCTTTGTATACTTTTGACTATACGGGCCGAGTCCGGGATTTACGGGAAGTCGCGGGTTTTTGTTTGCCGGCGACTAAACTTCTTTTATTCAGCGTCTCATCAAAAATGAAAGTATTTTTAAATACTACAAGTCTCATGGGCTTTAGTAGTGAAATAATAATTTAAAAAATCGTTCGGGAAATGTGTTTACACCCTGGGTACTTTCTTTGAATACTTTTGACTATGCGGGCCGAGTCCAGGGTTTACGGAAAATGGCGGGTTTTCGTTTGCCGGCGATTAAACTTCTTTTATTTAGCGTCTCATCAAAAATGAAAACATTTTTGAAGACTACAAGTCTTAAGCATTTTAGTGGTGAAAAGATAATTTAAAAACTCGTTCGGGAAATGAGTTTACACCCCGGGTACTTTCTTTGTATATTTATGACTATACGGGCCGAGTCCGGGAGTAACGGGAAATCGCAGGTTTTCGTTTGCCGGCGATTAAACTTCTTTTATTCAGCGTCTCATCAAAAATGAAAACATTTTTGAAAACTACAAGTCTCATGCGTTTTAGTGGTGAAAAAATAATTTAAAAAATCGTTCGGGAAATGAGTTTACTTCCTGGGTACTATCTTTGTATACTTTTGACTATATGGGCCAAGCCCGGGATTTACGGGAAATCTCGGGTTTTCGTTTGCCGGCGATTAAACCTCTTTCATTAAGCGTCTCATCAAAAATGAAAACATTTTTGAAAACTACAAGTCTCATGCGTTTTAGTGGTGAAAAAATAAATTAAAAAATTGTTCTGGAAATGAGTTTACTCACAGGGTACTTTCTTTGTATACATTCGACTATACGGGCCAAGCCCGGGATTTACGGGAAATCGCGGGTTTTCGTTTGCCGGCGATTAAACCTCTTTCATTAAGCGTCTCATCAAAAATGAAAACATTTTTAAAAACTACAAGTCTCATGCGTTTTAGTGGTGAAAAAAAAATTTAAAAAATCGTTCGGGAAATGAGTTTACTCCCTGGGTACTTTCTTTGTATACATTCGACTATATGGGCCAAGCCCGGGATTTACGGGAAATCGCGGGATTTCGTTTGCCGGCGATTAACCTCTTTTGTTAAGCGTCTCATCAAAAATGAAAACATTTTTGAAAACTGCAAGTCTCATGCGTTTTAGTGGTGCAAAGATAATTGAAAAAATCGTTTCGGAAATAAGTTTACTCACAGGGTACTTTCTTTGTATACATTCGACTATACGGGCCAAGCCCGGGATTTACGGGAAATCGCGGGTTTTCGTTTGCCGGCGATTAAACAACTTTCATTAAGCGTCTCATCAAAAATGAAAACTTTTCTGAAAACTACAAGTCTCCTGCGTTTTAGTGGTGAAAATTAATTTAAAAAATCTATCGGGAAATGAGTTTACTCCCTGGGTACTTTCTTTGTATACTTTTGCCTATACGGGCCGAGTCCGGGATTTACGGGAAGTCGCGGGTTTTCGTTTGCCGGCAATTAAACTTCTTTTATTCAGCGTCTCATCAAATATGAAAACATTTTTAAAAACTACAAGTCTCATGGGATTTAGTGGTGAAATAATAATTTAAAAAATCGTTCAGAAATGAGTTTACACCCCGGGTACTTTCTTTGTATACTTTTGACTATACGGGCCGAGTCCGGGATTTACGGGAAATCGCAGGTTTTCGTTTGCCGGCGATTAAACTTCTTTTATTCAGCGTCTCATCAAAAATGAAAACATTTTTTAAAACTACAAGTCTCATGCGTTTTAGTGGTGAAAAAATAATTTAAAAAATCGTTCGGGAAATGAGTTTACTCCCTGGGTACTTTCTTTGTATACTTTTGACTATACGGGCCGAGTCCGGGATTTACGGGAAGTCGCGGGTTTTCGTTTGCCGTCGATTAAACTTCTTTTATTCAGAGTCTCATCAAAAATGAAAATATTTTTAAATACTACAAGTCTCATGGGCTTTAGTGGTGAAATAATAATTTAAAAAATCGTTTGGGAAATGAGTTTACACCCTGGGTATTTTCTTTGTATACTTTTGACTATACGGGCCGAGTCCGGGATTTACGGGAAATCGCGGGTTTTCGTTTGCCGGCGATTAAACTTCTTTTATTCAGCGTCTCATCAAAAATGAAAACGTTTTTGAAAACTGCAAGTCTCATGCGTTTTAGTGGTGAAAAAATAATTTAAAAAATCGTTCGAGAAATGAGTTTACACCCTGGGTACTTTCTTTGTATACTTTTGACTATACGGGCCGAGTCCGGGATTTACGGGAAATCGCAGGTTTTCGTTTGCCGGCGATTAAACCACTTTTATTCAGCGTCTCATCACAAATGAAAACATTTTTGAAAACTACAAGTCTCAAGCGTTTTAGTGGTGAAAAAATAATTTAAAAAATCGTTCGGGAAATGAGTTTACTCCCTGGGTACTTTTTTTGTATACTTTTGAATATGCAGGCCGAGTCCGGGGTTTACGGGAAATGGCGGGTTTTCGTTTGCCGGCGAATAAACCACTTTCATTAAGCGTCTCATCAAAAATGAAAACATTTCTGAAAACTACAAGTCTCATGCGTTTTAGTGGTGAAAAAATAATTTAAAAATTTGTTCGGGAAATGAGTTTACTCACTGGGTACTTTCCTTGTATACTTTTGACTATACGGGCCGAGTCCGGGATTTACGGGAAATCGCGGGTTTTCGTTTGCCGGCGATTAAACTTCTTTTATTCAGCGTCTCATCAAAAATGAAAACATTTTTAAAAACTACAAGTCTCATGGGCTTTAGTGGTGAAATAATAATTTATATAATCGTTTGGGAAATGAGTTTACTCCCTGGGTATTTTCTTTGTATACTTTTGACTATACGGGCCGAGTCCGGGATTTACGGGAAATCGCAGGTTTTCCTTTACCGGCGATTAAACTTCTTTTATTCAGCGTCTCATCAAAAATGAAAACGTTTTTGAAAACTGCAAGTCTCATGCGTTTTAGTGGTGAAAAAATAATTTAAAAATTTGTTCGGGAAATGAGTTTACTCACTGGGTACTTTCCTTGTATACTTTTGACTATACGGGCCGAGTCCGGGATTTACGGGAAATCGCGGGTTTTCGTTTGCCGGCGATTAAACTTCTTTTATTCAGCGTCTCATCAAAAATGAAAACATTTTTAAAAACTACAAGTCTCATGGGCTTTAGTGGTGAAATAATAATTTATATAATCGTTTGGGAAATGAGTTTACTCCCTGGGTATTTTCTTTGTATACTTTTGACTATACGGGCCGAGTCCGGGATTTACGGGAAATCGCAGGTTTTCCTTTGCCGGCGATTAAACTTCTTTTATTCAGCGTCTCATCAAAAATGAAAACGTTTTTGAAAACTGCAAGTCTCATGCGTTTTAGTGGTGAAAAAATAATTTAAAAAATCGTTCGAGAAATGAGTTTACACCCTGGGTACTTTCTTTGTATACTTTTGACTATACGGGCCGAGTCCGGGATTTACGGGAAATCGCAGGTTTTCGTTTGCCGGCGATTAAACCACTTTTATTCAGCGTCTCATCACAAATGAAAACATTTTTGAAAACTACAAGTCTCAAGCGTTTTAGTGGTGAAAAAATAATTTAAAAAATCGTTCGGGAAATGAGTTTACTCCCTGGGTACTTTTTTTGTATACTTTTGAATATGCAGGCCGAGTCCGGGGTTTACGGGAAATGGCGGGTTTTCGTTTGCCGGCGAATAAACCACTTTCATTAAGCGTCTCATCAAAAATGAAAACATTTCTGAAAACTACAAGTCTCATGCGTTTTAGTGGTGAAAAAATAATTTAAAAATTTGTTCGGGAAATGAGTTTACTCACTGGGTACTTTCCTTGTATACTTTTGACTATACGGGCCGAGTCCGGGATTTACGGGAAATCGCGGGTTTTCGTTTGCCGGCGATTAAACTTCTTTTATTCAGCGTCTCATCAAAAATGAAAACATTTTTAAAAACTACAAGTCTCATGGGCTTTAGTGGTGAAATAATAATTTATATAATCGTTTGGGAAATGAGTTTACTCCCTGGGTATTTTCTTTGTATACTTTTGACTATACGGGCCGAGTCCGGGATTTACGGGAAATCGCAGGTTTTCCTTTGCCGGCGATTAAACTTCTTTTATTCAGCGTCTCATCAAAAATGAAAACGTTTTTGAAAACTGCAAGTCTCATGCGTTTTAGTGGTGAAAAAATAATTTAAAAATTTGTTCGGGAAATGAGTTTACTCACTGGGTACTTTCCTTGTATACTTTTGACTATACGGGCCGAGTCCGGGATTTACGGGAAATCGCGGGTTTTCGTTTGCCGGCGATTAAACTTCTTTTATTCAGCGTCTCATCAAAAATGAAAACATTTTTAAAAACTACAAGTCTCATGGGCTTTAGTGGTGAAATAATAATTTATATAATCGTTTGGGAAATGAGTTTACTCCCTGGGTATTTTCTTTGTATACTTTTGACTATACGGGCCGAGTCCGGGATTTACGGGAAATCGCAGGTTTTCCTTTGCCGGCGATTAAACTTCTTTTATTCAGCGTCTCATCAAAAATGAAAACGTTTTTGAAAACTGCAAGTCTCATGCGTTTTAGTGGTGAAAAAATAATTTAAAAAATCGTTCGAGAAATGAGTTTACACCCTGGGTACTTTCTTTGTATACTTTTGACTATACGGGCCGAGTCCGGGATTTACGGGAAATCGCAGGTTTTCGTTTGCCAGCGATTAAACCACTTTTATTAAGCGTCTCATCAAAAATGAAAAGATTTCTGAAAACTACAAGTCTCATGCGTTTTAGTGGTGAAAAAATAATTTAAAAATTCGTTCGGGAAATGAGTTTACTCACTGGGTACTTTCCTTGTATACTTTTGACTATACGGGCCGAGTCCGGGATTTACGGGAAATCGCGGGTTTTCGTTTGCCGGCGATTAAACTTCTTTTATTCAGCGTCTCATCAAAAATGAAAACATTTTTAAAACCTACAAGTCTCATGGGCTTTAGTGGTGAAATAATAATTTAAAAAATCGTTTGGGAAATGTGTTTACTCCCTGGGTACTTTCTTTGTATACTTTTGACTATACGGGCCGAGTCCGGGATTTACGGGAAATCGCGGGTTTTTGTTTGCCGGCGATTAAACTTCTTTTATTCAGCGACTCATCAAAAATGAAAACATTTTTAAAAACTACAAGTCTCATGGGCTTTAGTGGTGAAATAATAATTAAAAAAATCGTTTCGGAAATGAGTTTACTCCCTGGGTACTTTCTTTGTATACTTTTGACTATACGGGCCGAGTCCGGGATTTACGGAAAATCGCAGGTTTTCGTTTGCAGGCGATTAAACTTCTTTTATTCAGCGTCTCATCAAAAATGAAAATATTTTTGAAAACTACAAGTCTCATGCGTTTTAGTGGTGAAAAAATAATTTGAAAATTCGTTAGGGAAATGAGTTTACTCACTGGGAACTTGCCTTGTATACTTTTGACTATACGGGCCGAGACCGGGATTTACGGGAAGTCGCGGGTTTTCGTTTGCCGTCGATTAAACTTCTTTTATTCAGAGTCTCATCAAAAATGAAAATATTTTTAAATACTACAAGTCTCATGGGCTTTAGTGGTGAAATAATAATTTAAAAAATCGTTTGGGAAATGAGTTTACACCCTGGGTACTTTCTTTATATACTTTTGACTATACGGGCCGAGTCCGAGATTTACGGGAAATCGCAGGTTTTCGTTTGCCAGCGATTAAACTTCTTTTATTCAGCGTCTCATCAAAAATGAAAACATTTTTGAAAACTACAAGTCTCAAGCGTTTTAGTGGTGAAAAAATAATTTAAAAAATCGTTCGGGAAATGAGTTTACTCCCTGGGTACTTTTTTTGTATACTTTTGAATATGCGGGCCGAGTCCGGGGTTTACGGGAAATGGCGGGTTTTCGTTTGCCGGCGAATAAACCACTTTCATTAAGCGTCTCATCAAAAATGAAAACATTTCTGAAAACTACAAGTCTCATGCGTTTTAGTGGTGAAAAAATAATTTAAAAATTTGTTCGGGAAATGAGTTTACTCACTGGGTACTTTCCTTGTATACTTTTGACTATACGGGCCGAGTCCGGGATTTACGGGAAATCGCGGGTTTTCGTTTGCCGGCGATTAAACTTCTTTTATTCAGCGTCTCATCAAAAATGAAAACATTTTTAAAAACTACAAGTGTCATGGGCTTTAGTGGTGAAATAATAATTTATATAATCGTTTGGGAAATGAGTTTACTCCCTGGGTATTTTCTTTGTATACTTTTGACTATACGGGCCGAGTCCGGGATTTACGGGAAATCGCAGGTTTTCCTTTGCCGGCGATTAAACTTCTTTTATTCAGCGTCTCATCAAAAATGAAAACGTTTTTGAAAACTGCAAGTCTCATGCGTTTTAGGGGTGAAAAAATAATTTAAAAATTTGTTCGGGAAATGAGTTTACTCACTGGGTACTTTCCTTGTATACTTTTGACTATACGGGCCGAGTCCGGGATTTACGGGAAATCGCGGGTTTTCGTTTGCCGGCGATTAAACTTCTTTTATTCGGCGTCTCATCAAAAATGAAAACATTTTTAAAAACTACAAGTCTCATGGGCTTTAGTGGTGAAATAATAATTTATATAATCGTTTGGGAAATGAGTTTACTCCCTGGGTATTTTCTTTGTATACTTTTGACTATACGGGCCGAGTCCGGGATTTACGGGAAATCGCAGGTTTTCCTTTGCCGGCGATTAAACTTCTTTTATTCAGCGTCTCATCAAAAATGAAAACGTTTTTGAAAACTGCAAGTCTCATGCGTTTTAGTGGTGAAAAAATAATTTAAAAAATCGTTCGAGAAATGAGTTTACACCCTGGGTACTTTCTTTGTATACTTTTGACCATACGGGCCGAGTCCGGGATTTACGGGAAATCGCAGGTTTTCGTTTGCCGGCGATTAAACCACTTTTATTAAGCGTCTCATCAAAAATGAAAAGATTTCTGAAAACTACAAGTCTCATGCGTTTTAGTGGTGAAAAAATAATTTAAAAATTCGTTCGGGAAATGAGTTTACTCACTGGGTACTTTCCTTGTATACTTTTGACTATACGGGCCGAGTCCGGGATTTACGGGAAATCGCGGGTTTTCGTTTGCCGGCGATTAAACTTCTTTTATTCAGCGTCTCATCAAAAATGAAAACATTTTTAAAACCTACAAGTCTCATGGGCTTTAGTGGTGAAATAATAATTTAAAAAATCGTTTGGGAAATGTGTTTACTCCCTGGGTACTTTCTTTGTATACTTTTGACTATACGGGCCGAGTCCGGGATTTACGGGAAATCGCGGGTTTTCGTTTGCCGGCGATTAAACTTCTTTTATTCAGCGACTCATCAAAAATGAAAACATTTTTAAAAACTACAAGTCTCATGGGCTTTAGTGGTGAAATAATAATTTAAAAAATCGTTTCGGAAATGAGTTTACTCCCTGGGTACTTTCTTTGTATACTTTTGACTATACGGGCCGAGTCCGGGATTTACGGGAAATCGCAGGTTTTCGTTTGCAGGCGATTAAACTTCTTTTATTCAGCGTCTCATCAAAAATGAAAATATTTTTGAAAACTACAAGTCTCATGCGTTTTAGTGGTGAAAAAATAATTTAAAAATTCGTTAGGGAAATGAGTTTACTCACTGGGAACTTGCCTTGTATACTTTTGACTATACGGGCCGAGACCGGGATTTACGGGAAATTGCGGGTTTTCGTTTGCCGGCGATTAAACTTCTTTTATTCAGCGTCTCATCAAAAATGAAAACATTTTTAAAAACTACAAGTCTCATGGGCTTTAGTGGTGAAATAATAATTTAAAAAATCGTTTGGGAAATGTGTTTACTCCCTGGGTACTTTCTTTGTATACTTTTGACTATACGGGCCGAGTACGGGATTTACGGGAAATCGCAGGTTTTCGTTTGCCGGCGATTAAACTTCTTTTATTCAGCGTCTCATCAAAAATGAAAACATTTTTGAAAACTACAAGTCTCATGCGTTTTAGTGGTGAAAAAATAATTTAAAAAATCGTTCGGGAAATAAGTTTACTCCCTGGGTACTTTCTTTGTATACTTTTGACTATACGGCCGAGTCCGGGATTTACGGGAAATCGCGGGTTTTCGTTTGCCGGCGATTAAACTTCTTTTATTCAGCGTCTCATCAAAAATGAAAACATTTTTAAAAACTACAAGTCTCATGGGCTTTAGTGGTGAAATAATAATTCAAAAAATCGTTTGGTAAATTAGTTTACTCCCTGGGTACTTTCTTTGTATACTTTTGACTATTCGGGCCGAGCCCGGGATTTACGGGAAATCGCAGGTTTTCGTTTGCCGGCGATTACACTCCTTTTATTCAGCGTCTCATCAAAAATGAACACATTTTTGAAAACTACAAGTCTCATGCGTTTTAGTGGTGAAAAAATAAATTAAAAAATCGTTCGGGAGATGAGTTTACTCCCTGGGTACTATCTTTGTATACTTTTGACTATACGGACCAAGCCCGGGATTTACGGGAAATCTCGGGTTTACGTTTGCCGGCGATTAAACCTCTTTCATTAAGCGTCTCATCAAAAATGAAAACATTTTTGAAAACTGCAAGTCTCATGCGTTTTAGTGGTGAAAAGATAATTTAAAAAATCGTTTTGGAAATGAGTTTACTCACAGGGTACTTTCTTTGTATACATTCGACTATACCGGCCAAGCCCGGGATTTACGGGAAATCGCGGGTTTTCGTTTGCCGGCGATTAAACCACTTTCATTAGGCGTGTCATCAAAAATGAAAACATTTCTGAAAACCACAAGTCTCATGCGTTTTAGTGGTGAAAAAATAATTTAAAAAATCGTTCGGGAAATAAGTTTACTCCCTGGGTACTTTCTTTGTATACTTTTGACTATACGGCCGAGTCTGGGATTTACGGGAAATCGCGGGTTTTCGTTTGCCGGCAATTAAACTTCTTTTATTTAGCGTCTCATCAAAAATGTAAACATTTTTGAAAACTACAAGTCTCATGCGTTTTAGTGGTGAAAAAATAAATTAAAAAATCGTTCAGGAAATGAGTTTACTCCCTGGGTACTATCTTTGTATACTTTTGACTATACGGGCCAAGCCGGGATTTACGGGAAATCTCGGGTTTTCGTTTGTCGGCGATTAAACCTCTTTCATTAAGAGTCTCATCAAGAATGAAAACATTTTTGCAAAACTGCAAGTCTCATGCGTTTTAGTGGTGAAAAAATAAATTAAAAAATCTTTCTGGAAATGAGTTTACTCACAGGCTACTTTCTTTGTAAACATTCGACTATACGGGCCAAGCCCGGGATTTACGGGAAGTCGCAGGTTTTCGTTTGCCTGCGAATAAACCACTTTCATTAAGCGTCTCATCAAAAATGAAAACATTTTTAAAAACTACAAGTCTCATACGTTTTAGTGGTGAAAAAAAAATTTAAAAAATCGTTCGGGAAATGAGTTTACTCCCTGGGTACTTTCTTTGTATACATTCGACTATACGGGCCAAGCCCCGGATTTACGGGAAAACGCGGGATTTCGTTTGCCGGCGATAAAACCTCTTTCATTAAGCGTCTCATCAAAAAAGAAAACATTTTTAAAAACTACAAGTCTCATGCGTTTTAGTGGTGAAAAAATAATTTAAAAAATCGTTCGGGAAATGAGTTTACTCCCTGGGTACTTTCTTTGTATACTTTTGACTATACGGGCCGAGTCCGGGATTTACGGGAAATCGCGGATTTTTGTTTGCCGGCGAGTAAACTTCTTTTATTCAGCGTGTCATCGAAAATGAAAACATTTTTGAAAACTACAATCCTCATACGTTTTAGTGGTGAAAAAATAATTTAAAAATTCGTTCGGGAAATGAGTTTACTCACTGGGTACTTTCCTTGTATACTTTTAACTATACGGGCCGAGTCCGGGATTTACGGGAAATCGCGGGTTTTCGTTTGCCGGCGATTAAACCTCTTTTATTCAGCGTCTCATCAAAAATGAAAACATTTTTAAAAACTACAAGTCTCATGCGTTTTAGTGGTGAAAAAGTAATTTTAAAAATCGTTCGGGAAATGAGTTTACTCCCTGGGTACTTTCTTTGTATACTTTTGACTATACGGGCCAAGCCCGGGATTTACGGGAAATCGCGGGTTTTCGTTTGCCGGCGATTAAACTTCTTTTATTCAGCGTCTCATCAAAAATGAAAACATTTTTAAAAACTACAAGTCTTATGCGTTTTAGTGGTGAAAAAATAATTTAAAAAATCGTTTTGGAAATGAGTTTACTCCCTGGGTACTTTCTTTGTATACTTTTGACTATACGGGCCGAGTCCGGCATTTACGGGAAATCGCAGGTTTTCGTTTGCCGGCAATTAAACTTCTTTTATTCAGCGTCTCATCAAAAATGAAAACATTTTTGAAAACTACAAGTCTCATGCGTTTTAGTGGTGAAAAAATAATTTAAAAATCGTTCGGGAAATGAGTTTACTCCCTGGGTACTATCTTTGTATACTTTTGACTATACGGGCCAAGCCCGGGATTTACGGGAAATTGCGGGTTTTCGTTTGCCGGCGATTAAACTTGTTTTATTCAGCGTCTCATCAGAAATGAAAACATTTTTGAAAACTACAAGTCTTATGCGTTTTAGTGGTGAAAAAATAATTTAAAAAATCGTTCTGGAAATGAGTTTACTCACAGGGTACTTTCTTTGTATACATTCGACTATACGGGCCAAGCCCGGGATTTACGGGAAATCGCGGGTTTTCGTTTGCCGGCGATTAAACCTCTTTCATTAAGCGTCTCATCAAAAATGAAAACATTTTTGAAAACTACAAGTCTCATGCGTTTTAGTGCTGAAAAAAAATTTAAAAAATCGTTCGGGAAATGAGTTTACTTCCTGGGTTCTTTCTTTGTATACATTCGTTTGCCGGCGATTAAACCTCTTTTATTAAGCGTCTCATCAAAAATGAAAACATTTTTAAAAACTTCAAGTCTCATGGGCTTTAGTGGTGACATAATAATTTAAAAAATCGTTCGGGAAATGAGTTTACACCCCGGGTACTTTCTTTGTATACTTTTGACTATACGGGCCGAGTCCGGGATTTACGGGAAGTCGTGGGTTTTTGTTTGCCGGCGATTAAACTTCTTTTATTCAGCGTCTCATCAAAAATGTAAGTATTTTTAAATACTACAAGTCTCATGGGCTTTAGTGGTGAAATAATAATTTAAAAAATCGTTCGGGAAATGAGCTTACGCCCTGCGTACTTTCTTTGTATACTTTTGACTATGCGGGCCGAGTCTGGGGTTTACGGGAAATGGCGGGTTTTCGTTTGCCGGCGATTAAACTTCTTTTATTTAGCGTCTCATCAAAAATGAAAACATTTTTGAAAACCACAAGTCTCAAGCGTTTTAGTGGTGAAAAGATAATTTAAAAAATCGTTTTGGAAATGAGTTTACTCACAGGGTACTTTCTTTGTATACATTCGACTATACGGGCCAAGCCCGGGATTTACGGGAAATCGCGGGTTTTCGTTTGCCGGCGATTAAACGACTTTCATTAAGCGTCTCACCAAAAATGAAAACATTTCTGAAAACTACAAGTCTCATGCGTTTTAGTGGTGAAAAAATAATTTAAAAATTCGTTCGGGAAATAAGTTTACTCCCTGGGTACTTTCTTTGTATACATTCGACTATACGGGCTAAGCCCCGGATTTACGGGAAAACGCGGGATTTCGTTTGCCGGCGATAAAACCTCTTTCATTAAGCGTCTCATCAAAAAAGAAAACATTTTTGAAAACTACAAGTCTCATGCGTTTTAGTGGTGAAAAAATAATTTAAAAAATCGTTCGGGAAATGAGTTTACTCCCTGGGTACTTTCTTTGTATACTTTTGACTATACGGGCCGAGTCCGGGATTTACGGGAATTCGCGGATTTTTGTTTGCCGGCGATTAAACTTCTTTTATTCAGCGTCTCATCAAAAATGAAAACATTTTTGAAAACTACAATTCTCTTACGTTTTAGTGGTGAAAAAATAATTTAAAAAATCGTTCGGGAAATGAGTTTACACCCTGGGTACTTTCTTTGTATACTTTTGACTATACGGGCCGAGTCCGGGATTTACGGGAAATCGCAGGTTTTCGTTTGCCGGCGATTAAACTTCTTTTATTCAGCGTGTCGTCAAAAATGAAAACAATTTTGAAAACTACAAGTCTAATACGTTTTAGTGGTGAAAAAATAATTTAAAAATTCGTTCGGGAAATGAGTTTACACACTGGGTACTTTCCTTGTATACTTTTAACTATACGGGCCGAGTCCGGGATTTCCGGGAAATCGCGGGTTTTCGTTTGCCGGCGATTAAAGTTCTTTTATTCAGCGTCTCATTAAAAATGAAAACATTTTTAAAAACTACAAGTCTCATGCGTTTTAGTGGTGAAAAAAAAATTTAAAAAATCGTTCGGGAAATGAGTTTACTTCCTGGGTACTTTCTTTGTATACTTTTGACTGTACGGGCCGAGTCCGGGATTTACGGGAAGTCGTGGGTTTTTGTTTGCCGGTGATTAAACTTCTTTTATTCAGGGTTTCATCAAAAATGAAAGTATTTTTAAATACTACAAGTCTCATGGGCTTTAGTGGTGAAATAATAATTTAAAAAATCGTTCGGGAAATGAGCTTACACCCTGCGTACTTTCTTTGTATACTTTTGACTATGCGGGCCGAGTCTGGGGTTTACGGGAAATGGCGGGTTTTCGTTTGCCGGCGATTAAACTTCTTTTATTTAGCGTCTCATCAAAAATGAAAACATTTTTGAAAACCACAAGTCTCAAGCGTTTTAGTGGTGAAAAGAAAATTTAAAAAATCGTTTTGGAAATGAGTTTACTCACAGGGTACTTTCTTTGTACACTTTTGACTATACGGGCCGAGTCCGGGATTTACGGGAAATCGCAGGTTTTCGTTTGCCGGCGATTAAACTTCTTTTATTCAGCGTGTCGTCAAAAATGAAAGTATTTTTAAATACTACAAGTCTCATGGGCTTTAGTGGTGAAATAATAATTTAAAAAATCGTTCGGGAAATGAGTTTACTCACAGGGTACTTTCTTTGTATACATTCGACTATACGGGCTAAGCCCGGGATTTACGGGAAATCGCGGGTTTTCGTTTGCCGGCGATTAAACCACTTTCATTAAGCGTTTCATCAAAAATGAAAACATTTCTGAAAACTACAAGTCTCATGCGTTTTAGTGGTGAAAAAATAATTTAAAAATTCGTTTGGGAAATGAGTTTACTCACTGGGTACTTTTCTTGTATACTTTTGACTATACGGGCTAAGCCCGGGATTTACGGGAAATCGCGGGTTTTTGTTTGCCGGCGATTAAACTTCTTTTATTCAGCGTCTCATCAAAAATGAAAACATTTTTGAAAACTACAAGTCTCATACGTTTTAGTGGTGAAAAAAAAATTTAAAAAATCGTTCGGGAAATGAGTTTACTCCCTGGGTACTTTCTTTGTATACATTCGACTATACGGGCTAAGCCCCGGATTTACGGGAAAACGCGGGATTTCGTTTGCCGGCGATAAAACCTCTTTCATTAAGCGTCTCATCAAAAAAGAAAACATTTTTGAAAACTACAAGTCTCATGCGTTTTAGTGGTGAAAAAATAATTTAAAAAATCGTTCGGGAAATGAGTTTACTCCCTGGGTACTTTCTTTGTATACTTTTGACTATACGGGCTGAGTCCAGGATTTACGGGAAATCGCGGATTTTTGTTTGCCGGCGATTAAACTTCTTTTATTCAGCGTGTCATCAAAAATGAAAACATTTTTGAAAACTACAATTCTCATACGTTTTAGTGGTGAAAAAATAATTTAAAAAATCGTTCGGGAAATGAGTTTACACCCTGGGTACTTTCTTTGTACACTTTTGACTATACGGGCCGAGTCCGGGATTTACGGGAAATCGCAGGTTTTCGTTTGCCGGCGATTAAACTTCTTTTATTCAGCGTGTCGTCAAAAATGAAAGTATTTTTAAATACTACAAGTCTCATGGGCTTTAGTGGTGAAATAATAATTTAAAAAATCGTTCGGGAAATGAGCTTACACCCTGCGTACTTTCTTTGTATACTTTTGACTATGCGGGCCGAGTCTGGGGTTTACGGGAAATGGCGGGTTTTCGTTTGCCGGCGATTAAACTTCTTTTATTTAGCGTCTCATCAAAAATGAAAACATTTCTGAAAACTACAAGTCTCATGCGTTTTAGTGGTGAAAAAATAATTTAAAAATTCGTTCGGGAAATGAGTTTACTCACTGGGTACTTTTCTTGTATACTTTTGACTATACGGGCTAAGCCCGGGATTTACGGGAAATCGCGGGTTTTTGTTTGCCGGCGATTAAACTTCTTTTATTCAGCGTCTCATCAAAAATGAAAACATTTTTGAAAACTACAAGTCTCATACGTTTTAGTGATGAAAAAAAAATTTAAAAAATCGTTCGGGAAATGAGTTTACTCCCTGGGTACTTTCTTTGTATACATTCGACTATACGGGCTAAGCCCCGGATTTACGGGAAAACGCGGGATTTCGTTTGCCGGCGATAAAACCTCTTTCATTAAGCGTCTCATCAAAAAAGAAAACATTTTTGAAAACTGCAAGTCTCATGCGTTTTAGTGGTGAAAAAATAATTTAAAAAATCGTTCGGGAAATGAGTTTACTCCCTGGGTACTTTCTTTGTATACTTTTGACTATACGGGCCGAGTCCAGGATTTACGGGAAATCGCGGATTTTTGTTTGCCGGCGATTAAACTTCTTTTATTCAGCGTGTCATCAAAAATGAAAACATTTTTGAAAACTACAATTCTCATACGTTTTAGTGGTGAAAAAATAATTTAAAAAATCGTTCGGGAAATGAGTTTACACCCTGGGTACTTTCTTTGTACACTTTTGACTATACGGGCCGAGTCCGGGATTTACGGGAAATCGCAGGTTTTCGTTTGCCGGCGATTAAACTTCTTTTATTCAGCGTGTCGTCAAAAATGAAAACATTTTTAAAAACTACAAGTCTCATGCGTTTTAGTGGTGAAAAAATAATTTAAAAAATCGTTCGGGAAATGAGTTTACACCCTGGGTACTTTCTTTGTATACTTTTGACTATACGGGCCGAGTCCGGGATTTACGGGAAATCGCAGGTTTTCGTTTGCCGGCGATTAAACTTCTTTTATTCAGCGTGTCGTCAAAAATGAAAACAATTTTGAAAACTACAAGTCTCATACGTTTTAGTGGTGAAAAAATAATTTAAAAATTCGTTCGGGAAATGAGTTTACACACTGGGTACTTTCCTTGTATACTTTTAACTATACGGGCCGAGTCCGGGATTTACGGGAAATCGCGGGTTTTCGTTTGCCGGCGATTAAAGTTCTTTTATTCAGCGTCTCATTAAAAATGAAAACATTTTTAAAAACTACAAGTCTCATGCGTTTTAGTGGTGAAAAAAAAATTTAAAAAATCGTTCGGGAAATGAGTTTACTTCCTGGGTACTTTCTTTGTATACTTTTGACTGTACGGGCCGAGTCCGGGATTTACGGGAAGTCGTGGGTTTTTGTTTGCCGGTGATTAAACTTCTTTTATTCAGGGTTTCATCAAAAATGAAAGTATTTTTAAATACTACAAGTCTCATGGGCTTTAGTGGTGAAATAATAATTTAAAAAATCGTTCGGGAAATGAGCTTACACCCTGCGTACTTTCTTTGTATACTTTTGACTATGCGGGCCGAGTCTGGGGTTTACGGGAAATGGCGGGTTTTCGTTTGCCGGCGATTAAACTTCTTTTATTTAGCGTCTCATCAAAAATGAAAACATTTTTGAAAACCACAAGTCTCAAGCGTTTTAGTGGTGAAAAGAAAATTTAAAAAATCGTTTTGGAAATGAGTTTACTCACAAGGTACTTTCTTTGTATACATTCGACTATACGGGCCAAGCCCGGGATTTACGGGAAATCGCGGGTTTTCGTTTGCCGGCGATTAAACCACTTTCATTAAGCGTCTCATCAAAAATGAAAACGTTTCTGAAAACTACAAATCTCATGCGTTTTAGTGGTGAAAAAATAATTTAAAAATTCGTTCGGGAAATGAGTTTACTCACTGGGTACTTTTCTTGTATACTTTTGACTATACGGGCCAAGCCCGGGATTTACGGGAAATCGCGGGTTTTTGTTTGCCGGCGATTAAACTTCTTTTATTCAGCGTCTCATCAAAAATGAAAACATTTTTGAAAACTACAAGTCTCATACGTTTTAGTGGTGAAAAAAAAATTTAAAAAATCGTTCGGGAAATGAGTTTACTCCCTGGGTACTTTCTTTGTATACATTCGACTATACGGGCTAAGCCCCGGATTTACGGGAAAACGCGGGATTTCGTTTGCCGGCGATAAAAACTCTTTCATTAAGCGTCTCATCAAAAAAGAAAACATTTTTGAAAACTACAAGTCTCATGCGTTTTAGTGGTGAAAAAATAATTTAAAAAATCGTTCGGGAAATGAGTTTACTCCCTGGGTACTTTCTTTGTATACTTTTGACTATACGGGCCGTGTCCGGGATTTACGGGAAATCGCCGATTTTTGTTTGCCGGCGATTAAACTTCTTTTATTCAGCGTGTCATCAAAAATGAAAACATTTTTGAAAACTACAATTCTCATACGTTTTAGTGGTGAAAAAATAATTTAAAAAATCGTTCGGGAAATGAGTTTACACCCTGGGTACTTTCTTTGTACACTTTTGACTATACGGGCCGAGTCCGGGATTTACGGGAAATCGCAGGTTTTCGTTTGCCGGCGATTAAACTTCTTTTATTCAGCGTGTCATCAAAAATGAAAACATTTTTGAAAACTACAATTCTCATACGTTTTAGTGGTGAAAAAATAATTTAAAAAATCGTTCGGGAAATGAGTTTACACCCTGGGTACTTTCTTTGTACACTTTTGACTATACGGGCCGAGTCCGGGATTTACGGGAAATCGCAGGTTTTCGTTTGCCGGCGATTAAACTTCTTTTATTCAGCGTGTCGTCAAAAATGAAAACATTTTTAAAAACTACAAGTCTCATGCGTTTTAGTGGTGAAAAAATAATTTAAAAAATCGTTCGGGAAATGAGTTTACACCCTGGGTACTTTCTTTGTATACTTTTGACTATACGGGCCGAGTCCGGGATTTACGGGAAATCGCAGGTTTTCGTTTGCCGGCGATTAAACTTCTTTTATTCAGCGTGTCGTCAAAAATGAAAACAATTTTGAAAACTACAAGTCTCATACGTTTTAGTGGTGAAAAAATAATTTAAAAATTCGTTCGGGAAATGAGTTTACACACTGGGTACTTTCCTTGTATACTTTTAACTATACGGGCCGAGTCCGGGATTTACGGGAAATCGCGGGTTTTCGTTTGCCGGCGATTAAAGTTCTTTTATTCAGCGTCTCATTAAAAATGAAAACATTTTTAAAAACTACAAGTCTCATGCGTTTTAGTGGTGAAAAAAAAATTTAAAAAATCGTTCGGGAAATGAGTTTACTTCCTGGGTACTTTCTTTGTATACTTTTGACTGTACGGGCCGAGTCCGGGATTTACGGGAAGTCGTGGGTTTTTGTTTGCCGGTGATTAAACTTCTTTTATTCAGGGTTTCATCAAAAATGAAAGTATTTTTAAATACTACAAGTCTCATGGGCTTTAGTGGTGAAATAATAATTTAAAAAATCGTTCGGGAAATGAGCTTACACCCTGCGTACTTTCTTTGTATACTTTTGACTATGCGGGCCGAGTCTGGGGTTTACGGGAAATGGCGGGTTTTCGTTTGCCGGCGATTAAACTTCTTTTATTTAGCGTCTCATCAAAAATGAAAACATTTTTGAAAACCACAAGTCTCAAGCGTTTTAGTGGTGAAAAGAAAATTTAAAAAATCGTTTTGGAAATGAGTTTACTCACAAGGTACTTTCTTTGTATACATTCGACTATACGGGCCAAGCCCGGGATTTACGGGAAATCGCGGGTTTTCGTTTGCCGGCGATTAAACCACTTTCATTAAGCGTCTCATCAAAAATGAAAACGTTTCTGAAAACTACAAATCTCATGCGTTTTAGTGGTGAAAAAATAATTTAAAAATTCGTTCGGGAAATGAGTTTACTCACTGGGTACTTTTCTTGTATACTTTTGACTATACGGGCCAAGCCCGGGATTTACGGGAAATCGCGGGTTTTTGTTTGCCGGCGATTAAACTTCTTTTATTCAGCGTCTCATCAAAAATGAAAACATTTTTGAAAACTACAAGTCTCATACGTTTTAGTGGTGAAAAAAAAATTTAAAAAATCGTTCGGGAAATGAGTTTACTCCCTGGGTACTTTCTTTGTATACATTCGACTATACGGGCTAAGCCCCGGATTTACGGGAAAACGCGGGATTTCGTTTGCCGGCGATAAAAACTCTTTCATTAAGCGTCTCATCAAAAAAGAAAACATTTTTGAAAACTACAAGTCTCATGCGTTTTAGTGGTGAAAAAATAATTTAAAAAATCGTTCGGGAAATGAGTTTACTCCCTGGGTACTTTCTTTGTATACTTTTGACTATACGGGCCGTGTCCGGGATTTACGGGAAATCGCCGATTTTTGTTTGCCGGCGATTAAACTTCTTTTATTCAGCGTGTCATCAAAAATGAAAACATTTTTGAAAACTACAATTCTCATACGTTTTAGTGGTGAAAAAATAATTTAAAAAATCGTTCGGGAAATGAGTTTACACCCTGGGTACTTTCTTTGTACACTTTTGACTATACGGGCCGAGTCCGGGATTTACGGGAAATCGCAGGTTTTCGTTTGCCGGCGATTAAACTTCTTTTATTCAGCGTGTCGTCAAAAATGAAAACATTTTTAAAAACTACAAGTCTCATGCGTTTAAGTGGTGAAAAAAAAATTTAAAAAATCGTTCGCGAAATGAGTTTACTTCCTGGGTACTTTCTTTGTATACTTTTGACTATACGGGCCGAGTCCGGGATTTACGGGATGTCGTGGGTTTTTGTTTGCCGGCGATTAAACTTCTTTTATTCAGCGTCTCATCAAAAATGAAAGTATTTTTAAATACTACAAGTCTCATGGGCTTTAGTGGTGAAATAATAATTTAAAAAATCGTTCGGGAAATGAGCTTACACCCTGCGTACTTTCTTTGTATACTTTTGACTATGCGGGCCGAGTCTGGGGTTTACGGGAAATGGCGGGTTTTCGTTTGCCGGCGATTAAACTTCTTTTATTTAGCGTCTCATCAAAAATGAAAACATTTTTGAAAACCACAAGTCTCAAGCGTTTTAGTGGTGAAAAGAAAATTTAAAAAATCGTTTTGGAAATGAGTTTACTCACAGGGTACTTTCTTTGTATACATTCGACTATACGGGCCAAGCCCGGGATTTACGGGAAATCGCGGGTTTTCGTTTGCCGGCGATTAAACCACTTTCATTAAGCGTCTCATCAAAAATGAAAACAATTTTAAAAACTACAAGTCTCATACGTTTTAGTGGTGAAAAAATAATTTAAAAATTCGTTCGGGAAATGAGTTTACTCACTGGGTACTTTTCTTGTATACTTTTGACTATACGGGGCAAGCCCGGGATTTACGGGAAATCGCGGGTTTTTGTTTGCCGGCGATTAAACTTCTTTTATTCAGCGTCTCATCAAAAATGAAAACAATTTTAAAAACTACAAGTCTCATACGTTTTAGTGGTGAAAAAAAAATTTAAAAAATCGTTCGGGAAATGAGTTTACTCCCTGGGTACTTTCTTTGTATACATTCGACTATACGGGCTAAGCCCCGGATTTACGGGAAAACGCGGGATTTCGTTTGCCGGCGATAAAACCTCTTTCATTAAGCGTCTCATCAAAAAAGAAAACATTTTTGAAAACTACAAGTCTCATGCGTTTTAGTGGTGAAAAAATAATTTAAAAAATCGTTCGGGAAATGAGTTTACTCCCTGGGTACTTTCTTTGTATACTTTTGACTATACGGGCCGAGTCCGGGATTTACGGGAAATCGCGGGTTTTCGTTTGCCGGCGATTAAACTTCTTTTATTCAGCGTCTCATCAAAAATGAAAACATTTTTAAAAACTACAAGTCTCATGCGTTTTAGTGGTGAAAAAGTAATTTAAAAAATCGTTCGGGAAATGAGTTTACTCCCTGGGTACTTTCTTTGTATACTTTTGACTATACGGCCAAGCCCGGGATTAACGGGAAATCGCGGGTTTTCGTTTGCCGGCGATTAAACTTCTTTTATTCAGCGTCTCATCAAAAATGAAAACATTTTTAAAAACTACAAGTCTTATGCGTTTTAGTGGTGAAAAAATAATTTAAAAAATCGTTTTGGAAATAAGTTTACTCCCTGGGTACTTTCTTTGTATACTTTTGACTATACGGGCCGAGTCCGGGATTTACGGGAAGTCGTGGGTTTTTGTTTACCGGCGATTAAACTTCTTTTATTCGGCGTCTCATCAAAAATGAAAGTATTTTTAAATACTACAAGTCTCATGGGCTTTAGTGGTGAAATAATAATTTAAAAAATCGTTCGGGAAATGAGCTTACACCCTGCGTACTTTCTTTGCATACTTTTGACTATGCGGGCCGAGTCTGGGGTTTACGGGAAATGGCGGGTTTTCGTTTGCCGGCGATTAAACTTCTTTTATTTAGCGTCTCATCAAAAATGAAAACATTTTTGAAAACCACAAGTCTCAAGCGTTTTAGTGGTGAAAAGATAATTTAAAAAATCGTTTTGGAAATGAGTGTACTCACAGGGTACTTTCTTTGTATACATTCGACTATACGGGCCAAGCCCGGGATTTACGGGAAATCGCGGGTTTTCGTTTGCCGGCGATTAAACCACTTTCATTAAGCGTCTCATCAAAAATGAAAACATTTCTGAAAACTACAAGTCTCATGCGTTTTAGTGGTGAAAAAATAATTTAAAAATTCGTTCGGGAAATGAGTTTACTCACTGGGTACTTTTCTTGTATATTTTTGACTATACGGGCAAAGCCCGGGATTTACGGGAAATCGCGGGTTTTTGTTTGCCGGCGATTAAACTTGTTTTATTCAGCGTCTCATCAAAAATGAAAACATTTTTGAAAACTACAAGTCTCATACGTTTTAGTGGTGAAAAAAAAATTTAAAAAATCGTTCGGGAAATGAGTTTACTCCCTGGGTACTTTTTTTGTATACATTCGACTATACGGGCTAAGCCCCGGATTTACGGTAAAACGCGGGATTTCGTTTGCCGGCGATAAAACCTCTTTCATTAAGCGTCTCATCAAAAAAGAAAACATTTTTGAAAACTACAAGTCTCATGCGTTTTAGTGGTGAAAAAATAATTTAAAAAATCGTTCGGGAAATGAGTTTACTCCCTGGGTACTTTCTTTGTATACTTTTGACTATACGGGCCAAGTCCGGGATTTACGGGAAATCGCAGGTTTTTGTTTGCCGGCGATTAAACTTCTTTTATTCAGGGTCTCATCAAAAATGAAAACATTTTTAAAAACTACAAGTCTCATGCGTTTTAGTGGTGAAAATGTAATTTAAAAAATCGTTCGGGAAATGAGTTTACTCCCTGGGTACTTTCTTTGTATACTTTTGACTATACGGGCCAAGCCCGGGATTTACGGGAAATCGCGGGTTTTCGTTTGCCGGCGATTAAAGTTTTTTTATTCAGCGTCTCATCAAAAATGAAAACATTTTTAAAAACTACAAGTCTTATGCGTTTTAGTGGTGAAAAAATAATTTAAAAAATCGTTTTGGAAATAAGTTTACTCCCTGGGTACTTTCTTTGTATACTTTTGACTATACGGGCCGAGTCCGGCATTTACGGGAAATCGCAGGTTTTCGTTTGCCGGCAATTAAACTTCTTTTATTCAGCGTCTCATCAAAAATGAAAACATTTTTAAAAACTACAAGTCTAATGCGTTTTAGTGGTGAAAAAGTAATTTAAAAAATCGTTCGGGAAATGAGTTTACTCCCTGGGTACTTTCCTTGTATACTTTTGACTATACGGGCCGAGTCCAAGATTTACGGGAAATCGCAGATTTTCGTTTGCCGGCGATTAAACTTCTTTTATTCAGCGTGTCGTCAAAAATGAAAACATTTTTGAAAACTACAAGTCTCATACGTTTTAGTGGTGAAAAAATAATTTAATAATTCGTTCGGGAAATGAGTTTACTCACTGGGTACTTTCCTTGTATACTTTTAACTATACGGGCCGAGTCCGGGATTTACGGGAAATCGCGGGTTTTCGTTTGCCGGCGATTAAACTTCTTTTATTCAGCGTCTCATCAAAAATGAAAACATTTTTAAAAACTACAAGTCTCATGCCTTTTAGTGGTGAAAAAGTAATTTAAAAAATCGTTCGGGAAATGAGTTTACTCCCTGGGTACTTTCTTTGTATACTTTTGACTATACGGGCCAAGCCCGGGATTTACGGGAAATCGCGGGTTTTCGTTTGCCGGCGATTAAACTTCTTTTATTCAGCGTCTCATCAAAAATGAAAACATTTTTAAAAACTACAAGTCTTATGCGTTTTAGTGGTGAAAAAATAATTTAAAAAATCGTTTTGGAAATAAGTTTACTCCCTGGGTACTTTCTTTGTATACTTTTGACTATACGGGCCGAGTCCGGCATTTACGGGAAATCGCAGGTTTTCGTTTGCCGGCAATTAAACTTCTTTTATTCAGCGTCTCATCAAAAATGAAAAAAAATTTAAAAACTACAAGTCTAATGCGTTTTAGTGGTGAAAAAGTACATTAAAAAATCGTTCGGGAAATGAGTTTACTCCCTGGGTACTTTCTTTGTATACTTTTGACTATACGGGCCAAGACCGGGATTTACGGGAAATCGCGGGTTTTTGTTTGCCGGCGATTAAACTTCTTTTATTCAGCGTCTCATCAAAAATGAAAACATTTTTAAAAACTACAAGTCTAATGCGTTTTAGTGGTGAAAAAGTAATTTAAAAAATCGTTCGGGAAATGAGTTTACTCCCTGGGTACTTTCTTTGTATACTTTTGACTATACGGGCCGAGTCCGGCATTTACGGGAAATCGCAGGTTTTCGTTTGCCGGCAATTAAACTTCTTTTATTCAGCGTCTCATCAAAAATGAAAACATTTTTAAAAACTACAAGTCTAATGCGTTTTAGTGGTGAAAAAGTAATTTAAAAAATCGTTCGGGAAATGAGTTTACTCCCTGGGTACTTTCTTTGTATACTTTTGACTATACGGGCCGAGTCCAAGATTTACGGGAAATCGCAGATTTTCGTTTGCCGGCGATTAAACTTCTTTTATTCAGCGTGTCGTCAAAAATGAAAACATTTTTGAAAACTACAAGTCTCATACGCTTTAGTGGTGAAAAAATAATTTAAAAATTCGTTCGGGAAATGAGTTTACTCACTGGGTACTTTCCTTGTATACTTTTAACTATACGGGCCGAGTCCGGGATTTACGGGAAATCGCGGGTTTTCGTTTGCCGGCGATTAAACTTCTTTTATTCAGCGTCTCATCAAAAATGAAAACATTTTTAAAAACTACAAGTCTCATGCGTTTTAGTGGTGAAAAAGTAATTTAAAAAATCGTTCGGGAAATGAGTTTACTCCCTGGGTACTTTCTTTGTATACTTTTGACTATACGGGCCAAGCCCGGGATTTACGGGAAATCGCGGGTTTTCGTTTGCCGGCGATTAAACTTCTTTTATTCAGCGTCTCATCAAAAATGAAAACATTTTTAAAAACTACAAGTCTTATGCGTTTTAGTGGTGAGAAAATAATTTAAAAAATCGTTTTGGAAATAAGTATACTCCCTGGGTACTTTCTTTGTATACTTTTGACTATACGGGCCGAGTCCGGCATTTACGGGAAATCGCAGGTTTTCGTTTGCCGGCAATTAAACTTCTTTTATTCAGCGTCTCATCAAAAATGAAAACATTTTTAAAAACTACAAGTCTAATGCGTTTTACTGGTGAAAAAGTAATTTAAAAAATCGTTCGGGAAATGAGTTTACTCCCTGGGTACTTTCTTTGTATACTTTTGACTATACGGGCCAAGCCCGGGATTTACGGGAAATCGCGGGTTTTTGTTTGCCGGCGATTAAACTTCTTTTATTCAGCGTCTCATCAAAAATGAAAACATTTTTGAAAACTACAAGTCTCATACATTTTAGTGGTGAAAAAAAAAATTAAAAAATCGTTCGGGAAATGAGTTTACTCCCTGGGTACTTTCTTTGTATACATTCGGCTATACGGGCTAAGCCCCGGATTTACGGGAAAACGCGGGATTTCGTTTGCCGGCGATAAAACCTCTTTCATTAAGCGTCTCATCAAAAATGAAAACATTTTTGAAAACTACAAGCCTCATGCGTTTTAGTGGTGAAAAAATAATTTAAAAAATCGTTCGGGAAATGAGTTTACTCCCTGGGTACTTTCTTTGTATACTTTTGACTATACGGGCCGAGTCCGGGATTTACGGGAAATCGCGGATTTTCGTTTGCCTGCGATTAAACTTCTTTTATTCAGCGTCCCATCAAATATGAAAATATTTTTGAAAACTACAAGTCTCATGCGTTTAGTGGTAAAAAAATAATCTAAAAAATCGTTCGGGAACTGAGTTTACTCCCTGGGTACTTTACTAAAACATTTTTGAAAACTACAAGTCTCATGCGTTTTAGTGGTGAAAAAGTAATTTAAAAAATCGTTTGGGAAATGAGTTTACTCCCTGGGTACTTTCTTTGTATACTTTTGACTATACGGGCCAAGCCCGGGATTTACGGGAAATCGCGGGTTTTTGTTTGCCGGCGATTAAACTTCTTTTATTCAGCGTCTCATCAAAAATGAAAACATTTTTGAAAACTACAAGTCTCATGCGTTTTAGTGGTGAAAAAAAAATTTAAAAAAATCGTTTGGGAAATGAGTTTAATCCCTGGGTACTTTCTTTGTATACATTCGACTATACGGGCCAAGCCCCGGATTTACGGGAAAACGCGGGATTTCGTTTGCCGGCGATAAAACCTCTTTCATTAAGCGTCTCATCAAAAATGAAAACATTTTGGAAAACTACAAGTCTCATACGTTTTAGTGGTGAAAAAATAATTTAAAAATTCGTTCGGGAAATGAGTTTACTCACTGGGTACTTTCCTTGTATACTTTTAACTATACGGGCCGAGTCCGGGATTTACGGGAAATCGCGGGTTTTCGTTTGCCGGCGATTAAACTTCTTTTATTCAGCGTCTCATCAAAAATGAAAACATTTTTAAAAACTACAAGTCTCATGCGTTTTAGTGGTGAAAAAGTAATTTAAAAAATCGTTCGGGAAATGAGTTTACTCCCTGGGTACTTTCTTTGTATACTTTTGACTATACGGGCCAAGCCCGGGATTTACGGGAAATCGCGGGTTTTCGTTTGCCGGCGATTAAACTTCTTTTATTCAGGGTCTCATCAAAAATGAAAACATTTTTAAAAACTACAAGTCTTATGCGTTTTAGTGGTGAAAAAATAATTTAAAAAATCGTTTTGGAAATAAGTTTACTCCCTGGGTACTTTCTTTGTATACTTTTGACTATACGGGCCGAGTCCGGCATTTACGGGAAATCGCAGGTTTTCGTTTGCCGGCAATTAAACTTCTTTTATTCAGCGTCTCATCAAAAATGAAAACATTTTTAAAAACTACAAGTCTAATGCGTTTTAGTGGTGAAAAAGTAATTTAAAAAATCGTTCGGGAAATGAGTTTACTCCCTGGGTACTTTCTTTGTATACTTTTGACTATACGGGCCAAGCCCGGGATTTACGGGAAATCGCGGGTTTTTGTTTGCCGGCGATTAAACTTCTTTTATTCAGCGTCTCATCAAAAATGAAAACATTTTTAAAAACTACAAGTCTAATGCGTTTTAGTGGTGAAAAAGTAATTTAAAAAATCGTTCGGGAAATGAGTTTACTCCCTGGGTACTTTCTTTGTATACTTTTGACTATACGGGCCGAATCCGGCATTTACGGGAAATCGCAGGTTTTCGTTTGCCGGCAATTAAACTTCTTTTATTCAGCGTCTCATCAAAAATGAAAACATTTTTAAAAACTACAAGTCTAATGCGTTTTAGTGGTGAAAAAGTAATTTAAAAAATCGTTCGGGAAATGAGTTTACTCCCTGGGTACTTTCTTTGTATACTTTTGACTATACGGGCCGAGTCCAAGATTTACGGGAAATCGCAGATTTTCGTTTGCCGGCGATTAAACTTCTTTTATTCAGCGTGTCGTAAAAATGAAAACATTTTTGAAAACTACAAGTCTCATACGTTTTAGTGGTGAAAAAATAATTTAAAAATTCGTTCGGGAAATGAGTTTACTCACTGGGTACTTTCCTTGTATACTTTTAACTATACGGGCCGAGTCCGGGATTTACGGGAAATCGCGGGTTTTCGTTTGCCGGCGATTAAACTTCTTTTATTCAGCGTCTCATCAAAAATGAAAACATTTTTAAAAACTACAAGTCTTATGCGTTTTAGTGGTGAAAAAATAATTTAAAAAATCGTTTTGGAAATAAGTTTACTCCCTGGGTACTTTCTTTGTATACTTTTGACTATACGGGCGGAGTCCGGCATTTACGGGAAATCGCAGGTTTTCGTTTGCCGGCAATTAAACTTCTTTTATTCAGCGTCTCATCAAAAATGAAAACATTTTTAAAAACTACAAGTCTAATGCGTTTTAGTGGTGAAAAAGTAATTTAAAAAATCGTTCGGGAAATGAGTTTACTCCCTGGGTACTTTCTTTGTATACTTTTGACTATACGGGCCGAGTCCAAGATTTACGGGAAATCGCAGATTTTCGTTTGCCGGCGATTAAACTTCTTTTATTCAGCGTGTCGTAAAAATGAAAACATTTTTGAAAACTACAAGTCTCATACGTTTTAGTGGTGAAAAAATAATTTAAAAATTCGTTCGGGAAATGAGTTTACTCACTGGGTACTTTCCTTGTATACTTTTAACTATACGGGCCGAGTCCGGGATTTACGGGAAATCGCGGGTTTTCGTTTGCCGGCGATTAAACTTCTTTTATTCAGCGTCTCATCAAAAATGAAAACATTTTTAAAAACTACAAGTCTTATGCGTTTTAGTGGTGAAAAAATAATTTAAAAAATCGTTTTGGAAATAAGTTTACTCCCTGGGTACTTTCTTTGTATACTTTTGACTATACGGGCGGAGTCCGGCATTTACGGGAAATCGCAGGTTTTCGTTTGCCGGCAATTAAACTTCTTTTATTCAGCGTCTCATCAAAAATGAAAACATTTTTAAAAACTACAAGTCTAATGCGTTTTAGTGGTGAAAAAGTAATTTAAAAAATCGTTCGGGAAATGAGTTTACTCCCTGGGTACTTTCTTTGTATACTTTTGACTATACGGGCCAAGCCCGGGATTTACGGGAAATCGCGGGTTTTTGTTTGCCGGCGATTAAACTTCTTTTATTCAGCGTCTCATCAAAAATGAAAACATTTTTGAAAACTACAAGTCTCATACATTTTAGTGGTGAAAAAAAAATTTAAAAAATCGTTCGGGAAATGAGTTTACTCCCTGGGTACTTTCTTTGTATACATTCGACTATACGGGCTAAGCCCCGGATTTACGGGAAAACGCAGGATTTCGTTTGCCGGCGATAAAACCTCTTTCATTAAGCGTCTCATCAAAAATGAAAACATTTTTGAAAACTACAAGCCTCATGCGTTTTAGTGGTGAAAAAATAATTTAAAAAATCGTTCGGGAAATGAGTTTACTCCCTGGGTACTTTCTTTGTATACTTTTGACTATACGGGCCGAGTCCGGGATTTACGGGAAATCGCGGATTTTCGTTTGCCTGCGATTAAACTTCTTTTATTCAGCGTCCCATCAAATATGAAAATATTTTTGAAAACTACAAGTCTCATGCGTTTAGTGGTAAAAAAATAATCTAAAAAATCGTTCGGGAAATGAGTTTACTCCCTGGGTACTTTCTTTGTATACTTTTAACTATACGGGCGGAGTCCGGCATTTACGGGAAATCGCAGGTTTTCGTTTGCCGGCAATTAAACTTCTTTTATTCAGCGTCTCATCAAAAATGAAAACATTTTTAAAAACTACAAGTCTAATGCGTTTTAGTGGTGAAAAAGTAATTTAAAAAATCGTTCGGGAAATGACTTTACTCCCTGGGTACTTTCTTTGTATACTTTTGACTACACGGGCCAAGCCCGGGATTTACGGGAAATCGCGGGTTTTTGTTTGCCGGCGATTAAACTTCTTTTATTCAGCGTCTCATCAAAAATGAAAACATTTTTGAAAACTACAAGTCTCATACATTTTAGTGGTGAAAAAAAAATTTAAAAAATCGTTCGGGAAATGAGTTTACTCCCTGGGTACTTTCTTTGTATACATTCTACTATACGGGCTAAGCCCCGGATTTACGGGAAAACGCAGGATTTCGTTTGCCGGCGATAAAACCTCTTTCATTAAGCGTCTCATCAAAAATGAAAACATTTTTGAAAACTACAAGCCTCATGCGTTTTAGTGGTGAAAAAATAATTTAAAAAATCGTTCGGGAAATGAGTTTACTCCCTGGGTACTTTCTTTGTATACTTTTGACTATACGGGCCGAGTCCGGGATTTACGGGAAATCGCGGATTTTCGTTTGCCTGCGATTAAACTTCTTTTATTCAGCGTCCCATCAAATATGAAAATATTTTTGAAAACTACAAGTCTCATGCGTTTAGTGGTAAAAAAATAATCTAAAAAATCGTTCGGGAAATGAGTTTACTCCTTGGGTACTTTCTTTGTATACTTTTGACTATACGGGCCAAGCCCGGGATTTACGGGAAATCGCGGGTTTTCGTTTGCCGGAAATTAAACTTCTTTTATTCAGCGTCTCATCAAAAATGAAAACATTTTTAAAAACTACAAGTCTTATGCGTTTTAGTGGTGAAAAAATAATTTAAAAAATCGTTCTGGAAATGAGTTTACTCCCTGGGTACTTTACTAAAACATTTTTGAAAACTACAAGTCTCATGCGTTTTAGTGGTGAAAAAAAAATTTAAAAAAATCGTTCGGGAAATGAGTTTAATCCCTGGGTACTTTCTTTGTATACATTCGACTATACGGGCCAAGCTCCGGATTTACGGGAAAACGCGGGATTTCGTTTGCCGGCGATAAAACCTCTTTCATTAAGCGTCTCATCAAAAATGAAAACATTTTGGAAAACTACAAGTCTCATGCGTTTTAGTGGTGAAAAAATAAATTAAAAAATCGTTCGGGAAATGAGTTTACTGCCTGGGTACTTTCTTTGTATACTTTTGACTATACGGGCCGGGTGCGGGATTTACGGGAAATCGCGGATTTTCGTTTGCCGGCGAATAAACTTCTTTTATTCAGCGTCCCATCAAATATGAAAATATTTTTGAAAACTACAAGTCTCATGCGTTTAGTGGTAAAAAAATAATATAAAAAATCGGTCGGGAAATGAGTTTACTCCCTGGGTACTTTCTTTGTATACTTTTGACTATACGGGCCAAGCCCGGGATTTACGGGAAATCGCGGGTTTTCGTTTGCCGGCGATTAACCTTCTTTTATTCAGCGTCTCATCAAAAATGAAAACATTTTTGAAAACTACAAGTCTCATGCGTTTTAGTGGTGAAAAAATAATTTAAAAAATCGTTCGGGAAATGAGTTTACTCCCTGGGTACTTTCTTTGTATACTTTTGACTATACGGGCCGAGTCCGGGATTTACGGGAAATCGCGGATTTTCGTTTGCCTGCGATTAAACTTCTTTTATTCACCGTCCCATCAAATATGAAAATATTTTTGAAAAGTACAAGTCTCATGCGTTTAGTGGTAAAAAAATAATATAAAAAACCGTTCGGGAAATGAGTTTACTCCCTGGGTACTTTCTTTGTATACTTTTGAATATACGGGCCAAGCCCGGGGTTTACGGGAAATCGCGGGTTTTCGTTTGCCGGAAATTAAACTTCTTTTATTCAGCGTCTCATCAAAAATGAAAACATTTTTAAAAACTACAAGTCTTATGCGTTTTAGTGGTGAAAAAATAATTTAAAAAATCGTTCTGGAAATGAGTTTACTCCCTGGGTACTTTACTAAAACATTTTTGAAAACTACAAGTCTCATACGTTTTAGTGGTGAAAAAATAATTTAAAAATTCGTTCGGGAAATGAGTTTACTCACTGGGTACTTTCCTTGTATACTTTTAACTATACGGGCCGAGTCCGGGATTTACGGGAAATCGCGGGTTTTCGTTTGCCGGCGATTAAACTTCTTTTATTCAGCGTCTCATCAAAAATGAAAACATTTATAAAAACTACAAGTCTCATGGGCTTTAGTGGTGAAACAAAAATTTAAGAAATCGTTTTGGAAATGAGTTTACTCCCTGGGTACTTTCTTTGTATACTTTTGACTATACGGGCCGAGTCCGGGATTTACGGGAAATCGCAGGTTTTCGTTTGCCTGCGATTAAACTTCTTTTATTCAGCGTCTCATCAAAAATGAAAACATTTTTAAAAACTACAAGTCTCATGCGTTTTAGTGGTAAAAAAGTAATTTAAAAAATCGTTTGGGAAATGAGTTTACTCCCTGGGTACTTTCTTTGTATACTTTTGACTATACGGGCCAAGCCCGGGATTTACGGGAAATCGCGGGTTTTCGTTTGCCGGCGATTAAACTTCTTTTATTTAGCGTCTCATCAAAAATGAAAACATTTTTGAAAACTACAAGTCTCATGCGTTTAGTGGTAAAAAAATAATATAAAAAACCGTTCGGGAAATGAGTTTACTCCCTGGGTACTTTCTTTGTATACTTTTGACTATACGGGCCACGCCCGGGATTTACGGGAAATCGCGGGTTTCCGTTTGCCGGAAATTAAACTTCTTTTATTCAGCGTCTCATCAAAAATGAAAACATTTTTAAAAACTACAAGTCTTATGCGTTTTAGTGGTGAAAAAATAATTTAAAAAATCGTTCTGGAAATGAGTTTACTCCCTGGGTACTTTACTAAAACATTTTTGAAAACTACAAGTCTCATACGTTTTAGTGGTGAAAAAATAATTTAAAAATTCGTTTGGGAAATGAGTTTACTCCCTGGGTACTTTCTTTGTATACTTTTGACTATACGGGCCAAGCCCGGGATTTACGGGAAATCGCGGGTTTTTGTTTGCCGGCGATTAAACTTCTTTTATTCAGCGTCTCATCAAAAATGAAAACATTTTTGAAAACTACAAGTCTCATGCGTTTAGTGGTAAAAAAATAATATAAAAAACCGTTCGGGAAATGAGTTTACTCCCTGGGTACTTTCTTTGTATACTTTTGACTATACGGGCCAAGCCCGGAATTTACGGGAAATCGCGGGTTTTCGTTTGCCGGAAATTAAACTTCTTTTATTCAGCGTCTCATCAAAAATGAAAACATTTTTAAAAACTACAAGTCTTATGCGTTTTAGTGGTGAAAAAATAATTTAAAAAATCGTTCTGGAAATGAGTTTACTCCCTGGGTACTTTACTAAAACATTTTTGAAAACTACAAGTCTCATACGTTTTAGTGGTGAAAAAATAATTTAAAAATTCGTTTGGGAAATGAGTTTACTCCCTGGGTACTTTCTTTGTATACTTTTGACTATACGGGCCAAGCCCGGGATTTACGGGAAATCGCGGGTTTTTGTTTGCCGGCGATTAAACTTCTTTTATTCAGCGTCTCATCAAAAATGAAAACATTTTTGAAAACTACAAGTCTCATGCGTTTAGTGGTAAAAAAATAATATAAAAAACCGTTCGGGAAATGAGTTTACTCCCTGGGTACTTTCTTTGTATACTTTTGACTATACGGGCCAAGCCCGGGATTTACGGGAAATCGCGGGTTTTCGTTTGCCGGAAATTAAACTTCTTTTATTCAGCGTCTCATCAAAAATGAAAACATTTTTAAAAACTACAAGTCTTATGCGTTTTAGTGGTGAAAAAATAATTTAAAAAATCGTTCTGGAAATGAGTTTACTCCCTGGGTACTTTACTAAAACATTTTTGAAAACTACAAGTCTCATACGTTTTAGTGGTAAAAAAATAATTTAAAAATTCGTTCGGGAAATGAGTTTACTCACTGGGTACTTTCCTTGTATACTTTTAACTATACGGGCCGAGTCCGGGATTTACGGGAAATCGCGGGTTTTCGTTTGCCGGCGATTAAACTTCTTTTATTCAGCGTCTCATCAAAAATGAAAACATTTTTAAAAACTACAAGTCTTATGCGTTTTAGTGGTGAAAAAATAATTTAAAAAATCGTTCTGGAAATGAGTTTACTCCCTGGGTACTTTACTAAAACATTTTTGAAAACTACAAGTCTCATACGTTTTAGTGGTGAAAAAATAATTTAAAAATTCGTTTTGGAAATGAGTTTACTCCCTGGGTACTTTCTTTGTATACTTTTGACTATACGGGCCGAGTCCGGGATTTACGGGAAATCGCAGGTTTTCGTTTGCCGGCGATTAAACTTCTTTTATTCAGCGTCTCATCAAAAATGAAAACATTTTTAAAAACTACAAGTCTCATGCGTTTTAGTGGTAAAAAAGTAATTTAAAAAATCGTTTGGGAAATGAGTTTACTCCCTGGGTACTTTCTTTGTATACTTTTGACTATACGGGCCAAGCCCGGGATTTACGGGAAATCGCGGGTTTTTGTTTGCCGGCGATTAAACTTTTTTTATTCAGCGTCTCATCAAAAATGAAAACATTTTTAAAAACTACAAGTCTTATGCGTTTTAGTGGTGAAAAAATAATTTAAAAAATCGTTCTGGAAATGAGTTTACTCCCTGGGTACTTTACTAAAACATTTTTGAAAACTACAAGTCTCATACGTTTTAGTGGTGAAAAAATAATTTAAAAATTCGTTCGGGAAATGAGTTTACTCACTGGGTACTTTCCTTGTATACTTTTAACTATACGGGCCGAGTCCGGGATTTACGGGAAATCGCGGGTTTTCGTTTGCCGGCGATTAAACTTCTTTTATTCAGCGTCTCATCAAAAATGAAAACATTTTTAAAAACTACAAGTCTAATGGGCTTTAGTGGTGAAACAAAAATTTAAGAAATCGTTTTGGAAATGAGTTTACTCCCTGGGTACTTTCTTTGTATACTTTTGACTATACGGGCCGAGTCCGGGATTTACGGGAAATCGCAGGTTTTCGTTTGCCGGCGATTAAACTTCTTTTATTCAGCGTCTCATCAAAAATGAAAACATTTTTGAAAACTACAAGTCTCATGCGTTTTAGTGGTGAAAAAAAAATTTAAAAAATCGTTCGGGAAATGAGTTTAATCCCTGGGTACTTTCTTTGTATACATTCGACTATACGGGCCAAGCCCCGCATTTACGGGAAAACGCGGGATTTCGTTTGCCGGCGATAAAACCTCTTTCATTAAGCGTCTCATCAAAAATGAAAACATTTTTGAAAACTACAAGTCTCATGCGTTTTAGTGGTGAAAAATAAATTCAAAAATCGTTCGGGAAATGAGTTTACTTCCTGGGTACTTTCTTTGTATACTTTTGACTATACGGGCCGAGTCCGGGATTTACGGGAAATCGCGGATTTTCGTTTGCCGGCGATTAAACTTCTTTTATTAAGCGTCCCATCAAATATGAAAATATTTTTGAAAACTACAAGTCTCATGCGTTTAGTGGTAAAAAAATAATATAAAAAATCGTTCGGGAAATGAGTTTACTCCCGGGTTACTTCCTTTGTATACTTTTGACTATACGGGCCAAGCCCGGGATTTACGGGAAATCGCGGGTTTTCGTTTGCCGGCGATTAAACTTCTTTTATTCAGCGTCTCATCAAAAATGAAAACATTTTTAAAAACTACAAGTCTTATGCGTTTTAGTGGTGAAAAGATAATTTAAAAAATCCTTCCGGAAATGAATTTACTCCCTGGGTACTTTACTAAAACATTTTTGAAAACTACAAGTCTCATACGTTTTAGTGGTGAAAAAATAATTTTAAAATTCGTTCGGGAAATGAGTATACTCACTGGGTACTTTCCTTGTATACTTTTAACTATACGGGCCGAGTCCGGGATTTACGGGAAATCGCGGGTTTTCGTTTGCCGGCGATTAAACTTCTTTTATTCAGCGTCTCATCAAAAATGAAAACATTTTTAAAAACTACAAGTCTCATGCGTTTTAGTGGTGAAAAAGTAATTTAAAAAATCGTTCGGGAAATGAGTTTACTCCCTGGGTACTTTCTTTGTATACTTTTGACTATACGCGCCAAGCCCGGGATTTACGGGAAATCGCGGTTTTTGTTTGCCGGCGATTAAACTTCTTTTATTCAGCGTCTCATCAAAAATGAAAACATTTTTGAAAACTACAAGTCTCATGCGTTTTAGTGGTGAAAAAAAAATTTAAAAAATCGTTCGGGAAATGAGTTTACTCCCTGGGTACTTTTGTGTATACTTTTGACTATACGGGCCAAGCCCGGGATTTACGGGAAATCGCGGGTTTTCCTTTGCCGGCGATTAAACTTCTTTTATTCTGCGTCTCATCAAAAATGAAAACATTTTTAAAAACTACAAGTCTTATGCGTTTTAGTGGTGAAAAAATAATTTAAAAAATCGTTCTGGAAATGAGTTTACTCCCTGGGTACTTTCTTTGTATACTTTTGACTATACGGGCCGAGTCCGGGATTTACGGGAAATCGCGGATTTTCGTTTGCCGGCGATTAAACTTCTTTTATTCAGCGTCCCATCAAATATGAAAATATTTTTGAAAACTACAAGTCTCATGCGTTTAGTGGTAAAAATATAATATAAAAAATCGTTCGGGAAATGAGTTTACTCCCTGGGTACTTTCTTTGTATACTTTTGACTATACGGGCCAAGCCCGGGATTTACGGGAAATCGCGGGTTTTCGTTTGCCGGCGATTAAACTTCTTTTATTCAGCGTCTCATCAAAAATGAAAACATTTTTAAAAACTACAAGTCTTATGCGTTTTAGTGGTGAAAAAATAATTTAAAAAATTCTTCTGGAAATGAATTTACTCCCTGGGTACTTTACTAAAACATTTTTGAAAACTACAAGTCTCATACGTTTTAGTGGTGAAAAAATAATTTAAAAATTCGTTCGGGAATTGAGTTTACTCACTGGGTACTTTCCTTGTATATTTTTAACTATACGGGCCGAGTCCGGGATTTACGGGAAATCGCGGGTTTTCGTTTGCCGGCGATTAAACTTCTTTTATTCAGCGTCTCATCAAAAATGAAAACATTTTTAAAAACTACAAGTCTCATGGGCTTTAGTGGTGAAACAAAAATTTAAAAAATCGTTTTGGAAATGAGTTTAATCCCTGGGTACTTTGTTTGTATACTTTTGACTATACGGGCCGAGTCCGGGATTTACGGGAAATCGCAGGTTTTCGTTTGCCGGCGATTAAACTTCTTTCATTCAGCGTCTCATCGAAAATGAAAACATTTTTAAAAACTACAAGTCTCATGCGTTTTAGTGGTGAAAAGGTAATTTAAAAAATCGTTCGGGAAATGAGTTTACTCCCTGGGTACTTTCTTTGTATACTTTTGACTATACGAGCCAAGCCAGGGATTTACGGGAAATCGCGGTTTTTGTTTGCCGGCGATTAAACTTCTTTTATTCAGCGTCTCATCAAAAATGAAAACATTTTTGAAAACTACAAGTCTTATGCGTTTTAGTGGTGAAAAAAAAATTTAAAAAATCGTTCGGGAAATGAGTTTACTCCCTGGGTACTTTCTTTGAATACATTCCACTATACGGGCCAAGCCCCGGATTAACGGGAAAACGCGGGATTTCGTTTGCCGGCGATAAAACCTCTTTCATTAACCGTCTCATCAAAAATGAAAACATTTTTGAAAACTGCAAGTCTCATGCGTTTTAGTGGTGAAAAAATAATTTAAAAAATCGTTCGGGAAATGAGTTTACTCCCTGGGTACTTTCTTTGTATACTTTTGACTATACGGCCGCGTCCGGGATTTACGGGAAATCGCGCATTTTCGTTTGCCGGCGATTAAACTTCTTTTATTCAGCGTCCCATCAAATATGAAAATATTTTTGAAAACTACAAGTCTCATGCGTTTAGTGGGAAAAAAATAATATAAAAAATCGTTCGGGAAATGAGTTTACTCCCTGGGTACTTTTTTGTATACTTTTGACTATACGGGCCAAGCCCGGGATTTACGGGAAATCGCGGGTTTTCCTTTGCCGGCGATTAAACTTCTTTTATTCAGCGTCTCATCAAAAATGAAAACATTTTTAAAAACTACAAGTCTTATGCATTTTAGTGGTGAAAAAATAATTTAAAAAATCGTTCTGGAAATAAGTTTACTCCCTGGGTACTTTCTTTGTATACTTTTGATTATACGGGCCGAGTCTGGGATTTAGGGAAATCGCAGGTTTTCGTTTGCCGGCCATTAAACTGCTTTTATTCAGCGTCTCATCAAAAATAAAAACATTTTTGAAAACTACAAGTCTCATGCGTTTTAGTGGAGAAAAAGTAATTTAAAAAATCGTTCGGGAAATGAGTTTACTCCCTGGGTACTTTCTTTGTATACTTTTAAGTATACGGGCCAAGCCCAGGATTTACGGGAAATCGCGGGTTTTCGTTTGCCGGCGATTAAACTTCCTTTATTTAGCGTCTCATCAAAAATGAAAACATTTTTGAAAACTTCAAGTCTCATGCGTTTTAGTGGTGAAAAGATAATTTAAAAAATCGTGCGGGAAATGAGTTTACTCCCTGGGTACTTTCTTTGTATACTTTTGACTATACGGGCCGAGTCCGGGATTTACGGGAAATCGCGGATTTTCGTTTGCCGGCGATTAAACTTCTTTTATTCAGCGTCCCATCAAATATGAAAATATTTTTGAAAACTACAAGTCTCATGCGTTTAGTGGTAAAAAAATAATATAAAAAATCGTTCGGGAAATGAGTTTACTCCCTGGGTACTTTCTTTGTATACTTTTGACTATACGGGCCAAGCCCGGGATTTACGGAAAATGGCGGGTTTTCGTTTGCCGGCGATTAAACTTCTTTTATTCAGCGTCTCATCAAAAATAAAAACATTTTTAAAAACTACAAGTCTTATGCGTTTTAGTGGTGAAAAAATAATTTAAAAAATCGTTCTGGAAATGAGTTTACTCCCTGGGTACTTTCTTTGTATACTTTTGACTATACGGGCCAAGCCCGGGATTTACGGGAAATCGCGGGTTTTCGTTTGCCGGCGATTAAACTTCCTTTATTTAGCGTCTCATCAAAAATGAAAACATTTTTGAAAACTTCAAGTCTCATGCGTTTTAGTGGTGAAAAGATAATTTAAAAAATCGTGCGGGAAATGAGTTCACTCCCTGGGTACTTTCTTTGTATACTTTTGACTATACGGGCCGAGTCCGGGATTTAGGGAAATCGCAGGTTTTCGTTTGCCGGCCATTAAACTGCTTTTATTCAGCGTCTCATCAAAAATGAAAACATTTTTGAAAACTACAAGTCTCATGCGTTTTAGTGGTGAAATAATAATTTAAAAATCGTTTGGGAAATGAGTTTACTCCCTGGGTTCTTTCTTTGTATACTTTTGACTATACGGGCCGCGTCCGGGATTTACGGGAAATCGCGCATTTTCGTTTGCCGGCGATTAAACTTCTTTTATTCAGCGTCCCATCAAATATGAAAATATTTTTGAAAACTACAAGTCTCATGCGTTTAGTGGTAAAAAAATAATATAAAAAATCGTTCGGGAAATGAGTTTACTCCCTGGGTACTTTTTTGTATACTTTTGACTATACGGGCCAAGCCTGGGATTTACGGGAAATCGCAGGTTTTCCTTTGCCGGCGATTAAACTTCTTTTATTCAGCGTCTCATCAAAAATGAAAACATTTTTAAAAACTACAAGTCTTATGCGTTTTAGTGGTGAAAAAATAATTTAAAAAATCGTTCTGGAAATAAGTTTACTCCCTGGGTACTTTCTTTGTATACTTTTGATTATACGGGCCGAGTCTGGGATTTAGGGAAATCGCAGGTTTTCGTTTGCCGGCCATTAAACTGCTTTTATTCAGCGTCTCATCAAAAATGAAAACATTTTTGAAAACTACAAGTCTCATGCGTTTTAGTGGAGAAAAAGTAATTTAAAAAATCGTTCGGGAAATGAGTTTACCCCCTGGGTACTTTCTTTGTATACTTTTAAGTATACGGGCCAAGCCCAGGATTTACGGGAAATCGCGGGTTTTTCGTTTGCCGGCGATTAAACTTCCTTTATTTAGCGTCTCATCAAAAATGAAAACATTTTTGAAAACTTCAAGTCTCATGCGTTTTAGTGGTGAAAAGATAATTTAAAAAATCGTGCGGGAAATGAGTTTACTCGCTGGGTACTTTCTTTGTATACTTTTGACTATACGGGCCGAGTCCGGGATTTACGGGAAATCGCGGATTTTCGTTTGCCGGCGATTAAACTTCTTTTATTCAGCGTCCCATCAAATATGAAAATATTTTTGAAAACTACAAGTCTCATGCGTTTAGTGGTAAAAAAATAATATAAAAAATCGTTCGGGAAATGAGTTTACTCCCTGGGTACTTTCTTTGTATACTTTTGACTACACGGGCCAAGCCCGGGATTTACTGAAAATGGCGGGTTTTCGTTTGCCGGCGATTAAACTTCTTTTATTCAGCGTCTCATCAAAAATGAAAACATTTTTAAAAACTACAAGTCTTATGCGTTTTAGTGGTGAAAAAATAATTTAAAAAATCGTTCTGGAAATGAGTTTACTCCCTGGGTACTTTCTTTGTATACTTTTAAGTATACGGGCCAAGCCCGGGATTTACGGGAAATCGCGGGTTTTCGTTTGCCGGCGATTAAACTTCCTTTATTTAGCGTCTTATCAAAAATGAAAACATTTTTGAAAACTTCAAGTCTCATGCGTTTTAGTGGTGAAAAGATAATTTAAAAAATCGTGCGGGAAATGAGTTTACTCCCTGGGTACTTTCTTTGTATACTTTTGACTATACGGGCCGAGTCCGGGATTTAGGGAAATCGCAGGTTTTCGTTTGCCGGCCATTAAACTGCTTTTATTCAGCGTCTCATCAAAAATGAAAACATTTTTGAAAACTACAAGTCTCATGCGTTTTAGTGGTGAAATAATAATTTAAAAAATCGTTTGGGAAATGAGTTTACTCCCTGGGTTCTTTCTTTGTATACTTTTGACTATACGGGCCGAGTCCAGGATTTACGGGAAATCGCAGGTTTTTGTTTGCCGGCGATTAAACTTCTTTTATTCAGCGTCTCATCAAAAATAAAAACATTTTTAAAAACTACAAGTCTCATGCGTTTTAGTGGTGAAAAAGTAATTTAAAAAATCGTTCGGGAAATGAGTTTACTCCCTGGGTACTTTCTTTGTATACTTTTAAGTATACGGGCCAAGCCCAGGATTTACGGGAAATCGCGGGTTTTCGTTTGCCGGCGATTAAACTTCCTTTATTTAGCGTCTCATCAAAAATGAAAACATTTTTGAAAACTTCAAGTCTCATGCGTTTTAGTGGTGAAAAGATAATTTAAAAAATCGTGCGGGAAATGAGTTTACTCCCTGGGTACTTTCTTTGTATACTTTTGACTATACGGGCCGAGTCCGGGATTTACGGGAAATCGCGGATTTTCGTTTGCCGGCGATTAAACTTCTTTTATTCAGCGTCCCATCAAATATGAAAATATTTTTGAAAACTACAAGTCTCATGCGTTTAGTGGTAAAAAAATAATATAAAAAATCGTTCGGGAAATGAGTTTACTCCCTGGGTACTTTCTTTGTATACTTTTGACTATACGGGCCAAGCCCGGGATTTACGGAAAATGGCGGGTTTTCGTTTGCCGGCGATTAAACTTCTTTTATTCAGCGTCTCATCAAAAATGAAAATATTTTTAAAAACTACAAGTCTTATGCGTTTTAGTCGTGAAAAAATAATTTAAAAAATCGTTCTGGAAATGAGTTTACTCCCTGGGTACTTTCTTTGCATACTTTTAAGTATACGGGCCAAGCCCGGGATTTACGGGAAATCGCGGGTTTTCGTTTGCCGGCGATTAAACTTCCTTTATTTAGCGTCTCATCAAAAATGAAAACATTTTTGAAAACTTCAAGTCTGATGCGTTTTAGTGGTGAAAAGATAATTTAAAAAATCGTGCGGGAAATGAGTTTACTCCCTGGGTACTTTCTTTGTATACTTTTGACTATACGGGCCGAGTCCGGGATTTAGGGAAATCGCAGGTTTTCGTTTGCCGGCCATTAAACTGCTTTTATTCAGCGTCTCATCAAAAATGAAAACATTTTTGAAAACTACAAGTCTCATGCGTTTTAGTGGTGAAATAATAATTTAAAAAATCGTTTGGGAAATGAGTTTACTCCCTGGGTTCTTTCTTTGTATACTTTTGACTATACGGGCCGCGTCCGGGATTTACGGGAAATCGCGCATTTTCGTTTGCCGGCGATTAAACTTCTTTTATTCAGCGTCCCATCAAATATGAAAATATTTTTGAAAACTACAAGTCTCATGCGTTTAGTGGTAAAAAAATAATATAAAAAATCGTTCGGGAAATGACTTTACTCCCTGGGTACTTTTTTGTATACTTTTGACTATACGGGCCAAGCCCGGGATTTACGGGAAATCGCGGGTTTTCCTTTGCCGGCGATTAAACTTCTTTTATTCATCGTCTCATCAAAAATGAAAACATTTTTAAAAACTACAAGTCTTATGCGTTTTAGTGGTGAAAAAATAATTTAAAAAATCGTTCTGGAAATAAGTTTACTCCCTGGGTACTTTCTTTGTATACTTTTGATTATACGGGCCGAGTCTGGGATTTAGGGAAATCGCAGGTTTTCGTTTGCCGGCCATTAAACTGCTTTTATTCAGCGTCTCATCAAAAATGAAAACATTTTTGAAAACTTCAAGTCTCATGCGTTTTAGTGGTGAAAAGATGATTTAAAAAATCGTGCGGGAAATGAGTTTACTCCCTGGGTACTTTCTTTGTATACTTTTGACTATACGGGCCGAGTCCGGGATTTACGGGAAATCGCGGATTTTCGTTTGCCGGCGATTAAACTTCTTTTATTCAGCGTCCCATCAAATATGAAAATATTTTTGAAAACTACAAGTCTCATGCGTTTAGTGGTAAAAAAATAATATAAAAAATCGTTCGGGAAATGAGTTTACTCCCTGGGTACTTTCTTTGTATACTTTTGACTATACGGGCCAAGCCCGGGATTTACGGAAAATGGCGGGTTTTCGTTTGCCGGCGATTAAACTTCTTTTATTCAGCGTCTCATCAAAAATGAAAACATTTTTAAAAACTACAAGTCTTATGCGTTTTAGTGGTGAAAAAAAAATTTAAAAAATCGTTCTGGAAATGAGTTTACTCCCTGGGTACTTTCTTTGTATACTTTTAAGTATACGGGCCAAGCCCGGGATTTACGGGAAATCGCGGGTTTTCGTTTGCCGGCGATTAAACTTCCTTTATTTAGCGTCTCATCAAAAATGAAAACATTTTTGAAAACTTCAAGTCTCATGCGTTTTAGTGGTGAAAAGATAATTTAAAAAATCGTGCGGGAAATGAGTTTACTCCCTGGGTACTTTCTTTGTATACTTTTGACTATACGGGCCGAGTCCGGGATTTAGGGAAATCGCAGGTTTTCGTTTGCCGGCCATTAAACTGCTTTTATTCAGCGTCTCATCAAAAATGAAAACATTTTTGAAAACTACAAGTCTCATGCGTTTTAGTGGTGAAATAATAATTTAAAAAATCGTTTGGGAAATGAGTTTACTCCCTGGGTTCTTTCTTTGTATACTTTTGACTATACGGGCCGAGTCCAGGATTTACGGGAAATCGCAGGTTTTTGTTTGCCGGCGATTAAACTTCTTTTATTCAGAGTCTCATCAAAAATAAAAACATTTTTAAAAACTACAAGTCTCATGCGTTTTAGTGGTGAAAAAGTAATTTAAAAAATCGTTCGGGAAATGAGTTTACTCCCTGGGTACTTTCTTTGTATACTTTTAAGTATACGGGCCAAGCCCGGGATTTACGGGAAATCGCGGGTTTTCGTTTGCCGGCGATTAAACTTCCTTTATTTAGCGTCTCATCAAAAATGAAAACATTTTTGAAAACTACAAGTCTCGTGCGTTTTAGTGGTGAAAAGATAATTTAAAAAATCGTTCGGGAAATGAGTTTACTCCCTGGGTACTTTCTTTGTATACTTTTGACTATACGGGCCGAGTCCGGGATTTACGGGAAATCGCGGATTTTCGTTTGCCGGCGATTAAACATCTTTTATTCAGCGTCCCATCAAATATGGAAATATTTTTGAAAACTACAAGTCTCATGCGTTTAGTGGTAAAAAAATAATATAAAAAATCGTTCGGGAAATGAGTTTACTCCCTGGGTACTTTCTTTGTATACTTTTGACTATACGGGCCAAGCCCGGGATTTACGAAAAATCGCGGGTTTTCGTTTGCCGGCGATTAAACTTCTTTTATTCAGCGTCTCATCAAAAATGAAAACATTTTTAAAAACTACAAGTCTCATGCGTTTTAGTGGTGAAAAAGTAATTTAAAAAATCGTTCGGGAAATGAGTTTACTCCCTGGGTACTTTCTTTGTATACTTTTAAGTATACGGGCCAAGCCCGGGATTTACGGGAAATCGCGGGTTTTCGTTTGCCGGCGATTAACCTGCTTTTATTCAGCGTCTCATCAAAAATGAAAACATTTTTAAAAACTACAAGTCTTATGCGTTTTAGTGGTGAAAAAATAATTTAAAAAATCGTTCTGGAAGTGAGTTTACTCACAGGGTACTTTCTTTGTATACATTCGACTATACGGGCCAAGCCCGGGATTTACGGGAAATCGCGGGATTTCGTTTTCCGGCGAATAAACCTCTTCCATTAAGCGTCTCATCAAAAATGAAATCATTTTTGAAAACTACAAGTCTCATGCGTATTAGTGGTGAAAAAAAATTTAAAAAATCGTTCGGGAAATGAGTTTACTCTCTGGGTACTTTCTTTGTATACATTCGACTATACGGGCCAAGCCCCGGATTTACGGGAAAACGCGGCATTTCGTTTGCCGGCGATTAAACCTCTTTCATTAAGCGTCTCATCAAAAATGAAAACATTTTTAAAAACTACAAGTCTAAGGCGTTTTAGTGGTGAAAAAATAACTTTTAAAATCGTTCGGGAAATGAGTTTACTCCCTGGGTACTTTCTTTGTATACTTTTGACTATACGGACCGAGTCCGGGATTTAGGGAAATCGCAGGTTTTCGTTTGCCGGCGATTAAACTTCTTTTATTCAGCGTCCCATCAAATATGAAAATATTTTTGAAAACTACAAGTCTCATGCGTTTAGTGGTAAAAAAATAATATAAAAAATCGTTCGGGAAATGAGTTTACTCCCTGGGTACTTTCTTTGTATACTTTTGACTATACGGGCCAAGCCCGGGATTTACGGGAAATCGCGGGTTTTCGTTTGCCGGCGATTAAACTTCTTTTATTCAGCGTCTCATCAAAAATGAAAACATTTTTAAAAACTACAAGTCTTATGCGTTTTAGTGGTGAAAAAATAATTTAAAAAATCATTCTGGAAATAAGTTTACTCCCTGGGTACTTTCTTTGTATACTTTTGACTATACGGGCCGAGTCCAGGATTTACGGGAAATCGCAGGTTTTTGTTTGCCGGCGATTAAACTTCTTTTATTCAGCGTCTCATCAAAAATGAAAACATTTTTACAAACTACAAGTCTCATGCGTTTTAGTGGTGAAAAAGTAATTTAAAAAATCGTTCGGGAAATGAGTTTACTCCCTGGCTACTTCCTTTGTATACTTTTAAGTATACGGGCAAAGCCCGGGATTTGCGGGAAATCGCGGGTTTTCGTTTGCCGGCGATTAAACTTCCTTTATTTAGCGTCTCATCAAAAATGAAAACATTTTTGAAAACTTCAAGTCTCATGCGTTTTAGTGGTGAAAAGATAATTTAAAAAATCGTTCGGGAAATGAGTTTACTCCCTGGGTACTTTCTTTGTATACTTTTGACTATACGGGCCGAGTCCGGGATTTACGGGAAATCGCGGGTTTTCGTTTGCCGGCGATTAAACTTCTTTTATTCAGTGTCCCATCAAATATGAAAATATTTTTGAAAACTACAAGTCTCATGCGTTTAGTGGTAAAAAAATAATATAAAAAATCGTTCGGGAAATGAGTTTACTCCCTGGGTACTTTCTTTGTATACTTTTGACTATACGGGCCAAGCCCGGGATTTACGGAAAATGGCGGGTTTTCGTTTGCCGGCGATTAAACTTCTTTTATTCTGCGTCTCATCAAAAATGAAAACATTTTTAAAAACTACAAGTCTAATGCGTTTTAGTGGTGAAAAAATAACTTTTAAAATCGTTCGGGAAATGAGTTTACTCCCTGGGTACTTTCTTTGTATACTTTTGACTATACGGACCGAGTCCGGGATTTAGGGAAATCGCAGGTTTTCGTTTGCCGGCGATTAAACTTCTTTTATTCAGCGTCCCATCAAATATGAAAATATTTTTGAAAACTACAAGTCTCATGCGTTTAGTGGTAAAAAAATAATATAAAAAATCGTTCGGGAAATGAGTTTACTCCCTGGGTACTTTCTTTGTATACTTTTGACTATACGGGCCAAGCCCGGGATTTACGGGAAATCGCGGGTTTTCGTTTGCCGGCGATTAAACTTCTTTTATTCAGCGTCTCATCAAAAATGAAAACATTTTTACAAACTACAAGTCTCATGCGTTTTAGTGGTGAAAAAGTAATTTAAAAAATCGTTCGGGAAATGAGTTTACTCCCTGGGTACTTTCTTTGTATACTTTTAAGTATACGGGCAAAGCCCGGGATTTGCGGGAAATCGCGGGTTTTCGTTTGCCGGCAATTAAACTTCCTTTATTTAGCGTCTCATCAAAAATGAAAACATTTTTGAAAACTTCAAGTCTCATGCGTTTTAGTGGTAAAAAGATAATTTAAAAAATCGTTCGGGAAATGAGTTTACTCCCTGGGTACTTTCTTTGTATACTTTTGACTATACGGGCCGAGTCCGGGATTTACGGGAAATCGCGGATTTTCGTTTGCCGGCGATTAAACTTCTTTTATTCAGTGTCCCATCAAATATGAAAATATTTTTGAAAACTACAAGTCTCATGCGTTTAGTGGTAAAAAAATAATATAAAAAATCGTTCGGGAAATGAGTTTACTCCCTGGGTACTTTCTTTGTATACTTTTGACTATACTGGCCAAGCCCGGGATTTACCGAAAATGGCGGGTTTTCGTTTGCCGGCGATTAAACTTCTTTTATTCTGCGTCTCATCAAAAATGAAGACATTTTTAAAAACTACAAGTCTTATGCGTTTTAGTGGTGAAAAAATAATTTAAAAAATCGTTTGGGAAATGAGTTTACTCCCTGGGTACTTTCTTTGTATAATTTTGACTATACGGGCCGAGTCCAAGATTTACGGAAAATCGCAGGTTTTTGTTTGCCGGCGATTAAACTTCTTTTATTCAGCGTCTTATCAAAAATGAAAACATTTTTAAAAACTACAAGTCTCATGCGTTTTAGTGGTGAAAAAGTAATATAAAAAATCGTTCGGCAAATGAGTTTACTCCCTGGGTACTTTCTTTGTATACTTTTAAGTATACGGGCCAAGACCGGGATTTATGGGAAATCGCAGGTTTTCGTTTGCCGGCGATTAAACTTCCTTTATTTAGCGTCTCATCAAAAATGAAAACATTTTTGAAAACTACAAGTCTCATGCGTTTTAGTGGTGAAAAGATAATTTAAAAAATCGTTCGGGAAATGAGTTTACTCCCTTGGTACTTTCTTTGTATACTTTTGACTATACGGGCCGAGTCCGGGATTTACGGGAAATCGCGGATTTTTGTTTGCCGGCGATTAAACTTCTTTTATTCACCGTCCCATCAAATATGAAAATATTTCTGAAAACTACAAGTCTCATGCGTTTAGTGGTAAAAAAATAATATAAAAAATCGTTCGGGAAATGAGTTTACTCCCTGGGTACTTTCTTTGTATACTTTTGACTATACGGGCCAAGCCCGGGATTTACGGAAAATCGCGGGTTTTCGTTTGCCGGCGATTAAACTTCTTTTATTCAGCGTCTCATCAAAAATGAAAACATTTTTAAAAACTACAAGTCTTATGCGTTTTAGTGGTGAAAAAATAATTTAAAAAATCGTTCTGGAAATGAGTTTACTCCCTGGGTACTTTCTTTGTATACTTTTGACTATACGGGCCGAGTCCGGGATTTAGGGAAATCGCAGGTTTTCGTTTGCCGGCGATTAAACTGCTTTTATTCAGCGTCTCATCAAAAATGAAAATATTTTTGAAAACTACAAGTCTCATGCGTTTTAGTGGTAAAAAAAATAATTTAAAAAATCGTTCGGAAAATGAGTTTACTCCCTGGGTACTTTCTTTGTATACATTCGACTATACGTGCCAAGCCAGGGATTTACGGGAAATCGCGGGTTTTCGTTTGCCGGCGATTAAACTTCTTTTATTCAGCGTCTCATCAAAAATGAAAACATTTTTAAAAACTACAAGTCTCATGCGTTTTAGTGGTGAAAAAATAATTTAAAAAATCGTTCTGGAAATGAGTTTACTCCCTGGGTACTTTCTTTGTATACTTTTGACTATACGGGCCAAGCCGGGATTTACGGGAAATCGCGGGTTTTCGTTTGCCGGCGATTAAACTTCTTTTATTCAGCGTCTCATCAAAAATGAAAACATTTTTGAAAACTACAAGTCTCATGCGTTTTAGTGGTGAAAAAATAATTTAAAAAATCGTTCTGGAAATGAGTTTACTCACAGGGTACTTTCTTTGTATACATGCGACTATACGTGTCAAGCCCGGGATTTACGGGAAATCGCGGGTTTTCGTTTGCCGGCGATTAAACTTCTTTTATTCAGCGTCCCATCAAATATGAAAATATTTTTGAAAACTACAAGTCTCATGCGTTTAGTGGTAAAGAAATAATATAAAAAATCGTTCGGGAAATGAGTTTACTCCCTGGGTACTTTCTTTGTATACTTTTGACTATACGGGCCGAGTCCAGGATTTACGGGAAATCGCAGGTTTTCGTTTGCCGGCGATTAAACTTCTTTTATTCAGCGTCTCATCAAAAATGAAAACATTTTTAAAAACTACAAGTCTCATGCGTTTTAGTGGTGAAAAAGTAATTTAAAAAATCGTTCGGGAAATGAGTTTACTCCCTGGGTACTTTCTTTGTATACTTTTGACTATACGGGCCAAGCCCGGGATTTACGGGAAATCGCGGGTTTTCGTTTGCCGGCGATTAAACTTCTTTTATTCAGCGTCTCATCAAAAATGAAAACATTTTTGAAAACTACAAGTCTCATGCGTTTTAGTGGTGAAAAAATAATTTAAAAAATCGTCGGGAAATGAGTTTACTCCCTGGGTACTTTCTTTGTATACTTTTGACTATACGGGCCGAGTCCGGGATTTACGGGAAATCGCGGATTTTCGTTTGCCGGCGATTAAACTTCTTTTATTCAGCGTCCCATCAAATATGAAATAATTTTTGAAAACTTCAAGTCTCATGCGTTTAGTGGTAAAAAAATAATATAAAAAATCGTTCGGGAAATGAGTTTACACCCTGGGTACTTTCTTTGTATACTTTTGACTATACGGGCCAAGCCCGGGATTTACGGGAAATCGCGGGTTTTCGTTTGCCGGCGATTAAACTTCTTTTATTCAGCGTCTCATCAAAAATAAAAACATTTTTAAAAACTACAAGTCTCATGCGTTTTAGTGGTGAAAAAATAATTTAAAAAATCGTTCGGGAAATGAGTTTACTCCCTGGGTACTTTCTTTGTATACTTTTGACTATACGGGCCAAGCCGGGATTTACGAGAAATCGCGGGTTTTCGTTTGCCGGCGATTAAACTTCTTTTATTCAGCGTCTCATCAAAAATGAAAACATTTTTAAAAACTACAAGTCTCATGGGCTTTAGTGGTGAAAAAATAATTTAAAAATCGTTCTGGAAATGAGTTTACTCACAGGGTACTTTCTTTGTATACATTCCACTATACGTGCCAAGCCCGGGATTTACGGGAAATCGCGGGTTTTCGTTTGCCGGCGATTAAACTTCTTTTATTCAGCGTCTCATCAAAAATGAAAACATTTTTAAAAACTACAAGTCTTATGCGTTTTAGTGGTGAAAAAATAATTTAAAAAATCGTTTTGGAAATGAGTTTACTCCCTGGGTACTTTCTTTGTATACTTTTGACTATACGGGCCGAGTCCAGGATTTAGGGAAATCGCAGGTTTCGTTTCCCGGCGATTAAACTGCTTTTATTCAGCGTCTCATCAAAAATGAAAACATTTTTGAAAACTACAAGTCTCATGCGTTTTAGTGGTGAAAAAATAATTTAAAAAATCGTTCGGGAAATGAGTTTACTCCCTGGGTACTTTCTTTGTATACTTTTGACTATACGGGCCAAGCCTGGGATTTACGGGAAATCGCGGGTTTTCGTTTGCCGGCGATTAAACTTCTTTTATTCAGCGTCTCATCAAAAATGAAAACATTTTTAAAAACTACAAGTCTCATGGGCTTTAGTGGTGAAAAAAAAATTTAAAAAATCGTTCGGGAAATGAGATTACTTCCTGGGTACTTTCTTTGTATACATTCGACTATACGGGCCGAGTCCGGGATTTAGGGAAATCGCAGGTTTCGTTTCCCGGCGATTAAACTGCTTTTATTCAGCGTCTCATCAAAAATGAAAACATTTTTGAAAACTACAAGTCTCATGCGTTTTAGTGGTGAAAAAATAATTTAAAAAATCGTTCGGGAAATGAGTTTACTCCCTGGGTACTTTCTTTGTATACTTTTGACTATACGGGCCAAGCCTGGGATTTACGGGAAATCGCGGGTTTTCTTTTGCCGGCGATTAAACTTCTTTTATTCAGCGTCTCATCAAAAATGAAAACATTTTTAAAAACTACAAGTCTCATGGGCTTTAGTGGTGAAAAAATAATTTAAAAAATCGTTCTGGAAATGAGTTTACTCACAGGGTACTTTCTTTGTATACATTCGACTATACGTGCCATGCCCGGGATTTACGGGAAATCGCGGGTTTTCGTTTGCCGGCGATTAAACTTCTTTTATTCAGCGTCTCATCAAAAATGAAAACATTTTTGAAAACTACAAGTCTCATGCGTTTTAGTGGTGAAAAAAAAATTTAAAAAATCGTTCGGGAAATGAGATTACTTCCTGGGTACTTTCTTTGTATACATTCGACTATACGGGCCAAGCCCCGGATTTACAGGAAAACGCGGGATTTCGTTTGCCGGCGATTAAACCTCTTTCATTAAGCGTCTCATCAAAAATGAAAACACTTTTGAAAACTACAAGTCTCATGCGTTTTAGTGGTGAAAAATAATTTAAAAAATCGTTTGGGAAATGAGTTTACTCCCTGGGTACTTTCTTTGTATACTTTTGACTATACGGGCCGAGTCCGGGATTTACGGGAAATCGCGGATTTTCGTTTGCCGGCGATTAAACTTCTTTTATTCAGCGTCCCATCAAATATGAAAATATTTTTGAAAACTACAAGTCTCATGCGTTTAGTGGTAAAAAAATAATATAAAAAATCGTTCGGGAAATGAGTTTACTCCCTGGGTACTTTCTTTGTATACTTTTGACTATACGGGCCAAGCCCGGGATTTACGGGAAATCGCGGGTTTTCGTTTGCCGGCGATTAAACTTCTTTTATTCAGCGTCTCATCAAAAATGAAAACATTTTTGAAAACTACAAGTCTCATGCGTTTTAGTGGTGAAAAAATAATTTAAAAAATTGTTCGGGAAATGAGTTTACTCCCTGGGTACTTTCTTTGTATACTTTTGACTATACGGGCTAAGCTGGGATTTACGGGAAATCGCGGGTTTTCGTTTGCCGGCGATTAAACTTCTTTTATTCAGCGTCTCATCAAAAATGAGAACATTTTTAAAAACTACAAGTCTTATGAGTTTTAGTGGTGAAAAAATAATTTAAAAAATCGTTCTGGAAATGAGTTTACTCACAGGGTACTTTCTTTGTATACATTCGACTATACGGGCCAAGCCCGGGATTTACGGGAAAACGCGGGATTTCGTTTGCCGGCGATTAAACCTCTTTCATTAAGCGTCTCATCAAAAATGAGAACACTTTTGAAAACTACAAGTCTCATGCGTTTTAGTGGTGAAAAATAATTTAAAAAATCGTTTGGGAAATGAGTTTACTCCCTGGGTACTTTCTTTGTATACTTTTGACTATACGGGCCGAGTCCGGGATTTACGGGAAATCGCGGATTTTCGTTTGCCGGCGATTAAACTTCTTTTATTCAGCGTCCCATCAAATATGAAAATATTTTTGAAAACTACAAGTCTCATGCGTTTAGTGGTAAAAAAATAATATAAAAAGTCGTTCGGGAAATGAGTTTACTCCCTGGGTACTTTCTTTGTATACTTTTGACTATACGGGCCAAGCCCGGGATTTACGGGAAATCGCGGGTTTTCGTTTGCCGGCGATTAAACTTCTTTTATTCAGCGTCTCATCAAAAATGAAAACATTTTTGAAAACTACAAGTCTCATGCGTTTTAGTGGTGAAAAAATAATTTAAAAAATCGTTCGGGAAATGAGTTTACTCCCTGGGTACTTTCTTTGTATACTTTTGACTATACGGGCCAAGCCGGGATTGACGGGAAATCGCGGGTTTTCGTTTGCCGGCGATTAAACTTCTTTTATTCACCGTCTCATCAAAAATGAAAACATTTTTGAAAACTACAAGTCTTATGCGTTTTAGTGGTGAAAAAATAATTTAAAAAATCGTTCAAGAAATGAGTTTACTCCCTGGGTACTTTCTTTGTATACTTTTGACTATACGGGCCAAGCCGGGATTTACGGGAAATCGCGGGTTTTCGTTTGCCGGCGATTAAACTTCTTTTATTCAGCGTCCCATCAAATATGAAAATATTTTTGAAAACTACAAGTCTCATGCGTTTAGTGGTAAAAAAATAATATAAAAAATCGTTCGGGAAATGAGTTTACTCCCTGGGTACTTTCTTTGTATACTTTTGACTATACGGGCCAAGCCTGGGGTTTACGGGAAATCTCGGGTTTTCGTTTGCTGGCGATTAAACTTCTTTTATTCAGCGTCTCATCAAAAATGAAAACATTTTTGAAAACTACAAGTCTCATGCGTTTTAGTGGTGAAAAAATAATTTAAAAAATCGTTCTGGAAATGAGTTTACTCACAGGGTACTTTCTTTGTATACTTTTGACTATACGGGCCAAGCCCGGGGTTTACGGGAAATCTCGGGTTTTCGTTTGCTGGCGATTAAACTTCTTTTATTCAGCGTCTCATCAAAAATGAAAACATTTTTGAAAACTGCAAGTCTCATGCGTTTTAGTGGTGAAAAAATAAATTAAAAAATCGTTCTGGAAATGAGTTTACTCACAGGGTACTTTCTTTGTATACATTCGACTATACGGGCCAAGCCCGGGATTTACGGGAAATCGCGGGTTTTCGTTTGCCGGCGATTAAACCTCTTTCATTAAGCGTCTCATCAAAAATGAAAACATTTTTAAAAACTACAAGTCTTATGCGTTTTAGTGGTGAAAAAATAATTTAAAAAATCGTTCTGGAAATGAGTTTACTCAGAGGGTACTTTCTTTGTATACTTTTGACTATACGGGCCAAGCCGGGATTTACGGGAAATCGCAGGTTTTCGTTTGCCGGCGATTAAACTTCTTTTATTCAGCGTCTCATCAAAAATGAAAACATTTTTAAAAACTAAAAGTCTCATGCGTTTTGGTGGTGAAAAAATAAATTAAAAATTCGTTCTGGAAATGAGTTTACTCACAGGGTACTTTCTTTGTATACATTCGACTATACGGGCCAAGCCCGGGATTTACGGGAAATCGCGGATTTTCGTTTGCCGGCGATTAAACCTCTTTTATCAAGCGTCTCATCAAAAATGAAAACATTTCTGAAACCTACAAGTCTCATGCGTTTTAGTGGTGAAAAAAAAATTTAAAAAATCGTTCGGAAAATGAGTTTACTCCCTGGGTACTTTCTTTGTATACTTTTGACTATACGGGCTAAGCTGGGATTTACGGGAAATCGCGGGTTTTCGTTTGCCGGCGATTAAACTTCTTTTATTCAGCGTCTCATCAAAAATGAGAACATTTTTAAAAACTACAAGTCTTATGAGTTTTAGTGGTGAAAAAATAATTTAAAAAATCGTTCTGGAAATGAGTTTACTCACAGGGTACTTTCTTTGTATACATTCGACTATACGGGCCAAGCCCGGGATTTACGGGAAAACGCGGGATTTCGTTTGCCGGCGATTAAACCTCTTTCATTAAGCGTCTCATCAAAAATGAGAACACTTTTGAAAACTACAAGTCTCATGCGTTTTAGTGGTGAAAAATAATTTAAAAAATCGTTTGGGAAATGAGTTTACTCCCTGGGTACTTTCTTTGTATACTTTTGACTATACGGGCCGAGTCCGGGATTTACGGGAAATCGCGGATTTTCGTTTGCCGGCGATTAAACTTCTTTTATTCAGCGTCCCATCAAATATGAAAATATTTTTGAAAACTACAAGTCTCATGCGTTTAGTGGTAAAAAAATAATATAAAAAGTCGTTCGGGAAATGAGTTTACTCCCTGGGTACTTTCTTTGTATACTTTTGACTATACGGGCCAAGCCCGGGATTTACGGGAAATCGCGGGTTTTCGTTTGCCGGCGATTAAACTTCTTTTATTCAGCGTCTCATCAAAAATGAAAACATTTTTGAAAACTACAAGTCTCATGCGTTTTAGTGGTGAAAAAATAATTTAAAAAATCGTTCGGGAAATGAGTTTACTCCCTGGGTACTTTCTTTGTATACTTTTGACTATACGGGCCAAGCCGGGATTGACGGGAAATCGCGGGTTTTCGTTTGCCGGCGATTAAACTTCTTTTATTCACCGTCTCATCAAAAATGAAAACATTTTTGAAAACTACAAGTCTTATGCGTTTTAGTGGTGAAAAAATAATTTAAAAAATCGTTCAAGAAATGAGTTTACTCCCTGGGTACTTTCTTTGTATACTTTTGACTATACGGGCCAAGCCGGGATTTACGGGAAATCGCGGGTTTTCGTTTGCCGGCGATTAAACTTCTTTTATTCAGCGTCCCATCAAATATGAAAATATTTTTGAAAACTACAAGTCTCATGCGTTTAGTGGTAAAAAAATAATATAAAAAATCGTTCGGGAAATGAGTTTACTCCCTGGGTACTTTCTTTGTATACTTTTGACTATACGGGCCAAGCCTGGGGTTTACGGGAAATCTCGGGTTTTCGTTTGCTGGCGATTAAACTTCTTTTATTCAGCGTCTCATCAAAAATGAAAACATTTTTGAAAACTACAAGTCTCATGCGTTTTAGTGGTGAAAAAATAATTTAAAAAATCGTTCTGGAAATGAGTTTACTCACAGGGTACTTTCTTTGTATACTTTTGACTATACGGGCCAAGCCCGGGGTTTACGGGAAATCTCGGGTTTTCGTTTGCTGGCGATTAAACTTCTTTTATTCAGCGTCTCATCAAAAATGAAAACATTTTTGAAAACTGCAAGTCTCATGCGTTTTAGTGGTGAAAAAATAAATTAAAAAATCGTTCTGGAAATGAGTTTACTCACAGGGTACTTTCTTTGTATACATTCGACTATACGGGCCAAGCCCGGGATTTACGGGAAATCGCGGGTTTTCGTTTGCCGGCGATTAAACCTCTTTCATTAAGCGTCTCATCAAAAATGAAAACATTTTTAAAAACTACAAGTCTCATGCGTTTTAGTGGTGAAAAAATAATTTAAAAAATCGTTCGGGAAATGAGTTTACTCCCTGGGTACTTTCTTTGTATACTTTTGACTATACGGGCCAAGCCGGGATTGACGGGAAATCGCGGGTTTTCGTTTGCCGGCGATTAAACTTCTTTTATTCACCGTCTCATCAAAAATGAAAACATTTTTGAAAACTACAAGTCTTATGCGTTTTAGTGGTGAAAAAATAATTTAAAAAATCGTTCAAGAAATGAGTTTACTCCCTGGGTACTTTCTTTGTATACTTTTGACTATACGGGCCAAGCCGGGATTTACGGGAAATCGCGGGTTTTCGTTTGCCGGCGATTAAACTTCTTTTATTCAGCGTCCCATCAAATATGAAAATATTTTTGAAAACTACAAGTCTCATGCGTTTAGTGGTAAAAAAATAATATAAAAAATCGTTCGGGAAATGAGTTTACTCCCTGGGTACTTTCTTTGTATACTTTTGACTATACGGGCCAAGCCTGGGGTTTACGGGAAATCTCGGGTTTTCGTTTGCTGGCGATTAAACTTCTTTTATTCAGCGTCTCATCAAAAATGAAAACATTTTTGAAAACTACAAGTCTCATGCGTTTTAGTGGTGAAAAAATAATTTAAAAAATCGTTCTGGAAATGAGTTTACTCACAGGGTACTTTCTTTGTATACTTTTGACTATACGGGCCAAGCCCGGGGTTTACGGGAAATCTCGGGTTTTCGTTTGCTGGCGATTAAACTTCTTTTATTCAGCGTCTCATCAAAAATGAAAACATTTTTGAAAACTGCAAGTCTCATGCGTTTTAGTGGTGAAAAAATAAATTAAAAAATCGTTCTGGAAATGAGTTTACTCACAGGGTACTTTCTTTGTATACATTCGACTATACGGGCCAAGCCCGGGATTTACGGGAAATCGCGGGTTTTCGTTTGCCGGCGATTAAACCTCTTTCATTAAGCGTCTCATCAAAAATGAAAACATTTTTAAAAACTACAAGTCTTATGCGTTTTAGTGGTGAAAAAATAATTTAAAAAATCGTTCTGGAAATGAGTTTACTCAGAGGGTACTTTCTTTGTATACTTTTGACTATACGGGCCAAGCCGGGATTTACGGGAAATCGCAGGTTTTCGTTTGCCGGCGATTAAACTTCTTTTATTCAGCGTCTCATCAAAAATGAAAACATTTTTAAAAACTAAAAGTCTCATGCGTTTTGGTGGTGAAAAAATAAATTAAAAATTCGTTCTGGAAATGAGTTTACTCACAGGGTACTTTCTTTGTATACATTCGACTATACGGGCCAAGCCCGGGATTTACGGGAAATCGCGGATTTTCGTTTGCCGGCGATTAAACCTCTTTTATCAAGCGTCTCATCAAAAATGAAAACATTTCTGAAACCTACAAGTCTCATGCGTTTTAGTGGTGAAAAAAAAATTTAAAAAATCGTTCGGAAAATGAGTTTACTCCCTGGGTACTTTCTTTGTATACTTTTGACTATACGGGCCAAGCCGGGATTTACGGGAAATCGCAGGTTTTCGTTTGCCGGCGATTAAACTTCTTTTATTCAGCGTCTCATCAAAAATGAAAACATTTTTAAAAACTAAAAGTCTCATGCGTTTTGGTGGTGAAAAAATAAATTAAAAAATCGTTCTGGAAATGAGTTTACTCACAGGGTACTTTCTTTGTATACATTCGACTATACGGGCCAAGCCCGGGATTTACGGGAAATCGCGGATTTTCGTTTGCCGGCGATTAAACCTCTTTTATCAAGCGTCTCATCAAAAATGAAAACATTTCTGAAACCTACAAGTCTCATGCGTTTTAGTGGTGAAAAAAAAATTTAAAAAATCGTTCGGAAAATGAGTTTACTCCCTGGGTACTTTCTTTGTATACTTTTGACTATACGGGCCGAGTCCGGGATTTAGGGAAATCGCAGGTTTTCGTTTGCCGGCGATTAAACTGCTTTTATTCAGCGTCTCATAAAAAATGAAAACATTTGTGAAAACTACAAGTCTCATGCGTTTTAGTGGTGAAAAAATAATTTAAAAAATCGTTGTGGAAATAAGTTTACTCCCTGGGTACTTTCTTTGTATACTTTTGACTATACGGGCCAAGCCGGGATTTACGGGAAATCGCGGGTTTTCGTTTGCCGGCGATTAAACTTCTTTTATTCAGCGTCTCATCAAAAATGAGAACACTTTTGAAAACTACAAGTCTCATGCGTTTTAGTGGTGAAAAATAATTTAAAAAATCGTTTGGGAAATGAGTTTACTCCCTGGGTACTTTCTTTGTATACTTTTGACTATACGGGCCGAGTCCGGGATTTACGGGAAATCGCGGATTTTCGTTTGCCGGCGATTAAACTTCTTTTATTCAGCGTCCCATCAAATATGAAATTATTTTTGAAAACTACAAGTCTCATGCGTTTAGTGGTAAAAAAATAATATAAAAAATCGTTCGGGAAATGAGTTTACTCCCTGGGTACTTTCTTTGTATACTTTTGACTATACGGGCCAAGCCCGGGATTTACGGGAAATCGCGGGTTTTCGTTTGCCGGCGATTAAACTTCTTTTATTCAGCGTCTCATCAAAAATGAAAACATTTTTGAAAACTACAAGTCTCATGCGTTTTAGTGGTGTAAAAATAATTTAAAAAATCGTTCGGGAAATGAGTTTACTCCCTGGGTACTTTCTTTGTATACTTTTGACTATACGGGCCAAGCCGGGATTGACGGGAAATCGCGGGTTTTCGTTTGCCGGCGATTAAACTTCTTTTATTCACCGTCTCATCAAAAATGAAAACATTTTTGAAAACTACAAGTCTTATGCGTTTTAGTGGTGAAAAAATAATTTAAAAAATCGTTCAAGAAATGAGTTTACTCCCTGGGTACTTTCTTTGTATACTTTTGACTATACGGGCCAAGCCGGGATTTACGGGAAATCGCGGGTTTTCGTTTGCCGGCGATTAAACTTCTTTTATTCAGCGTCTCATCAAAAATGAAAACATTTTTAAAAACTAGAAGTCTTTTGCGTTTTAGTGGTGAAAAAATAATTTAAAAAATCGTTCTGGAAATGAGTTTACTCACAGGGTACTTTCTTTGTATACTTTTGACTATACGGGCCAAGCCCGGGATTTACGGGAAATCGCGGATTTTCGTTTGCCGGCGATTAAACCTCTTTTATCAAGCGTCTCATCAAAAATGAAAACATTTCTGAAACCTACAAGTCTCATGCGTTTTAGTGGTGAAAAAAAAATTTAAAAAATCGTTCGGAAAATGAGTTTACTCCCTGGGTACTTTCTTTGTATACTTTTGACTATACGGCCGAGTCCGGGATTTAGGGAAATCGCAGGTTTTCGTTTGCCGGCGATTAAACTGCTTTTATTCAGCGTCTCATAAAAAATGAAAACATTTGTGAAAACTACAAGTCTCATGCGTTTTAGTGGTGAAAAAATAATTTAAAAAATCGTTGTGGAAATAAGTTTACTCCCTGGGTACTTTCTTTGTATACTTTTGACTATACGGGCCAAGCCGGGATTTACGGGAAATCGCGGGTTTTCGTTTGCCGGCGATTAAACTTCTTTTATTCAGCGTCTCATCAAAAATGAGAACACTTTTGAAAACTACAAGTCTCATGCGTTTTAGTGGTGAAAAATAATTTAAAAAATCGTTTGGGAAATGAGTTTACTCCCTGGGTACTTTCTTTGTATACTTTTGACTATACGGGCCGAGTCCGGGATTTACGGGAAATCGCGGATTTTCGTTTGCCGGCGATTAAACTTCTTTTATTCAGCGTCCCATCAAATATGAAAATATTTTTGAAAACTACAAGTCTCATGCGTTTAGTGGTAAAAAAATAATATAAAAAATCGTTCGGGAAATGAGTTTACTCCCTGGGTACTTTCTTTGTATACTTTTGACTATACGGGCCAAGCCCGGGATTTACGGGAAATCGCGGGTTTTCGTTTGCCGGCGATTAAACTTCTTTTATTCAGCGTCTCATCAAAAATGAAAACATTTTTGAAAACTACAAGTCTCATGCGTTTTAGTGGTGTAAAAATAATTTAAAAAATCGTTGTGGAAATAAGTTTACTCCCTGGGTACTTTCTTTGTATACTTTTGACTATACGGGCCAAGCCGGGATTTACGGGAAATCGCGGGTTTTCGTTTGCCGGCGATTAAACTTCTTTTATTCAGCGTCTCATAAAAAATGAAAACATTTGTGAAAACTACAAGTCTCATGCGTTTTAGTGGTGAAAAAATAATTTAAAAAATCGTTGTGGAAATAAGTTTACTCCCTGGGTACTTTCTTTGTATACTTTTGACTATACGGGCCAAGCCGGGATTTACGGGAAATCGCGGGTTTTCGTTTGCTGGCGATTAAACTTCTTTTATTCAGCGTCTCATCAAAAATGAGAACACTTTTGAAAACTACAAGTCTCATGCGTTTTAGTGGTGAAAAATAATTTAAAAAATCGTTTGGGAAATGAGTTTACTCCCTGGGTACTTTCTTTGTATACTTTTGACTATACGGGCCGAGTCCGGGATTTACGGGAAATCGCGGATTTTCGTTTGCCGGCGATTAAACTTCTTTTATTCAGCGTCCCATCAAATATGAAAATATTTTTGAAAACTACAAGTCTCATGCGTTTAGTGGTAAAAAAATAATATAAAAAATCGTTCGGGAAATGAGTTTACTCCCTGGGTACTTTCTTTGTATACTTTTGACTATACGGGCCAAGCCCGGGATTTACGGGAAATCGCGGGTTTTCGTTTGCCGGCGATTAAACTTCTTTTATTCAGCGTCTCATCAAAAATGAAAACATTTTTGAAAACTACAAGTCTCATGCGTTTTAGTGGTGTAAAAATAATTTAAAAAATCGTTGTGGAAATAAGTTTACTCCCTGGGTACTTTCTTTGTATACTTTTGACTATACGGGCCAAGCCGGGATTTACGGGAAATCGCGGGTTTTCGTTTGCCGGCGATTAAACTTCTTTTATTCAGCGTCTCATCAAAAATGAGAACACTTTTGAAAACTACAAGTCTCATGCGTTTTAGTGGTGAAAAATAATTTAAAAAATCGTTTGGGAAATGAGTTTACTCCCTGGGTACTTTCTTTGTATACTTTTGACTATACGGGCCGAGTCCGGGATTTACGGGAAATCGCGGATTTTCGTTTGCCGGCGATTAAACTTCTTTTATTCAGCGTCCCATCAAATATGAAAATATTTTTGAAAACTACAAGTCTCATGCGTTTAGTGGTAAAAAAATAATATTAAAAATCGTTCGGGAAATGAGTTTACTCCCTGGGTACTTTCTTTGTATACTTTTGACTATACGGGCCAAGCCCGGGATTTACGGGAAATCGCGGGTTTTCGTTTGCCGGCGATTAAACTTCTTTTATTCAGCGTCTCATCAAAAATGAAAACATTTTTGAAAACTACAAGTCTCATGCGTTTTAGTGGTGTAAAAATAATTTAAAAAATCGTTCGGGAAATGAGTTTACTCCCTGGGTACTTTCTTTGTATACTTTTGACTATACGGGCCAAGCCGGGATTGACGGGAAATCGCGGGTTTTCGTTTGCCGGCGATTAAACTTCTTTTATTCACCGTCTCATCAAAAATGAAAACATTTTTGAAAACTACAAGTCTTATGCGTTTTAGTTGTGAAAAAATAATTTAAAAAATCGTTCAAGAAATGAGTTTACTCCCTGGGTACTTTCTTTGTATACTTTTGACTATACGGGCCAAGCCGGGATTTACGGGAAATCGCGGGTTTTCGTTTGCCGGCGATTAAACTTCTTTTATTCAGCGTCTCATCAAAAATGAAAACATTTTTAAAAACTACAAGTCTTTTGCGTTTTAGTGGTGAAAAAATAATTTAAAAAATCGTTCTGGAAATGAGATTACTCACAGGGTACTTTCTTTGTATACTTTTGACTATACGGGCCAAGCCCGGGGTTTACGGGAAATCTCGGGTTTTCGTTTGCTGGCGATTAAACTTCTTTTATTCAGCGTCTCATCAAAAATGAAAACATTTTTGAAAACTACAAGTCTCATGCGTTTTAGTGGTGAAAAAATATTTTAAAAAATCGTTCTGGAAATGAGTTTACTCACAGGGTACTTTCTTTGTATACTTTTGACTATACGGGCCAAGCCCGGGGTTTACGGGAAATCTCGGGTTTTCGTTTGCTGGCGATTAAACTTCTTTTATTCAGCGTCTCATCAAAAATGAAAACATTTTTGAAAACTACAAGTCTCATGCGTTTTAGTGGTGAAAAAATAAATTAAAAAATCGTTCTGGAAATGAGTTTACTCACAGGGTACTTTCTTTGTATACATTCGACTATACGGGCCAAGCCCGGGATTTACGGGAAATCGCGGGTTTTCGTTTGCCGGCGATTAAACCTCTTTCATTAAGCGTCTCATCAAAAATGAAAACATTTTTAAAAACTACAAGTCTTATGCGTTTTAGTGGTGAAAAAATAATTTAAAAAATCGTTCTGGAAATGAGTTTACTCACAGGGTACTTTCTTTGTATACTTTTGACTATACGGGCCAAGCCGGGATTTACGGGAAATCGCGGGTTTTCGTTTGCCGGCGATTAAACTTCTTTTATTCAGCGTCTCATCAAAAATGAAAACATTTTTAAAAACTAAAAGTCTCATGCGTTTTGGTGGTGAAAAAATAAATTAAAAAATCGTTCTGGAAATGAGTTTACTCACAGGGTACTTTCTTTGTATACATTCGACTATACGGGCCAAGCCCGGGATTTACGGGAAATCGCGGATTTTCGTTTGCCGGCGATTAAACCTCTTTTATCAAGCGTCTCATCAAAAATGAAAACATTTCTGAAACCTACAAGTCTCATGCGTTTTAGTGGTGAAAAAAAAATTTAAAAAATCGTTCGGAAAATGAGTTTACTCCCTGGGTACTTTCTTTGTATACTTTTGACTATACGGGCCGAGTCCGGGATTTAGGGAAATCGCAGGTTTTCGTTTGCCGGCGATTAAACTGCTTTTATTCAGCGTCTCATAAAAAATGAAAACATTTGTGAAAACTACAAGTCTCATGCGTTTTAGTGGTGAAAAAATAATTTAAAAAATCGTTGTGGAAATAAGTTTACTCCCTGGGTACTTTCTTTGTATACTTTTGACTATACGGGCCAAGCCCGGAATTTACGGAAAATCGCGGGTTTTCGTTTTCCGGCGATTAAACCTCTTTCATTAAGCGTCTTATCAAAAATGAAAACATTTTTAAAAACTACAAGTCTTATGCGTTTTAGTGGTGAAAAAATAATTTAAAAAATCGTTCTGGAAATGAGTTTACTCACAGGGTACTTTCTTTGTATACATGCCACTATACGTGCAAAGCCCGGGATTTACGGGAAATCGCGGGTTTTCGTTTGCCGGCGATTAAACTGCTTTTATTCAGCGTCTCATCAAAAATGAAAACATTCTTAAAAACTACAAGTCTCATGCGTTTTAGTGGTGAAAAAATAATTTAAGAAATCGTTCGGGAAATGAGTTTATTCCCTGGGTACTTTCTTTGTATACTTTTAACTATACGGGCCGAGTTCGGGATTTACGGGAAATCGCGGATTTTCGTTTGCCGGCGATTAAACTTCTTTTATTCAGCGTCCCATCAAATATGAAAATATTTTTGAAAACTACAAGTCTCATGCGTTTAGTGGTAAAAAAATAATATAAAAAATCGTTCGGGAAATGAGTTTACTCCCTGGGTACTTTCTTTGTATACTTTTGACTATACGGGCCGAGTCCAGGATTTACGGGAAATCGCAGGTTTTCGTTTGCCGGCGATTTAACTTCTTTTATTCAGAGTCTCATCAAAAATGAAAACATTTTTAAAAACTACAAGTTTCATGCGTTTTAGTGGTGAAAAAGTAATTTAAAAAATCGTTCGGGAAATGAGTTTACTCCCTGGGTACTTTCTTTGTATACTTTTGACTATACGGGCCAAGCCCGGGATTTACGGGAAATCGCGGGTTTTCGTTTGCCGGCGATTAAACTTCTTTTATTCAGCGTCTCATCAAAAATGAAAACATTTTTGAAAACTACAAGTCTCATGCGTTTTAGTGGTGAAAAAATAATTTAAAAAATCGTCGGGCAATGAGTTTACTCCCTGGGTACTTTCTTTGTATACTTTTGACTATACGGGCCGAGTCCGGGATTTACGGGAAATCGCGGATTTTCGTTTGCCGGCGACTAAACTTCTTTTATTCAGCGTCCCATCAAATATGAAATAATTTTTGAAAACTTCAAGTCTCATGCGTTTAGTGGTAAAAAAATAATATAAAAAATCGTTCGGGAAATGACTTTACTCCCTGGGTACTTTCTTTGTATACTTTTGACTATACGGGCCAAGCCCGGGATTTACGGGAAATCGCGGGTTTTCGTTTGCCGGCGATTAAACTTCTTTTATTCAGCGTCTCATCAAAAATGAAAACATTTTTAAAAACTACAAGTCTTATGCGTTTTAGTGGTGAAAAAATAATTTAAAAAATCGTTCTGGAAATGAGTTTACTCCCTGGGTACTTTCTTTGTATACTTTTGACTATACGGGCCGAGTCCGGAATTTAGGGAAATCGCAGGTTTCGTTTCCCGGCGATTAAACTGCTTTCATTCAGCGTCTCATCAAAAATGAAAAGATTTTTGAAAACTACAAGTCTCATGCGTTTTAGTGGTGAAAAAATAATTTAAAAAATCGTTCGGGAAATGAGTTTACTCCCTGGGTACTTTCTTTGTGTACTTTTGACTATACGGGCCAAGCCGGGATTTACGGGAAATCGCGAGTTTTTGTTTGCCGGCGACTAAACTTCTTTTATTCAGCGTCTCATCAAAAATGAAAACATTTTTAAAAACTACAAGTCTCATGGGCTTTAGTGGTGAAAAAATAATTTAAAAAACCGTTCTGGAATTGAGTTTACTCACAGGGTACTTTCTTTGTATACATTCGACTATACGTGCCAAGCCCGGGATTTACGGGAAATCGCGGGTTTTCGTTTGCCGGCGATTAAACTGCTTTTATTCAGCGTCTCATCAAAAATGAAAACATTCTTAAAAACTACAAGTCTCATGCGTTTTAGTGGTGAAAAAATAATTTAAGAAATCGTTCGGGAAATGAGTTTATTCCCTGGGTACTTTCTTTGTATACTTTTAACTATACGGGCCGAGTTCGGGATTTACGGGAAATCGCGGATTTTCGTTTGCCGGCGATTAAACTTCTTTTATTCAGCGTCCCATCAAATATGAAAATATTTTTGAAAACTACAAGTCTCATGCGTTTAGTGGTAAAAAAATAATATAAAAAATCGTTCGGGAAATGAGTTTACTCCCTGGGTACTTTCTTTGTATACTTTTGACTATACGGGCCGAGTCCAGGATTTACGGGAAATCGCAGGTTTTCGTTTGCCGGCGATTAAACTTCTTTTATTCAGAGTCTCATCAAAAATGAAAACATTTTTAAAAACTACAAGTTTCATGCGTTTTAGTGGTGAAAAAGTAATTTAAAAAATCGTTCGGGAAATGAGTTTACTCCCTGGGTACTTTCTTTGTATACTTTTGACTATACGGGCCAAGCCCGGGATTTACGGGAAATCGCGGGTTTTCGTTTGCCGGCGATTAAACTTCTTTTATTCAGCGTCTCATCAAAAATGAAAACATTTTTGAAAACTACAAGTCTCATGCGTTTTAGTGGTGAAAAAATAATTTAAAAAATCGTCGGGCAATGAGTTTACTCCCTGGGTACTTTCTTTGTATACTTTTGACTATACGGGCCGAGTCCGGGATTTACGGGAAATCGCGGATTTTCGTTTGCCGGCGACTAAACTTCTTTTATTCAGCGTCCCATCAAATATGAAATAATTTTTGAAAACTTCAAGTCTCATGCGTTTAGTGGTAAAAAAATAATATAAAAAATCGTTCGGGAAATGACTTTACTCCCTGGGTACTTTCTTTGTATACTTTTGACTATACGGGCCAAGCCCGGGATTTACGGGAAATCGCGGGTTTTCGTTTGCCGGCGATTAAACTTCTTTTATTCAGCGTCTCATCAAAAATGAAAACATTTTTAAAAACTACAAGTCTTATGCGTTTTAGTGGTGAAAAAATAATTTAAAAAATCGTTCTGGAAATGAGTTTACTCCCTGGGTACTTTCTTTGTATACTTTTGACTATACGGGCCGAGTCCGGAATTTAGGGAAATCGCAGGTTTCGTTTCCCGGCGATTAAACTGCTTTCATTCAGCGTCTCATCAAAAATGAAAAGATTTTTGAAAACTACAAGTCTCATGCGTTTTAGTGGTGAAAAAATAATTTAAAAAATCGTTCGGGAAATGAGTTTACTCCCTGGGTACTTTCTTTGTGTACTTTTGACTATACGGGCCAAGCCGGGATTTACGGGAAATCGCGAGTTTTTGTTTGCCGGCGACTAAACTTCTTTTATTCAGCGTCTCATCAAAAATGAAAACATTTTTAAAAACTACAAGTCTCATGGGCTTTAGTGGTGAAAAAATAATTTAAAAAACCGTTCTGGAATTGAGTTTACTCACAGGGTACTTTCTTTGTATACATTCGACTATACGTGCCAAGCCCGGGATTTACGGGAAATCGCGGGTTTTCGTTTGCCGGCGATTAAACTTATTTTGATCAGCGTCTCATCAAAAATGAAAACTTTTTTGAAAACTACAAGTCTCATGCGTTTTAGTGGTGAAAAAATAATTTAAAAAATCGTTCGGGAAATGAGTTTACTTCCTGGGTACTTTCTTTGTATACTTTTGACTATACGGGCCAAGCCGGGATTTACGGGAAATCGCGGGTTTTCGTTTGCCAGCGATTAAACTTCTTTTATTCAGCGGCTCATCAAAAATGAAAACATTTTTAAAAACTACAAGTCTTATGCGTTTTAGTGGTGAAAAAATAATTTAAAAAATCGTTCTGGAAATGAGTTTACTCACAGGGTACTTTCTTTGTATACATTCGACTATACGGGCCAAGCCCGGGATTTACGGGAAATCGCGGGTTTTCGTTTTACGGCGATTAAACCTCTTTCATTAAGCGTCTCATCAAAAATGAAAACATTATTGAAAACTACAAGTCTCATGCGTTTTAGTGGTGAAAAAATAATTTAAAAAATCGTTCGGGAAATGAGTTTACTCCCTGGGTACTTTCTTTGTATACTTTTGACTATACGGGCCAAGCCGGGATTTACGGGTAATCGCGGGTTTTCGTTTGCCGGCGATTAAACTTCTTTTATTCAGCGTCTCATCAAAAATGAAAACATTTTTAAAAACTACAAATCTTATGCGTTTTAGTGGTGAAAAAATAATTTAAAAAATCGTTCTGGAAATGAGTTTACTCACAGGGTACTTTCTTTGTATACTTTTAACTATACGGGCCAAGCCCGGGATTTACGGGAAATCGCGGGTTTTCGTTTGCCGGTGATTAAACTTCTTTTATTCAGCGTCTCATCAAAAATGAAAACATTTTTGAAAACTACAAGTCTCATGCGTTTTAGTGGTGAAAAAATAATTTAAAAAATCGTTCAAGAAATGAGTTTACTCCCTGGGTACTTACTTTGTATACTTTTGACTATACGGGCCAAGCCGGGATTTACGGGAAATCGCGGGTTTTCGTTTGCCGGCGATTAAACTTCTTTTATTCAGCGTCTCATCAAAAATGAAAACATTTTTAAAAACTACAAGTCTTTTGCGTTTTAGTGGTGAAAAAATAATTTAAAAAATCGTTCTGGAAATGAGTTTACTCACAGGGTACTTTCTTTGTATACTTTTGACTATACGGGCCAAGCCCGGGGTTTACGGGAAATCTCGGGTTTTCGTTTGCCGGCGATTAAACTTCTTTTATTCAGCGTCTCATCAAAAATGAAAACATTTTTGAAAACTACAAGTCTCATGCGTTTTAGTGGTGAAAAAATAAATTAAATCATCGTTCTGGAAATGAGTTTACTCACAGGGTACTTTCTTTGTATACATTCGACTATACGGGCCAAGCCCGGGATTTACGGGAAATCGCGGCTTTTCGTTTGCCGGCGATTAAACCTCTTTCATTAAGCGTCTCATCAAAAATGAAAACATTTCTGAAAACTACAAGTCTCATGCGTTTTAGTGGTGAAAAAAAAATTTAAAAAATCGTTCGGGAAATGAGTTTACTCCCTGGGTACTTTCTTTGTATACATTCGACTAATCGGGCCAAGCCGGGATTTACGTGAAATCGCGGGATTTAATTTGCCGGCGATTAAACCTCCTTTATTAAGCATCTCATCAAAAATGAAAACATTTTTAAAAACTACAAGTCTTATGCGTTTTAGTGGTGAAAAAATAATTTAAAAAATCGTTCTGGAAATGAGTTTACTCACAGGGTACTTTCTTTGTATACTTTTGACTATACGGGCCAAGCCCGGGGTTTACGGGAAATCTCGGGTTTTCGTTTGCCGGCGATTAAACTTCTTTTATTCAGCGTCTCATCAAAAATGAAAACATTTTTGAAAATTACAAGTCTCATGCGTTTTAGTGGTGAAAAAATAAATTAAAAAATCGTTCTGGAAATGAGTTTACTCACAGGGTACTTTCTTTGTATACATTCGACTATACGGGCCAAGCCCGGGATTTACGGGAAATCGCGGGTTTTCGTTTGCCGGCGATTAAACCTCTTTCATTAAGCGTCTCATCAAAAATGAAAACATTTCTGAAAACTACAAGTCTCATGCGTTTTAGTGGTGAAAAAAAAATTTAAAAAATCGTTCGGGAAATCAGTTTACTCCCTGGGTACTTTCTTTGTATACATTCGACTATACGGGCCAAGCCCAGGATTTACGGGAAATCGCGGGATTTAATTTGCCGGCGATTAAACCTCTTTTATTAAGCGTCTCATCAAAAATGAAAACATTTTTAAAAACTACAAGTCTTATGCGTTTTAGTGGTGAAAAAATATTTTAAAAAATCGTTCTGGAAATGAGTTTACTCACAGGGTACTTTCTTTGTATACATTCGACTATACGGGCCAAGCCCGGGATTTACGGGAAATCGCGGGTTTTCGTTTGCCGGCAATTAAACCTCTTTCATCAAGCGTCTCATCAAAAATGAAAACATTTCTGAAAACTACAAGTCTCATGCGTTTTAGTGGTGAAAAAAAAATTTAAAAAATCGTTCGGGAAATGAGTTTACTCCCTGGGTACTTTCTTTGTATACATTCGACTATACGGGCCAAGCCCGGGATTTACGGGAAATCGCGGGATTTCGTTTGCCGGCGATTAAACCTCTTTTATTAAGCGTCTCATCAAAAATGAAAACATTTTTGAAAACTGCAAGTCTCATGCGTTTTAGTGGTGCAAAGATAATTGAAAAAATCGTTTGGGAAATGAGTTTACTCCCTGGTTACTTTCTTTGTATACTTTTGACTATACGGGCCAAGCCGGGATTTACGGGAAATCGCGGGTTTTCGTTTGCCGGCGATTAAACTGCTTTTATTCAGCGTCTCATCAAAAATGAAAACATTTTTAAAAACTACAAGTCTTATGCGTTTTAGTGGTGAAAAAATAATTTATAAAATCGTTCTGGAAATGAGTTTACTCACAGGGTACTTTCTTTGTATACATGCGACTATCCGTGCCAAGCCCGGGATATACGGGAAATCGCGGGTTTTCGTTTGCCGGCGATTAAACGGCTTTTATTCAGCGTCTCATCAAAAATGAAAACATTCTTGAAAAGTACAAGTCTCATGCGTTTTAGTGGTGAAAAAATGATTTAAAAAATCGTTCGGGAAATGAGTTTATTCCCTGGGTACTTTCTTTGTATACTTTTGACTATACGGGCCGAGTTCGGGATTTACGGGAAATCGCGGATTTTCGTTTGCCGGCGATTAAACTTCTTTTCTTCAGCGTCCCATCAAATATGAAAATATTTTTGAAAACTACAAGTCTCATGCGTTTAGTGGTAAAAAAATAATATAAAAAATCGTTCGGGAAATTAGTTTACTCCCTGGGTACTTTCTTTGTATACTTTTGACTATACGGGCCGAGTCCAGGATTTACGGGAAATCGCAGGTTTTCGTTTGCCGGTGATTAAACTTCTTTTATTCAGCGTCTCATCAAAAATGAAAACATTTTTAAAAACTACAAGTCTCATGCGTTTTAGTGGTGAAAAAGTAATTTAAAAAATCGTTCGGAAAATGAGTTTACTCCCTGGGTACTTTCTTTGTATACTTTTGACTATACGGGCCAAGCCCGGGATTTACGGGAAATCGCGGGTTTTCGTTTGTCGGCGATTAAACTTCTTTTATTCAGCGTCTCATCAAAAATGAAAACATTTTTGAAAACTACAAGTCTCATGCGTTTTAGTGGTGAAAAAATAATTTAAAAAATCGTTCGGAAAATGAGTTTACTCCCTGGGTACTTTCTTTGTATACTTTTGACTATACGGGCCAAGCCCGGGATTTACGGGAAATCGCGGGTTTTCGTTTCTCGGCGATTAAACTTCTTTTATTCAGCGTCTCATCAAAAATGAAAACATTTTTGAAAACTACAAGTCTCATGCGTTTTAGTGGTGAAAAAATAATTTAAAAAATCGTTCTGGAAATGAGTTTACTCACAGGGTACTTTCTTTGTATACTTTTGACTATACGGGCCAAGCCCGGGGTTTACGGGAAATCTCGGGTTTTCGTTTGCCGGCGATTAAACTTCTTTTATTCAGCGTCTCATCAAAAATGAAAATATTTTTGAAAACTACAAGTCTCATGCGTTTAGTGGTAAAAAAATAATCTAAAAAATCGTTCGGGAAATGAGTTTACTCCCTGGGCACTTTCTTTGTATACTTTTGACTATACGGGCCAAGCCGGGATTTACGGGAAATCGCGGGTTTTCGTTTGCCGGTGATTAAACTTCTTTTATTCAGCGTCTCATCAAAAATGAAAACATTTTTAAAAACTACAAGTCTTATGCGTTTTAGTGGTGAAAAAATAATTTAAAAAATCGTTCTGGAAATGAGTTTACTCACAGGGTACTTTCTTTGTATACTTTTGACTATACGGGCCGAGTCCGGGGTTTACGGGAAATCGCGGGTTTTCGTTTGCCGGCGATTAAACTTCTTTTATTCAGCGTCTCATCAAAAATGAAAACATTTTTGAAAACTACAAGTTTCATGCGTTTTAGTGGTGAAAAAATAATTTAAAAAATCGTTCGGGAAATGAGTTTACTCCCTGGGTACTTTCTTTGTAAACTTTTGACTATACAGGCCAAGCCGGGATTTACGGGAAATCGCAGGTTTTCGTTTGCCGGCGATTAAACTTCTTTTATTCAGCGTCTCATCAAAAATGAAAACATTTTTGAAAACTACAAGTCTCATGCGTTTTAGTGGTGAAAAAAAAAATTAAAAAATCGTTCGGGAAATGAGTTTCCTCCCTGGGTACTTTCTTTGTATACATTCGACTATACGGGCCAGGCCCGGGATTACGGGAAATCGCGGGATTTCGTTTGCCGGCGATTAAACCTCTTTTATTAAGCGTCTCATCAAAAATGAAAACAGTTTTGAAAACTGCAAGTCTCATGCGTTTTAGTGGTGCAAAGATAATTGAAAAAATCGTTTGGGAAATGAGTTTACTCCCTGGGTACTTTCTTTGTATACTTTTGACTATACGGGCAATGCCGGGATTCACGGGAAATCGCGGGTTTTCGTTTGCCGGCGATTAAACTTCTTTTATTCAGCGTCCCATCAAATATGAAAATATTTTTGAAAACTACAAGTCTCATGCGTTTAGTGGTAAAAAAATAATATAAAAAATCGTTCGGAAAATTAGTTTACTCCCTGGGTACTTTCTTTGTATACTTTTGACTATACGGGCCGAGTCCAGGATTTACGGGAAATCGCAGGTTTTCGTTTGCCGGTGATTAAACTTCTTTTATTCAGCGTCTCATCAAAAATGAAAACATTTTTAAAAACTACAAGTCTCATGCGTTTTAGTGGTGAAAAAGTAATTTAAAAAATCGTTCGGAAAATGAGTTTACTCCCTGGGTACTTTCTTTGTATACTTTTGACTATACGGGCCAAGCCCGGGAGTTACGGGAAATCGCGGATTTTCGTTTGCCGGTGATTAAACTTCTTTTATTCAGCGTCTCATTAAAAATGAAAACATTTTTAAAAACTACAAGTCTCATGCGTTTTAGTGGTGAAAAAGTAATTTAAAAAATCGTTCGGGAAATGAGTTTATTCCCTGGGTACTTTCTTTGTATAATTTTGACTATACGGGCCGAGTTCGGGATTTACGGGAAATCGCGGATTTTCGTTTGCCGGCGATTAAACTTCTTTTATTCAGCGTCCCATCAAATATGAAAATATTTTTGAAAACTACAAGTCTCATGCGTTTAGTGGTAAAAAAATAATATAAAAAATCGTTCGGGAAATTAGTTTACTCCCTGGGTACTTTCTTTGTATACTTTTGACTATACGGGCCGAGTCCAGGATTTACGGGAAATCGCAGGTTTTCGTTTGCCGGTGATTAAACTTCTTTTATTCAGCGTCTCATCAAAAATGAAAACATTTTTAAAAACTACAAGTCTCATGCGTTTTAGTGGTGAAAAAGTATTTTAAAAAATCGTTCGGAAAATGAGTTTACTCCCTGGGTACTTTCTTTGTATACTTTTGACTATACGGGCCAAGCCCGGGATTTACGGGAAATCGCGGGTTTTCGTTTGCCGGCGATTAAACTTCTTTTATTCAGCGTCTCATCAAAAATGAAAACATTTTTGAAAACTACAAGTCTCATGCGTTTTAGTGGTGAAAAAATAATTTAAAAAATCGTCGGGAAATGAGTTTACTCCCTGGGTACTTTCTTTGTATACTTTTGACTATACGGGCCGAGTCTAGGATTTACGGGAAATCGCGGATTTTCGTTTGCCGGCAATTAAACTTCTTTTATTCAGCGTCTCATCAAAAATGAAAACATTTTTAAAAACTACAAGTCTTTTGCGTTTTAGTGGTGAAAAAATAATTTAAAATATCGTTCTGGAAATGAGTTTACTCACAGGGTACTTTCTTTGTATACTTTTGACTATACGGGCCAAGCCCGGGGTTTACAGGAAATCTCGGGTTTTCGTTTGCCTGCGATTAAACTTCTTTTATTCAGCGTCTCATCAAAAATGAAAACATTTTGGAAAATTACAAGTCTCATGCGTTTTAGTGGTGAAAAAATAAATTAAAAAATCGTTCTGGAAATGAGTTTACTCACAGGGTACTTTCTTTGTATACATTCGACTATACGGGCCAAGCCCGGCATTTACGGGAAATCGCGGGTTTTCGTTTGCCGGCGATTAAACCTCTTTCATTAAGCGTCTCATCAAAAATGAAAACATTTCTGAAAACTACAAGTCTCATGCGTTTTAGTGGTGAAAAAAAAATTTAAAAAATCGTTCGGGAAATGAGTTTACTCCCTGGGTACTTTCTTTGTATACATTCGACTATACGGGCCAAGCCCGGGATTTACGGGAAATCGCGGGATTTAATTTGCCGGCGATTAAACCTCTTTTATTAAGCGTCTCATCAAAAATGAAAACACTTTTAAAAACTGCAAGTCTTATGCGTTTTAGTGGTGAAAAAATAAATTAAAAAATCGTTCTGGAAATGAGTTTACTCACAGGGTACTTTCTTTGTATACATTCGACTATACGGGTCAAGCCCGGGATTTACGGGATATCGCGGGTTTTCGTTTGCCGGCGATTAAACCTCTTTCATCAAGCGTCTCATCAAAAATGAAAACATTTCTGAAAACTACAAGTCTCATGCGTTTTAGTGGTGAAAAAAAAATTTAAAAAATCGTTCGGGAAATGAGTTTACTCCCTGGGTACTTTCTTTGTATACTTTTGACTATACGGGCCGAGTTCGGGATTTACGGGAAATCGCGGATTTTCGTTTGCCGGCGATTAAACTTCTTTTATTCAGCGTCCCATCAAATATGAAAATATTTTTGAAAACTACAAGTCTCATGCGTTTAGTGTTAAAAAAATAATATAAAAAATCGTTCGGGAAATTAGTTTACTCCCTGGGTACTTTCTTTGTATACTTTTGACTATACGGGCCGAGTCCAGGATTTACGGGAAATCGCAGGTTTTCGTTTGCCGGCGATTAAACTTCTTTTATTCAGCGTCTCATCAAAAATTAAAACATTTTTAAAAACTACAAGTCTCATGCGTTTTAGTGGTGAAAAAGTAATTTAAAAAATCGTTCGGAAAATGAGTTTACTCCCTGGGTACTTTCTTTGTATACTTTTGACTATACGGGCCAAGCCCGGGATTTACGGGAAATCGCGGGTTTTCGTTTGCCGGCGATTAAACTTCTTTTATTCAGCGTCTCATCAAAAATGAAAACATTTTTGAAAACTACAAGTCTCATGCGTTTTAGTGGTGAAAAAATAATTTAAAAAATCTTTCGGGAAATGAGTTTACTCCCTGGGTACTTTCTTTGTATACATTCGACTATACGGGCCAAGCCCCGGATTTACGGGAAAACGCGGGATTTCGTTTGCCGGCGATTAAACCTCTTTCATTAAGCGTCTCATCAAAAATGAAAACACTTTTGAAAACTACAAGTCTCATGCGTTTTAGTGGTGAAAAAATAATTTAAAAAATCGTTCGGGAAATGAGATTACTCCCTGGGTACTTTCTTTGTATACTTTTGACTATACGGGCCGAGTCCGGCATTTAGGGAAATCGCAGGTTTTCGTTTCCCGGCGATTAAACTCCTTTTATTCAGCGTCTCATCAAAAATGAAAACATTTTTGAAAACTACAAGTCTCATGCGTTTTAGTGGTGAAAAAATAATTTAAAAAATCGTTCGGGAAATGAGTTTACTCCCTGGGTACTTTCTTTGTATACTTTTGACTATACGGGCCAAGCCGGGATTTACGGGAAATCGCGGGTTTTCGTTTGCCGGCGATTAAACTTCTTTTATTCAGCGTCTCATCAAAAATGAAAACATTTTTAAAAACTACAAGTCTTATGGGCTTTAGTGGTGAAAAAATAATTTAAAAAATCGTTCTGGAAATGGGTTTACTCACAGGGTACTTTCTTTGTATACATTCGACTATACGTGCCAAGCCCGGGATTTACGGGAAATCGCGGGTTTTCGTTTGCCGGCGATTAAACTTCTTTTATTCAGCGTCTCATCAAAAATGAAAACATTTTTGAAAACTACAAGTCTCATGCGTTTTAGTGGTGAAAAAATAATTTAAAAAATCGTTCGGGAAATGAGTTTACTCCCTGGGTACTTTCTTTGTATACTTTTGACTATGCGGGCCAAGCCGGGATTTACGGGAAATCGCGGGTTTCCGTTTGCCGGCGGTTAAACTTCTTTTATTCAGCGTCTCATCAAAAATGAAAACATTTTTAAAAACTACAAGTCTTATGCGTTTTAGTGGTGAAAAAATAATTTAAAAAATCGTTCTGGAAACGAGTTTACTTACAGGGTACTTTCTTTGTATACATTCGACTATACGGGCCAAGCCCGGGATTTACGGGAAATCGCGGGTTTTCGTTTTCCGGCGATTAAACCTCTTTCATTAAGCGTCTCATCAAAAATGAAAACATTTTTGAAAACTACAGGTCTCATGCGTTTTGGTGATGAAAAAAAATTTTAAAAAATCGTTCGGGAAATGAGTTTACTCCCTGGGTACTTTCTTTGTATACATTCGACTATACGGGCCAAGCCCCGGATTTACGGGAAAACGCGGGATTTCGTTTGCCGGCGATTAAACCTCTTTCATTAAGCGTCTCATCAAAAATGAAAACACTTTTGAAAACTACAAGTCTCATGCGTTTTAGTGGTGAAAAAATAATTTAAAAAATCGTTCGGGAAATGAGTTTACTCCCTGGGTACTTTCTTTGTATACATTCGACTATACGGGCCAAGCCCCGGATTTACGGGAAAACGCGGGATTTCGTTTGCCGGCGATTAAACCTCTTTCATTAAGCGTCTCATCAAAAATGAAAACACTTTTGAAAACTACAAGTCTCATGCGTTTTAGTGGTGAAAAAATAATTTAAAAAATCGTTCGGGAAATGAGATTACTCCCTGGGTACTTTCTTTGTATACTTTTGACTATACGGGCCGAGTCCGGGATTTACGGGAAATCGCGGATTTTCGTTTGCCGGCGATTAAACTTCTTTTATTCAGCGTCCCATCAAATATGAAAATATTTTTAAAAACTACAAGTCTCATGCGTTTAGTGGTCAAAAAATAATATAAAAAATCGTTCTGGAAATGAGTTTACTCACAGGGTACTTTCTTTGTATACATTCGACTATACGGGCCAAGCCCGGGATTTACGGGATATCGCGGGTTTTCGTTTGCCGGCGATTAAACCTCTTTCATCAAGCGTCTCATCAAAAATGAAAACGATTCTGAAAACTACAAGTCTCATGCGTTTTAGTGGTGAAAAAAAAATTTAAAAAATCGTTCGGGAAATGAGTTTACTCCCTGGGTACTTTCTTTGTATACTTTTGACTATACGGGCCGAGTTCGGGATTTACGGGAAATCGCGGATTTTCGTTTGCCGGCGATTAAACTTCTTTTATTCAGCGTCCCATCAAATATGAAAATATTTTTGAAAACTACAAGTCTCATGCGTTTAGTGTTAGAAAAATAATATAAAAAATCGTTCGGGAAATTAGTTTACTCCCTGGGTACTTTCTTTGTATACTTTTGACTATACGGGCCGAGTCCAGGATTTACGGGAAATCGCAGGTTTTTGTTTGCCGGCGATTAAACTTCTTTTATTCAGCGTCTCATCAAAAATGAAAACATTTTTAAAAACTACAAGTCTCATGCGTTTTAGTGGTGAAAAAGTAATTTAAAAAATCGTTCGGAAAATGAGTTTACTCCCTGGGTACTTTCTTTGTATACTTTTGACTATACGGGCCAAGCCCGGGATTTACGGGAAATCGCGGGTTTTCGTTTGCCGGCGATTAAACTTCTTTTATTCAGCGTCTCATCAAAAATGAAAACATTTTTGAAAACTACAAGTCTCATGCGTTTTAGTGGTGAAAAAATAATTTAAAAAATCGTTCGGGAAATGAGTTTACTCCCTGGGTACTTTCTTTGTATACATTCGACTATACGGGCCAAGCCCCGGATTTACGGGAAAACGCGGGATTTCGTTTGCCGGCGATTAAACCTCTTTCATTAAGCGTCTCATCAAAAATGAAAACACTTTTGAAAACTACAAGTCTCATGCGTTTTAGTAGTGAAAAAATAATTTAAAAAATCGTTCGGGAAATGAGATTACTCCCTGGGTACTTTCTTTGTATACTTTTGACTATACGGGCCGAGTCCGGGATTTACGGGAAATCGCGGATTTTCGTTTCCCGGCGATTAAACTTCTTTTATTCAGCGTCCCATCAAATATGAAAATATTTTTAAAAACTACAAGTCTCATGCGTTTAGTGGTAAAAAAATAATATAAAAAATCGTTCGGGAAATGAGTTTACTCCCTGGGTACTTTCTTTGTATACTTTTGACTATACGGCCAAAGCCCGGGATTTACGGGAAATCGCGGGTTTTCGTTTGCCGGCGATTAAACTTCTTTTATTCAGCGTCTCATCAAAAATGAAAACATTTTTAAAAACTACAAGTCTTATGCGTTTTAGTGGTGAAAAAATAATTTAAAAAATCGTTCTGGAAATGAGTTTACTCCCTGGGTACTTTCTTTGTATACTTTTGACTATACGGGCCGAGTCTGGCATTTAGGGAAATCCCAGGTTTTCGTTTCCCGGCGATTAAACTCCTTTTATTCAGCGTCTCATCAAAAATGAAAACATTTTTGAAAACTACAAGTCTCGTGCGTTTTAGTGGTGAAAAAATAATTTAAAAAATCGTTCGGGAAATGAGTTTACTCCCTGGGTACTTTCTTTGTATACTTTTGACTATACGGGCCAAGCCGGGATTTACATGAAATCGCGGGTTTTCGTTTGCCGGCGATTAAACTTCTTTTATTCAGCGTCTCATCAAAAATGAAAACATTTTTAAAAACTACAAGTCTTATGGGCTTTAGTGGTGAAAAAATACTTTAAAAAATCGTTCTGGAAATGAGTTTACTCACAGGGTACTTTCTTTGTATACTTTTGACTATACGGGCCGAGTCCGGCATTTAGGGAAATCGCAGGTTTTCGTTTCCCGGCGATTAAACTCCTTTTATTCAGCGTCTCATCAAAAATGAAAACATTTTTGAAAACTACAAGTCTCATGCGTTTTAGTGGTGAAAAAATAATTTAAAAAATCGTTCGGGAAATGAGATTACTCCCTGGGTACTTTCTTTGTATACTTTTGACTATACGGGCCGAGTCCGGGATTTACGGGAAATCGCGGATTTTCGTTTGCCGGCGATTAAACTTCTTTTATTCAGCGTCCCATCAAATATGAAAATATTTTTAAAAACTACAAGTCTCATGCGTTTAGTGGTCAAAAAATAATATAAAAAATCGTTCTGGAAATGAGTTTACTCACAGGGTACTTTCTTTGTATACATTCGACTATACGGGCCAAGCCCGGGATTTACGGGATATCGCGGGTTTTCGTTTGCCGGCGATTAAACCTCTTTCATCAAGCGTCTCATCAAAAATGAAAACGATTCTGAAAACTACAAGTCTCATGCGTTTTAGTGGTGAAAAAAAAATTTAAAAAATCGTTCGGGAAATGAGTTTACTCCCTGGGTACTTTCTTTGTATACTTTTGACTATACGGGCCGAGTTCGGGATTTACGGGAAATCGCGGATTTTCGTTTGCCGGCGATTAAACTTCTTTTATTCAGCGTCCCATCAAATATGAAAATATTTTTGAAAACTACAAGTCTCATGCGTTTAGTGTTAGAAAAATAATATAAAAAATCGTTCGGGAAATTAGTTTACTCCCTGGGTACTTTCTTTGTATACTTTTGACTGTACGGGCCGAGTCCAGGATTTACGGGAAATCGCAGGTTTTTGTTTGCCGGCGATTAAACTTCTTTTATTCAGCGTCTCATCAAAAATGAAAACATTTTTAAAAACTACAAGTCTCATGCGTTTTAGTGGTGAAAAAGTAATTTAAAAAATCGTTCGGAAAATGAGTTTACTCCCTGGGTACTTTCTTTGTATACTTTTGACTATACGGGCCAAGCCCGGGATTTACGGGAAATCGCGGGTTTTCGTTTGCCGGCGATTAAACTTCTTTTATTCAGCGTCTCATCAAAAATGAAAACATTTTTGAAAACTACAAGTCTCATGCGTTTTAGTGGTGAAAAAATAATTTAAAAAATCGTTCGGGAAATGAGTTTACTCCCTGGGTACTTTCTTTGTATACATTCGACTATACGGGCCAAGCCCCGGATTTACGGGAAAACGCGGGATTTCGTTTGCCGGCGATTAAACCTCTTTCATTAAGCGTCTCATCAAAAATGAAAACACTTTTGAAAACTACAAGTCTCATGCGTTTTAGTGGTGAAAAAATAATTTAAAAAATCGTTCGGGAAATGAGATTACTCCCTGGGTACTTTCTTTGTATACTTTTGACTATACGGGCCGAGTCCGGGATTTACGGGAAATCGCGGATTTTCGTTTCCCGGCGATTAAACTTCTTTTATTCAGCGTCCCATCAAATATGAAAATATTTTTAAAAACTACAAGTCTCATGCGTTTAGTGGTAAAAAAATAATATAAAAAATCGTTCGGGAAATGAGTTTACTCCCTGGGTACTTTCTTTGTATACTTTTGACTATACGGCCAAAGCCCGGGATTTACGGGAAATCGCGGGTTTTCGTTTGCCGGCGATTAAACTTCTTTTATTCAGCGTCTCATCAAAAATGAAAACATTTTTAAAAACTACAAGTCTTATGCGTTTTAGTGGTGAAAAAATAATTTAAAAAATCGTTCTGGAAATGAGTTTACTCCCTGGGTACTTTCTTTGTATACTTTTGACTATACGGGCCGAGTCTGGCATTTAGGGAAATCCCAGGTTTTCGTTTCCCGGCGATTAAACTCCTTTTATTCAGCGTCTCATCAAAAATGAAAACATTTTTGAAAACTACAAGTCTCGTGCGTTTTAGTGGTGAAAAAATAATTTAAAAAATCGTTCGGGAAATGAGTTTACTCCCTGGGTACTTTCTTTGTATACTTTTGACTATACGGGCCAAGCCGGGATTTACATGAAATCGCGGGTTTTCGTTTGCCGGCGATTAAACTTCTTTTATTCAGCGTCTCATCAAAAATGAAAACATTTTTAAAAACTACAAGTCTTATGGGCTTTAGTGGTGAAAAAATACTTTAAAAAATCGTTCTGGAAATGAGTTTACTCACAGGGTACTTTCTTTGTATACTTTTGACTATACGGGCCGAGTCCGGCATTTAGGGAAATCGCAGGTTTTCGTTTCCCGGCGATTAAACTCCTTTTATTCAGCGTCTCATCAAAAATGAAAACATTTTTGAAAACTACAAGTCTCATGCGTTTTAGTGGTGAAAAAATAATTTAAAAAATCGTTCGGGAAATGAGTTTACTCCCTGGGTACTTTCTTTGTATACTTTTGACTATACGGGCCAAGCCGGGATTTACGGGAAATCGCGGGTTTTCGTTTGCCGGCGATTAAACTTCTTTTATTCAGCGTCTCATCAAAAATGAAAACATTTTTAAAAACTACAAGTCTTATGGGCTTTAGTGGTGAAAAAATAATTTAAAAAATCGTTCTGGAAATGGGTTTACTCACAGGGTACTTTCTTTGTATACATTCGACTATACGTGCCAAGCCCGGGATTTACGGGAAATCGCGGGTTTTCGTTTGCCGGCGATTAAACTTCTTTTATTCAGCGTCTCATCAAAAATGAAAACATTTTTGAAAACTACAAGTCTCATGCGTTTTAGTGGTGAAAAAATAATTTAAAAAATCGTTCGGGAAATGAGTTTACTCCCTGGGTACTTTCTTTGTATACTTTTGACTATGCGGGCCAAGCCGGGATTTACGGGAAATCGCGGGTTTCCGTTTGCCGGCGGTTAAACTTCTTTCATTAAGCGTCTCATCAAAAATGAAAACATTTTTGAAAACTACAGGTCTCATGCGTTTTGGTGGTGAAAAAAAATTTTAAAAAATCGTTCGGGAAATGAGTTTACTCCCTGGGTACTTTCTTTGTATACATTCGACTATACGGGCCAAGCCCCTGATTTACGGGAAAACGCGGGATTTCGTTTGCCGGCGATTAAACCTCTTTCATTAAGCGTCTCATCAAAAATGAAAACACTTTTGAAAACTACAAGTCTCATGCGTTTTAGTGGTGAAAAAATAATTTAAAAAATCGTTCGGGAAATGAGTTTACTCCCTGGGTACTTTCTTTGTATACATTCGACTATACGGGCCAAGCCCCGGATTTACGAGAAAACGCGGGATTTCGTTTGCCGGCGATTAAACCTCTTTCATTAAGCGTCTCATCAAAAATGAAAACACTTTTAAAAACTACAAGTCTCATGCGTTTTAGTGGTGAAAAAATAATTTAAAAAATCGTTCGGGAAATGAGATTACTCCCTGGGTACTTTCTTTGTATACTTTTGACTATACGGGCCGAGTCCGGGATTTACGGGAAATCGCGGATTTTCGTTTGCCGGCGATTAAACTTCTTTTATTCAGCGTCTCATCAAAAATGAAAACATTTTTAAAAACTACAAGTCTTATGGGCTTTAGTGGTGAAAAAATAATTTAAAAAATCGTTCTGGAAATGGGTTTACTCACAGGGTACTTTCTTTGTATACATTCGACTATACGTGCCAAGCCCGGGATTTACGGGAAATCGCGGGTTTTCGTTTGCCGGCGATTAAACTTCTTTTATTCAGCGTCTCATCAAAAATGAAAACATTTTTGAAAACTACAAGTCTCATGCGTTTTAGTGGTGAAAAAATAATTTAAAAAATCGTTCGGGAAATGAGTTTACTCCCTGGGTACTTTCTTTGTATACTTTTGACTATGCGGGCCAAGCCGGGATTTACGGGAAATCGCGGGTTTCCGTTTGCCGGCGGTTAAACTTCTTTCATTAAGCGTCTCATCAAAAATGAAAACATTTTTGAAAACTACAGGTCTCATGCGTTTTGGTGGTGAAAAAAAATTTTAAAAAATCGTTCGGGAAATGAGTTTACTCCCTGGGTACTTTCTTTGTATACATTCGACTATACGGGCCAAGCCCCTGATTTACGGGAAAACGCGGGATTTCGTTTGCCGGCGATTAAACCTCTTTCATTAAGCGTCTCATCAAAAATGAAAACACTTTTGAAAACTACAAGTCTCATGCGTTTTAGTGGTGAAAAAATAATTTAAAAAATCGTTCGGGAAATGAGTTTACTCCCTGGGTACTTTCTTTGTATACATTCGACTATACGGGCCAAGCCCCGGATTTACGGGAAAACGCGGGATTTCGTTTGCCGGCGATTAAACCTCTTTCATTAAGCGTCTCATCAAAAATGAAAACACTTTTAAAAACTACAAGTCTCATGCGTTTTAGTGGTGAAAAAATAATTTAAAAAATCGTTCGGGAAATGAGATTACTCCCTGGGTACTTTCTTTGTATACTTTTGACTATACGGGCCGAGTCCGGGATTTACGGGAAATCGCGGATTTTCGTTTGCCGGCGATTAAACTTCTTTTATTCAGCGTCCCATCAAATATGAAAATATTTTTAAAAACTACAAGTCTCATGCGTTTAGTGGTCAAAAAATAATATAAAAAATCGTTCGGGAAATGAGTTTACTCCCTGGGTACTTTCTTTGTATACTTTTGACTATACGGCCAAAGCCCGGGATTTACGGGAAATCGCGGGTTTTCGTTTGCCGGCGATTAAACTTCTTTTATTCAGCGTCTCATCAAAAGTGAAAGCATTTTTGAAAACTACAAGTCTCATGCGTTTTAGTGGTGAAAAAATAATTTAAAAAATCGTTTGGGAAATGAGTTTACTCCCTGGGTACTTCCTTTGTATACTTTTGACTAATGGGGCCAAGCCGGGATTTACGGGAAATCGCGGGTTTTCGTTTGCCGGCGATTAAACTGCTTTTATTCAGCGTCTCATCAAAAATGAAAACATTTTTAAAAACTACAAGTCTTATGCGTTTTAGTGGTGAAAAAATAATTTAAAAAATCGTTCTGGAAATGAGTTTACTCACAGGGTACTTTCTTTGTATACTTTTGACTATACGGGCCGAGTCCGGGGTTTACGGGAAATCGCAGGTTTTCGTTTGCCGGCGATTAAACTTCTTTTATTCAGCGTCTCATCAAAAATGAAAACATTTTTGAAAACTACAAGTCTCATGCGTTTTAGTGGTGAAAAAATAATTTAAAAAATCGTTCGGGAAATGAGTTTACTCCCTGGGTACTTTCTTTGTATAATTTTGACTATACGGGCCAAGCCGAGATTTACGGGAAATCGCGGGTTTTCGTTTGCCGGCGGTTAAACTTATTTCATTAAGCGTCCCATCAAATATGAAAATATTATTAAAAACTACAAGTCTCATGCGTTTAGTGGTAAAAAAATAATATAAAAAATCGTTCGGGAAATGAGTTTACTCCCTGGGTACTTTCTTTGTATACTTTTGACTATACGGCCAAAGCCCGGGATTTACGGGAAATTGCGGGTTTTCGTTTGCCGGCGATTAAACTTCTTTTATTCAGCGTCTCATCAAAAGTGAAAGCATTTTTGAAAACTACAAGTCTCATGCGTTTTAGTGGTGAAAAAATAATTTAAAAAATCGTTCGGGAAATGAGTTTACTCCCTGGGTACTTCCTTTGTATACTTTTGACTAATGGGGCCAAGCCGGGATTTACGGGAAATCGCGGGTTTTCGTTTGCCGGCGATTAAACTGCTTTTATTCAGCGTCTCATCAAAAATGAAAACATTTTTAAAAACTACAAGTCTTATGCGTTTTAGTGGTGAAAAAATAATTTAAAAAATCGTTCTGGAAATGAGTTTACTCACAGGGTACTTTCTTTGTATACTTTTGACTATACGGGCCGAGTCCGGGGTTTACGAGAAATCGCAGGTTTTCGTTTGCCGGCGATTAAACTTCTTTTATTTAGCGTCTCATCAAAAATGAAAACATTTTTGAAAACTACAAGTCTCATGCGTTTTAGTGGTGAAAAAATAATTTAAAAAATCGTTCGGGAAATGAGTTTACTCCCTGGGTACTTTCTTTGTATACTTTTGACTATACGGGCCAAGCCGAGATTTACGGGAAATCGCAGGTTTTCGTTTGCCGGCGGTTAAACTTATTTTATTCAGCGTCTCATCAAAAATGAAAATATTTTTAAAAACTACAAGTCTTATGCGTTTTAGTGGTGAAAAAATAATTTAAAAAATCGTTCTGGAAATGAGTTTACTTACAGGGTACTTTCTTTGTATACTTTTGACTATACGGGCCAAGCCGGGGTTTACGGGAAATCTCGGGTTTTCGTTTGCCGGCAATTAAACTTTTTTTATTCAGCGTCTCATCAAAAATGAAAACATTTTTGAAAACTACAAGTCTCATGCGTTTTAGTGGTGAAAAAATAAATTAAAAAATCGTTCTGGAAATGAGTTTACTCACAGGGTACTTTCTTTGTATACATTCGACTATACGGGCCAAGCCCGGGATTTACGGGAAATCGCGGGTTTTCGTTTGCCGGCGATTAAACCTCTTTCATCAAGCGTCTTATCAAAAATGAAAACATTTCTAAAAACTACAAGTCTCATGCGTTTTAGTGGTGAAAAAAAAATTTAAAAAATCGTTCGGGAAATGAGTTTACTCCCTGGGTACTTTCTTTGTATATATTCGACTATACTGGCCAAGCCCGGGATTTACGGGAAATCGCGGGATTTCGTTTGCCGGCGATAAACCTCTTTTATTAAGCGTCTCATCAAAAATGAAAACATTTTTGAAAACTGCAAGTCTCATGCGTTTTAGTGGTGCAAAGATAATTGAAAAAATCGTTTCGGAAATGAGTTTACTCACAGGGTACTTTATTTGTATACATTCGACTATACGGGCCAAGCCCGGGATTTACGGGAAATCGCGGTTTTTCGTTTGCCGGCGATTAAACAACTTTCATTAAGCGTCTCATCAAAAATGAAAACTATTCTGAAAACTACAAGTCTCATGCGTTTTAGTGGTGAAAATTAATTTAAAAAGTCGTTCGGGAAATGAGTTTACTCCCTGGGTACTTTCTTTGTATACTTTTGACTATACGGGCCGATTCCGGGATTTACGGGAAGTCGCGGGTTTTCGTTTGCCGGCAATTAAACTTCTTTTATTCAGCGTCTCATCAAATATGAAAACATTTTTAAAAACTACAAGTCTCATGGGCTTTAGTGGTGAAATAGTAATTTAAAAAATCGTTCGGGAAATGAGTTTACACCCCGGGAACTTTCTTTGTATACTTTTGACTATACGGGCCGAGTCCGGGATTTACGGGAAATCGCAGGTTTTCGTTTGCCGGCGATAAAACTTCTTTTATTCAGCGTCTCATCAAAAATGAAAACATTTTTGAAAACTACAAGTCTCATGCGTTTTAGTGGTGAAAAAATAATTTAAAAAATCGTTCGGAAAATGAGTTTACTCCCTGGGTACTTTCTTTGTATACTTTTGACTATACGGGCCGAGTCCGGGATTTACGGGACGTCGCGGGTTTTCGTTTGCCGGTGATTAAACTTCTTTTATTCAGCGTCTCACCAAAAATGAACATATTTTTAAATACTACAAGTCTCATGGGCTTTAGTGATGAAATAATAATTTAAAAAATCGTTCGGGAAATGAGTTTACACCCTGGGTACTTTCTTTGTATACTTTTGACTATACGAGCCGAGTCCGGGATTTACGGGAAATCGCAGGTTTTCGTTTGCCGGCGATTAAACTTCTTTTATTCAGCGTCTCATCAAAAATGAAAACATTTTTGAAAACTACAAGTCTCATGCGTTTTAGTGGTGAAAAAATAATTTAAAAAATCTTTCGGGAAATGAGTTTACTCCCTGGGTACTTTCTTTGTATACTTTTGACTATGCGGGCCGAGTCCGGGGTTTACGGAAAATGGCGGGTTTTCGTTTGCCGGCGATTAAACCACTTTCATTAAGCGTCTCATCAAAAATGAAAACATTTTTGAAAACTACAAGTCTCATGCGTTTTAGTGGTGAAAAATTAATTTAAAAATTCCTTAGGGAAATGAGTTTACTCACTGGGTACTTTCCTTGTATACTTTTGACTATACGGGCCGAAACCGGGATTTACGGGAAATCGCGGGTTTTCGTTTGCCGGCGATTAAACTTCTTTTATTCAGCGTCTCATCAAAAATGAAAACATTTTTAAAAACTACAAGTCTCATGGCCTTGAGTGGAAAAATATAAAATTAAAAAAACGTTTGGGAAATGAGTTTACTCCCTGGGTACTTTCTTTGTATACTTTTGACTATACGGGCCGAGTCCGGGATTTACGGGAAATCGCAGGTTTTCGTTTGCCGGCGATTAAACTTCTTTTATTCAGCGTCTCATCAAAAATGAAAGCATTTTTGAAAACTACAAGTCTCATGCGTTTTAGTGGTGAAAAAATAATTTAAAAAATCGTTCGGGAAATGAGTTTACTCCCTGGGTACTTTCTTTGTATACTTTTGACTATACGGGCCGAGTCCGGGATTTACGGGAAATCGCAGGTTTTCGTTTGCCGGCGATTAAACTTCTTTTATTCAGCGTCTCATCAAAAATGAAAACATTTTTGAAAACTACAAGTCTCATGCGTTTTAGTGGTGAAAAAATAATTTAAAAAATCGTTCGGGAAATGAGTTTACTCCCTGGGTACTATCTTTGTATACTTTTGACTATACGGGCCAAGCCCGGGATTTACAGGAAATCGCGCGTTTTCGTTTGCCGGCGATTAAACTTCTATTATTCAGCGTCTCATCAGAAATCAAAACATTTTTGAAAACTACAAGTATCATGCGTTTTAGTGGTGAAAAAAAAATTTAAAAAATCGTTCGGGAAATGAGTTTACTTCCTGTGTACTTTCTTTGTATACATTCGACTATACGGGCAAAGCCCAAGATTTACGGGAAATCGCGGGATTTCGTTTGCCGGCGATTAAACCTCTTTTATTAGGCGTCTCATCAAAAATGAAAACATTTTTAAAAACTACAAGTCTCATGGGCTTTGGTGGTGAAATAATAATTTAATCGTTCGGGAAATGAGTTTACACCCCGGGTACTTTCTTTGTATACTTTTGACTATACGGGCCGAGTCCGGGATTTACGGGAAGTCGCGGGTTTTCGTTTGCCGGCAATTAAACTTCTTTTATTCAGCGTCTCATCAAATATGGAAACATTTTTAAAAACTACAAGTCTCATGGGCTTTAGTGGTGAAATAGTAATTTAAAAAATCGTTCGGGAAATGAGTTTACACCCCGGGTACTTTCTTTGTATACTTTTGACTATACGGGCCGAGTCCGGGATTTACGGGAAATCGCAGGTTTTCGTTTGCCGGCGATTAAACTTCTTTTATTCAGCGTCTCATCAAAAATGAAAACATTTTTGAAAACTACAAGTCTCATGCGTTTTAGTGGTGAAAAAATAATTTAAAAAATTGTTCGGAAAATGAGTTTACTCCCTGGGTACTTTCTTTGTATACTTTTGACTATACGGGCCGAGTCCGGGATTTACGGGACGTCGCGGGTTTTCGTTTGCCGGTGATTAAACTTCTTTTATTCAGCGTCTCATCAAAAATGAACATATTTTTAAATACTACAAGTCTCATGGGCTTTAGTGGTGAAATAATAATTTAAAAAATCGTTCGGGAAATGAGTTTACACCCTGGGTACTTTCTTTGTATACTTTTGACTATACGGGCCGAGTCCGGGATTTACGGGAAATCGCGGGTTTTCGTTTGCCGGCGATTAAACTTCTTTTATTCAGCGTCTCATCAAAAATGAAAACATTTTTAAAAACTACAAGTCTCATGGGCTTGAGTGGTAAAAAATAAATTTAAAAAAACGTTTGGGAAATGAGTTTACTCCCTGGGTACTTTCTTTGTATACTTTTGACTATACGGGCCGAGTCCGGGATTTACGGGACGTCGCGGGTTTTCGTTTGCCGGTGATTAAACTTCTTTTATTCAGCGTCTCATCAAAAATGAACATATTTTTAAATACTACAAGTCTCATGGGCTTTAGTGGTGAAATAATAATTTAAAAAATCGTTCGGGAAATGAGTTTACACCCTGGGTACTTTCTTTGTATACTTTTGACTATACGGGCCGAGTCCGGGATTTACGGGAAATCGCGGGTTTTCGTTTGCCGGCGATTAAACTTCTTTTATTCAGCGTCTCATCAAAAATGAAAACATTTTTAAAAACTACAAGTCTCATGGGCTTGAGTGGTAAAAAATAAATTTAAAAAAACGTTTGGGAAATGAGTTTACTCCCTGGGTACTTTCTTTGTATACTTTTGACTATACGGGCCGAGTCCGGGATTTACGGGAAATCGCAGGTTTTCGTTTGCCGGCGACTAAACTTCTTTTATTCAGCGTCTCATCAAAAATGAAAACATTTTTGAAAACTACAAGTCTCATGCGTTTTAGTGGTGAAAAAATAATTAAAAAAATCGTTCGGGAAATGAGTTTACTCCCTGGGTACTATCTTTGTATACTTTTGACTATACGGGCCAAGCCCGGGATTTACGGGAAATCGCGCGTTTTCGTTTGCCGGCGATTAAACTTCTTTTATTCAGCGTCTCATCAGAAATCAAAACATTTTTGAAAACTACAAGTATCATGCGTTTTAGTGGTGAAAAAAAAATTTAAAAAATCGTTCGGGAAATGAGTTTACTTCCTGTGTACTTTCTTTGTATACATTCGACTATACGGGCCAAGCCCGGGATTTACGGGAAATCGCGGGATTTCGTTTGCCGGCGATTAAACCTCTCTTATTACGCGTCTCATCAAAAATGAAAACATTTTTAAAAACTACAAGTCTCATGGGCTTTAGTGGTGAAATAATAATTTAAAAAATCGTTTGGGAAATGAGTTTACAGCCCGGGTACTTTCTTTGTATACTTTTGACTATACGGGCCGAGTCCGGGATTTACGGGAAGTCGCGGGTTTTTGTTTGCCGGCGATTAAACTTCTTTTATTCAGCGTCTCATCAAAAATGAAAGTATTTTTAAATACTACAAGTCTCATGGGCTTTAGTGGTAAAATAATAATTTAAAAAATCGTTCGGGAAATGAGTTTACACCCTGGGTACTTTCTTTGTATACTTTTGACTATACGGGCCGAGTCCGGGATTTACGGGAAATTGCGGATTTTCGTTTGCCGGCGATTAAACCTCTTTTATTAGGCGTCTCATCAAAAATGAAAACATTTTTAAAAACTACAAGTCTCATGGGCTTTAGTGGTGAAATAATAATTTAAAAAATCGTTCGGGAAATGAGTTTACACCCCGGGTACTTTCTTTGTATACTTTTGACTATACGGGCCGAGTCCGGGATTTACGGGAAGTCGCGGGTTTTCGTTTGCCGGCAAATAAACTTCTTTTATTCAGCGTCTCATCAAAAATGAAAACATTTTTGAAAACTACAAGTCTCATGGGCTTTAGTGGTGAAATAATAATTTAAAAAATCGTTCGGGAAATGAGTTTACACCCCGGGTACTTTCTTTGTATACTTTTGACTATACGGGCCGAGTCCGGGGTTTACGGGAAATGGCGGGTTTTCGTTTGCCGGCGATTGAACTTCTTTTATTTAGCGTCTCATCAAAAATGAAAACATTTTTGAAAACTACAAGTCTCATGCGTTTTAGTGGTGAAAAAATAATTTAAAAAATCGTTCGGGAAATGAGTTTACTCCGTGGGTACTTTCTTTGTATACTTTTGACTATACGGGCAGAGTCCGGGATTTACGGGAAGTCGCGGGTTTTTGTTTGCCGGCGATTAAACTTTTTTTATTCAGCGTCTCATCAAAAATGAAAGTATTTTTAAATACTACAAGTCTCATGGGCTTTAGTGGTGAAATAATAATTTAAAAAATCGTTCGGGAAATGAGTTTACACCCTGGGTACTTTCTTTGTATACTTTTGACTATGCGGGCCGAGTCCGGGGTTTACGGGAAATGGCTGGTTTTCGTTTGCCGGCGATTAAACTTCTTTTATTTGGCGTCTCATCAAAAATGAAAACATTTTTTAAAACTACAAGTCTCATGGGCTTTAGTGGTGAAATAATAATTTAAAAAATCGTTCGGGAAATGAGTTTACTCCCTGGGTACTTTCTTTGTATACTTTTGACTATACGGGCCGACTCCGGGATTTACGGGAAATCGCAGGTTTTCGTTTGCCGGCGACTAAACTTCTTTTATTCATTGTCTCATCAAAAATGAAAACATTTTTGAAAACTACAAGTCTCATGCGTTTTAGTGGTGAAAAAATAATTAAAAAAATCGTTCGGGAAATGAGTTTACTCCCTGGGTACTATCTTTGTATACTTTTGACTATACGGGCCAAGCCCGGGATTTACGGGAAATCGCGCGTTTTCGTTTGCCGGCGATTAAACTTCTTTTATTCAGCGTCTCATCAGAAATCAAAACATTTTTGAAAACTACAAGTATCATGCGTTTTAGTGGTGAAAAAAAAATTTAAAAAATCGTTCGGGAAATGAGTTTACTTCCCGTGTACTTTCTTTGTATACATTCGACTATACGGGCCAAGCCCGGGATTTACGGGAAATCGCGGGATTTCGTTTGCCGGCGATTAAACCTCTCTTATTACGCGTCTCATCAAAAATGAAAACATTTTTAAAAACTACAAGTCTCATGGGCTTTAGTGGTGAAATAATAATTTAAAAAATCGTTTGGGAAATGAGTTTACACCCCGGGTACTTTCTTTGTATACTTATGACTATACGGGCCGAGTCCGGGATTTACGGGAAGTCGCGGGTTTTTGTTTGCCGGCGATTAAACTTCTTTTATTCAGCGTCTCATCAAAAATGAAAGTATTTTTAAATACTACAAGTCTCATGGGCTTTAGTGGTAAAATAATAATTTAAAAAATCGTTCGGGAAATGAGTTTACACCCTGGGTACTTTCTTTGTATACTTTTGACTATACGGGCCGAGTCCGGGATTTACGGGAAATTGCGGATTTTCGTTTGCCGGCGATTAAACCTCTTTTATTAGGCGTCTCATCAAAAATGAAAACATTTTTAAAAACTACAAGTCTCATGGACTTTAGTGGTGAAATAATAATTTAAAAAATCGTTCGGGAAATGAGTTTACACCCCGGGTACTTTCTTTGTATAATTTTGACTATACGGGCCGAGTCCGGGATTTACGGGAAGTCGCGGGTTTTCGTTTGCCGGCAATTAAACTTCTTTTATTCAGCGTCTCATCAAAAATGAAAACATTTTTGAAAACTACAAGTCTCATGGGCTTTAGTGGTGAAATAATAATTTAAAAAATCGTTCGGGAAATGAGTTTACACCCCGGGTACTTTCTTTGTATACTTTTGACTATACGGGCCGAGTCCGGGATTTACGGGAATTCGCAGGTTTTCGTTTGCCGGCGATTAAACTTCTTTTATTCAGCGTCTCATCAAAAATGAAAACATTTTTGAAAACTACAAGTCTCATGCGTTTTAGTGGTGAAAAAATAATTTTAAAAATCGTTCCGGAAATGAGTTTACTCCCTGGGTACTTTCTTTGTATACTTTTGACTATACGGGCCGAGTCCGGGATTTACGGGAAGTCGCGGGTTTTTGTTTGCCGGCGATTAAACTTCGTTTATTCAGCGTCTCATCAAAAATGAAAGTATTTTTAAATACTACAAGTCTCATGGGCTTTAGTGGTGAAATAATAATTTAAAAAATCGTTCGGGAATTGAGTTTACTCCGTGGGTACTTTCTTTGTATACTTTTGACTATACGGGCAGAGTCCGGGATTTACGGGAAGTCGCGGGTTTTTGTTTGCCGGCGATTAAACTTTTTTTATTCAGCGTCTCATCAAAAATGAAAGTATTTTTAAATACTACAAGTCTCATGGGCTTTAGTGGTGAAATAATAATTTAAAAAATCGTTCGGGAAATGAGTTTACACCCTGGGTACTTTCTTTGTATACTTTTGACTATGCGGGCCGAGTCCGGGATTTACGGGAAGTCGCGGGTTTTTGTTTGCCGACGATTAAACTTCTTTTATTCAGCGTCTCATCAAAAATGAAAGTATTTTTAAATACTACAAGTCTCATGGGCTTTAGTGGTGATATAATAATTTAAAAAATCGTTCGGGAAATGAGTTTACACCCTGGGTACTTTCTTTATATACTTTTGACTATGCGGGCGGAGTCCGGGGTTTACGGGAAATGGCGGGTTTTCGTTTGCCGGCGATTGAACTTCTTTTATTTAGCGTCTCATCAAAAATGAAAACATTTTTGAAAACTACAAGTCTCATGCGTTTTAGTGGTGAAAAAATAATTAAAAAAATCGTTCGGGAAATGAGTTTACTCCCTGGGTACTATCTTTGTATACTTTTGACTATACGGGCCAAGCCCGGGATTTACGGGAAATCGCGCGTTTTCGTTTGCCGGCGATTAAACTTCTTTTATTCAGCGTCTCATCAGAAATCAAAACATTTTTGAAAACTACAAGTATCATGCGTTTTAGTGGTGAAAAAAAAATTTAAAAAATCGTTCGGGAAATGAGTTTACTTCCCGTGTACTTTCTTTGTATACATTCGACTATACGGGCCAAGCCCGGGATTTACGGGAAATCGCGGGATTTCGTTTGCCGGCGATTAAACCTCTCTTATTACGCGTCTCATCAAAAATGAAAACATTTTTAAAAACTACAAGTCTCATGGGCTTTAGTGGTGAAATAATAATTTAAAAAATCGTTTGGGAAATGAGTTTACACCCCGGGTACTTTCTTTGTATACTTATGACTATACGGGCCGAGTCCGGGATTTACGGGAAGTCGCGGGTTTTTGTTTGCCGGCGATTAAACTTCTTTTATTCAGCGTCTCATCAAAAATGAAAGTATTTTTAAATACTACAAGTCTCATGGGCTTTAGTGGTAAAATAATAATTTAAAAAATCGTTCGGGAAATGAGTTTACACCCTGGGTACTTTCTTTGTATACTTTTGACTATACGGGCCGAGTCCGGGATTTACGGGAAATTGCGGATTTTCGTTTGCCGGCGATTAAACCTCTTTTATTAGGCGTCTCATCAAAAATGAAAACATTTTTAAAAACTACAAGTCTCATGGACTTTAGTGGTGAAATAATAATTTAAAAAATCGTTCGGGAAATGAGTTTACACCCCGGGTACTTTCTTTGTATAATTTTGACTATACGGGCCGAGTCCGGGATTTACGGGAAGTCGCGGGTTTTCGTTTGCCGGCAATTAAACTTCTTTTATTCAGCGTCTCATCAAAAATGAAAACATTTTTGAAAACTACAAGTCTCATGGGCTTTAGTGGTGAAATAATAATTTAAAAAATCGTTCGGGAAATGAGTTTACACCCCGGGTACTTTCTTTGTATACTTTTGACTATACGGGCCGAGTCCGGGATTTACGGGAATTCGCAGGTTTTCGTTTGCCGGCGATTAAACTTCTTTTATTCAGCGTCTCATCAAAAATGAAAACATTTTTGAAAACTACAAGTCTCATGCGTTTTAGTGGTGAAAAAATAATTTTAAAAATCGTTCCGGAAATGAGTTTACTCCCTGGGTACTTTCTTTGTATACTTTTGACTATACGGGCCGAGTCCGGGATTTACGGGAAGTCGCGGGTTTTTGTTTGCCGGCGATTAAACTTCGTTTATTCAGCGTCTCATCAAAAATGAAAGTATTTTTAAATACTACAAGTCTCATGGGCTTTAGTGGTGAAATAATAATTTAAAAAATCGTTCGGGAATTGAGTTTACTCCGTGGGTACTTTCTTTGTATACTTTTGACTATACGGGCAGAGTCCGGGATTTACGGGAAGTCGCGGGTTTTTGTTTGCCGGCGATTAAACTTTTTTTATTCAGCGTCTCATCAAAAATGAAAGTATTTTTAAATACTACAAGTCTCATGGGCTTTAGTGGTGAAATAATAATTTAAAAAATCGTTCGGGAAATGAGTTTACACCCTGGGTACTTTCTTTGTATACTTTTGACTATGCGGGCCGAGTCCGGGATTTACGGGAAGTCGCGGGTTTTTGTTTGCCGACGATTAAACTTCTTTTATTCAGCGTCTCATCAAAAATGAAAGTATTTTTAAATACTACAAGTCTCATGGGCTTTAGTGGTGATATAATAATTTAAAAAATCGTTCGGGAAATGAGTTTACACCCTGGGTACTTTCTTTATATACTTTTGACTATGCGGGCGGAGTCCGGGGTTTACGGGAAATGGCGGGTTTTCGTTTGCCGGCGATTGAACTTCTTTTATTTAGCGTCTCATCAAAAATGAAAACATTTTTGAAAACTACAAGTCTCATGCGTTTTAGTGGTGAAAAAATAATTTAAAAAATCGTTCGGGAAATGAGTTTACTCCGTGGGTACTTTCTTTGTATACTTTTGACTATACGGGCCGAGTCCGGGATTTACGGGAAGTCGCGGGTTTTTGTTTGCCGGCGATTAAACTTTTTTTATTCAGCGTCTCATCAAAAATGAAAGTATTTTTAAATACTACAAGTCTCATGGGCTTTAGTGGTGAAATAATAATTTAAAAAATCGTTCGGGAAATGAGTTTACACCCTGGGTACTTTCTTTGTATACTTTTGACTATGCGGGCCGAGTCCGGGGTTTACGGGAAATGGCTGGTTTTCGTTTGCCGGCGATTAAACTTCTTTTATTTAGCGTCTCATCAAAAATGAAAACATTTTTTAAAACTACAAGTCTCATGGGCTTTAGTGGTGAAATAATAATTTAAAAAATCGTTCGGGAAATGAGTTTACACCCCGGGTACTTTCTTTGTATACTTTTGACTATACGGGCGGAGTCCGGGATTTACGGGAAATCGCAGGTTTTCGTTTGCCGGCGATTAAACTTCTTTTATTCAGCGTCTCATCAAAAATGAAAACATTTTTGAAAACTACAAGTCTCATGCGTTTTAGTGGTGAAAAAATAATTTTAAAAATCGTTCGGGAAATGAGTTTACTCCCTGGGTACTTTCTTTGTATACTTTTGACTATACGGGCCGAGTCCGGGATTTACGGGAAGTCGCGGGTTTTTGTTTGCCGACGATTAAACTTCTTTTATTCAGCGTCTCATCAAAAATGAAAGTATTTTTAAATACTACAAGTCTCATGGGCTTTAGTGGTGATATAATAATTTAAAAAATCGTTCGGGAAATGAGTTTACACCCTGGGTACTTTCTTTATATACTTTTGACTATGCGGGCGGAGTCCGGGGTTTACGGGAAATGGCGGGTTTTCGTTTGCCGGCGATTGAACTTCTTTTATTTAGCGTCTCATCAAAAATGAAAACATTTTTGAAAACTACAAGTCTCATGCGTTTTAGTGGTGAAAAAATAATTTAAAAAATCGTTCGGGAAATGAGTTTACTCCGTGGGTACTTTCTTTGTATACTTTTGACTATACGGGCCGAGTCCGGGATTTACGGGAAGTCGCGGGTTTTTGTTTGCCGGCGATTAAACTTTTTTTATTCAGCGTCTCATCAAAAATGAAAGTATTTTTAAATACTACAAGTCTCATGGGCTTTAGTGGTGAAATAATAATTTAAAAAATCTTTCGGGAAATGAGTTTACACCCTGGTTACTTTCTTTGTATACTTTTGACTATGCGGGCCGAGTCCGGGGTATACAGGAAATGGCTGGTTTTCGTTTGCCGGCGATTAAACTTCTTTTATTTAGCGTCTCATCAAAAATGAAAACATTTTTTAAAACTACAAGTCTCATGGGCTTTAGTGGTGAAATATTAATTTAAAAAATCGTTCGGGAAATGAGTTTACACCCCGGGTACTTTCTTTGTATACTTTTGACTATACGGGCGGAGTCCGGGATTTACGGGAAATCGCAGGTTTTCGTTTGCCGGCGATTAAACTTCTTTTATTCAGCGTCTCATCAAAAATGAAAACATTTTTGAAAACTACAAGTCTCATGCGTTTTAGTGGTGAAAAAATAATTTTAAAAATCGTTCGGGAAATGAGTTTACTCCCTGGGTACTTTCTTTGTATACTTTTGACTATACGGACCGAGTCCGGGATTTACGGGAAGTCGCGGGTTTTTGTTTGCCGGCGATTAAACTTCTTTTATTCAGCGTCTCATCAAAAATGAAAGTATTTTTAAATACTACAAGTCTCATGGGCTTTAGTGGTGAAATAATAATTTAAAAAATCGTTCGGGAAATGAGTTTACACCCTGGGTACTTTCTTTATATACTTTTGACTATGCGGGCGGAGTCCGGGGTTTACGGGAAATGGCGGGTTTTCGTTTGCCGGCGATTAAACTTCTTTTATTTAGCGTCTCATCAAAAATGAAAACATTTTTGAAAACTACAAGTCTCATGCGTTTTAGTGGTGAAAAAATAATTTAAAAAATCGTTCGGGAAACGAGTTTACTCCCTGGGTACTTTCTTTGTATACTTTTGACTATACGGGCCGAGTCCGGGATTTACGGGAAGTCGCGGGTTTTTGTTTGCCGGCGATTAAACTTCTTTTATTCAGCGTCTCATCAAAAATGAAAGTATTTTTAAATACTACAAGTCTCATGGGCTTTAGTGGTAAAATAATAATTTAAAAAATCGTTCGGGAAATGAGTTTACACCCTGGGTACTTTCTTTGTATACTTTTGACTATACGGGCCGAGTCCTGGATTTACGGGAAATTGCGGATTTTCGTTTGCCGGCGATTAAACCTCTTTTATTAGGCGTCTCATCAAAAATGAAAACATTTTTAAAAACTACAAGTCTCATGGGCTTTAGTGGTGAAATAATACTTTAAAAAATCGTTCGGGAAATGAGTTTACACCCCGGGTACTTTCTTTGTATACTTTTGACTATACGGGCCGAGTCCGGGATTTACGGGAAGTCGCGGGTTTTCGTTTGCCGGCAATTAAACTTCTTTTATTCAGCGTCTCATCAAAAATGAAAACATTTTTGAAAACTACAAGTCTCATGGGCTTTAGTGGTGAAATAATAATTTAAAAAATCGTTCGGGAAATGAGTTTACACCCCGGGTACTTTCTTTGTATACTTTTGACTATACGGGCCGAGTCCGGGATTTACGGGAATTCGCAGGTTTTCGTTTGCCGGCGATTAAACTTCTTTTATTCAGCGTCTCATCAAAAATGAAAACATTTTTGAAAACTACAAGTCTCATGCGTTTTAGTGGTGAAAAAATAATTTTAAAAATCGTTCCGGAAATGAGTTTACTCCCTGGGTACTTTCTTTGTATACTTTTGACTATACGGGACGAGTCCGGGATTTACGGGAAGTCGCGGGTTTTTGTTTGCCGGCGATTAAACTTCTTTTATTCAGCGTCTCATCAAAAATGAAAGTATTTTTAAATACTACAAGTCTCATGGGCTTTAGTGGTGAAATAATAATTTAAAAAATCGTTCGGGAAACGAGTTTACACCCTGGGTACTTTCTTTGTATACTTTTGACTATGCGGGCCGAGTCCGGGATTTACGGGAAATGGCTGGTTTTCGTTTGCCGGCGATTAAACTTCTTTTATTTAGCGTCTCATCAAAAATGAAAACATTTTTTAAAACTACAAGTCTCATGGGCTTTAGTGGTGAAATAATAATTTAAAAAATCGTTTGGGAAATGAGTTTACTCCCTGGGTACTTTCTTTGTATACTTTTGACTATACGGGCCGAGTCCGGGATTTACGGGAAATGGAAGGTTTTCGTTTGCAGGCGATTAAACTTCTTTTATTCCGCGTCTCATCAAAAAAGAAAACATTTTTGAAAACTACAACTCTCATGCGTTTTAGTGGTGAAAAAATAATTTAAAAATTCGTTAGGGAAATGATTTTACTTACTGGGTACTTTCCTTGTATACTTTTGACTATACGGGCCGAGTCTAGGATTTACGGGAAATTGCGGATTTTCGTTTGCCGGCGATTAAACTTCTTTTATTCAGCGTCTCATCAAAAATGAAAACATATTTAAAAACTACAAGTCTCATGGGCTTTAGTGGTGAAATAATAATTTAAAAAATCGTTTGGGAAATGAGTTTACTCCCTGGGTACTTTCTTTGTATACTTTTGACCATACGGGCCGAGTACGGGATTTACGGGAAATCGCAGGTTTTCGTTTGCCGGCGATTAAACTTCTTTTATTCAGCGTCTCATCAAAATTGAAAACATTTTTGAAAACTACAAGTCTCATGGGTTTTAGTGGTGAAAAGATAATTTAAAAAATCGTTTTGGAAATGAGTTTACTCACAGGGTACTTTCTTTGTATACATTTGACTATACCGGCCAAGCCCGGGATTTACGTGAAATCGCGGGTTTTCGTTTGCCGGCGATTAAACCACTTTCATTAAGCGTCTCATCAAAAATGAAAACATTTTTAAAAACTACAAGTCTCATGCGTTTTAGTGGTGAAAAAATAAATTAAAAAATTGTTCGGGAAATGAGTTTACTCCCTGGGTACTTTCTTTGTATACTTTTGACTATACGGGCCGAGTCCGGGATTTACGGGAAATTGCAAATTTTCGTTTGCCGGCGATTAAACCTCTTTTATTAGGCGTCTCATCAAAAATGAAAACATTTTTAAAAACTACAAGTCTTATGGGCTTTAGTGGTGAAATAATAATTTAAAAAATCGTTCGGGAAATGAGTTTACACCCCGGGTACTTTCTTTGTATACTTTTGACTATACGGGCCGAGTCCGGGATTTACGGGAAGTGGCGGGTTTTCGTTTGCCGGCAATTAAACTTCTTTTATTCAGCGTCTCATTAAAAATGAAAACATTTTTGAAAACTACAAGTCTCATGGGCTTTAGTGGTGAAATAATAATTTAAAAAATCGTTCGGGAAATGAGTTTACACCCCGGGTACTTTCTTTGTATACTTTTGACTATACGGGCCGAGTCTGGGATTTACGGGAATTCGCAGGTTTTCGTTTGCCGGCGATTAAACTTCTTTTATTCAGCGTCTCATCAAAAATGAAAACATTTTTGAAAACTGCAAGTCTCATGCGTTTTAGTGGTGAAAAAATAATTTTAAAAATCGTTCCGGAAATGAGTTTACTCCCTGGGTACTTTCTTTGTATACTTTTGACTATACGGGCCGAGTCCGGGATTTACGGGAAGTCGCGGGTTTTTGTTTGCCGGCGATTAAACTTCTTTTATTCAGCGTCTCATCAAAAATGAAAGTATTTTTAAATACTACAAGTCTCATGGGCTTTAGTGGTGAAATAATAATTTAAAAAATCGTTCGGAAAATGCGTTTACACCCTGGGTACTTTCTTTATATACTTTTGACTATGCGGGCGGAGTCCGGGGTTTACGGGAAATGGCGGGTTTTCGTTTGCCGGCGATTGAACTTCTTTTATTTAGCGTCTCATCAAAAATGAAAACATTTTTGAAAACTACAAGTCTCATGCGTTTTAGTGGTGAAAAAATAATTTAAAAAATCGTTCGGGAAATGAGTTTACTCCGTGGGTACTTTCTTTGTATACTTTTGACTATACAGGCCGAGTCCGGGATTTACGGGAAGTCGCGGGTTTTTGTTTGCCGGCGATTAAACTTTTTTTATTCAGCGTCTCATCAAAAATGAAAGTATTTTTAAATACTACAAGTCTCATGGGCTTTAGTGGTGAAATAATAATTTAAAAAATCGTTCGGGAAATGAGTTTACACCCTGGGTACTTTCTTTGTATACTTTTGACTATGCGGGCCGAGTCCGGGGTTTACGGGAAATGGCTGGTTTTCGTTTGCCGGCGATTAAACTTCTTTTATTTAGCGTCTCATCAAAAATGAAAACATTTTTTAAAACTACAAGTCTCATGGGTTTTAGTGGTGAAAAGATAATTTAAAAAATCGTTTTGGAAATGAGTTTACTCACAGGGTACTTTCTTTGTATACATTTGACTATACCGGCCAAGCCCGGGATTTACGTGAAATCGCGGGTTTTCGTTTGCCGGCGATTAAACCACTTTCATTAAGCGTCTCATCAAAAATGAAAACATTTTTAAAAACTACAAGTCTCATGCGTTTTAGTGGTGAAAAAATAAATTAAAAAATTGTTCGGGAAATGAGTTTACTCCCTGGGTACTTTCTTTGTATACTTTTGACTATACGGGCCGAGTCCGGGATTTACGGGAAATTGCGAATTTTCGTTTGCCGGCGATTAAACCTCTTTTATTAGGCGTCTCATCAAAAATGAAAACATTTTTAAAAACTACAAGTCTTATGGGCTTTAGTGGTGAAATAATAATTTAAAAAATCGTTCGGGAAATGAGTTTACACCCCGGGTACTTTCTTTGTATACTTTTGACTATACGGGCCGAGTCCGGGATTTACGGGAAGTGGCGGGTTTTCGTTTGCCGGCAATTAAACTTCTTTTATTCAGCGTCTCATTAAAAATGAAAACATTTTTGAAAACTACAAGTCTCATGGGCTTTAGTGGTGAAATAATAATTTAAAAAATCGTTCGGGAAATGAGTTTACACCCCGGGTACTTTCTTTGTATACTTTTGACTATACGGGCCGAGTCTGGGATTTACGGGAATTCGCAGGTTTTCGTTTGCCGGCGATTAAACTTCTTTTATTCAGCGTCTCATCAAAAATGAAAACATTTTTGAAAACTGCAAGTCTCATGCGTTTTAGTGGTGAAAAAATAATTTTAAAAATCGTTCCGGAAATGAGTTTACTCCCTGGGTACTTTCTTTGTATACTTTTGACTATACGGGCCGAGTCCGGGATTTACGGGAAGTCGCGGGTTTTTGTTTGCCGGCGATTAAACTTCTTTTATTCAGCGTCTCATCAAAAATGAAAGTATTTTTAAATACTACAAGTCTCATGGGCTTTAGTGGTGAAATAATAATTTAAAAAATCGTTCGGGAAATGCGTTTACACCCTGGGTACTTTCTTTATATACTTTTGACTATGCGGGCGGAGTCCGGGGTTTACGGGAAATGGCGGGTTTTCGTTTGCCGGCGATTGAACTTCTTTTATTTAGCGTCTCATCAAAAATGAAAACATTTTTGAAAACTACAAGTCTCATGCGTTTTAGTGGTGAAAAAATAATTTAAAAGATCGTTCGGGAAATGAGTTTACTCCGTGGGTACTTTCTTTGTATACTTTTGACTATACGGGCCGAGTCCGGGATTTACGGGAAGTCGCGGGTTTTTGTTTGCCGGCGATTAAACTTTTTTTATTCAGCGTCTCATCAAAAATGAAAGTATTTTTAAATACTACAAGTCTCATGGGCTTTAGTGGTGAAATAATAATTTAAAAAATCGTTCGGGAAATGAGTTTACACCCTGGGTACTTTTTTTGTATACTTTTGACTATACGGGCCGACTCGGGATTTACGGGAAATCGCAGGTTTTCGTTTGCCGGCGATTAAACTTCTTTTATTCAGCGTCTCATCAAAAATGAAAGTATTTTTAAATACTACAAGTCTTATGGGCTTTAGTGGTGAAATAATAATTTAAAAAATCGTTCGGGAAATGAGTTTACACCCCGGGTACTTTCTTTGTATACTTTTGACTATACGGGCCGAGTCCGGGATTTACGGGAAGTCGCGGGTTTTCGTTTGCCGGCAATTAAACTTCTTTTATTCAGCGTCTCATCAAAAATGAAAACATTTTTGAAAACTACAAGTCTCATGGGCTTTAGTGGTGAAATAATAATTTAAAAAATCGTTCGGGAAATGAGTTTACACCCCGGGTACTTTCTTTGTATACTTTTGACTATACGGGCCGAGTCCGGGATTTACGGGAATTCGCAAGTTTTCGTTTGCCGACGATTAAACTTCTTTTATTCAGCGTCTCATCAAAAATGAAAACATTTTTGAAAACTGCAAGTCTCAAGCGTTTTAGTGGTGAAAAAATAATTTTAAAAATCGTTCCGGAAATGAGTTTACTCCCTGGGTACTTTCTTTGTATACTTTTGACTATACGGGCCGAGTCCGGGATTTACAGGAAGTCGCGGGTTTTTGTTTGCCGGCGATTAAACTTTTTTTATTCAGCGTCTCATCAAAAATGAAAGTATTTTTAAATACTTCAAGTCTCATGGGCTTTAGTGGTGAAATAATAATTTAAAAAATCGTTCGGGAAATGAGTTTACACCCTGGGTACTTTCTTTGTATACTTTTGACTATGCGGGCCGAGTCCGGGGTTTATGGGAAATGGCTGGTTTTCGTTTGCCGGCGATTAAACTTCTTTTATTTAGCGTCTCATCAAAAATGAAAACATTTTTTAAAACTACAAGTCTCATGGGCTTTAGTGGTGAAATAATAATTTAAAAAATCGTTTGGGAAATGAGTTTACTCCCTGGGTACTTTCTTTGTATACTTTTGACTATACGGGCCGAGTCCGGGATTTACGGGAAATGGCAGGTTTTCGTTTGCAGGCGATTAAACTTCTTTTATTCCGCGTCTCATCAAAAAAGAAAACATTTTTGAAAACTACAACTCTCATGCGTTTTAGTGGTGAAAAAATAATTTAAAAATTCGTTAGGGAAATGAGTTTACTTACTGGGTACTTTCCTTGTATACTTTTGACTATACGGGCCGAGCCAGGATTTACGGGAAATTGCGGATTTTCGTTTGCCGGCGATTAAACTTCTTTTATTCAGCGTCTCATCAAAAATGAAAACATATTTAAAAACTACAAGTCTCATGGGCTTTAGTGGTGAAATAATAATTTAAAAAATCGTTTGGGAAATGAGTTTACTCCCTGGGTACTTTCTTTGTATACTTTTGACCATACGGGCCGAGTACGGGATTTACGGGAAATCGCAGGTTTTCGTTTGCCGGCGATTAAACTTCTTTTATTCAGCGTCTCATCAAAAATGAAAACATTTTTGAAAACTACAAGTCTCATGGGTTTTAGTGGTGAAAAGATAATTTAAAAAATCGTTTTTGAAATGAGTTTACTCACAGGGTACTTTCTTTGTATACATTTGACTATACCGGCCAAGCCCGGGATTTACGTGAAATCGCGGGTTTTCGTTTGCCGGCGATTAAACCACTTTCATTAAGCGTCTCATCAAAAATGAAAACATTTTTGAAAACTACAAGTCTCATGCGTTTTAGTGGTGAAAAAATAAATTAAAAAATTGTTCGGGAAATGAGTTTACTCCCTGGGTACTTTCTTTGTATACTTTTGACTATACGGGCCGAGTCCGGGATTTACGGGAAGTCGCGGGTTTTTGTTTGCCGGCGATTAAACTTCTTTTATTCAGCGTCTCATCAAAAATGAAAGTATTTTTAAATACTACAAGTCTCATGGGCTTTAGTGGTTAAATAATAATTTAAAAAATCGTTCGGGAAATGCGTTTACACCCTGGGTACTTTCTTTATATACTTTTGACTATACGGGCGGAGTCCGGGGTTTACGGGAAATGGCGGGTTTACGTTTGCCGGCGATTGAACTTCTTTTATTTAGCGTCTCATCAAAAATGAAAACATTTTTGAAAACTACAAGTCTCATGCGTTTTAGTGGTGAAAAAATAATTTAAAAAATCGTTCGGGAAATGAGTTTACTCCGTGGGTACTTTCTTTGTATACTTTTGACTATACGGGCCGAGTCCGGGATTTACGGGAAGTCGCGGGTTTTTGTTTGCCGGCGATTAAACTTTTTTTATTCAGCGTCTCATCAAAAATGAAAGTATTTTTAAATACTACAAGTCTCATGGGCTTTAGTGGTGAAATAATAATTTAAAAAATCGTTCGGGAAATGAGTTTACACCCTGGGTACTTTCTTTGTATACTTTTGACTATGCGGGCCGAGTCCGGGGTTTACGGGAAATGGCTGGTTTTCGTTTGCCGGCGATTAAACTTCTTTTATTTAGCGTCTCATCAAAAATGAAAACATTTTTTAAAACTACAAGTCTCATGGGCTTTAGTGGTGAAATAATAATTTAAAAAATCGTTCGGGAAATGAGTTTACACCCCGGGTACTTTCTTTGTATACTTTTGACTATACGGGCGGAGTCCGGGATTTACGGGAAATCGCAGGTTTTCGTTTGCCGGCGATTAAACTTCTTTTATTCAGCGTCTCATCAAAAACGAAAACATTTTTGAAAACTACAAGTCTTATGCGTTTTAGTGGTGAAAAAATAATTTTAAAAATCGTTCGGGAAATGAGTTTACTCCCTGGGTACTTTCTTTGTATACTTTTGACTATACGGGCCGAGTCCGGGATTTACGGGAAGTCGCGGGTTTTTGTTTGCCGGCGATTAAACTTCTTTTATTCAGCGTCTCATCAAAAATGAAAGTATTTTTAAATACTACAAGTCTCATGGGCTTTAGTGGTGAAATAATAATTTAAAAAATCGTTCGGGAAATGAGTTTACACCCTGGGTACTTTCTTTATATACTTTTGACTATGCGGGCGGAGTCCGGGGTTTACGGGAAATGGCGGGTTTTCGTTTGCCGGCGATTAAACTTCTTTTATTTAGCGTCTCATCAAAAATGAAAACATTTTTGAAAACTACAAGTCTCATGCGTTTTAGTGGTGAATAAATAATTTAAAAAATCGTTCGGGAAACGAGTTTACTCCCTGGGTACTTTCTTTGTATACTTTTGACTATACGGGCCGAGTCCGGGATTTACGGGAAGTCGCGGGTTTTTGTTTGCCGGCAATTAAACTTCTTTTATTCAGCGTCTCATCAAAAATGAAAGTATTTTTAAATACTACAAGTCTCATGGGCTTTAGTGGTAAAATAATAATTTAAAAAATCGTTCGGGAAATGAGTTTACACCCTGGGTACTTTCTTTGTATACTTTTGACTATACGGGCCGAGTCCGGGATTTACGGGAAATTGCGGATTTTCGTTTGCCAGCGATTAAACCTCTTTTATTAGGCGTCTCATCAAAAATGAAAACATTTTTAAAAACTACAAGTCTCATGGGCTTTAGTGGTGAAATAATAATTTAAAAAATCGTTCGGGAAATGAGTTTACACCCCGGGTACTTTCTTTGTATACTTTTGACTATACGGGCCGAGTCCGGGATTTACGGGAATTCGCAGGTTTTCGTTTGCCGGCGATTAAACTTCTTTTATTCAGCGTCTCATCAAAAATGAAAACATTTTTGAAAACTACAAGTCTCATGCGTTTTAGTGGTGAAAAAATAATTTTAAAAATCGTTCCGGAAATGAGTTTACTCCCTGGGTACTTTCTTTGTATACTTTTGACTATACGGGCCGAGTCCGGGATTTACGGGAAGTCGCGGGTTTTTGTTTGCCGGCGATTAAACTTCTTTTATTCAGCGTCTCATCAAAAATGAAAGTATTTTTAAATACTACAAGTCTCATGGGCTTTAGTGGTGAAATAATAATTTAAAAAATCGTTCGGGAAATGAGTTTACACCCTGGGTACTTTCTTTGTATACTTTTGACTATGCGGGCCGAGTCCGGGGTTTACGGGAAATGGCTGGTTTTCGTTTGCCGGCGATTAAACTTCTTTTATTTAGCGTCTCATCAAAAATGAAAACATTTTTGAAAACTACAAGTCTCATGCGTTTTAGTGGTGAATAAATAATTTAAAAAATCGTTCGGGAAACGAGTTTACTCCCTGGGTACTTTCTTTGTATACTTTTGACTATACGGGCCGAGTCCGGGATTTACGGGAAGTCGCGGGTTTTTGTTTGCCGGCGATTAAACTTCTTTTATTCAGCGTCTCATCAAAAATGAAAGTATTTTTAAATACTACAAGTCTCATGGGCTTTAGTGGTAAAATAATAATTTAAAAAATCGTTCGGGAAATGAGTTTACACCCTGGGTACTTTCTTTGTATACTTTTGACTATACGGGCCGAGTCCGGGATTTACGGGAAATTGCGGATTTTCGTTTGCCAGCGATTAAACCTCTTTTATTAGGCGTCTCATCAAAAATGAAAACATTTTTAAAAACTACAAGTCTCATGGGCTTTAGTGGTGAAATAATAATTTAAAAAATCGTTCGGGAAATGAGTTTACACCCCGGGTACTTTCTTTGTATACTTTTGACTATACGGGCCGAGTCCGGGATTTACGGGAATTCGCAGGTTTTCGTTTGCCGGCGATTAAACTTCTTTTATTCAGCGTCTCATCAAAAATGAAAACATTTTTGAAAACTACAAGTCTCATGCGTTTTAGTGGTGAAAAAATAATTTTAAAAATCGTTCCGGAAATGAGTTTACTCCCTGGGTACTTTCTTTGTATACTTTTGACTATACGGGCCGAGTCCGGGATTTACGGGAATTCGCGGGTTTTTGTTTGCAGGCGATTAAACTTCTTTTATTCAGCGTCTCATCAAAAATGAAAGTATTTTTAAATACTACAAGTCTCATGGGCTTTAGTGGTGAAATAATAATTTAAAAAATCGTTCGGGAAATGCGTTTACACCCTGGGTACTTTCTTTATATACTTTTGACTATACGGGCGGAGTCCGGGGTTTACGGGAAATGGCGGGTTTTCGTTTGCCGGCATTTGAACTTTTTTTATTTAGCGTCTCATCAAAAATGAAAACATTTTTAAAAACTACAAGTCTCATGCGTTTTAGTGGTGAAAAAATAATTTAAAAAATCGTTCGGGAAATGAGTTTACTCCGTGGGTACTTTCTTTGTATACTTTTGACTATACGGGCCGAGTCCGGGATTTACGGGAAGTCGCGGGTTTTTGTTTGCCGGCGATTAAACTTTTTTTATTCAGCGTCTCATCAAAAATGAAAGTATTTTTAAATACTACAAGTCTCATGGGCTTTAGTGGTGAAATAATAATTTAAAAAATCGTTCGGGAAATGAGTTTACACCCTGGGTACTTTCTTTGTATACTTTTGACTATGCGGGCCGAGTCCGGGGTTTACGGGAAATGGCTGGTTTTCGTTTGCCGGCGATTAAACTTCTTTTATTTAGCGTCTCATCAAAAATGAAAACATTTTTTAAAACTACAAGTCTCATGGGCTTTAGTGGTGAAATAATAATTTAAAAAATCGTTCGGGAAATGAGTTTACACCCCGGGTACTTTCTTTGTATACTTTTGACTATACGGGCGGAGTCCGGGATTTACGGGAAATCGCAGGTTTTCGTTTGCCGGCGATTAAACTTCTTTTATTCCGCGTCTCATCAAAAAAGAAAACATTTTTGAAAACTACAACTCTCATGCGTTTTAGAGGTGAAAAAATAATTTAAAAATTCGTTAGGGAAATGAGTTTACTTACTGGGTACTTTCCTTGTATACTTTTGACTATACGGGCCGAGCCAGGATTTACGGGAAATTGCGGATTTTCGTTTGCCGGCGATTAAACTTCTTTTATTCAGCGTCTCATCAAAAATGAAAACATATTTAAAAACTACAAGTCTCATGGGCTTTAGTGGTGAAATAATAATTTAAAAAATCGTTTGGGAAATGAGTTTACTCCCTGGGTACTTTCTTTGTATACTTTTGACCATACGGGCCGAGTACGGGATTTACGGGAAATCGCAGGTTTTCGTTTGCCGGCGATTAAACTTCTTTTATTCAGCGTCTCATCAAAAATGAAAACATTTTTGAAAACTACAAGTCTCATGGGTTTTAGTGGTGAAAAGATAATTTAAAAAATCGTTTTTGAAATGAGTTTACTCACAGGGTACTTTCTTTGTATACATTTGACTATACCGGCCAAGCCCGGGATTTACGTGAAAT